>NC_035172.2:22653492-23265999 GCF_001659605.2 Manihot esculenta
ATTGATTCAATAGATTAGTTATGGAGATGGAAAATACTTCTCACCACCATGTCTCTCCTTATGATTAAACCAATTAGGGAACGTCCTCTAATTAATTACTAATTAACAAATTGCCAAAGAACGTCCTTGGGCCTTAGGCATCAAAACAATTGTTAATTGCATGAAGAAAGAGAGAGATCCAATCCTAACTACTCAAACGCATGAGATGTTGCTAGATCATACAATTTCTTAGTTGTTACACCAAGTGTTCTTATGTTTGAACAATTCAAGCAATTGCGGACTTAAAATTATCCAAACTAACAATTAATTACTTTGCAATCAAGAATCAAGTGGCCAATTTGATCAAAACAACAAAGCAATAATAGATTCAAGCACCAAATTGCATGAATATTGAACAAACCAAAGACAAACAGTTTATGTTCAGATCTCACAATCTATTAAAAAACTTTAGTTTCAACCAATCTTCAACTAGAATAAAAGGTTTCAGCCACTCATGGCTGAAACAAAAATCAAAAATAAAGAAAAGAAGAAAGGTAGAAGAAGAAGATGAAGGGAGGTGGTCGGCCTTCCTGCAATCCGCGGATGAGTGAGGTGTGAAGATGAGCAAAAGGTGTTCAGAAGATGTATTCGGCTGGTCAAGTGCTTCTTAAATAGAATTAGAGGCTGACCTTACTGCCCTAGAGGTACTTGCTGCCCAAGTCGTGCCCGAAAAGGAAAGAATCGCGTTACAAATTATTCAGAAGGAAAGAGGCACGTGGCATGCTCTTCAGAAGGAAGGTGTGCGTGCGGCAAGGCTTCAAAAGGCAAGAGTGTGCTGTCCAAGACTTTACTTGCTGCCCAAGTGTAACGACCCGGAAACCGGACCTCTACCGGCGCTAGGATCCAGATCGATATAAGGTCGCCGAGACCCGTAGCAAGCCTAACATACATCCTGTAGACCTGTTAAATCCCATATATGATCAAACATATACATATAAACTTTAAACTTTTTCTTTCATTCACCAAGCTTAACCTGTGCATGCACAAACTCATAACCATAAAACTCCACACTAGAGCCCTCATCAAATGCTCCAATGGGGTAACATATCATACATTAAGCTTGGTTTACATAAATCATCATTAAAACATTTCATAGATCATGTGCAAAAGGGATTTACTTTACATACTAGGGTCAAGCACAACTCTAAACCTCAATATACATCATTACATCACATTATAACATTTTACAATACATGTCCACATCTAACTATTACATAAAACATGACTTTACTCTTGTTGACTTCCTGGTCTATCCCGCACCTGCAAACCTGGGGGTTAAGGGAATGGGGTGAGCTACTAGAGCCCAGTGAGCAGAATAGTAAAAACATTATATTAAAATTCATGCTGTCATGTAATGCATCACATCACAAACAATTCACCTTAAAGATGAACTTATCACCAATAGCCCTCTACATTTCCAATAGTGCCAGAATGTGGAATGGGTCCTGGTCTTTCTCTTACTTAACATATCATAACATTCCAAGGTGCCAGGGACGTAGAATGGGTCTTCCTGGACTTCTGTACCGTATCATCATCATATCATACCATATCATTTCATACGAGGGCTAATGGATCATCCAATGTTCATCCACAACAACATCATATTATGCAATGCAACGTATTCGTCAATTCTAATGCAAACAACCTAATATATCTCATGGCATTCGTGATGCATGAACATGCTCAAAATTGATTTATTTGTTTTGAAACATAAATATTCATTCTACTCACCTCAGGCTAGCTCTGAAAAGACACTGAAGCAGCTATCTCACTGCTGGGGTCCTCAATTCCTCGGGTCCGAACCTACACAGGTGGACTCAAATGAGGGACCAAACATACATGAACATGACTCTAAACTATTCCCCAAAAACCCCCTAAAACACCTTAAAAAAATCATAGAAAACATGCAAAGGAAGGCTGAATAGGGCTTTCGGCGGCAGGTTCGGCGGCCGAACCCTCCTCTAGATCCGAAAGTCATGCACTTTCGGCGGCACCTTCGGCGGCAGAAAGTTCTCTCCAGATCCGAAACTCGTGCATGTTCGGCGGCAGGTTCGGCAGCCGAAACTCCCATCCAAAGCTGAAAGTCCAACTTTCGGGGGCAGGGTTCGGCAGCCAAAGCATGCCACCACAGGCAGGTTCAGCGGCCGAAAGTGCCTTCGGCTGCCGAACCTGAGTTCTTCCAAAGTGGCAGAACTCAGCCTCTACAATGCATTTATGTCTCCCAAACTTTCCAAACATGCATTTAGCTATTCTACAACATGCATACACATACCGCCAAGCATATAGGGGTCTCAAACTATCCTAAACCCCAACACAAACACATATAGCAACTCAAACAACATACATTACCCATAACTCAACATTAACCCTAACATTAGGCATATACTCTAAAACATGCATCAACCCTCTTAAAACCCCTCAAAACTTTCACAAAACATACAAGAAAGGTAGGATCCGAGCTTACCTCTTGAAGACCGAGAGGGGAGGCGATCCCTAACTTGGAGATGGAAGAAATCAAGCTCCTTGGATCTCCAAGTTCCAAAACTCCATTTTTAACTCAAAAATCTTCAAAACAAGATGAAAGCTTGTCAAAATTTGAAAGATTTAAAGGAAATCATTGAAACTAACCATGGGAGGGCATGGACTCATCGTTGACCGAAAATAGGGGAGAAAGCTCGCCCATTTTCGGCCATGGGGCCTCTTATAGGTGGCTGGCCAGGCCACCTTCAGAAGCCGAAGGTGACTCCAAAACTCATGCATGTTCAGCGGCTGAACCTGCATTTCTCTCTATGGTCTTTTTTATTCAAAACTCAATTTCTTTCTTACTTAAAACCATAAAATACATGAAAATATTTTATAAAAACATGTTTTTACCCTTCTAAAGGTTTTCGACATCCGAGATTCCACCGGACGGTAGGAACTTCGAGACCGGAGTCTAGCCGGGTATTACACCAAGTGTCTTCAAGATGCTGCCCAAGAGATACTTGCTGCCCAAGTTGTGTTTGGAAAGGAAAGAATCGCGTTGAATGGACTGCAGAGGGAAGGTGGCGCGCGGATGCTCTTCAGAGGAAAGGTGGACGCGCGGCATGCATGTGCAGAAGGGAAAGTGACTCTGTCCAGTCTTTCTTTTTTAGGTGGAGCCTTCGTTTGAATTTTGAATGCTGAATGCAGAAGAGGCAAATGCGTCTTCATGAAATCTTGCTGCCTAAATAGGAAGATATGACTGCTGCAGTGTGTTCACATCTTTGAACAAGGAAAGAAAAATCTGCATTTTGAATTTCAAATAATCTTCTGACTGAGCTTTCCTTATTTGCTTTTGCTTCTGCACTTTCCTTATTTGAAAGCTTTCCTTTTCTGAAAACTTTTCTTATCTGAAAACTTTCCTTTTTTGGCACTTTCCATATTTAGCACTTTTTGGCAGTTTTAAGAGCATTTTCTCCAGATTGTCTCTTTACACCTAATATCTGTAAAACATGATTAAAATAACAAAATTAAGCGGAAAAGATGCAAATAAACATCAAGAACATAATGATAAAATGGACTAAAATATGCTCTATCATAAATGCTCTTAGAAGTAGCATCTCACCGTGTTAAAATAATATACTAAATCAATAGCTGAAAATTAATTTGATAATAATTAGTTAAATAGTACGCTGTTCTATAATTTTTATTTATTTTTTTATATTATAATAACGTATAAATTAACTATTATAATTTTATTTATTTATTTTTTTAATTTTTAAAATCTCCTTTTATTAAATATTATTGTTTAAGTGAATATTTAAAATATCTCTTAATATTTAATAAAAATTAATATATTTAAAATGAATATAATTTAAAAATTAATAATTTTTTTTAATATACATGAGAAAATAATATAAAAAAATTATCGATGGAAGAGAATATAAAATTTAACTTTTCTTAATCTACTAACTAAAAACATTAAACAATATATTAAAAATGATTGCAGAAAGAGGCTATAACAAGTTACTAAAGAATTAAAAAACTATCAACTAAACTCACACTATCACTAAATAAGCATAACTCCAAATTTGTGATTCAAGTCTCCTTAATCTTCTCACATTTTCAATATAAATATATTAATAAAAAAAATATGAAAATCTGGTCTTTCTTGAACATTTGTCATTTTTTTGAGAAAGAAAAAAATTCAAAATTATTGCCAATCGTACTTTAAATTAACAATTTACAAACAAATCCTTAAAATATTTTGAAATGGATATCATGAAATTTCAGTAAAGTAAAAAAAATAATAAAATCGATTGATAAATCCCACAAATACTATATAACTAGAAGACCTTGGGCGAAAAAAGATAAAAAAAAAAACAATATGACCTTTATTGGAATGAAAAATATAAGAATGCTGTCTGTTTAGCTTTTAAATTTGACTCCTCCTTATCAATTTTGGTTTTTTGATATTATTTCCGTTGCATGGTTAATAAATCCTGCACTTTCCCTCTGTTCTGAGTTGAGATCGGACCAGTGAATATTATTTTTGGATATGTTGATCATAAAAATTCCCAACAACACCTATGTAGTGTTTTTGCAGTTAAGGCTCCATGTTAAGCATTTTAATTTGAATGTCAAAGAGTCGTTATTTCAACAAATATGAACTTTATTACTGTGTACTAAAGCCATCAGGACTCCTGTTCGAATTTCCATTAGAGCTAATCGTTAAAGAAAAATAAAGGTATTATTTTTTGAATAAGAGAGAAGATGGAGTTTTTGCTATTATCAAGCATTGCGAACAAAAGAAAATTAGCAAATAAGCTTGCTTAAATTGCTACAGAAATAAATTGTGAAATGGTCAAATACTGGAAGTTCATAACATTCTCCTTTTGATCATTAGTGCCCCTGCAGGGTCAATTTTTTAAAATATTCTTTTCAATGTGCTTGATGATGGAATTCTTTTCGTGATAGTTGAAAAGAGAAATTTATATTGGATTTTAATCGGATTGAATGCAGCAGAAGAAATAGAAACATAAAACTTTTTACCGATATTAATCACCTTTAAACGAAAAAAATAATAATATTTATAAAAAAATAAATACTATTTACTTTCTTGTAGCAAAATATGAGATTATTCATTCTGATTGGGTTGTCGCAAACCACAAATCATTCAAGCGTCCGGTTTATAACGATGTCGAATAAAATGACAATAAAAAAAATCTTAGAATAGTTCTAAGGATTTAAGAAGGGGAGATGTTTTGTGTACTAACTCTTTGCCTTTTCTATAAACTCGTGGAGGCTCTCAAAAGTATTTCCGCTAGGAGAGACATAAATTCTCATAAAATATCCAGTATAATAATTTTTATTTATTTATTTAATTAATTAAATAAATAAATTAGAACTATAGTCCAGAACTTTAATAAACAAGCTATATAAATCTTAAACAACTTTTATTAAGTTTCAATTTAATTAAATAGATCAAAATCGTAATTATTTCTCATTAGAATTTTATCCCAATATCAATTTATACGCAATCAAGTCCTATTTGATTTAACTTTTTATTTTATTTTCTCATATAATTCTTATGTGTGTAACCTATTAGATTTCAAATATATGGGCAACAAATATAATTAACTAATTAATTAATTTGAAGGTCAAGAATATTATCTAACAACATATTAAGACTAGACAAATATTCAGAATGTCAAAAATGGTTTAACTTAACTTTATGATTTGTCAGTTTAATTAATATTCCTTCATTACAAATGTCCCGATTTAATATTTAATACATGGAATGAAACATGTCTATAATGTTAATCATATTAGTTTTCATTTATTAGTCACTGACCTGTTGAATAAAGTTTTAAATCTTATTTGCTAATTTCATTCCACATTGCGCGAGAATTTCATAATCAATGCTAGAAGAAAACAAATGAGACATTTTCTAATTTAACCTAGGGTGATGAATCCTATCTTGATCACATAAATACTTTCATACAGTTCCTAATATATCCGATTCATCCCCATTTGTTACTTATGAACCGAGTGACGTGTAAGATGAATCAAAACATAAAAATTTCTATATAAGATTATTTATTAATGTCAAGTCAAAAACTCACTTACACAACCATCACTTGAGTAATCCACAAACACATGTTATTTTTCATATGAATTTCTCAAACAGGTCAATTCAGTGCACTTATTTATAAAACAAGTACTTATATATTAGTTCTAAAATATCTCACATATTCAACGTATGAGATCAGTTGCTTCCTCTAAAAAAAAGAGCATAATATATATCGGTCTCAACAGATCTAATCATTGTCTAATCATGATAATAATATCAACTAGAAACATTTGAAGACATTACTTAAATGCAATAAAAATCTCATAATTATAATCACATTATAATTTTCTTTACACAATAATATAGTCTTATGGAATTTATTTTTACTCGATGTTCAATTAAATTAACACTAAAGATAAATAATAGTCTTTATGGAATGTATTTACGTACTTAAAATACATGAAAAAATCCAACTGCAACTAACAGATTGAATATAGGCATATTACTAAAATTTCCCACTTGCGCTGAAACCAATCACCCATATACGTGGTATAACAATGTTTGAAATGTAATTTGAAAAAATATTTTTTGTCCATATACTACAAATTTGAATTATGCCCAATTTTTTTATGCTACAAAGGAAAAAGAAATATATTACTGTTCTGTTTGACATTACTAATAAAACTATTGAGAAAACACTTATTTTAAATATATAAATAAGAAAGTATTAAAAATGATTTAAAATTATAGTTGATAAATTTGTTAGTCATACGCTAAAATTATAAATATTTTTTCAAACAATATTTTTTCGACATGTAAAATATTTTGTTTCAGGGAAAAGAAATTTATTGTTCAAATCATAATGTCAAATATGTACTTAAACCTTTAGCTACATTTTGTATTACTAGAAGTTTTTGTATAATCATTGATATCTCAACTCATTAAAATGAAATTAAATTTTGTTCGTATCAATCGATCTGCTAAAAAATAAGGTATTACTATTGTGTATTTGCTACAATCAAAAAATGCTGAAGCGACACTCATTTATACATACAAAAATCTTTAATGGAATTGAATATCAATTTATATTTAAAATTTAAAACATAAACATGGTGATTTCAATGATCATTTCCAATAATTTATCAGCTTTAGCAGCATTCTACGCCACAAAAGGAAAAGACAATTCTAAAAACACAGTTCAAAATAAATGCAATCATGCTATTTCAATCCAAAAACATGCACTTGATTTGAGATTCTGCTGCTGCATACATCCCCAGTGGGGACTAAGCAATGCCTAGAGCTGGCCACTAAATCCACAATAAATGTCTGTTTGGCTGAGAGAGAATGTGTAGTGGAGGGAAAATGGGGTGGCCTTACAACTTACAAGGTTGATGTATGGCATTGGTGTGATAAGAGAAGGTGTAGAATCCGACAATTAGGACAGCAAAAGTTACTGAAATCTGAAACATACATTAAAATATTACTGAAAATTTTAAAAAATCTACTAATTAATCTCTCTTATTTTAAAAAATCTACAACTTACTCCTCCATTAATTTTAGCTATTGAGTATTTACTATTTAATTTTTATGCAAATGGAAAAACTCATTAATCATTAATCTATTGATTTTAAAAAATACATAAAAATGTTATTCACTAAATAATAATTTTTTCATTAATTTATTAATTAATGAAATTGCTTTTGTTAATGACTAATGCTTTCTTTTATATATATATATATATATATCAAGAAAGCACAAAATTCAATTATAATTGGTAGGTAATATAATGGAGGTAGTCTTCTTCCTTTTTACAGTAAAGACGAATATCTCAAATGAAATAGATGAGTAGACTCGAACTCACTCTTTTGTACGATAAACAAATCAATCAGATTAGTTTTGATGGACTAATACTTTATTTATTTAAATCAACCAATCAATCGAATTGTGAGCATGTGAAATTGACTTGTGGGACAATATATATAGCAGAATAAAATTGAAAACATTCAACATTTGCTAATTAATCACAATTTAATATGTACTGTTCATATTCTTCCATTCAGTCTACTTTCAACTTGCAAGGTTGATGAATTTTTAATTCATTTAGGTAGGATTGTTCATAAGTCCTTTGATTGCGCAGGCAACAATGTGTTCTAATTAAAGGGGAAATTAAAAATAATAATAATAAATGAGGGCAAGGAAATGAATGAAGCAGTTGGAAAGTGAGATGTTGAATTTAAAGAAAAGTTTTTATATTTTAGCATTGAAGGGAAGGGAGATTGATTGGAATTTTATCTTTAATGCTTTATCAATCATCATTCAAGTTAAAAAAATTGTCCCTTTTGTCAACACTTCCACCCATGCTCTCTTCCTTGCCTATATGCTTTTGGAATTTGGTAATTGGTAAGAATCCTTGTCATTTGAATTTATTTCATAATTGCGAGAAGGCAGAGTAATTTCTAAAGTGATGGACATTGAATCCATCAATTAAAATTAATTTTTTTTAATTTAAAAAATTTTACAGATAGAATAAATGAGTGTCGATCCTATAAAAATCTTAATTTTGTTTAAATTAAATAACAAGTAGAATAAGAAGAATAATTTTTTTTTAAAAAAAAGAAAGAAAATTGCTATTAGAAAAATTGATTTAAAAAAAACTAAAAAAATAAAATGCTTGGATGATGAAATAAATAATCAAATTAAAGACTCAGTTAAAAGTAATCAAAATTGAGAGATTTGTAGTTAATCATTGATTAAAAAATAGCTTACTTAATTATCTACTGTTTGATTATAGTGTTCAAACAAGTGAATATCACCAATTCTTCATTATGATTAAATTAATCTGTATAGCGTTTAAATTAATTCTTAGTTAATTAATAACCCAATTAAGCATATAGATTTAATTAATTAACTGTTTTAAGAATAGAACAACTCAAACTTGATCAATAATAGCAAGCAAATTATTTAAACCAAATTAATTAATTACTTAATATAAACGAATATGCTAATTGCTACTTTTATTAACCAAATTAAACAATTACGTATTTACTTGGGTTAATTAGTAATATGTTATCTTCCTAGGAAATTCAATAGGTCTCTTGAATTCCTAAGAGGATAACGATGAAGGTGGTATTTTTCGAAAATAGAAATTAATTGTAAATAGAAATAAGATTAAGAATAAAATATCACAACTTTAAATAAATCTCAATTTGATTAAATTTCAACTGAATAAAAGAGTTTAGTCTTTAAGGGCTATAACGATGAAGGTGGTATTTCTCGAAAATAGAAATTAATTGAAAATAAAAATAAGATTAAGAACAAAATATCACAACTTTAAATAAATCTCAATTTGATTAAATTTCAACTGAATAAAAGAGTTTAGTCTTTAAGGGCTATAACAAAATTACAAAAAATAAAAGAAAGGGAAAGGGTGTTCAGCTGAAGAGAGACCAAAAAGAGAGTGCGGAGAAGAGGAGAAGAGATAATGGATTTACTTCTAGGGTAGCCTTTATATAGACTTTTCCCAAACAAAAATATAATTATTCACAATTTAAAAGAAAAAATAAAATAGATCTACTACTCCTATGATGACTATTATCCTAATCCTGATATGATTGTATTTGTATCTATTTGCAACGGTTTTTAACTCTATACAGCTGGCAAAACAATAATCCTGGAATATGTCCGTCGGGCTTGAGCTACAACCTTGGGCAAAGCTGTACCTTCCAAATAGAAATAGCTCCAAAATAGTCTCTTTTGGTTCCATTTCACATTTTTAGTTTAAAATCTGTCCAAAATCAAAATTCAAGTAAAAACCAATATTTATATCAAAATTATAGCAAAATCATGTAATTTAATATGGAAAAAGTGGTGAATTATCCTAATCCTGATCTGATTACATTTGTATCTATTTGCAACAGTTTTTAACTATATATAGCTAGCAAAACAATAATCCTGGAATATGTCCGTCGGGCTTGAGCTACAACCTTGAGCAAAACTGTACCTTCTAAATAGAAATAGCTCCAAAATAGTCTCTTTTGGTTCCTTTTTATATTTTCAGTATAAAACCTGTCCAAAATTAAAATCCAAGTAAAAACCAATATTTATATCAAAATTATATCAAAATCATGGAATTTAATATGGAAAAAATAGTGAATTTTGCAACTCATCGGATTCCCCATCACTTGCACCTTTGTTTGTCCTCAAGCATAAAAATTTAAATCCCTAAAAAATAATAAAAACACAGTTCTATCCTCAACCATTTGAAATTTAATTTATCCAAAGCAAAGAGTCATTTTCATGCAATAAGATAATAGCAGAAATATTTTAATTTCACCAAAGTTCATTTCAACAAGTCTCATCTTTAAAACATGTTACTCAATTCATAAAACTGACTCTCAATCCAATTTTAAGCACACAAAATATTTAGAATATTATTAATATTAAACTACCATTTTGAAAGAATAGACTATTTAGAAATTTTTTACTAGACCAATAAAATTTAAAGACTTGGAGAAATTTTATTATAATTTCAATTTTATTATACTTTCTACTATATTTTTTGTCTGAAACCGATAAAGTGAACGTGAAACAAATTGTTTCTAAGCCACTTGCCTCATGTTATTTAGCTTAGGTGGCTACTAGCTCCACTTATGGTCACCTAACTAAAGGCATGAGGTGAATTTTTAAACGTCCAAAAAGGTAATATTCTCCCAAACACCCATTTTTCCATGCAGAATCACCTTAAGAGGTCACCAAGTGCCACACTACTTGGACTATCGGGTTGGTAACCAAATAACCAAGTAACTAGAGGAGTGGGTCATAGGAGTGCAATTTTTCTGATTTTTGCTTTTTGCTTTTACTGTTTTTTTTTTGTTTTTTTTCTTTGATGACACCCCTTATTTTTAGCATAAACACATAGTCTAGACAACATCCTTAAAGTCATTCTTAACAAAGGGCAATAACTCATTTGAAAACATGCATTCATTATCCAACTATTAAAATAATGACCATACTTCATGAACTCTCAAAATAACCCTTAAAAATAAAACTAGCAAAATGAACAAAGATGAATTTACTCTATTTAGGCTGGCATAGAAATGGTATAAAAACTTAAATTCTTTGATAAGGGCATATCAAACTTCTCATGGCAAGTAAGGACTCAATAATCTTTTTTTAAAAATAAACCTCATAATACTAAAAATCAGACAAATTAAAATCAGAGAATTGAAAAAAAATTAAAAATCAGCAAGTGCAAATCCTGAGAAACTGCTGAAAATAGAACAAGTCTTACAGGCTTGGACAAGGCTCTAATAGCAAGCAAAAAAATTGTGCAGAGCAGAAAAATATGTTAGTGTATATGCCCTAGGCCATTATCTTGGACCTTTTTGTATGTCGTTTTGGTTATTAATAAAAGAGGTTTTTATCATTATTATTTGTTTGCATGTTACATAATAATGATTATCATCCCTAGTTACTTATTATTATGTTGATAATAATAAAATATAACTGGTATGATTATTGATTGATAATCATGAGATGATTATGTATATGTTGATATAATTCAATAATCATAAATACTTGTTAGAGAACAAAGTATTGGATGGACCCGCATTGAGATCACTACATGGGTCATTGTCATAAGTGAATCTCAAAGTAGTTATGTCTTAATCCTTTGACTTGAGATTGTCATAGTTTCCAACATAAGGACTATTATGTTTTGACATAACCAAACGTTGTCTTTAATCGGACAATCATAAAGGTTATGATTGAGCATAATAGAAATTATATAGAGGATAATGAACAATTAAGATAGGATTTGTCCCTCTTTATGAGAGAGATATCTTCTGAGCCCCTCGATAAGTGAGACTGAGAAATGCATGGCCGTGCTCAAATGAATTGATAGTGTGATCAATATCATTTGAATTTATCCGTCTACTTAGATATCGAGAAATCATAAGTTTAAACATTATAAGTTTGACATTGACCATGACTTATGTTCAAACTAGATATCGTGTGACAAAGGGATTAATTCATGTTCTATTTATTAGGCTTTATCGGACTATTGATCCTCATATTAGTTGGGTAGTCATAATGTCTTGCTAGAGGCCACTTATGACTTATGGGCCTTGTGGGACTGGGCCTATTGCCAATTAATGTGAGCCTATTGAGTCACACACAAAAGAACGTTGTTGATGTGTTATGTCATATTAATAGGCCAAAAGCCCAAAGCCCATTAATATAATTAATAATAATAAAGTGTTATTATTATTAATCATTAATATAATTAATAATAATAAAGTGTTATTATTATTAATATTTAATAATAATAAAGCGTTATTATTATTAATATTAATTATTAATATAATTAATAATAATAAGTGTTATTATTATTAATATTAATTATTAATAAAATTAATAATAATAAAGTGTTATTATTATTAATCATTTATTATTATGAGATAATAATATTTAAAAGATCTGCAGTCTATTTGTAAGTGTTACAGATAAAGGACTCTATCACATAAGATATTTGAGTACCTGCGAGATTGTGATAGTGGGTTATGAACACAACTCCTTTTAGGAAAAGGAGTTGTAGGATGAATAAAACTCCTTTTAGGAAAAGGAGTTGTGGGAAAAATAAAAGACTGAAACATATAAATACCCCTTCTACGAATTGTGGAAGGGACGTGTTTTTGAGAAAACTCAGTCTAAAACTGCAGATTGTGGAGCACATAATCTATCCATCCTTGAGAGAGCTAGCACTCTAGAAGGATAGAAGACGTTCGTGTGGATACCATAGAGGGTGTTCGTTTGAAAAGGCAGCACCATCAGTCCGGTATTGTATCTTCTTGACGAGATTAACAGGTTAGTCTCATATCCATCTTTTGAATTAAACGAAGCACTCGGATTCTGGGGAAAGAAATCCAAAATTTTATTTTTCCGCTGCGCCTTTGGATTGCAATTAATCTCGGGATTTCCCAACAAAATATATACATTAGTCAACAACTAGAAAAATAGAAAAATACTTCTATTCTAACACTCCTCCCCCTACACTTACTCCTCATATTGTCCTCAATGTGGAAAAAAATTCAAGCAATGGGGGAAGCTTATAAACAAATCATCATAAATGAGTAAAAAGAAACTTTCCTGAGGAATAAGTTGCCTCTAGAAATTCAAGCCGGTGGTAGTTGGGCTATAGGCAGCCCCAAGTGGAGAGGATAACATCCAACTTAGCATCAATGTGGTGCATTTTTGCCTCAATTCTGGCTAGGTAGGCTTGATCATCATGTTCTGGAGGTCCTGCTGAAATGGCTGGGGCTGACTTGTCCTCTGTACAAAATAAACGCGATTGAGGTGGCATTATAGGCGTGGAGGGCAAAATATAATTTCTTTCCTCTCGTTGAGTGATCAGTCCAAATTTAGACCCATTTATCATGTTGTTATTAATGCTAATTTATACTTTTTCTATCTAATTCTGTAGTTTTGATCTTATTTTGCAGAAAACAGTGTAAAGAGGTAATTTGGTAAAAATGCTCTTAAAACTGCCTAAAAGAGGATAAAGGAGAACAAGTTGTTTGCCCAAGTCAAGTTGCAGCTGAAGTGAAGATAAATAAGGAAAGTACAGTCAGCAGAGTAATTTGAAATTCAAATTTCAAATCTTCAAGGAGTCTTTCCCTTATTAAGGAAGCCGAATCTCAAGAAGATGCACTTGCCTTTCAAGAATTCAAAATTCAAAATTCAAAAGAGAACATTCAAAATTCAAAATTCAAAATTCAAATATCAGCATTCAAAATTCAAAATTCAGCATTCAAAATTCAAAATTCAAAAGAAGGCTCCACCTCATCAAGGGAACCTAGGGCAACACTTTCAACTATAAAAGATCACAAGGAGCCGCACGTGTAACGATCCGGAAACCGGACCGCTACCGGCACTAGGATCCAGATCGGCTTAAGGCCGTCGGGACCCGTAGCAAGCCTAACATACCTCTTAGTACCTGGTCAAATCCCATACATGATCAAACATTAACATAAAAACTTAAACATCTGATGTATATACCGAGCTTGACCTGTATGCTACATAACTGGAAACATAATAGAACTCCATACTAGAGCCCTCATCAAATGCTCTAGCTGGGTCAACATACATCAAGCTTGGATTACATCTGATGAACCAAAACCTAACCTGTGCATGCATCAAAAACCATAAACATAAAACCTCCACTAGAGTCCTCATCAAATACCCTAGCGTGGTAAGCATCACATGCCACAAGTTTGGTTCACACACAACTCAACATTAAACCATTACACATATCATGTACTAAAAAGGGACTAACCAAGCCTTAGGGCCAAGCGCAACACTAATCCATAAACATAACTCTACTTTACGTTACATTACATTACTTTATCTTACAATACATTATATCAATTTACAATACATGTCCACACTAAAACACTAATCTATTACATAAGCATGACATTACTCTTGACGTCTTCCTGGACTACCTCTGACCTGCAAACCTGGGGGTTAGGGGAAAGGGGTGAGCTAAAAAGTCCAGTGAGCAGAACATGGAAAACAATAATAAATCATGCTTTCATGGAATGCGTCACAGCACAAACATTTCACATCACGGATGGACATGACCACCAAAACTCCCTTTGTCTGTAACATATCATGGTGCCCGGCCCTCAAAGGAGCTCTTCAGGACTTCTGTAACATAACATAGTGCCCGGCCCTTCGGGCTCCTCAGGACTTCATTATTGCCCTGCCCGTCGGGCTCCTCAGGACTTCATTAACATATCATATCTAGGGCTATTGGGGTCGCCTTGGTCCATCCACATCAACAGCAAATTATGCAATGCAACATCTTCGTGAAATCTAATGCAACAGCCTAATACATATACATGGTATTCATGATGCGTGAAACATGCTAAAAACCTTTGAGTTAGTTCTACTCACCTTTGGCAGACGCTGGACTGACTCTGCAACAGCTAACTTTGCTGGCCTCCTCGGTCCCTCGGGTCCGATCCTACACAGGTGGACTCGAATGAGGTGCCAAACACACGCTAAACAACTCATAAATAACTCCCCAAAAACCCCCTCAAACATCCTCAAAACATGCATAGAAAACAACCATGAAAGGGCTGGACAGGGCACTTTTGGCGGCACCTTCGGCGGCCGAATGTCCCTTCCAGAGCCGAAAGCCATGCAGGTTCGGGGGCACTTTCGGTGGCCGAATGTCCCTTCCAGAGCCGAAAGCCATGCAGGTTCGGGGGCACTTTTGGCGGCCAAATGTCTCTTCCAGAGCCGAAAGCCATGCAGGTTCGGGGGCACTTTCGGCGGCCGAATGTCCTTCCAGAGACGAAAGTCTGGCACCTTCAGCGGCAGGTTCGGCGGCCGAAGCCTTTCACAGATTCGAAAGTCCTGGCCTTCGGGGGCACGTTAGGCTGCCAAAGCTGCCTTCCATGCAGGTTCGGCGGCCGAACATACCTTCGGCGGCCGAACATACATTCGGCGGCCGAACCTGGTTCCCTCTGAACAGCAGGTTCGAATCCGTCACACGCCAAACCAACCTCCAAACCACCCAAAACCTCACATGCTCTCCCCCAAACATGCAAACACACTCCCACATGCATAAAGGGGCATAAACTAACTTAAACCCCAACACAAACATCACATAAACATACATTGGGCATAAAACCCACATAAACCCTAACATGCATATCTACCCATACTCAAGCATTAAAACTTCTTTAAACTTACTTAAAACTTTATGAAACACAAAGGAAAGCAAGGATCTACACTTACCTCTTGAAGATCGAGGGTTGGTGTGATCCCTAACTTGGAGATGGGAGGAAACAAACTCCTTGGGTCTCCAAGCTCCCAAAACTTGATTTAAGCCTTAAAACATCAAAACCCAAAAGGAAACTCATAAGAACGAGAAGGATTTGAAGAAAGAACATGAAATCAACCAAAGGAGGACATGAACTCACCTTAGCTCGAGAATGGGGAGAAAACTCACCCATTTTCGGGACAAAGGGCTTTTTATAGGTGGCCAGTCAACCACATTCGGCAGCTTAAGCTGTCTTCACAGCTCTACCACCTTTGGCAGCCTAACTTGCCTCCTAAACTAATCCATGTTCGGAGGCTGAACTTGAGGTTCGGCGGCCGAACCTGGTTTCTGCCCTTAAAGCCTTCGGAGGCCTAAAGCACTCCCGAAACAGCCCCATGTTCGGCGGCCGAACTTGAGGTTCGGCGGTTGAACCTGGGTCCTTCCCCTTGGCCTATTCTTTTCAAAACTCCATTTCTTTTCCATTTAAAACCATAAAATCATGAAAATCATTTCGAAGAAACATTTTACCCCTCTAGAAGACTCTGGCATCTTCAGAATTCCAGATTCCAATGGAGATTCCGCCGGAAGGTAGGGATTCCGATGCCGGAATCTAACCGGGTATTACAGCACGCCCCTTCCTCTCTACACCTTTGGATTGCAAGCCGCCCACTTCTCCAAGCCGCCGGTTCCTTCTTCTTCTTCTCTTTCTTTTATTTTTTTGTTTTGTTTCAGCCATGAGTGGTTGAAATCTCTTTTTCTAGTTGAAGATTAGGTGAAACTTTAGTTGTTTTATGGATTGGGAGATCTAAACATATTATGTTTATCTTTTGTTTATCAATATTTATGCAATTTCATGCTTAATTCCATTGTTGCTTTGTTGTTTAGATCAATAGGGCCCACTGATTCTTGATTGCAAAGTGATAATTTGTTAGTTTAGATAGTTTTAAGTCCGTAATTGCTTGGATTATTCAAACACAAGTAACTCTTGGTGTAAAAACTAAGGAAATTGCATGATCTAGCAATATCACCATACGTTTGGGTAGCTAGAATTAGGTCTCTCTATTTCTTAATGCAATTGACAGTTGTTAGATGCTAAAGGTCTAAGGACGTTCCTTGGCAACTTGTTGATTAGTGATTGGTTAGAAGACGTTCCCTAATTAATTTATGCTTAAGGAGGGATATGGTGGTGAGAAGCGTCTTCCATCTCCATAACTAATTTATTGAATCAAATAAAAAATCTTTGTGTCAATGATCTATTCCAACAACTGAAATGGGTCCAATTCTTCAACTAGAGCTTTTCTCATATTTGAATTTTCTTTACTTTATTGCTTTCAGTATTAGTTTAATTCAATAATCTCAAAACCCCCCCTTTTATTTTATTTTCAGTCTATTTACTTGGTCTTGATAAGGAAGATAGGTAAGTGTCAATTCCCTGTGGATTCGATCCTTTTGCCACTATCTACAGTTGTAAAATTGTTGATAACCAAAAAGATTATTTTTAACCGGCTTTGATAACTGCACAGTAAAAAATTAGCGCTGTTGCCAGGGAATTGATTTAACTAATTTATTTTTCTTTTATGACCAGGGCTGGACGCAAGGAAACTCTGCCTTACGATCCAAAAATTGAGCGTACAATCAAGCGACTTGGGAAGCAAGCAACCCGACTTTGGGAGCAAGCCACCACCGAACCAGAATCTGCCACCAAAGAACCAGCAATCGCAGAAATAGAATCAACACCTTCTGAACTTGACCAGACAGCCGTGGAGATGGCTGAAATCGATACACAACCTGCTGCTCATGCTGAACCTGCTGTTCATGATGAATTCATATCAGAAAATCCAGCAATGAGGGCACCAATGCCAAGAGAAAGAACACTGAGAGAGTTGGCAGCCCCTATAGGCTATCAAGTACCTCTCTGCATCACCTATCCACTATTGATAGCCCCTTTTGAGCTCAAAACAGGTTTGATATACCTCCTACCTAAATTCAGAGGTTTGAAGAATGAAAATCCACATAAGCACTTGAAAGGATTTCACATAGTATGTTCATCCATGAGGCCGCAAGGCATATCTGAAGAGCATGTGAAACTGAGAGCATTCCCATTCTCACTTGATGATTATGCCAAAGATTGGTTATTTTACTTACTACTCGGTTTAATAACTTCTTGGAATGGTATGGTTAGAGCTTTTATGAACAAATATTTTCCAACTTCTAAAGCCATAGGCATAAGAAGAGAGATAAGTGGCATTAAGGAAAAAGAGACTGAAGACTTGTATGATTATTGGGAAAGATTTAAGAGATTGTGCACAAGCTGTCCTCAACATAACATTTCAGATAAATCACTCATAGAATTCTTCTATGGAGGTTTGCTACCATCCCATCCGAAAGGAAATTCATTGATGTAGCATGTGGAGGTTCAATTGAAGATAGCACACCTCAAGCAATTAGAGAGTTGATTTCAACACTTGCAGCAACATCTAGACAATATGGAGATGAAAAGCAGCTGCAAAGAGGAGTCAATGAGGTAAGTACATCTGCTCTCACTTCTCAAATTTCTGAACTAACCTCTGCTGTGAAAAGTCTTATCATAGGTCAAGCTCAACAAGCTCAACAACTTCAGCAAATTAGACCATGTGGGATATGTGCACATGTAGGACACCCAACTGATCAATGTCCTATACTTCAAGATGATGACCAGCAAGTAAATGCAATTGGAGAATTCAATGGCTAGCCTAGACATGATCCCTACTCTAACACCTACAATCCAGGTTAGAGGGACCATCCGAATTTCAGCTATGCAAGGGCGAACAACTACCAGAACTATTAAAGAAATCCAGCACCTCCAAGTTCCAATATTCACATTGAGGAGATGATGAAGACATTAGCAAATTTTGTGCAAAGTCTCCAATAGCAAATGGGTCAAATAGCCACCTCAGTGAGCAAGCTTGAATCTTAAAGGAAGTTACCTTCCCAAACCGAGGCCAACCCCAGGCAGAATGTAAGTGCTATCATGTTAAGAAGTGGGAAAGAGCTTCAAGATGTCAAGGCTGATGATGGAAGTTCACAAGTGCAAAGACAAGCTGCTGAAGAAAAACAGCCAGAAAACTGTTTGTCCAAACAAACTGGTCAAACAGAACCAGTACACCAGCAAAATGCAGACCAGCAAGCAACATTCAAGATTCCACCTTTCTTTCCAAAAAGGTTTGAAAAATCACAAAAAGAAAAAGAAGAAAGAGAGATCCTTGAAACCTTCAGGAAAGTGGAGATCAACATACCATTGCTTGACGTTGTGAAACAAGTTCCCAGGTATGCAAAATTCTTGAAAGAACTGTTCACTAACCGAAGAAAGCTTGCTGAGAGAGAAAAGGTAAGTGTGGGAGAAGTTGTGACAACTATCATAAAGAGAGAACTCCCAGCCAAGTGCAAAGATAGAGGGATGTTTGCTGTCTCTTGCAAAATTGGCAATGTGGGCATCAAAAAGACCATGTGTGACTTAGGTGCATCAATTAATGTTATGCGTCTTTCTATCTATAATTCTTTGAATGCAAGTGCACTTAAAGATACTAGAGTGGTCATTCAATTGGCTGATAGATCTGTAGTATATCCAAAAGGAGTTCTAAAAGATGTTCTAGTGCAAGTAGATCAACTTATTTTTCCAGTAGATTTTTATGTGATTGATATGGAGGAAGACAATGGAAACACTACTTCAGATATCTTACTTGGACGACCTTTCTTGAGCATAGCCAGAACTAAGATAGATGTGCGTGATGGCACATTGACCATGAAATTCGAAGGGGAAGTAATAAAATTTAATGTTTATGATGCCATGAAATATCCCCATGACTTGTCCCTAGTTTATGGTTTAGATATCATTGATTGTTTGAGCCAAGAAGTTTTTGATATGAATCAAGATGATATGCTAAACAATGACTTTTGCAGGGAGGCTAGCCAAAAAGATGAAGGAAGCCAAAGGGAGTCGAAACTGAAAGCAACAGTCTGCTGCATTCAGCAGATGCACTGCGACCAAGCGCAGATAGACCATGCGCAAAAGGAGCAAGCGGAATCCAGTTCAGCCAAACTGTAATACCCGGCTAGATTCCGGCATCGGAATCCCTACCTTTCGGCGGAATCTCCGTTGGAATATGGAATTTTGATGATGCCAGAGTCTTCTAGAGGGGTAAAATGTGATTTCTAAAATGATTTTTACTGTTTTCATGGTTTTAAATGAAAAAGGTTTGAGTTTTGAAAAGAAAAGACTAAGGAGGTTTTTGCCAGGTTCGGCCGCCGAACATGAGAAGGTTTTGGGAGTGCTTTTGGCCTTCGAAAGCCTTGTTTGAACAAACCAGGTTCGGCCGCCGAACCTCAAGTTCGGCCGCCGAACATGGGGGTGTTTTGCTTGCACGTTAGGCAGCCGAAGGAGGTTTGGCTGGCCACCTATAAAAAACCCCTCAGACCGAAAATGGGCGAGTTTTCTCCCCATTCTCGAGCTCAGGTGTGTTCATGACCTCCTCTAGTCGTTTTCTTGCTTTTTCTTCAAATCCTTCACGTTTTATAAGCTATATGGTTGTTTTGAAGAGTTTTAAAGCTTGGATCAAGGTTTGGAGAGCTTGGAGACTTTAAGAGTTTGGGTTCTCCACATCTCAAGCTTTGGGTCGCACCAACCCTCGATCTTCAAGAGGTAAGTGTAGATCTATGCTTTCCTTTATATTTTAAAGAAGTTTTAAGCAAGTTTGAAGATGTTTTGATGGTTGAGTATGGGTAGATATGGATGTTAGGGTTTATGGGGGTTTTATGCCCAATGCCTGATAATGTATGTTCATGTGATGTTTGTGTTGGGGTTTAGGTCAGTTTTCAAGCCCCTTGAGCATTTGGGAGAGAGTATGTGAGGTTTGGTTTGTTTTGATGGTTTTGGCCTATGTGGGTCATAAACTATCTATGTATGCTTTAGATGTTGTTTTTGGGAGTTTAAGCTTGTTTGAGCTCCCTTGTGCATGGTTAAGGATGCATGCATGTGTTTGAGAAGTTGGATGCTTGTTTTGGGGTGTATAGAAGGTTTGGGAGGCTTGAAATGCACAAAGGCTGAGTTCTGGATGAACTCAGGTTCGGCCGCCGAACCCGCCCTTGAATGCATGGATTGGCCGCCTAACCTTGCCCCCGAAAGTTGAGTTTTGGCTTGAAAGCAGACTTTCGGCCGCCGAAGGTAATGTTCGGCCGCCGAAAGTGCCTGACTTTCGTCTCTGGAGTGAGGGTTCGGCCGCCGAAGGTGCCGCCGAACTTGCCTGACTTTCGTCTCTGTCTGGGACTTTCGGCCGCCGAAAGTGCCGCCGAAAGTGCCCTGTCCAGCCTTTTCTTGAGTGTTTTCTATGCATGTTTAAGTGATGCTTTAGGGGGTTTTTGGGTAGTTGTTTATGAGTTGTTTAGAGTATGTTTGGCACCTCATTCGAGTCCACCTGTGTAGGATCGGACCCGAGGGAACGAGGAGGCCATCAGTGTTAGCCGTTTCAGAGTCGGCCCAGAGCTAGTCAGAGGTGAGTGGAACTAACCCTCATGTTTTAAATCAAATGTTTTCAGCATGTTCAAGCATGTTCATGCATCATGAATACCATGTTATGCAATAGGTTGTTTGCATTAGAATTCACGAATATGATGCATTGCATAATACGATGATAATGATGTGGATGGATACTGGATGATCCTCTAGCCCTCAGTATGTTATGACATGATGTGGAATGATATGATTTGGCATGTACGATATGATATGAGATGAGAAGTCCAGGTGTGGCCGTATCGCCCCTAGCATAGAGCATGAGAAGTCCAGGTGTGGCCGTATCGCCCCTGGCATAGAGTATGTGAAGTCCAGGCGTGGCTGTATCGCCCCTGGCATAGAGTATTGTTGACTTGTTATGGTACGAGATTGATATGTAGAGGGCTATTGGTGACAGATTCATCCTTGAAGTGATATATTTGTGATGTGACGCATTCCATGATAGCATATGTTAAAAATGAACTGTTTTCTTTTATGGTTTCTGCTCACTGGGCTTTTTAGCTCACCCCTCTCCCCTAACCCCAGGCTTGCAGGGTCAGAGGTAGTTCAGGAAGACGACAAGATATGGTCATGGTCAGGACATGTAATAGAATAGCAGTGGACATGATGTAATGTAAAGTTATGTAAGGATGTAAAAGAGTTATATTGTAATATGACTTTATGTTATATGTTCAGAGTTATAGTATTGTGCTTGGCCCGAGTTGGATAATCCCCTTGTACATGAGTTTTATTTTATGTTGTTTCATATGATGGACCGAGTTTGACATAGGGTATGCTGACCCTAGGGGTTCTATGAGTTCAGTCATAGTGTATACACAGGTCAAACGGGTTAAAGAAAAAGTTTACAGTTTTATGTTTTAAAGTTTATGCTTATGTTTGATCATGTTTGGGATTATACCAGATGTACAGGACATATGTTAGGCTTGCTACGGGTCCCGGCGGCCTTAAGCCGATCTGGATCCTAGCGCCAGTAGCGGTCCGGATTTCCGGGTCGTTACAGAATGGTATCAGAGCCCTAGGTTCACATGGTCGGACCTATAGTGTGTCGGGTTCATAAAGGTTATAGTAGGGCAAGCACAATAGGAAGATCATGTCCACTAGGATAGGATATGGAGTCCTGTCTTGTATGATGATGTGAAATGCCATGATGATGAGCATGTGCATTAATGCTATGATATGTATGTTATGTATGTGATGCAGGTTCATGTGTTTCCACATGAACCATATAATGCTAATGTTTATGTGCTATGTTATGCTTTCAGAAGTCAAGATGAGAGGAACTCGTCGATCTGCGAGATTGACTGGAGCTCCGCCAGAGAATGAGGGCATGGATGCCCATTCCCCTGCTCTGCAGAGGGCAAGATCTTGTAGGACGATCAGGGAAAGTACATCAAGGGACCCTAGAAGGTCTTTTGATGCAGGTCGGAGGAGATCAGTTCATGAAGGTATGTCAGTGGATGTGATGGAAACAGAGGAGGATAACCAGAGAAGAGATAGTAGTTTGGGCATGAGTATGTCAGTAGAGGATATGGGAGAGTCCCAAGGAGGCACCCAGGCCTCGGGCTTTGTTCCACCACAGTATCCACCCTACCCGCAAGGGCCAGGGTATCCGATGGGAGGTACGTTGGATTTCTTCAGCTATAACCCATATCCCACCTTTATGCCCTATCCTCCCTTTTACCCACAGTACCCCATGTTTCCATCCTCACCCTTTTTCTCAGGTCCAGCAAACCCTAACCCAGGGAATGCTGCACCGCCTCCTCCACCAGCAGAACCAATAGTCCCTGATGTCCGGATACCCAAACCTGGTTCATCAGTTGGGGGTAAAGTAAAGATGACAGATTACCTCAAGTTGGATGCCCCCAAGTTCGAAGCAGGCGATGACCCTTTTGAGTACCTCAGAACGGTAAAGATGATAACAGACGAGCTAGGAGCAAGTGACAGTAGAGCCATTCAGATGGCAGGGTTCACATTGAAATGCAAGAAGGAAAGGGAGTGGTTCAAAAACTATATGGACCCAAGGTTGGAGAGCTTATCCTGGGAGCAGTTTGCCAATGAGTTTGCAGGATGGGCTTTTCCGGATAGTTCCAGAGAACTGAAGATGATTGAGTTTGAGCAGCTAAGGCAGACGGAAGAGATGAGTGTAGAGGAGTTTACGGATAGGTTCCTGGAGCTGTTGCCGTTTGCAGGACAAGGTCTTGACACAGACCTGAAAAAGTCTAGGAGATATGTTATGAAGCTTCACTCCAGGTATTCCTCGTTGGTTCAATCAGCAGAAAGGGAGAGTTTCCATGCTATAGTGGATATGGCACGAAGAATGGAGGCTAGTGCCATCATTCAAGGAACGGTTAAACAGCACGTGGCACAGTCTTCGGGTTCCAAACTCCCGAGGACAAGTGATGTTAATCTCTCCCCTCTGAGCGAGGCTGTCACAAAAAGTAAGAAGGGAGACAGAGGTCTCAGAAGATCAAAGAAGAACAAGTTCTGGAATCGGATAAAGTCTGGTCTGGGATTAGGAGGAGGCTCGAGCTCAGGCACAGAGGTTGCAGAGTGTGCAAGGTGCGGTAGGCCGCACAAGGGAGTCTGTCGGTTTGGGACTACAGCATGTTACAGATGCGGCCAGGAGGGGCACATAGCTCGAGAATGCCCTAAGGCAGCTTTTATGACACCGTCCCATCAGACAACTCCAGGCAGTATGGCACAGCCATCAGCTCCAGTCATGTTACAGGGCAGTGGTAGAGGCGGAGACAGGGGGACAGCCCCTTCTTCAGCATGTTCCCGTGGGGAAGGTCCATCAGCTCCAGCACGGATCTTCGCCATGACCCAGCAGGAGGCTAACACATCGAACCCGATGGGATCAGGTAATCTCACTCTGGTATGTTCTGATGTGTCTGTTTTATGAACCCTGATGTTTCTCTTTTCTTTGTTTGCTTGTGAGCCCTTGTGAGGTTGGGTTGATAGCTTATGGGTTAGAGTTTTCCCTTGGGGTCAGTGCACTCAAGTGTGATCCATCTGTGGCAGAGTCAGTCTGCCGGTATAGTCAGAGTATGTGTTGTGAGTAGATGCCTTCCAGCTGACCTAGCGGTTCTAGATTTGACTGTTTGACGTCATTCTAGGGTTGGATTGGTTCTTCTACTAGTGGTACTACCTAGTATGCAGAGACAAGGTAGTCAGGTTCAGAGGTTAGGATGGATCAGAGGTAGTCCTTAGAGGGGACAGAATAGGGATACCTAGAGGTTCGGTATCAACCCTATAGGCTCATAGGTTGTTCAGGAAAAGTTGTCAGGAGTTCTAGCTCTTGAGAGAGAGTATAGCAGTCAGGTCAGGGAGCCCGCCTCAGTGCCCATTGTTAGAGAGTTTAGATGTTTCCCCAAATGAGTTCCCAGGACTATCACCTGTCAGGGAGATAGAGTTCAAAATAGAAGTACTACATGGAATTGGACCAATCTCTATCCCTCCCCACAGGATGGTATCAACAGAGTTAAAAGAGTTATAAGGATCAGTTGTAAGAGTTGGTAGTTAAGGGTTCCCATCTGACTGAGCACTTCGCCTTGGGGTGTTCCAGTGTTGTTATGAGGATGAAGGATGGATCCCTAGGACTTTGTGTCGACCACTAGTCGTTGAACAAAGTCACTACCCAGAACAAGTATTTGTTACCTTGGATCGACGATCTATTTTAAGCCAGCTAGCAGGAGCTAGTTGCCCTTCCAAGATAGATCTGAAGTCTAGGTACCATCAGTTAAGATCAAGGAAGAAGATGTACAGAGAGCAGTGTTTAGAACCAGATATGGGCACTATGAGTTTCTAGGAGTGTCGTTCGGGTTAATGAACGCCCCTACGGCATTCATGGACCTCATAAGCAGAGTTTTAGTCGGTTTCTGGATCACTCCGTTATTGTCTTCATTGACGGTATCTCGGCGAGTTCTAGAAATGCAGAAGAGTATGCCCATCATCTGAAATCAGGATTGCAGACCCTGAGAGAACATGGCTTGGATGCCTAGTTCTCCAATGCGAGTTCTGGTCGAGGAGCATATCCTTCTTGGGTCATGTGTGTCGGAGAAAGGAAAGTGAAGTAGACCTGAGAAAGTTGAAGTTGTAGCCGACTAGCCCAGGCCCATGGTAATGACAAAGATTAAGAACTTTTGGGTTGGGCAGGTTACCTAATGGAGGTTCATCTAGAACTTCTCTATAGTTGCCGCTCCTATGGCCAGATGGATCAAGAAGAACCAGAGGGTTGTGTGGTCTACTCAGTTTGAAGAGGGCTTTGAAAAGCCAAAGGAAATGTTGATGTCAGCACCAGTGGTAGCTCTGTCTGCCAGTGATGGAGATTTCACAGTGTCCTGTGATGCGTCCCGTGTGGGACTAGGTCGTGTGTTAATGCGAGTGGTAGAATGATTGCTTATGCTTCTAGGTAGCTGAAGAAGCATGAGTTGAATCATCCTACACATGATCTAGAGATGGCGATGGTAATCTTTGCACTCAAGATGTGGAGACGGTACCTGTATAAGGTATGAGGACAGATCCTTACAGATCGAAAGAGCTTGCAATACATCTTGAGTCAAGGGAGAAGAATATGAGGTATAGGAGATGGGTAAAAACTGCGTGGTATTCGCGACTTCAAGGTTTAGCATCATTCGGCTGAGGCAGATATTTTTGATAGATGCCCTCAACCGAAAACCACTTGACAGCTTATCCCATCCCTTAGTATAATAAGAAGAAAGCCAATAGTCAGAAGATGAGGAGAATCAGAACTGCTGTGAGTCAGCAGGAGAGTTATGAAGTTGTCCGCAAGAGGCATGTAGAGTTTCAGAAGAGAAGAAGAGTTTTGTCAGAGTGCACGGCGGAAGCGTGTTGAGGTTCACGAGGAAGTCGAGGTTTGCTGGAGGTGTCTCCTAAAGAGAGGGTGATTTGTTATGGGCAGAAAGGTAAATTAGCTCTCAGATACATTGGACCCTTTGGAATCCTGCAAAGGATTTGGGAATGTATCCCACGAGTTAGATTTACCCACTTCAATGGAAGAGATCCATTCGTTTTTCCATGTTTCCACGATATATGAGTTTGTGTCGGGTCCAAGTGAGGTTTTTAAAGGAACCAGAGGTGGGGACCGTAGAGGATCTCGCCTATGTTGAGCAGCTAGTATGGACTGCAGACACACAAGTCAGAAAGTGTGGAAACAAGGAAATCCCAATGGTGAAAGCTCCTTAGAATCACCTTAAGATGAAAAGTTCACCGGCGAGACCGAGAGTTTTTACTCCAGCAATGACCGTGTCTCTCTTTTAGAAGAGAGGTTTTTAGGTTTTGCTTGCTTATGTATGTTTGATGCTATGTTTGAGTTGCATGTTTGTTTGTTTGAACATTCGAGGACGAATGTTCTTAAAGGGGGGAAGAATGTAATACCAGGCTAGATTCCGGCATCGGAATCCCTACCTTCCGGCGGAATCTCCGTTGGAATATGGAATTTTGATGATGCCAGAGTCTTCTAGAGGGGTAAAATGTGATTTCTAAAATGATTTTTACTGTTTTCATGGTTTTAAATGAAAAAGGTTTGAGTTTTGAAAAGAAAAGACTAAGGAGGTTTTTGCCAGGTTCGGCCGCCGAAAGTGAAGTTCGGCCGCCGAACATGAGAAGGTTTCGGGAGTGCTTTTGGCCTCCGAAAGCCTTGTTTGAACAAACCAGGTTCGGCCGCCGAACCTCAAGTTCGGCCGCCGAACATGGGGGTGTTTTGCTTGCACGTTAGGCCGCCGAAGGAGGTTTGGCTGGCCACCTATAAAAAACCCCTCAGACCGAAAATGGGCGAGTTTTCTCCCCATTCTCGAGCTCAGGTGTGTTCATGACCTCCTCTAGTCGTTTTCTTGCTTTTTCTTCAAATCCTTCACGTTTTATAAGCTATATGGTTGTTTTGAAGAGTTTTAAAGCTTGGATCAAGGTTTGGAGAGCTTGGAGACTTTAAGAGTTTGGGTTCTCCACATCTCAAGCTTTGGGTCGCACCAACCCTCGATCTTCAAGAGGTAAGTGTAGATCTATGCTTTCCTTTATATTTTAAAGAAGTTTTAAGCAAGTTTGAAGATGTTTTGATGGTTGAGTATGGGTAGATATGCATGTTAGGGTTTATGGGGGTTTTATGCCCAATGCCTGATAATGTATGTTCATGTGATGTTTGTGTTGGGGTTTAGGTCAGTTTTCAAGCCCCTTGAGCATTTGGGAGAGAGTATGTGAGGTTTGGTTTGTTTTGATGGTTTTGGCCTATGTGGGTCATAAACTATCTATGTATGCTTTAGATGTTGTTTTTGGGAGTTTAAGCTTGTTTGAGCTCCCTTGTGCATGGTTAAGGATGTATGCATGTGTTTGAGAAGTTGGATGCTTGTTTTGGGGTGTATGGAAGGTTTGGGAGGCTTGAAATGCACAAAAGCTGAGTTCTGGATGAACTCAGGTTCGGCCGCCGAAGGTGGTTTCGGCCGCCGAACCCGCCCTTGAATGCATGGATTGGCCGCCTAACCTTGCCCCCGAAAGTTGAGTTTTGGCTTGAAAGCAGACTTTCGGCCGCCGAGGGTAATGTTCGGCCGCCGAAAGTGCCTGACTTTCATCTCTGGAGTGAGGGTTCGGCCGCCGAAGGTGCCGCCGAACTTGCCTGACTTTCGTCTCTGTCTGGGACTTTCGGCCGCCGAAAGTGCCGCCGAAAGTGCCCTGTCTAGCCTATTCTTGAGTGTTTTCTATGCATGTTTAAGTGATGCTTTAGGGGGTTTTTGGGTAGTTGTTTATGAGTTGTTTAGAGTATGTTTGGCACCTCATTCGAGTCCACCTGTGTAGGATCGGACCCGAGGGAACGAGGAGGCCATCAGTGTTAGCCGTTTTAGAGTCGGCCCAGAGCTAGTCAGAGGTGAGTGGAACTAACCCTCATGTTTTAAATCAAATGTTTTCAGCATGTTCAAGCATGTTCATGCATCATGAATACCATGTTATGCAATACGTTGTTTGCATTAGAATTCACGAATATGATGCATTGCATAATACAATGATAATGATGTGGATGGATACTGGATGATCCTCTAGCCCTCAGTATGTTATGACATGATGTGGAATGATATGATATGGCATGTACGATATGATATGAGATGAGAAGTCCAGGTGTGGCCGTATCGCCCTGGCATAGAGCATGAGAAGTCCAGGTGTGGCCGTATCGCCCCTGGCATAGAGTATGTGAAGTCCAGGCGTGGCCGTATCGCCCCTGGCATAGAGTATTGTTGACTTGTTATGGTACGAGATTGATATGTAGAGGGCTATTGGTGACAGATTCATCCTTGAAGTGATATATTTGTGATGTGACGCATTCCATGATAGCATATGTTAAAAATGAACTGTTTTCTTTTATGGTTTCTACTCACTGGGCTTTTTAGCTCACCCCTCTCCCCTAACCCCAGGCTTGCAGGGTCAGAGGTAGTTCAGGAAGACGATAAGATATGGTCATGGTCAGGACATGTAATAGAATAGCAGTGGACATGATGTAATGTAAAGTTATGTAAGGATGTAAAAGAGTTATATTGTAATATGACTTTATGTTATATGTTCAGAGTTATAGTATTGTGCTTGGCCCGAGTTGGATAATCCCCTTGTACATGAGTTTTATTTTATGTTGTTTCATGTGATGGACCGAGTTTGACATAGGGTATGCTGACCCTAGGGGTTCTATGAGTTCAGTCATAGTGCATACACAGGTCAAACAGGTTAAAGAAAAAGTTTACAGTTTTATGTTTTAAAGTTTATGCTTATGTTTGATCATGTTTGGGATTATACCAGATGTACAGGACATATGTTAGGCTTGCTACGGGTCCCGGCGGCCTTAAGCCGATTTGGATCCTAGCGCCGGTAGCAGTCCGGATTTCCGGGTCGTTACACAAACGTCTAGCACAGGCAGACACTTGTTTGCCCACATAAGTCATGCGGTTGACACAAGTAGACTCGTGTCTGCCCAAACATAAGCTCCCCATGCGGCAACTTCAAGAATCTGAAAAAAGTGAGAGTGGCTTCTACGAACAAATCTTCCATGCCCAAACTGATGAACCATGGCATGCAGACAAAATAAAAAAGAGTGCAAGACACTATGTTTGGGATGAACCATACCTGAAACCATACTATGAAGGGTTCACAGTGCAAGTAGTGGAAGAAGTTCCACTGAATCATCCTCCTCAGCTTGCTTAGTGTTTCGCACCACACAAACCACACCAGGGGAGTACTTAGTTTCCTTTGAACTTTAATATTTCTATTACATTGAGGATAATACATGAATTAGGTGTGGGGGTGCATATCTCTGAATTTTTATTTTTAAGTCCATTTTAGCTTTAATTTTTAGTTTGCACACATTAGGTGAGTTTTTTTTTTTCATTTTTGTTATTTTTGCCTTTAATGCACACACATGCATCCATAATTTTTTCTTTTTTCTGTTTTGGTATGCTTTACTCAAACACATAGGCTATGGTGAATGAGCTTTCTTTCCATGCCCCATTGATGTGATGACTCATTAAACCTAAGTTGAATGAATTGCAGTGAGTTGTATTCATTTTTGGGAATTTCCTTTTCAATTGAATCTTTGAGCTTGCTATGGTAAAAAATACATGACATTACTCTTTAGAGAGTGACTCACGGTTGTCAAAGCCGGTCAAAAATAACTTTTTCAGTTATCAACAATATTACTACTGCAGATAGTGGTAAAGGATCGAATCCACAGAGAATTGAAAACTTATCTATTTTTCTCAACAAGACCAAGAGAATTGACCGAATGAGAAACTGAAAGCAAGCAGAATAAAAATAAAGTGCAAGAAAAGTAAAATGGGGGGTTTTGAGATTGATTTGATTAAGCAACTACTGAAAGTAATTAAATAGCGAATAATAAAATAAAATGGAAATCAATTAAGAGAAAGGTCTAGTTGAAGAGTTGGATCCACTTCAGTTGTTTGGATTGATCATTGAAACTTATGTTCTTCTGATTGATTCAATAGATTAGTTATGGAGATGGAAAACGCTTCTCACCACCATATCTCTCCTTAAGATTAAACCAATTAGGGAACGTCCTCTAATTAATTACTAATTAACAAATTGCCAAGGAACGTCCTTGGGCCTTAGGCATCAAAACAATTGTTAATTGCATGAAGAGATAGAGAGATCCAATCCTAGCTACTCAAACGCATGAGATGTTGCTAGATCATACAATTTCTTAGTTGTTACACCAAGTGTTCTTATGTTTAAACAATTCAAGCAATTACAGACTTAAAATTATCCAAACTAACAATTTACTACCTTGCAATCAAGAATCAAGTGGCCAATTTGATCAAAACAACAAAGTAATAATAGAATCAAGCATCAAATTGTATGAATATTGAACAAACCAAAGACAAACAGTTTATGTTCAGATCTCACAATCCATTAAACAACTTTAGTTTCAACCAATCTTCAACTAGATTAAAAGGTTTCAGCCACTCACAAAACCAAAAATAAAAGAAAAGAAGAAAGGTAGAAGAAGAAGGGAGTGGAGGCCGTCAGCCTTGTCTTGCAATCCGAGAAGAAGAAGATGTTTAAGTCTGGAAGAAGTGTTCCTCGGCTGGTTAAGAGCTTCTTAAATAGGATTAGAGGCTGACCTTGCTGCCCTAGAGGTACTTGCTGCCCAAGTTGTGTCTGAAAAGGAAAGAATCGCGTTGCAAGCTCTTCAGAAGGAAGGTGGCACGAGGCATGCTCTTCAGAGGGAAAGTGAGGCGCGCGCGGATGCTCTACAAAAGAGGAAAGATATCTGTTTAGTCTTTCCTTTTTAGGTGGAGCCTTCGTTTGAATTTTGAATGCATAATGCAGAAGAGGCAAGTGCGTCTTCTTGAAATCTTGCTGCCTAAATAGGAAGATATGACTGCTGCAGTGTGTGTACATCTTTGGACAAGGAAAGAAAGATCTACAATTTGAATTTCAAATATTCTTTTGACTGAGCTTTCCTTATTTGCTTTTGCTTCTGCACTTTCCTTATTTGAAAACTTTCCTTTTCTGAAAACTTTCCTTATTTGAAAACTTTCCTTTTTTGGCACTTTCCATATTTTGCACTTTTTGGCAGTTTGAAGAGCATTTTCTCCAGATTGTCTCTTTACACCTAATATCTGCAAAACATGATTAAAACCATAAAACTTAGGCAGAAAAGATGTAAATAAACATCAAGAACATAATGATAAAATGGACTAAAATATGCTCTATCAAATACCCCCACACCTAGCTTTTTGCTTGTCCTCAAGCAAATAAACATAGTCAAACAAGCTTCCTTTGCTACTTGATCCTTATTTCCACTTAAGCTCTTACTCTAAACACCTATTTTGAATCATTGCAGTGAAGAATATATGCATCAAGGTTACTCACCTTCTTTCCTTGTTTCCCTTTACTTACCATGGCTAGGATTTGTTTTACTCAAAAGAGAGATTACACATGCACATGTTATTGTTCAGTTAAGACTTTTTCTAGCTTTCAGAGTGATTTGCCCTTACCTTGAAGTACTATATTCAGCCTTTTGCACTTAAGTTTGCTTGAAAAAGTCACCAACCTTTTGACGTGAAGGTACATATTTGTGATACCCACCCCCAGTTACTCAGTTGGTCACCTATTCAAGTGGCTACTAGCTCTGTTTATAGTCTTTTGACCATTGGAACAGTTTTCAATTTGTGCTCATCAAGTCTAGCCTTTGTCGAATTCCTTTGATCCATGCATTGGGCAAATCAATACCAATTGCTAAAATAAGTCATGTTAAGTTCATTCACACAACTTTCAATTCATCCTCTCTAATGAGTATCATCAATACATTTTTCACCATGGCAAGCTCATAGATTCATTTCAAAAGGCAATTCTCAAACATGAATATAACTCACTGCAATTGATTCAACATAAGTTTAAAGAGTCATTACATCAATGGGGTCATGGAAAGAAAAGCTCATCCAACATAGTCTATCAGTTTGAGTAGAGCAAATCAAAAAGAAGAAGAAGGTTGTGGTTATGTGTGTTATTGAAAGCATAAATGAAAACAAACTGAAAGGAAAAATCGCATAAACTGAAGAAAAAAAAAAGAAAAAAAATCGCAAACTGAAAGGAAAAAAGAGAAAAAAAAAATTCGCAAAACTGGAAGGGAAAATTTGCAGACTGAAAGGAGAAGGAGAAAAAGAAGAAAAAGAAGAGATATGCACCCCCACACCTAAATCATGCATTGTCCTCAATGTATAAGAAACATAAAAGAGCAAAGGAAACTAAGTACTCACCTGGAGTGTGGTGTGCATGGTGTGATCCACTTAGCCAGACTGAGATGGATGATGTAGTGGAATTTCGTCCACTAATTGCACTGCGAATCCTTCATAGAAAGGTTTCAGGCGATGGCCATTCACCTTGAAGACTTTCCTTGTCTCTATGCTGTGTATGTCTACAGCTCTATGGGGATAAGCATGCTCTACAATCAATGGTCCAATCCACCTAGATCGTAGCTTTCCTGGAAACAATTTTAAACGAGAGTCAAAGAGTAAGACTTTATCACCAACCTCAAATTATTTTCTTGAAATCTGACTGTCATGGGAGGCTTTGGTTTTTGCTTTGTAGTTCCAAGAGGTCTCATATGCATCTCGTCTTATTTCCTCTAGCTCTTGCAGTTGCAACTTGTGATGGTGTCTAGCTTCTTTAAGGTCCATGTTGCAATTTTTTACAGCCCAATAGACCTTGTGTTCAAGCTCAACTGGAAGGTGACAAGCTTTTCCATAGACCAATCTGTAAGGAGACATACCTATGGGAGTCTTGTAGGCTGTTCTGTATGCCCATAAGGCATCTTCCAGACGTGCACTCCAGTCCTTTCGGTTGGGGGACACTGTCTTTTGTAGGATGGCCTTGATTTCTCTGTTGGATACTTCAGCTTGCCCGTTTGTCTGAGGGTGGTAGGCTGTGGATGTTTTATGTATGACATTGTGCTTTCTGAGAAGATTCTCCACTACCTTATTGCAAAAATGAGTCCCTCTATCACTGATGATTGCCTTTGGTACTCCATGTCTGGCAAAGATGTTGGTCTTCACAAAGTCTACTACCGCCTTTGCATCATCAGTCTTGGTTGCTCTAGCTTCCACCCACTTGGATACGTAATCTACTACAAGGATGATGTAGGTGTATCCAAAGAATGGTGGGAATGGTCCCATGAAGTCTATGCCCCACACATCAAATACTTCACAGACCATGATGGGGTTCTGTGGCATTTGATTTCTGTTGCTCAGATTTCCAGTCTGTTGGCACCTAGCACATGATCTGCAAAACAGAAAAGCATCTCAAAAAATAGTGGGCCAAAATAGGCCACTTTCAAGTATTTTATGTGCTGTCTTTCTTGGACCAAAGTGTCCACCACAACTATATGAATGACAAAAAGTAAGCACTGAAGCTATTTCTTGGTCTGGAATACATCTCCTTATCATTTGGTCAGCACAATGTTTCCACAAATATGGCTCATCCCAAACATAGTATTTGGCATCTTTCTTTATCTTATCTCTGGTGTGCTTGGGCATGTCAGAAGGTAAGTTACCTGTGGCTAGGTAGTTCACCATGTCTGCATACCATGGCTCATCAGATTGGGCATGGAAGATTTATTCAAAGAGGCCATTCTCACATTCTTCATATTCTGGGGACTGCTGTATGGGAGTCTGTATTGGACTTTTGGTAGGACTGGATTTAGGTGCCTCTTTCTGCGTAGGATTTGACTGAAAAGGGGGCTGGAAGGACTGATCTACGCTGGAAGCTGAAGAGTTGTGCCTGAAAGGCTTTCAGGTCTTTCTTCTTGGGCAGGAATGGTCTGTGCACCAAGCTGAAGTGGTACGGTTGGTTTCTGTTCTTCCTGCGGTTGTATATAGTTCACCTGTTGGATGCTGCAGACTGTTTCCTTCAGTTTTGGCTCTTTCTGGCTTTCTATCTTTACTTGGTTAGTCTCCCTTCAAAGATCATTGGTTAGCATTTCCTCTTGATTCTCATCAAAAATATCTTGACTCAAGCAATCAATAATATCAAGACAATAAACAGGGGATATATCATGTGGATATTTCATAGCATCATAGACATTAAATTTAATGACTTCCCCTTCAAACTCCATGGTGAGAGTGCCATCATGCACATCAATCTTAGTCCTAGCAGTACTCAAGAAAGGACGTCCAAGAAGGATGTCAGAACTAGTATTGCAACTGTCTTCCTTTGTATCAATCACATAAAAGTCTGCAGGAAAGACAAGTTCATCTACTTGAACTAAAACATCTTCTAGAACACCTATGGGATATACCACAGATCTATCAGCTAGTTGAATCACTACTCTTGTGTCTTTTAGTGCACCTGCATTCAAAAAATTATAGATGGAAAGAGGCATAACATTTATGGATGCACCAAGATCACACATGGCTTTCTTAATTCCAACATTCCCAATCTTACAAGAAATAGCAAACATGCCTTTATCTTTACATTTAGTTGGGAGTTCTCTTTTAATAACAGCAGTAACAACTTCACCTACACTTACTTTCTCTCTCTCAGCAAGCTTTCTTCTATTGGTACACAGTTCTTTCAGAAATTTTGCGTACCTGGGAATCTGCTTAACAACATCTAGTAGAGGTATGTTGATTTCCACTTTCCTGAAAGTCTCAAGGATTTCCTTTTCTTCTTTTTCTTTTTGTGTTCTTTCAAATATTTTTGGAAAAGGAGGTGGGATTTGAAAATGTACCTGTTGATCAGTCTTCTGTGCAGGAGTGGTGTCAGATGAAGTTCGGCCAGCTAGCTCAGGTAGGTGGTGCGCAGGGATGGTTTCAGTTTGCGCAGGCTCTTGTGTAACTTGCTTCTCTTCCTCATATCTGGCATCTTGAAGCTCTTTCCCACTTCTTAAAGTAATGGCACTCACATTCTGTCTAGGATTAGTTTCAATTTGAGAAGGGAGCTTACCTTGGGATTCGGACTTGCTCATGGATGCGGTCAGCTGTCCTAGGTGCTGTTGGATGCTTTGCATAGAACTTACCATTGTCTCCATCATCTTTTCAAGGTGCTGGTTGGGATTTGGAGGTGCTGGTTGGGCTTGATTTCTTTGGTAATTTTGGTAGTTCTAGTTGTGATTAGCCCTTCCATAGCTGAAATTGGGGTGGTCTCTCCAACCTGGATTATAAGTATTAGAATATGGATCATGTCTTACCTGGTTGTTGTATCCTCCAATGGCATTTACTTGCTGGTTGTCTTCTTGAAGAGTAGGACATTGATCAGTTGGGTGTCCTACATATGCACAAATCCCACATGGCCTAGGTGGCTGGGATGCTTGAACCTATTGAACTAGTCCTATGGCAAAATCTTTCATAAAAGATGTCAGTTTAGAAAGCTGAGAAGAAATAGGAGGTGAACATACCTCATTGATTCCTCTCTGCAGTTGCTTTTCTTCTCCATATTGCCTAGATGAGGCTGCAAGTGTTGAGATCAACTCTCTCATCTCCCTAGGTGTCTTGTCTGCAATGGATCCTCCACAAGTTATATCAATGAATCTCCTTTCTGATGAAAGTAGTCCTCCATAGAAGAATTCTATGAATGCCTTATCTGAAATATCATGTTGAGGAAAACCTGTACACAACCTTTTAAACCTTTCCCAATAATCATATAAATCCTCAGATGGTTTCTGTCTAATGCTACTGATTTCTCTTCTTATGCCAATGGCCTTAGAAGTTGGGAAATATTTGTTTAAGAAGGTTATTACCATGTCATCCCAAGAAGTAATAGATCCAGGTGGTAAGTAAAATAGCCAATCCTTAGCATAATCATCAAGTGAAAAAGGAAAAGCTCTTAACTTAACATGATCTTCAGAAATACCTTGAGGTCTCATAGATGAACAGACAATATTGAACTCTTTTAAGTGCTTGTGTGGATTTTCATTTTCTAATCCTCTAAACTTAGGGAGAAGATGGATCAAACCTGTTTTCAGTTCAAAAGGAACTGTCAGAGGTGGATAGGTGATGCAAAGAGGTGCTTGATCACCTATAGGTGTTGCCAATTCTCTCATGGTTCTTTCTCTTGGTATTGGGGCTCTCATGGCTGGATTTTGATGTATGATTTCTTCATGGACAGCATGTTGATTGTGGACAGCAGGTTGTGCCATGTTTTCAGCCATCTCTGCAGCTTGGTGGTGCGGTTCAATGGTTTCAGGTGAGGCTTCTGCGCAGAGGTGGTCTGCAGATGATGATTCGGGCGTGACTTGCTTGTTCAGTCTCCTGATTGTGCGCTCAATTTTCGGATCATAAGGATGAGTTTCCCTACATTCAGATCTGGTCATGAAAGAAAAAAAGCAGATTAGTTAAATCAACTCCCCGGCAACAGCGCCAATTTTTGACTCGCGGTTGTCGAAGCCGGTCAAAAATAACCTTTCCGGTTATCAACAATATTACTACTGCAGATAGTGGTAAAGGATCGAATCCACAGAGAATTGAAAACTTATCTATTTTTCTCAACAAGACCAAGAGAATTGACCGAATGAGAAACTGAAAGCAAGCAGAATAAAAATAAAGTGCAAGAAAAGTAAAATGGGGGGTTTTGAGATTGATTTGATTAAGCAACTACTGAAAGCAATTAAATAGCGAATAATAAAATAAAATGGAAATCAATTATGAGAAAGGTCTAGTTGAAGAGTTGAATCCACTTCAGTTGTTTGGATTGATCATAGAAACTTATGTTCTTCTGATTGATTCAATAGATTAGTTATGGAGATGGAAAACGCTTCTCACCACCATGTCTCTCCTTAATATTAAACCAATTAGGGAACGTCCTCTAATTAATTACTAATTAACAAATTGCCAAGGAACGTCCTTGGGCCTTAGGCATCAAAACAATTATTAATTGCATGAAGAGATAGAAAGATCCAATCCTAGCTACTCAAACGCATGAGATGTTGCTAGATCATACAATTTCTTAGTTGTTATACCAATTGTTCTTATGTTTGAACAATTCAAGCAATTACAAACTTAAAATTATCCAAACTAACAATTTACTACCTTGCAATCAAGAATCAAGTGGCCAATTTGATCAAAACAACAAAGTAATAATAGAATCAAGCATCAAATTGTATGAATATTGAACAAACCAAAGACAAACAGTTTATGTTCATATCTCACAATCCATTAAACAACTTTAGTTTCAACCAATCTTCAACTAGATAAAAAGGTTTCAGCCACTCATGGCTGATCCAAAACCAAAAATAAAAGAAAATAAGAAAGGTAGAAGAAGAAGAGAGTGGAGGCCGTCGGCCTTGTCTTGCAATCCGAAAAGAAGAAGATGTTCAAGTCTGGAAGAAGTGTTCCTCGGCTGGTTAAGAGCTTCTTAAATAGGATTAGAGGTTGACCTTGCTGCCCTAGAGGTACGTGCTGCCCAAGTTGTGTCTGAAAAGGAAAGAATAGCGTTGCAAGCTCTTCAAAAGGAAGGTGGCGCGCGACATGCTCTTCAGAGGGAAAGTGAGGCACGCACGGATGCTCTGCAGAAGAGAAAAGATATTTGTTCAGTCTTTCCTTTTTAGGTGGAGCCTTCGTTTGAATTTTGAATGCTGAATGCAGAAGAGGCAAGTGCGTCTTCTTGAAATATTGCTGCCTAAATAGGAAGATATGACTGCTGCAGTGTGTGCACATCTTTGGACAAGGAAAGAAAGATCTACAATTTGAATTTCAAATAATCTTCTGACCGAGCTTTCCTTATTTGCTTTTGCTTCTGCACTTTCCTTATTTGAAAAATTTCCTTTTCTGCAAAATTTTCTTATTTGAAAACTTTCCTTTTTTTGCACTTTCCATATTTGGCACTTTTGGCAGTTTTAAGAGCATTTTCTCCAGATTGTCTCTTTACACCTAATATCTGCAAAACAAGATTAAAACCACAAAATTAAGCAGAAAAGATGTAAATAAACGTCAAAAACATAATGATAAAATGGACTAAAATATGCTCTATTAGAGAGAATAATAAAGGAAAAACTAAATATGACTTATTTTAGCAATTGGTGTTGATTTGCCCAATTCATTGAGAAAAGGAAAATTCAGCAAAGGCAAAGACTTCAAAAGCACAAATTAAAAACTGTTCCAATGGTCAAAAGACTATGAACAGAGCTAGTAGCTACTTGGACAGGTGACCAACTGAGTAACTGGGGGTGGGAATCACAAATATGTACCTTCACGTCAAAAGATTGGGGAACTTTTCAAGCAAGAATAAAGTGCAAAAAGCTGAATAAAGTGCTTCAAGTCAAGTGCAAGTCACTCCGAGAGCTAGGAAAAGTCTAAATTGAACAAGAATATGTGCATGTATAATCTCCCTCTTACGAAAAATAAATACTAGCCATAGTAGGTAAAGGGAGACAAGGAAAGAAGGAGAGTAACCTTGGTACATACACTCTTCACTGCAATGCTTCAAAGTAGGGGTCTAGAGTAAGAGCTTGAGCTTAAGTGGAAATAAAGGATCAAGTAGCAAAGAGAGCTTGTTTAACTAAGTTTATTTGCTTGAGGACAAGCAAAAGGCTAGGTGTGGGAGTATTTGATCAGTCCAAATTTAGACCCATTTACCATGTTGTTATTAATGTTAATTTACACTTTTTCTACCTAATTCTGTAGTTTTGATCTTATTTTGTAGAAAACGGTGTAAAAAGGTAATTTGGTGAAAATGCTCTTAAAACTACCTAAAAGAGGATAAAGGAGAAAAGTTGTTTGCCCAAGTCAAGTTGCAGCTGAAGTGAAGATAAATAAGGAAAGTACAGTCAGCAAAGTAATTTAAAATTCAAATTTCAAATCTTCAAGGAGTCTTTCCCTTATTAAGAAAGTCAAATCTCAAGAAAATGCACTTGCCTTCCAAGAATTCAAAATTCAAAATTCAGCATTCAAAATTCAAAATTAAAAAGAAGGCTCAACCTCATCAAGGGAACCTAGGGCAACACTTTCAACTATAAAAGATCACAAGGAGCCATATGCCCCTTCCTCTCTACACATTTGGATTGCAAGTCGCCCACTTCTCCAAGCCGCCGGTTCCTTCTTCTTCTTCTCTTTCTTTTATTTTTTGTTTTGTTTCAGCCATGAATGGCTGAAACCTCTTTTTCTAGTTGAAGATTAGGTGAAACTTTAGTTGTTTTATGGATTAAGAGATCTGAACATATTATGTTTATCTTTTGTTTATCAATATTTATGCAATTTCATGCTTAATTTCATTGTTGCTTTGTTGATTAGATCAATAGGGCCCATTGATTCTTGATTGCAAAGTGATAATTTGTTAGTTTGAATAGTCTTAAGTCCGTAATTGCTTGGATTATTCAAACACAAGTAACTCTTGGTGTAAAAACTAAGGAAATTGCATGATCTAGCAATATCACCATACGTTTGGGTAGTTAGAATTAGATCTCTCTATTTCTTAATGCAATTGATAGTTGTTAGATGCCAAAGGCTCAAGGACGTTCCTTGGAAACTGGTTGATTAATGATTGGTTAGAGGACGTTCCCTAATTAATTTATGTTTAAGGAGGGATATGGTGGTGAGAAACGTCTTCCACCTTCATAACTAATTTATTGAATCAAATAAAGGAATTTTTATATCAATGATCAATCCCAACAACTGAAGTGGATCCAATTCTTCAACTAGAGCTTTTCTCATATTTGAATTTTCTTTACTTTATTATTTGCTTTACTTTGTTGCTTTTAATTCTAGTTCAATTCATCAACCTCAAAATCCCCCCTTTTATTTTACTTTCAATTTATTTACTTGGTCTTGATAAGGAAAATAGGTAAGTATCAATTTCCTGTGGATTCGATCCTTTTACCACTATCTACAGTTGTAAAATTGTGGATAACTAAAAAGGTTATTTTTGACCGGCTTCGACAACCGCATAGTCAAATAGGTATTTTCCTTATCAAGACCAAGTAAATAAACTGAAAGTAAAAAAAAGGGAGGGTTTTGAGATTGATGAATTGAACTAGAATTGAAAGCAACAAAGTAAAGAAGATTCAAATATGAGAAAAGTTCTAATTAAAGAATTGGATCCACTTCAATTGTTGGGATTGATCATTGACACAAAGATTCCTTTATTTGATTCAATAAATTAGTTATGGAGGTGGAAGACGCTTTTGATAGAACATATTTTAGTCCATTTTATCTTGATAACATTGATGATTATTTACATGATTTCTGCCTAATTTAGTGCTCTTGACATTATTTTGCAGAAAATGATGTAAAAGGACATTTTGGAGAAAATCCCCCTAAAACTGCCTTAATTGCAGCAAAGGAGAGCAAATCTGCCAAGTTGAATTCAAGTGAAGCTAAATAAGGAAAGTTCTAAATAAGGAAAGTGGCAAAGAAGGAAAGAACATTCAGCCAAAGCAATTTGAAATTCGAATTTCAAATCTCCAAGTAGCCTTTTCCTTATTCAAGAAGCCAAGTCTCAAGTTGCCATATATGAAGAGCCAAATAAAGAAAGTATTTTGAAATTCAAATCTTCAAGATTCATATTCAAATTTTGAATTTCAAAATCCAGTTTATCAAGGAAGCCAAATCCAAAGATGACATACTTGTCACCTCATGCCTTGCACATTCAAAATTCAAATTGCAAAGGAGGCTCCACCTTCCTTATTAGTGCATGGGCGGAAAAGAGAGTGTGAAGGCAAGTCTTGGGCACCTTAGGCAGCATCTTGAAGACACTTGGGCAGCAAACAAAGACTAAAAGACCCATTCTTGCACAAGCCACACGTGCCCCACGTTTTTCCCTTCACACATGTGCATGGATGGCATATCTTGGACCAAGGGCATTTTGGGCAGCCTCTTAAAACGTGGGCAGCCTCTTGAAACCCTAAGACAGCACCTTAAAACATATTTAAAGATCTCAAAGAGGTCATCCAAGGCAGACTGGAGGAAGACACCATTCGGCCAAGGCAAGGAGGAGTGGCCGGTGCTCTCCCTTCTCCATCTCCATCTTTGGTTCTTCATCTTTTGCTTTCTCCTTTTATTTTTTGTTTTGTTTCAGCCATGAGTGGCTGAAACCTTTTATTCTAGTTGAAGATTGGTTGAAACTAAGGTTGTTTTATGGATTGTGAGATCTGAACATAAACTATTTGTCTTTGATTTGTTCAATATTCATACAATTTGGTGCTTGAATCTATGATTACTTTGTTGTTTTGATCAAATTGGCCACTTGATTCTTGATTGCAAGGTAATTGATTGTTAGTTGGGATAATTTTTAGTCCGTAATTGCTGGAATTATTCTAACATAAGAACACTTGGTGTAAAAACTAAGGAATTGTATGATCTAGCAACATCTCCATGCGTTTGGGTAGCTAGGATTGGATCTCTCTATTTCTTCATGCAATTGACAATTATTTTGATGCCTAAGGCCCAAGAACGTTCCTGGGCAATTTGTTAATTAGTAATTGATTAGAGAACGTTCCCTAGTTAATTTAATCATAAGGAGAGACATGATGGTGAGAAGCGTTTTCCATCTCCATAACTAATCTATTGAATCAATCAAGAGAACATAAGTTTCGATGATCAATCCAAACAACCAAAGTGGATCCATCTCTTCAACTAGACCTTTCTCATATTGAATTTCTCTTTTATTTTAATTACTTGCTGATTTAATTGTTTTCAGTAGTTTGCTAGTCAAATCAATCTCAAAACGCCCCTTTTTACTTTTATTGCACTTTACTATTGTTCCGCTTTCAGTTACTTGCTTTCAGTTTCTCATTTAGTTAAATCTCTTGGTCTTGTTTAGAAAAATAGATAAGTTTACAATTCTCTGTGGATTCGATCCTTTACCACTATCTACAGTTGTAAGATTATTGATAACCGGAAAGGTTATTTTTGACCGGCTTCGACAACCGCGAGTCAAAAATTGACGCCGTTGCCGGGGAATTGTTCTAACTTTTTTATTTTTCTTTCATGACCAGATCTGAACGTAGGGACATTCTGCCTTACGATCCGGAAATTGAACGCACAATCAGGAGACTAGGAAAGCAAGCCACTGCGCCTAAACCTTCTGCCACACATTTGGCCGCCGAACTTCATCAACATTCGACCTCCGAACCTTCCCTTCTCCAGCTGCCAAACTTCGCACCAATGGCTGAACCTAATGCACAACATGCTGCCCAAAATGGACATGCTGTCCATGACCAAATAATTCAAGAAAATCCAGCCATTAGAGCTCCAATGCCAAGAGAAAGAACCATGAGAGAATTGGCAACACCTGTAGGCGATCAAGCACCACTTTGCATCACCTATCCACCTCTGACAGTTCCCTTTGAACTAAAAATAGGTTTGATCCATCTTCTCCCTAAATTTAGAGGTTTGAAAAATGAAAATCCACACAAGCACTTGAAAGAGTTCAATATTGTCTGTTCATCTATGAGACCTCAAGGTATTTCTGAAGATCATGTTAAGTTAAGAGCTTTTCCTTTTTCATTAGATGACTATGCTAAGGATTGGTTATTTTATTTGCCACCTAGATCTATCACTTCTTGGAATGATATGGTTATAACTTTTCTGAACAAATATTTCCCAACATCTAAAGCCATTGGCATAATACGAGAAATCACTAGCATAAGACAGAAACCAACTGAGGATTTATATGATTATTGGGAAAGGTTTGAAAGACTGTGTACAGGTTGTCCACAACATGATATGTCAGATAAGTCCCTCATAGAGTTCTTCTATAGAGGATTGCTCTCATCAGAAAGAAAGTTCATTGATGTAGCTTGTGGAGGATCCATTGCAAACAAGACACCTAGAAAGATGAGAAAGTTGATCTCAACACTTGCAGCCTCATCTAGGTAATATGGAGAAGAAAAACAACTGCAGAGAGGAGTCAATGAGGTAAGTTCACCTTCTATTTCTGAACTAACATCTGTTATGAAAGATTTTGCCATAGGACTGGTTCAACAGATTCAAGCAGCCCAGCCGCCTAGGCCATGCGGTATCTGTTCTTATGTAGGCCACCCAACTGATCAATGTCCTACTCTTCAAGAAGTCAACCAGCAAGCTAATGCCATTCGAGGATATAACAACCAGCCTAGACATGATCCATATTCAAACACTTACAATCCAGGCTGGAGAGACCATCCCAATTTCAGCTACGGAAGGGCCAACAATAATCAGAACTATCAGAACTACCACAAGAATCAGGCCCAACCAGCACCTTCAAATCCCAATCAGCACCTTGAAAGAATGATAGAGACACTTGCAAACTCTGTGCAAACTCTCCAACAGCAGGTGGGACAGCTAATGAGCAAATCTGAATCCCAAGGTAAACTTCCTTCCCAAACTGAAACTAACCCCAGACAGAATGTGAGTGCCATCACCTTGAGAAGTGGGAAAGAACTTCAAGATACTAGATTCGAGGAAGAGAAGCAAGTTGCATAAGAGCCTGCACAATCTGAGACCACCCCTACGCAAATTGAAACGACTCCTGCGCAACACTCACCTGAGCCAGCCAGCCGAGCCCCATCTGAAGCATTCTTGCGTAGAAGACTGATCAAAAGGTACATTTTCACATTTCACCTCCTTTTCCGAAGAGATTTGAAAGAACACAAAAAGAAAAGGAAGAAAAGGAGATCCTTAAGACTTTCAGAAATGTGGAAATCAACATACCCCTGCTAGATGCTGTCAAGCAGATTTCCATGTACGCAAAATTTCTGAAAGAATTGTGTACCAATAGAAGAAAGCTTGCTGAGAAAGAGAAAGTAAGTGTAGGTGAAGTTGTTACTGCTGTGATTAAAAGAGAACTCCCTACTAAATGCAAAGATAAAGGTATGTTTGCTATTTCTTGCAAAATAGGGAATGTTGGAATTAAGAAAACTATGTGTGATCTTAGTGCATCCATTAATGTCATGCCTCTTTCCATCTATAAATCTCTGAATGCATGTGCACTGAAAGACACAAGAGTTGTGATACAATTAGCTGATAGATCTGTGGTATATCCCATAGGTGTTCTAGAAGATGTGTTAGTTCAAGTAGATGAACTTGTCTTTCTTGCAGATTTTTATGTGATTGATACTAAGGAAGATAGTTGCAATACTAGTTCTGACATCCTTCTTGGACGTCCCTTCTTGAGTACTGCTAGGACTAAGATTGATGTGCATGATGGTACTTTGACTATGGATTTTAAAGGAAAAGTTATTAAATATAATGTCTATGATGCTATGAAATATCCACATGATATGTCCCTTGTTTATGGTCTTGATATTGTTGACTGCTTGAGCCAGGAAATATTTAATGAGAATCAAGATTGTATTCTGAATGATGATCTTTGCAGGAATGAGAGCCAGAAAGAGTCAAAACTGAAAGAGACTGTCTGTAGCATCCAACAGGTAAATTGCAGTCAAGCACAGATTGAAGAAAACTCTATTGCACCACTTCAGGAAGGACTTGCGCAAACTAAAGCCACCATCTTTCGGCCGCCGAACACCACCATCTTTCGGCCGTGAACTCTTCTACCTTTCGGTCGCCGAACTCTTCTACCTTTCGGCCGCTGAACTCTTCTACCTTTCGGCCGCCGAATACTGAAACCATCTTCAGCGCAGCTCTTCAGCCTCCAGCCCAGGCAAGCTCCTCCAGTCCGCCTTTGTAGTCAAATCTTGCGCAAGGTACAACTGAAAAGAGTCCAACGCAGAACACCAGTCAGAAAGCACTAGAATCAGACTTGAAACCTCTTTCAGGCCATCTGAAATACATGTACTTGGGAGCTGACAAGACACTACCAGTAATAGTGTCCAATGAGTTGAGCCAAGCTGAGGAAGCAAGCCTCTTGAAAGTACTGCAGAAGCATAAGGGAGCCATAGGGTGGACCATAGATGACATCAAAGGTATTTCTCCTTCCACATAGAATACACATGGAGGATGAATGCAAGCCAGTCAGAGATGCTCAAAGAAGACTGAATCCTCCTATGATGGAAGTAGTAAAGAAATAAATAGTTAAGCTCCTTGATGCAGGTATCATCTACCCAATCTCTGATAGCAAATGGGTGAGTCCTGTGCATGTAGTTCCAAAGAAAACTAGGATCACCATTGTCCCAAATGCTGAAAGGGAACTTGTCCCACTAGAGTTTAGAATGGGTGGAGAGTATGCATGGATTATAGGAAGCTCAATACTGCAACAAGGAAGGACCACTTCCCACTACCTTTCATTGATCAGATGCTAGAAAGGCTTGTAGGTAAGTCCCATTATTGTTGTCTTGATGGTTATTCATGTTTTTATCAGATTCCGGTTGCTCCAGAGGACCAAGAGAAGACCACCTTCACTTGTCCTTTTGGCACTTTTGCCTTTAGAAGAATGCCATTTGGACTATGCAATGCACCTGCCACCTTTCAGCGATGCATGATGAGCATATTCTCTGACTATGTGGGTAAGACAATTGAAGTGTTCATGGATGACTTCACAGTGCATGGTAACTCCTTTGAAGAATGCCTTGCCAACTTGAAAAAGATCCTACAGAGATGCCTTGAGTCTAACCTTGTACTTAATTATGAAAAATGTCATTTTATGGTTAATCAAGGTATGGTTTTGGGACATGTTGTTTCAACTAAAGGCATTGAAGTAGACAAGGCTAAGGTAGACACAATTAAAAATCTACCTTACCCTACAAATGTTAGGGAAATTCGGTCATTCCTTGGCCATGCAGGTTTCTACAGGAGGTTCATCAAAGACTTCTTTAAAATCACATTGCCATTATGCAAATTGCTCCAACAGGATGTAACCTTTGTTTTTGATGCAGATTGCAAAAATGCATTTGATCTAATTAAAGAATTGCTTGTGACTGCTCCGATTATTCAAGCACCTGATTGGAACTTGCCCTTTGAAATCATATGTGATGTAAACAACTATGCAGTGGGAGCAGTCTTGGGGCAACGTGTGGGAAACTCACCCCACGTCATTCACTATGCCTCTCGCACATTGGATGCTACACAAAGAAACTATACAACAACAGAAAAGGAGCTCTTAGCTGCTGTATTTGCTTTAGAAAAATTCAGACCATATCTCTTGGGAACCAAAGTCATTGTTTATTCTGACCATGCAGCTTTGCAATATCTGATCAAGAAAAAGGAAGCAAAACCGAGACTCATTTGGTGGATTCTATTGTTACAAGAATTTGATATGGAGATAAGAGACAAGAAAGAGAAAGAAAACCTTATGGCCACCACCTCAGCCGACTTCCCTCTAACTCTGCGCCATGTCCAGTCAAAGAAGAGTTCCCAGACAAACATCTGTTCGTCGCTCATTCATCTTAAGTGATCGCACCATGCACCTTACACTCCAAGGGAGTACTCAGTTTCCTTTGTTCTTTTATGTTTTTTATACATTGAGGACAATGCATGATTTAGGTGTGGGGGTGCATATCTCTTTCTTCTTCTCCCTTTCTCTCTTCTCCTTTTCTCCTTTTTCTTTCAGTATTGTGCAAACTGATCTTCTTCTTGTCTTTCAGTTTGCGTTTAACTTGCATTTTCCCTTCCTTTCAGTTTCATTTTTGCGTTAGACTATTTCTGAATAGCCACAGTTGAAAAAAATTTATTTCTTTTTTTTTAATTTTATGCTTTCAATAACACACACACAACCACAACCTTCTTCTTCTTTTTGATTTGCTCTACTCAAACTGATGAACTATGTTAGATGAGCTTTTCTTTCCATGACCCCACTAATGTGATGACTCTTTAAACTTATGTTGAATCAATTGCAGTAAGTTGTATTCATTTTTGAGAATTGCTTTTTGAATTGAATCTTTGAGCTTGCCATGGTGAAAAATATATTGATGACACTCATTGGAGAGAATGAATTCAAATTTGTGTGAATGAACTTAACATGACTTGATTTAGCAATTGGAGTTGATTTGCCCAAATCATTAAGAGAAAGAAAATTCCGCAAAGGCAAAGACCTCATAAGCACAAATTCAAAACTGTTCCAATGGTCAAAAGACTATGAACAGAGCTAGTAGCCACTTGGACAGGTGACCAACTGAGTAACTGGGGGTGGGTATCACCAATATGTACCTTCACGTCAAAAGGTTTGTGACTTTTTCAAGCAATATTAAAGTGCAAAAAGACTGAATAAAGTACTTCAAGGTAAGGGCAAGTCAATCCGAAAGCTAAAAAGAGCCTTATCTGAACAAATAATGTGTGCATGTATGATCTCTCTCTTAAGTAAAATAAATCCTAGCCATGGTAAGTAAGGGGAAACAAGGAAAGAAGGTGAGTAATCTTCATGCATATATTCTTCACTGCAATGATTCAAAATAGGTATCTAGAGTAAGAGATTAAGTGGAAATAAGGATTAAGTAGCAAATAAAGCTTATTTGACTATGTTTATTTGCTTGAGGACAAGCAAAAGGCTAGGTGTGGGGGTATTTGATAGAACATATTTTAGTCCATTTTATCTTGATAATATTGATGATTATTTACATGATTTCTACCTAATTTAGTGCTCTTGACATTATTTTGCAGAAAATGGTGTAAAAGGACATTGTGGAGAAAATCCCCCTAAAACTGCCTTAATTGGAGCAAAGGAGAGCAAGTCTGCCAAGTTGAATTTAAGTGAAGCTAAATAAGGAAAGTTCTAAATAAGGAAAGTGGCAAAGAAGGAAAGAACATTCAGCCAAAGCAATTTGAAATTTGAATTTCAAATCTCTAAGTAGCCTTTTCCTTATTCAAGAAGCCAAGTCTCAAATTGCCATATATGAAGAGCCAAATAAGGAAAGTATTTTGAAATTCAAATCTTCAAGATTCATATTCAAATTTTGAATTTCAAAATCCAGCTTATCAAGGAAGCCAAATCCAAAGATCACATGCTTGCCACCTCATGCCTTGCACATTCAAAATTCAAATTGCAAAGGAGGCTCCACCTTTCTTATTAGTGCATGGACGACAAGGAGAGTGTGAAGGCAAGTCTTGGGCACCTTGGGCAGCATCTTGAAGACACTTGAGCAGCAAACAAAGACCAAAAGACCCATTCTTGCACAAGCCACACATGCCCCACGTTTTTCCCTTCACACATGTGCATGGATGGCACATCTTGGACCAAGGGCATTTTGGGCAGCCTCTTAAAACGTGGGCAGCCTCTTGAAACCCTAAGATAGCACCTTAAAATATATTTAAAGATATCAAATAGGCCATCCAAGGCAGATTGAAAGAAGACACCATTCGGCCAAGGTAAGGAGGAGTGGCCGGCGCTCTCCGTTCTCCATCTCCATCTTCGGTTCTTCATCTTTTGCTTTCCCCTTTTATTTTCTGTTTTGTTTCAGCCATGAGTGGCTGAAACCTTTTATTCTAGTTGAAGATTGGTTGAAACTAAGGTTGTTTTATGGATTGTGAGATCTGAACATAAACTATTTGTCTTTGATTTGTTCAATATTCATACAATTTGGTGCTTGAATCTATGATTACTTTGTTGTTTTGATCAAATTGGCCACTTGATTCTTGATTGCAAGGTAATTGATTGTTAGTTGGGATAATTTTTAGTCCGCAATTGCTGGAATTATTCTAACATAAGAACACTTGGTGTAAAAACTAAGGAATTGTATGATCTAGCAACATCTCCATGCGTTTGGGTAGCTAGGATTGGATCTCTCTATTTCTTCATGCAATTGACAATTGTTTTGATGCCTAAGGCCCAAGGACGTTCTTGGGCAATTTGTTAATTAGTAATTGATTAGAGGATGTTCCCTAATTGATTTAATTATAAGGAGAGACATGGTGGTGAGAAGCGTTTTCCATCTTCATAACTAATCTATTGAATCAATCAAGAGAACATATGTTTCAATGATCAATCCAAACAACCAAAGTGGATCTATCTCTTCAACTAGACCTTTCTCATATTGAATTTCTCTTTTATTTTAATTACTTGCTGATTTAATTGCTTTCAATAGTTTGCTAGTCAAATTAATCTCAAAACCCCCCTTTTTACTTTTATTGCACTTTACTTTTGTTCCGCTTTCAGTTACTTGCTTTCAGTTTCTCATTCAGTTAAATCTCTTGGTCTTGTTTAGAAAAATAGATAAGTTTACAATTCTCTGTGGATTCGATCCTTTACCACTATCTGCAGTTGTAAGATTGTTGATAACCGGAAAGGTTATTTTTGACAGGCTTGGACAATTGCGAGTCAGCTTCTCACTACCATATCCCTCCTTAAGCATAGATTAACTAGGGAACGTCCTCTAATTAATCACTAATCAACAAGTTTTCAAGGAACGTCCTTGGGCCTTTGGTATCTAACAACTGTCAATTGCATTAAGAAATAGAGAGACCTAATTCTAGCTACCCAAACGTAGGGTGATATTGCTAGATCATGCAATTTTCTTAGTTTTTACACCAAAAGTTACTTGTGTTTGAATAATCCAAGCAATTACGGACTTAAAACTATCCAAACTAACAAATTATTACTTTGCAATCAAGAATCAATGGGCTCTATTGATCTAAACAACAAAGCAACAATGGAATTAAGCATGAAATTGCATAAATATTGATAAACAAAAGATAAACAATATATGTTCAGATATCCCAATCCATAAAACAACTAAAGTTTCACCTAATCTTCAACTAGAAAAAGAGGTTTCAACCACTCATGGCTGAAACAAAACACAAAAAATAAAAGAAAGAGAAGAAGAAGAAGGAATCGGCGGCTTGGAGAAGGAGGCGTCTTTCTTGCAATCCGAATGGGTGGAGAAGAATCTTTCTTGCTTGTTTGTGATCCTTTTATAGCTGAAAGTGTTGCCCTAAGTTTCCTTGTTGAGGTGGTGCCTTCTTTTGAATTTTGAATTTTGAATGTCCTCTTTTGAATTCTGAATTTTGAATGTTCTCTTTTGAATTTTGAATTCTTAAAAGGCAAGTGTATCTCCTTGAGATTTGGCTTCCTTAATAAGGGAAAGACTCCTTGAAGATTTGAAATTTGAATTTCAAATTACTCTACTGTCTGTACTTTCTTTATTTATCTTCACTTTAGCTGCAACTTGGCTTGGACAAACAACTTGTTCTCCTGTATCCTCTTTTAGGCAGTTTTAAGAGCATTTTCACCAAATTACCTCTTTACACCATTTTCTGCAAAATAAGATCAAAACCATAGAATTAGGCATAAAATGTGCAAATTAACATTAATAACAACATGATAAATGGGTCTAAATTTGGTCTGATCAAATAATAATTTTTTACTGTGCGGTTGTCGAAGCCGGTAAAAAATAACCTTTTTGGTTATCAATAATTTTACAACTGTAGATAGTAGCAAAAGGATTGAATCTACAGGGAATTGACACTTACCTATCTTCCTTATCAAGACCAAGTAAATGAACTGAAAGTAAAATAAAAGGGGGGGTTTGAGGTTGATGAATTGAACTAGAATTAAAAGTAATAAAGTAAAGCAAATAATTAAAGTAAAGAAAATTCAAATATGAGAAAAGCTCTAGTTGAAGAATTGGATCCACTTCAATTGTTGGGATTGATAATTGACACAAAGATTCCTTTATTTGATTCAATAAATTAGTTATGGAGGTGGAAGATGCTTCTTACCACCATATCCCTCCTTAAGCATAAATCAATTAGGGAACGTCCTCTAATTAATTACTAATCAACAAGTTGTCAAGGAACGTCCCTGGGCCTTTGGCATCTAACAACTGTTAATTGCTTTAAGAAATAGAGAGACCTAATTCTAGCTATCCAAATGTATGGTGATATTGCTAGATCATGCAATTTTCTTAGTTTTTACACCAAGAGTTACTTGTATTTGAATAATTCAAGCAATTATAGACTTAAAACTATCCAAACTAACAAATTATTACTTTGCAATCAAGAATCATTGAGGCAAAGTAAGCCCATAGAATTAAGTGCATGTATATCAAGAGGAAGAATATTCTCAACAATGTGCAAATCGGTATGCTCTGTGCCAAGAAAATCCAATCCTACAGCTAGCATAAAAATCACAAAACCTAGAAAGATACCTCGCCCAGCTTCAAAAGTACTCTTAAATTGGGAGGCTAACCAACCGTAGTTAAATTTTCGCTTATTCAACATGCAGAAAGAAGAGTTCATATTTAGTTAGCTTGGTGGGATCTTTATTTTTCTCAGAAAATGTATAACAAAGGAACCTGTGAATGTATCTAAAGGCAAATCTCTAGATATCATTTGCTTTAAATTTCCCTCCCTTAAACTCAAGTGCGAGGTTCTCTATTAATTTTTTGTATACCAAAATTGGATCCCATCCAGCTGGATAATCATACAAGGAGTCTAAGTACTCAGCAGTCTTAACATAATCATCATCATAAACATCCAAATGCTGATTAAAACTTGTAGTTGAACAATGTATCAATTTATTTTGCAGCCTAAAATGAAAAATAAGCACATTTAAATTAAAATTTTGCATATCAAAAGAGAACTCATAGGTAGCATAAAACTCATAGCACAACTCAACATAAGAGGGGCAGTTTATTGCAAAGAATTTTCTCCATCCAATATTATAAATTAAAACATAAACTTCATCAAGCAATTGCAACTGGATCAAGGCAACATCACTTATGCTATTGTAAGAAAAGATATGATAATAGAGAAAACTTTGGTACCTGACCTTATCATCGCCCTCAAAATTGAAGTTACCGTGTAAGTCTTGTTCCTTTGGCAAGTATCTAGCTTTACCACCGACTATGATGGGCATTATTTTCTTTTGTTTCTTTTTCGGAGGAGAAATGGGTTGAACCTCCTTACTGTTGGTGTCTTCTGCATCCTTTGCTTGGCTCATGGTTTCCTTTCCACTGTGGCTAGAGGCTATGTCCTGGTTACTGCTTTCGGTTGAGGCTTCTAAGACCCATTTGGTGGTCTTAAGTTGTGCTTTTCAATCTTGTAGCTGTTTCAAAATTTCAGGCTTGACCTCCCATTCATCATCTTCTTCAGAGTGCACTCATGGGTGGGGGTTTTGCCCTTTGTTTGCAAACGAGTGGCCCTTCTTGTTGCGATTGGTAGAGAAGAAACCGACGCTAGTGTCGCGATTTCTGTTTATGATGGTACCGCTGGCATTTTTGTCACTCTTCTAGTGAGCTGCATTTTTGTCAATGATGTCACCGCTAGGTCCGACGAAGCTTGGTGGCGGCGTGTGGATGAAGGCGCGGTGGCTGATGTCACATTTGGTTGAGTGTCGGTGCGTTGGTGCTTCGCCATTGTCATTACTACCAGAGAGGGAAGATTCACGAGAGAAAGAGAGAAAGTGTGTTGACGGCACGGCGAAGAAGAGAAAAGAAAATAACAGTGAATAAGGGTTTTGGGTTTTTAAATAAAACTAAACAATAAACAAAAATAGTAAAAATAAAATTACCTCTTTTAAGAGCAGTTATAAAATTTACTGAAATAACTTACCACTCAAATAACCATTAAAGGTCATATATGATCTTTATAAAGTTCAGACTTATACAAAAGATCTAATTTATTCCAAGGTTGAAGATAATAAAGAAATAAAATAAAAATTAAAAATTAAAAGAAAAACCTCCTGGTGACCATATAGGCTTGGGCAAGCCTATCGCATTGGGTTGCCTCCCAAATAGCACCCTTATTTACTGTCCTAGGCTAGACTTCCCTGCTTTCAAACATTAATCAGCGGCACCTCCTGATGGGTGTCGAAGCCGCAAAATATAACCTATTAAATAACAACAATTATGAATTGTGTATAGGGAGAATAGGATCGAATACACAAGGAATTAACACTAAGAATTTCCAAACAATGACTAAGAAAATAAGCAATAAAAATTAAATAGGGGGGTTTTGATGATGAGTAAAATAAAAATCAAAGCAATTAAAGAAAGTGATAATTAAAAGAGAATAATATCAAAGTAAACAAGCTCTAGTTGAAATGTAGGATCCATTTCAGTTTGGAAATTGATCATCGCTATAAAAATACTTTTATTCGTTTTAATAAACTAGTTATAGTTATGGAAGACGCTCCATATAACCAATATCTCCTTAGTTTTAAATTAATTAGAAAATATTTACTAATTAACCCTAGCAAACAAATCGCCCAAAGAATTTCTTTGGGATTTTATTTATCAACTGCTTTAAGCATTAGAGAGACCTAATTCTAACTGACTAGCTACGTGGTGAGTTTGAGTTAGATTATGCAACTCTTAGTTATTACACTAATTGTTACTTGTTGAATCACCTAAGCAATTATGAACTTTAAGCATTCAAACTAACAATATATTACTTTGGAATTAAGAATAATGAGCTCTATTGATCCAATAACAAAGTAATAATAATATGAAGAATAAAATTTGCATAAATATTGAAGAATAAAAGATGAACAATTGAGTTTAAATCTCCCAATTCATGTAGAAACTGAAATTTCACCCTAACTTCAACTAGAAATAAAGAGTTTAGTCACTCATGACTTTCAAAGAAAATACAAAAGAAAAGAGAGAAAAGAAGATGCCGGCTGAATGCTGAAGAAGAGATATATCATCCCCCTGCGGCTGTGCTTGGTTCATATAGGTGCTTAACCCTAGCTAAACCCTTTTTGGAATTGGAATTCTTCTTTGATTTGAATTAAAAATCATTCCTTTAATGTGTTTCTTTAAGAATAGAACTCATTGATTTGTGAAAGACTTAGTGCCGCACTGATGGAGGAGAATTCACGTGGGTCCCGTAGCTTTTAATGAGAAGACTAGGTCTTCTTATTTTCAAATCTGTATTTTTCCCTCTCACTATTTTGATTCTATGCAATTTGCTGATTTGCCCAGTTGGTTTGGGCAAATCCACTGTTCAAAAATGTTTTTCTTAGCCTGCAGGTCTAGGCAGTCCCTGACTTCTATGCAGTACAATCATATGGAAGGTTTGCCTAAACCGACTGGTCAAATCAGTTTCAGTGCTTTTAAGCCTCTTTTCATCAAATCTTCTTCTCTTTTTACTTTTTTGCAAAAACATGGCCATAATTACAAAATTAACTAGAAAAATACTTGATTAAGTACTAAAAATAGTATGAAAAATGTGTATAAATTATGCTCAATCACCTCCAAAACTATAATTTCTTCATCTTTAGGCTTGAACCCCTCATAGAAAGGTTTGAGCCTATGGCCATTCACTTTAAATATTTTACCAGTTTCAAGACTTTGAATTTGCACAGCTCCATGGTTGAATGTTTTAATTACAACAAATAGACTAATCTATCGAGTCTTCAACTTTCCTGGAAAGAGTTTCAATCTATAATAGAAAAGTAAAACCTTTTTGTCCCACCCTAAAACTTTTTCGAGAAATTGATTCACTCCATGGTTGAATGTTTTAATCACAACAAATAGACCAATCCATCGTGTCTTCAACTTCCCTAGAAAGAGTTTCAATCTAGAATAAAAAAGTAAAACCTTTTGTCTCACCTTAAAACTTTTCCGAGAAATTGATTCATCATGAAATGTCTTGTTTTTTTTCTTGTAAATTCTGGCACTCTCGTATGCCTCATTCCTTATTTCCTCAAGTTCTTACAATTGCAAGTTTCGGTTCGAACTTGCCTTAATTAGGCTGCTATTCCATTGCTTTATAGCCCAAAAAGCTTTATACTCTAGTTCAACTAGCAAATAGCAAGGCTTGCTATAAACTAGCCGGAATGGTGACATGCCTATTGGGGTCTTGTAGGCAATCCTATAAGCCTACTGTGCATCATCAAGGCAGTTGCTCCAATCTCTCCTATTGATATTTACAGTTTTCTCTAGGATTAATTTTATTTCCCGGTTGGAAACCTCTCTTTGACTGTTAATCTGCGGATGATATGCTGTAGAGGTATGATGAGTTACTTCATATTTTCTCAACAATGATTTGATTACCCTATTGCAAAAGTGCGTTCCTCGATCACTAATTAGTAGTCCTGGAACTCCAAACCTGGAAAATATATGATTTTTCAAGAAAACAAAAAAAAAAACTTTCAAATAATTACTTCTAGTGGCCTTGGCCTCTATCCACTTCGAAACATAGTCAACAGCAAGCAAAATATACTGATTTTCAAATGAAGAGGGTAACAGACCCATAAAATCTATGCCCCACACAATGAAAATTTCAATTACCAGAATTATTGCAAGGGGCATTTGATCTCAGTATCCTAAATTACTTGTCTTCTGACAATTGGAACATGCCTTACATGTTCCTGCATCCACCTGTACCAAAATGTCTTCTAGGATGCCTTTTGGATAGACAATAGACCTGTCAGCCAACTGAATGACAATGCTAGTGTTTTTCAACATTTCTACATTTAATGAGTCATAGATGGAGAGAGGCATACCGTTGATCGATGCCTTGAGATCACATATGACTTTCTTTATTCCCACATGAAATAGCAAACATCCCTCAGTCTCTGCACTTGGCTGGAGGTTTACTTTGAATAATAGCTGAGACACATTCTCCTAAACTCACCTTCTCACGTCCAATAAGTCTCCTGTGGTTGGTGCATAGCTCCTTCAAGAACTTAGCATAACGAGGTATCTGTTTGACAGCATCTAGCAAAGGTATGTTTATCTCCACCTTGCAAAAGGTTTCAAGTATTTCTTTCTCTTCCTTTTCCTTTTTAGATCTTGCTAGCCTTTTTAGAAATGGAGGTGGAATTTTGAATTGATCTGGTGGACTTTCTGCCTTCTGCTGTCTTGGTGTAGTCTCTGCATCTTGCTTTTCAACAGTTTGCCCAGAGGTTTGGGCAAATCGCTGCTCAGGGATGTTGCTTTACAGTTTTTTCTCAACGGTTTGCCCTTGGGTTTGGGCAAACCACTGCTCCAGTCTGTCACTTTGCAGCTCCTTTCCAATTCTCAAGGTTATGGCACTAGCATTCTGTTTTAGGTTGATCTCTGTTTGGGAAAGTAATTTCTCTTGTGACTCTAGCTTACTCAATGATGTGGCAACTTGATTGATTTGCTATTCTAGGTTCTGCACTGTGTTTCCTAGGGACTTCACAATCTCTTCAAGAGGCACATTGATTTTTGAGGAGCTGTTTGGACCGAATCCATTTGTTGATAATTTTGATATTGATTTGCCCTAGCATAACTGAAATTCGCGTGCTCCTTCCAACTTGGGTTGTAGGTGTTAGAGTAGGGGTCATATTTTTGTTGGCCATTAAGCCCTCAAATGGCATTAACTTACTATTTCTCCTCTTGAAGAGAAGGACACAGGTTAGTTGGATGTCCCACCGTGGCACAGATTCCACATGGCCTTACTTGCTGAGCTTGATGAGCTTGTTGACCCACAACCAAACTTCGGACAGCAGAGGTTAAATCAGAAATCTGTGAGCCTAAGGAGGATATACTTGTCTCGTTAACTCTCCTCGACAGTTCTCTTTGATCTCCATATTGCTTTGAGGCTGTTGCCATGGTGGAGATCAAGTCTCTTATGGCTTGAGGTGTCTTATTTTCAATCCATCCTCCACACGCTACGTCAATTAATCTCCTTTCTGAAGGTAACAAACCTCCATAAAAGTATTCAATGAGGGATTTGTTAGAGATGTCATGTTGATGGCAGCTTGTGCATAATCGCTTGAATCTCTCCCAGTATTCGTATAGTTCTTCAAAGTCCTTTTGCTTGATATCACTAATTTCTCTCTTGATGCCTATGGCTTTTGAGGATGGAAAGTATTTAATCAAGAAGGCCCTTACCATCCTAGCCCATGAGGTAATGGATCTAGGTGGCAAGTAGAATAACCAGTCTTTGGCAAAATCATCAAGGGAGAAGGGAAAGACTTTTAGCTTAATATGTTCTCTAGATATACCTTGAGGCCTCATTGTTGAGCACACAATGTGAAATTCTATAAGGGGCTTATGTGGATCCTCATTTTCTAGACCTTTGAATTTTAGAAGGAGGTAAATTAGTCTGGTTTTAAGCTTGAAAGGGGCTGTCAAAAGTGGGTATGTGATGCACAATGGTGCTTGATCACTCACGGGGGTTGCAAGTTCTTGAAAAGTCCTCTCTTGTGCCATAGGAACTCTTACTTCAATATGTCCAACTTCAAATTCAACTACTATTGGTTCTGGTCTACCCACTGCAGGTATTCGGAGGGGTACTTCTGGTGCAGCAAATGGTGTGTTTGCTGCGGCAGGTTGATGGGTGTCGAAGCCACAAAAAATAATCTATTAAATAACAACAAATATGAATTACGTATAGTGATAATAGGATCGAATCCACAGGTAATTGACACTAAGAATTTCCAAAAATTTACTAGGAAAATGAACAATAAAAATAAAAATTAGGGGTTTAGATGATGAGTAAAATAAAAGTTGAAGCAATTAAAGAAAGCAATAATTAAAAGGGAAATAAATCAATGTAATCAAGTTCTAGTTGAAGTGTAGGATCCATTTCAATTTGAAAATTGATCATTGATATAAAAATACTTTTATTCGTTTCAATAAATTGATTATAGTTACGGAAGACGATCCACATAACCAATCTCTCCTTAGATTTAAATTAATTAGAAAATGTTTGCTAATTAACCTAGCCAACAAATAGCCTAAAGAACGTCATTGAGATTTTAATTTATCAACTGCTTTAAGTATTTGAGAGACCTAATTCTAACTGACCAGCTGTGTGGTGAGTTTGAGTTAGATTATGCAACTTCTTAGTTGTTACACTAATTGTTACTTGTTTTTGAATAACCTAAGCAATTATGAACTTCAAGCATTCAAACTAACAATATATTACTTTGAAATCAAGAACAACGGGTCCTATTGATCCAAGAACAAAGCAATAATAATATGAAGAACATAATTTGCATAAATATTGATGAATAAGAGATGAACAATTGAGTTTAGATCTCCCAATTCATATAGAATCTGAAATTTTACCTCAAATTCAACTAGAAATAAAGTATTTAGCAACTTATGGCTTTTGAAAAAAAAATACAAAAGAGAAAAAAGAAGATGGAGGGTCGGTGCTGGTGATGAGATGATCCCCCGGCTGTCCTTAATGTTTGATTTATATAGGCATTAAACCTTAGCAAAACCCTTTGTGGAATGGTAATTCTTCTTTAATTTGATTTAGGATTCCTTCCTTTAATGTGTTTCTTCAAGAATTGAATTCCTTGATTTGAGAAAGGGTCTTCTGAGCAAGATGTCTAATGGTGTATTATTCTTGTCCTCCTCCATGTCAATTACATAAAAATCTGCTGGAAAAATCAATTGATCCACCTGCACCAAGACGTCTTCTAGGATGCCTTTTAGATAGACAATAGACCTGCCAGCCAATTGAATGACAATGCTGGTGTTTTTTAGCATTCATGCATTTAATGAGTCATATATGGAGAGAGTCATAACATTGATTGATGCCCCGAGGTCACACATGACTTTCCTTATTCCCGCATTACCTATCTTGCATGAAACAACAAACACCCCTCGGCCTTTGCACTTGGCTAGAAGTTTCCTTTGAATAACAGCCGAGACACAATCTCCTACACTTACCTTCTCATGTTTAGCAAGTATTTCTTTTTCTTCTTTTTCTTTTTTAGATCTTGCTAGCCTTTTTGGAAATGGAGGTGGAACCTTGAATTGGTCTAGTGGTCTTTCTGCCTTTTTCTGTCTTGGTGCAGTATTTGCAGCTTGCTTTTCAGCGGTTTGCCTAGAGGTTTGGGCAAATCGCAGTTTAGGACCATTACTCAGTTGCTTGTTCTCAATGGTTTGCCTAGAGGTTTGGGCAAACTGATGTTCCAGTTTATCACTCTGCACCTCCTTCCCACTTCTCAAGGTTATGGCACTAGCATTTTATTTTGGGTTGATCTTCGTTTGGGAAGGTAATTTCCCTTGTGACTCTAGCTTGCTCAATGAGGTGGCAACTTGACTGATTTGCTGTTCTAATTTCTGCACTGTGTTTGCTAGAGATTTTACAATCTCTTCGAAAGGCACACCTGATTTTTGAGGTGTTGTTTAGGCGAAATTTCTTTGTTGATAATTTTGATATTGATATGCCTTAGCATAACTGAAATTTATGTGCTCTCCACAACTTGGGTTATAGGTGTTAGAGTAGGGGTCATATTTTCGTTGGCCATTAAATCCTCCAATGGTATTGACTTGCTATTCCTCCTCTTGAAGAAAAGGGCATAGGTCAGTTGGATGTCCCACCGTGGCACAGATTCCACATGGCCTTACTTGCTGAACTTGATGAGCTTGCTGAGCCAGACCTACAACCAAGCTACAGATAATAGAAGTTAAATCAGCAATCTATGAGGCTAAGGATAATGTACTTACCTCATTAACTCTCCTTGGCAGTTCTCTTTGATCTCCATATTGCTTTGAGGCTGCTGCCATGGTGGAGATTAGGTCTCTTATGGCCTGAGGTGTCTTATCTTCAATTGATTCTCCACACACTGTATCAATCAATCTCCTTTCTGAAGGTAACAAACCTCCATAGAAGTATTCAATGAGGGATTTGTCAGAGATGTCATGTTGAGGGCAGCTTGGGCATAATCGTTTGAATCTCTCTGAGTATTCATATATTTCTTCAAAGTCCTTTTGTTTGATACCATTGATTTCTCTCATGATGCTAATGGCTTTTGAGGTTGGAAAGTATTTACTCAAAAAAGCCCTCACCATTCTAGCCCATGAGGTAATGGATCTGGGTGGCAAGTAGAACAACCAGTCTTTGGCAAAATCATCACGGGAGAAGGGAAAGGCTCTTAGTTTAACATGTTCTTTAGAAATACCTTGAGGCGTCATTGTTGGGCACACAATATGAAATTCTTTAAGGTTCTTATGTGGATCCTCATTTGTCAAACCTCTAAATTTTGGAAAAAGGAGAATTAATCCAGTTTTAAGCTCAAAAGGGGTTGTCAAAGGTGGATATGTGATGCACAATGGTGCTTGATCACCCACAGGGGTTGCAAGTCCTTGAAGAGTCCTTTCTTGTGCTATTGGAGCTCTTACTTCAATGTGTTCAACTCTAAATTCAACTGCTCCTAGTTTTAGTCTACCCCTGCAGGTATTCAGTGGGGTACTTCTGGTGTAGCAGCTGGTGTGTTTGCTGCGACATGGTCTATCACCTTTGCAGCTGGTTGTACAACTGGGTCCAAGATTGTTGCTATCTCTTCACTAGTTGTAGATGAAGACATGAAGACGGTTTTGAGGCTTGGTTCCTCGTGTTTGCTTGTCTTTTCAAGTTCTTGGCAGCAAGTTCGATTTCTAGATCGTAAATCATATTCTCTTTATGTCTTGCCCTGGTCATGAAAGGTAAATACGTTAGTTTAAATCAATTTCCCTACAATGGCACCAATTTTTTATGGGCGTCGAAACCACAAAAAATAACCTATTAAATAACAACAAATATGAATTGCGTATAGTAATAATAGGATCGAATCCTCAGGGAATTGACATTAAGAATTTCTAAACAATTACTAGGAAAATAAACAATAAAAATAAAAATGGGGGGTTTAGATAATGAGTAAAATAAAATTTGAAGCAATTAAAGAAAGCAATAATTAAAAGGGAAATAAATCAATTTAATCAAGTTCTAGTTGAAATGTAGGATCCATTTCAGTTTGAAAATTGATCATTGATATAAAAATATTTTTATTCGTTTCAATAAATTAATTATAGTTATGAAAGACGCTCCACATAAGCAATCTCTCCTTAGATTTAAATTAATTAGAAAACGTTCGCTAATTAACCTAGCCAACAAATTGTCCAAAGGATGTCTTTGGGATTTTAATTTATCAACTACTTTAAGTATTAGAGAGATCCAATTCTAACTGATCAGCTGCGTAGTGAGTTTGAGTTAGATTATGCAACTTCTTAGTTGTTATGCTAATTATTATTTGTGTTTGAATAATCTAAGTAATTACGAACTTCAAGTATTCAAAGTAATAATATATTACTTTGAAATAAAAAACAACGGGCCCTATTGATCCAGTAACAAAGCAATAATAATATGAAGAATAAAATTTGTATAAATATTAAAAAAATAAGAGACGAACAATTGAGTTTAGATCTCCCAATCCATATGGAAAATGAAATTTCACCCTAACTTCAACTAGAAATAAAATATTTAGCCACTCATGGCTTTTGAAATAAAATACAAAAGAGAAAAGAGAAGATGAAGGGTCGGTGCTGGTGATGAGATGATCCCCCTAGCTATCCTTAATGTTTGATTTATGTAGGTGTTAAACCCTAGCAAAACCCCTAGTGGAATGGTAATTCTTCTTTAATTTGATTTAAGATTCCTTCCTTTAATGTGTTTTTTCAATAATAGAATTCCTTAATTTGAGCAAGACTTGATGCTGCATTTTTTGAGGAGATTTCGTGTGGGTCCCGCGGCTTTTAAGGAGAAGACCAGGTCTCTTTATTTTCAAATTTGAATTTTTTCTGCTTGCTATTGATTTTGTGTAATCTGTTGGTTTGGGCAAATTATTTGGGTGAATCACTGTCTGAAAATGTTTTACTCAGCCTGCAGGTCTGGGCAGTCCTTGGCTTTTGTTCAGTATAATGGAAGGTTTGCCCAAATCGACTAGTAAAGTCAGTTTTAATGCTTTTAAGCCATTTTTCATCAAATCTTCTTCTCTTTTTGCTTTTCTGCAAAACATGGCCAAAATTATAAAATTATCTAGAAAAATACTTGATTAAATTCTAAAAATAGTATGAAAAATATGTCTAAATTATGTTTGATCAGAGTGCATGTCACCTCTGCAGCTGGTTCTATAGCAGGATCCAGGATTCTTGCTGTCTCCTCACTGGTTGCAGATGAAGAAGGTTTTGAGGCTTGGTTCCTCGTATTTGCTTGTCTTCTCAAGTTCTTAGCAATACATTCAATTTATAGGTCGTAAAGCAGATTCTCTTTACGTCCACCCCTGGTCATGAAAGAAACTACGTAAGTTTAAATCAATTTTCCAACAACGACATTAATTTTTTATGGGTATCAAAGCCACGAAAAATAACCTATTAAATGACAGTAATTATGAATTGTGTATAGGGAGAATAGGATCGAATCCACAGGGAATTGACACTAAGAATTTCTAAACAATGACTAGAAAAATAAACAATAAAAATAAAATGTGGGGGTTTTGATGATGAGTAAAATAAAAATCAAAACAATTAAAGAAAGTGATAATTAAAAGAGAAGTAAATCAATGTAAACAAGCTCTAATTGAAGTGTAGGATCAATTTTAGTTTGGAAATTGATCATCGATACAAAAGTACTTTTATTCATTTCAATAAACTAGTTAGAGTTATGAAAGACGCTCCACATAACCAATCTCTCCTTAGATTTAAATTAATTAAGAAATATTCGCTAATTAACCCTAACCAATAAATCGCCCAAAGAATGTCTTTGAGATTTTATTTATCAACTGCTTTAAGCATTGGAGAGACCTAATTCTAACTGACTAGCCGCATGGTGAGTTTGAGTTAGATTATGCAACTTCTTAGTTGTTACACTAATTGTTACTTGTTGTTGAATAACCTAAGCAATTACGGATTTCAAGTATTCAAACTAACAATATATTATTTTGAAATTAAGAACAATGGGCCCTATTGATTAAATAACAAAACAATAATAATATGAAGAACAAAATTTGTATAAATATTGAAGAATAAAAGATGAATAAGTGAGTTCAGATCTTCCAATTCATGTAAAAACTGAAATTTCACCCTAACTTCAATTAGAAATAAAAAGTTTAGCCACTCATGATTTTCAAAAAAAAAAAAAATACAAAAGAGAGGAGAGAAAAGAAGATGTCGGTTGGATGCTAAAGAAGAGATATATCACCCCCTGCGACTGTGCTTGGTTTATATAGGTGCTTAACCCTAGCTAAATCCTTTTTGGAATGGGAATTCTTCTTTGATTTGAGTTAAGAATCCTTCCTTTAATGTGTTTCTTCAAGGATAGAACTCCTTGATTTGAGGAAGACTTAGTGCCGCACTGATGGAGGAGAATTCGCGTGGGTTTCGCAGCTTTTAATGAGAAGACCAAGTCTTCTTCTTTTCAAATCTATATTTTTTCCCGCTCACTGTTTTGATTCTGTGCAATCTGTTGATTTGCCCAGTTGGTTTGGACAAATCGTTTGGGCAAATCCACTCTTCAAAAATGTTTTTCTTAGCCTGCAGGTCTAGGCAGTCTCTAGGTTCTGTGTAGTATAATCATACAGAAGGTTTGTCCAAACCGACTGTTCAAGTCAGTTTCAGTGCTTTTAAGCCGCTTTTCATAAAATCTTCTTCTATTTATGCTTTTTTGTAAAAATATCGCACAATTACAAAATTAGCTAGAAAAATACTTGATTAAGTACTAAAAATAGTACGAAAGATGTCTATAAATTATGCTCGATCACCTCCAAAACCATAATTTCTTCATCTTTAGGCTTGAACCCCTTATAGAAAGGTTTGAGCCTATGGCCATTCACTTTAAATATTTTACGAGTTTCAAGACTTTGAATTTGCATAGCTCCATAGTTGAATATTTTAATCATAATAAATAGACCAATCCATCGTGTCTTCAACTTCCTTGGAAAGAGTTCCAATCTAGAATAGAAAAGTAAAAACTTTTGTCCCACTCTAAAACTTTTCTGAGAAATTGATTCATCATGAAATGCCTTTGTTTTTTTCTTGTAAATCCTGGCACTCTCGTATGCCGCATTTCTTTTTTCCTCCAGTTCCTGCAATTGCAAGTTTCAATTCGAACTTGCCTCTATTAGACTGCTATTCCATTGCTTTACAGCCCAAAAAGCTATATGCTCTAGTTTAACTAGCAAATGGCAAGGCTTGCCATAAACTAGCCAAAATAGTGACATGCCTATTGGGGTCTTGTAGGCTGTCCTATAAGCCCATAGTGCATCATCAAGGCAGTTGCTCCAGTCTCTCCTTTTGACATTTACAGTTTTCTCTAGGATTGATTTTGTTTCCCGGTTGAAACCTCTGCTTGACCGTTAGTCTGTGGATGATATGCTGTAAAGGTACAATGAGTTATTCCATATTTCCTTAACAATGATTCGATCACCCTACTGCAAAAGTGCGTTCCTCAATCACTAATAAGTAGTCGTGAAACTCCAAACCTGGAAAGTATATCATTTTTCAAGAAAACAAAAACAACTTTCGAATAATTAGTTCTAGTGGCCTTGGCCTCTAACCACTTTGAAACATAGTCAACAGCAAGTAGAATATACTGATTTTCAAATGAAGAGGGGAACAGACCCATAAAATCTGTACCCTACACATCAGAAATTTCAATTACCAATATTGTTGCAAGGGGCATTTGATCTCATTATCCCAAATTACCTAACTTCTAAAAATTGAAAAATGCCTTACAGAATATATAGGAGTCTTTGAATACATTGGGCCAATAGAGTCCACATTCTAGCACCTTCTTGCTGTCCTCTTTAGACTGAAGTACCATCTACAAGCTTTTGAGCGGAAAAAACGAAGAATGGACTCTATTTTACTTTCAAGAATACATCTTCTCACTATTTGATTAGCACAAAACTTCCATAAGTACGACTTATTCCAAACATATCATTGTACATCATGCTTTAATTTTTCTTTTCTACTATAATCAAGCCAAATTTAGACCCATTTTTTATGTTGTTATTTATGTTAATTTACACATTTTTTACCTAATTTTGTGGTTTTGACCTTATTTTGCAGGAAATGATGTAAAAAGGTAATTTGGTGAAAATGACCTTAAAACTGCCCAAAAGAGAATAGAAAAGATCAAGCCTGGTTTGCCCAAGTACGTTTGCCCAAACCAAGTTGCAGCTGAAATGGGAGAAGGATATGAAAAGCACAGATTTGTTGTTTGACCAGATTGTTTGCCCAAACAACCTGGGCAAACAGACCCCGCGGAATAGAGGCAGAGTGAAAGACAGCAACAAGACAGATTATTTGACCAAATTGTTTGTCCAAACAACCTGGGCAAATAGAACTTGCGACAGCAGAAACGCGGGAAACTTAAAATTCAAGTTTTCAAGAAGTCTATCCTACCCCAAACACGTGAAGACAGCTCAGCAACTCTTCAAGACAGCTCAGCACCCTATCCCACCTATCTAGGAAGCCAAATCTCAAGAAGATTCAATTGCCTTCAAAGAATCCAACTCCAAATAGGAAAAGAACTCTATCTAAATAAGGAAACAAAGGGCTGCACAAATCAGATATAAAAGGACAACAAACCAGCAAACAAAGGATCATCTTTTTTGGGAAGATCAACACCAACAGCGGCGTGCACCAGCCGCCGCCGCCAGCCGGCCCTTTCTCTTCTTCTTTTTATTTTTTTTCCTTTTATTTTTGTGTTAGTTTCAGTCATGAGTGGCTGAAACCCCTTTTTCTAGTTGAAGATTAGGTAAAACTTTAGTTCTTAATGGATTGGGAGATCTGAACTTATTATGTTCTTCTTTTATTTATCAATATTTATGCAATTTCATGCTTAATTATATTGTTGCTTTGTTGTTTAGATCAATAGGACCCATTGATTCTTGATTGCAAAGTGATAATTTGTTGTTTGAATAGTTTGAAGTCCGTAATTGCTTGAATTATTCAAACACAAGTAACTCTTGATGTAAAAACCAAGGAGATTACATAATCTAGCAAGATCACCATACGTTTGGATAGTTAGAATTAGGTCTCTCTATTTCTTAATGCAATTGACAGTTGAATGAATCTAAAGTCCCAATGACATTCCTTAGCAACTTATTGATTAGTGATTAATTAGAGAATGTTTCCTAATTAATCTATGCTTAGGGAGGGATATGGTGGTGAGAAGTGTCTTCCACACTCATAACTAATTTATTGAGTCAAATAAAATAACCTATGTGTCAATGATCAATCCCAACAACTAAAGTGGATCCAATTATTCAACTAGATTTTTTTCATTATTGAATTCTCTTTACTTTATTATTTGTTTTATGTTATAGCTTTTACTTCTAGTTTAGTTCATCAATCTCAAGACCTCCCTTTTATTTTATTTTCGGTTTATTTACTTGTTTTTTATAAGAAAAATAGGTGAGTATCAATTCCCTATGGATTCGATCCTTTTACCACTATCTACTGTTGTAAAATTGTGGATAACTAAAAATGTTATTTTTGACCGGCTTCGACAACCGTTGACTCGCGGTTGTCGAAGCCGGTCAAAAATAACCTTTTCAGTTATCAATAATATTACTACTGTAGATAGTGGTGAAATGATCGAATCCACAGGGAATTGAAAACTTATCTATCTTCCTTGTCAAGACCAGGAGAATTAACTGAAAGCAAAGAAACTGAAAGCAAAATAAAAATAAAGTGCAATAAAAGTAAAAAGGGGGGTTTTGAGATTGATTGAACTAATCTAATGCTGAAAGCAATAAAAGAAAACGGATAATAAAATAAAGGGATTTCAATAATGAGAAAGATCTAGTTGAAGAATTGGATCCACTTCAGTTGTTGGGATTGATCATTGACACTTAGTTTCCCTTGATAGATTCAATAGATTAGTTATGGAGATGGAAGACGCTTCTCTCCACCATGTCTCTCCTTAATTATAAACCAATTAGGGAACGTCCTCTAATTAATCACTAATCAACAAGTTGCCAAGGAACGTCCTTGGGCCTTAGGCATCAAAACAACTGTCAATTGCATTAAGAAATAGAGAGATTCAATCCTAGCTACCCAAATGCATGGTGATATTACTAGATTATGCAACTTCCTTAGTTTTTACACCAAGTGTTCTTGTGTTTGAACAATCCAAGCAATTACGAACTCATAATTATTTAAACTAACAATATATTACCTTACAATCAAGAATCAAGTGGCCACATTGATCATAATAACAAAGCAATAATGGAATCAAGCATGAAATTGCACAAATATTGAATAACTAAAAGATAAACAACTTATGTTTAGATCTCACAATCCATAAAACAACCAAAGTATCACCTAATTTTCAACTAGAATAAAAGGTTTCAGCCACTCATGGCTGAAACAAAATAAGAAAATAAAGAAAGGAAGAAGAAGAGGCGGTGCCACTTGTAATCCCGTATGTGTGTCGAAGGGAGAGTAAAAAAAGCACGGAGAGGCTCCTTATGTGTCTTTTTATAGTTGAAAGTGTTGCCCTAAGTCCTTACTTGCTGTCCAAGTTGTTAAGTTGCTGCCCAAGAGGCTGCCCTTATCTTGCATTGATGAGGTGGAGCCTCTCTTTTGAATTTTGAATTTTGAATTTTGAATTTTGAATGTGCAAGACTTGAGGTGGCATGTGTGACTTCTTTGGCTTCTTTGACAAACTGAATTTGAATTTCAAATTTGAATGTGCATCTTCTAAAGATTTAGCTTCTTTAATAAGGAAAATGATTCTTGAAGATCTTGAATTTCAAACTGCTTTGCAGACTGCACTTTCCTTATTTGGCACTTTCCTTATTTATCACTTTCTTTAATGAGCTGAATCTTGAATTTGAATTTTGAATTCTCTTAAGGATTTGAAATTTGAATTTCAAATTACTTTCCTTATTTGGCTCCTTTCAAGTTGCATTTGGCATGCTTACTCTCCTTTGCTCCATTTTAGACAGTTTTAGGGGCATTTTTACCAAATTGTCTCTTTACACCATTTTCTGCATAATAAGATTAAAATCACAAAATTAGGCAGAGAAAGTGTAAATTAACATCAATAACATCATGATAATATGGTCTAAATTATGCTCTATCAACCGCACAGTCATGCTCCTTGATATTTTTGCTGGAAAACTCCTAGTCACTATATAGTTCACCAGATCCACATACCAAAGGCTGACAACCTATACATAAAATAATTATTGATCAGGAAATTCATCATGGGGTTGAAATAAACGACTTAGGTGATCGGCCATCAAGTTTTTTTTATCCCTTTTTATCTTTAATATTAAATTCCTGCAACAACAAAATCCACCTAATTAATTGTGATTTCACTTCTTTCGTTCTCAAGACTTCAATGCTGTATGGTCAGAAAACACAATTATTTTACACTACAAAAAAAATTGTGATCTAGCGACTAAAAAGATTTGGTCGCTAACTAGTAACTAATCTACGACCCTCTAGCAATGATGTTAACAAGAGGTTTTGATTGTATAAAAAATAAATCAGCAACCATTTTTTGGTCGCTATGCAGTCAGTATATAGCGACAAAATATGATGTCGTGGCTAATTATGATGGGAAATAATACCGTGAGATAACAGCGACCAATCTAGCAATGAAGATGCAAAGACACAAATTTAGGGATCGTATTGCGATGAAGCAACTACTACATTGGCGACAACATAGCGACCAATATATGGTCACTAAATATTTTTTATGCTAAATTTATTATGCACAAATTTAGCGACCAAAAGTTTATTATCACTACTTAGCAATCACTTAGTGACCATTGTTCAACTGGATAATTAAAAAAAAATACAATTTTACATTCAAACCCTAATTCTATAATCTACCCTTTCTCCCTTACTCTCTATTGACAGCCGCCTTCCCTCGCTCACTCTCTATCGACCGACAGCCCCTCCCTCACTCTAACTCGTTTGAGCTCTCTCTCTCCCCTTCTCCTCTCCTCCCTTCTCTCTCTCTCTTCCTCTCTTTCTCTCTTCGGTTTTGGTTGCTTCTCTCTCCTTAACTCTATAAGTGAATCTTTCCTTTGTGAATTTTAAATCTTTACTTCATCATTTTGATTTCTTTGATTTTTTTTTCTGTTTCTTAAATCTGAAACTTTTATTTGATTTCTTTTTGTGTTGATGTGTCGAAAGAGTTTACTTCCAAGAAATCCGTGAAATTGGGAAGCTCTTAGGTTTTGCTGTCCATCGAAATCTGCTCACACTCTTTGGTTTTTGCACTACTGAGAATGAAAGGATTCTTATTTGGTTATGCCAAATGGAAGTGTAGCATCTCATTAAGAGGTCAATACTTATTTTTTAGCTAATGTTCTAAACTATATCTTTTAGCATGTTTTCTAAATTTTCTATTTAGTTATGTTCTAAACTATTTGGTCTTTATGATTCACACTTCAGTACTAATTATTTGGTTATGTTTTAAACTATCTATTATGTTTGGTTATGTTATAAATTTTCTGTTTGTTTATGTTCTAACTATCTATTTGGTTATGTTCTAAACTATCTTTTAACCAATTTTCTAAATTTTCTGTTTGCCCACTTCAGTACTAATCATCCTGCTATAGCTGCCATGATTTGTAACTTTCAAAAACAAACATTTTAACTAATTTTTTTATTAGTTAAACTATTTTACCTTTTAAATTTACTTCAAACTTACTTTGGAACATAGTTTAAGCTCATTAGTCCATGGTGCACATGGTAAGCTAAGAAATAAGCTAATTTTCAATTTTTAGGCAACTGAATCAACTACCATGATTAAATATTTTACAAGAATCAAACATTAGCCATAGATGATGAGTTATGCAAATTTAGTTCATAAGACAAGCTTTACAAGCAAAACTCTCAGTTTTCCACTTGATGTGTATGGAGAGCAAATATCTTCTTGTTTCAATATTTCTTGCTTCTTCTCACCTGTGAAAAAATTGAAGATTCTAAATGCATGCCCTTCTCCTTGGTGGGGAAAAAAACTTTTTAAGTTTTAAAAACTCTAAGAGTTTTGTTAAGTCACAAATTCTTTCACTACCTATGTGCCCTATGACATTTCCAAGCACCAAAGCATACAAATATTGTTTGAATTGCTACACTATGCAAAGTGTTGTCCAACATGTGATTCAAATTGAAAGCTCAAAAGTATCTTTATCATCCCTTGCAACTTGGAAACAATCTTTGATATGCCACTCTGTGAAACTCCATTAATCCATATCTTAATATCATGGTTGCTAAAAATAATTTGGCAAAGACATAAATGAATGTCATGTGCTAAATTCTCTACAGACATTTAAAATTCTGCACCAACACCTCCAATTTGACAATAGTATTTTTAGCAACAAAAATCTTATGAGTCAAACTATAATCTTACCTTTTAAACTAAAGCTCATTGTTGAAAGTCATAGCTAATAATATTTTATGTTTATGACAAAATAAACATCAAACATGACAAAGTGCATGTACTTGAATGGTGGAATTTCATGCACCACTCTGTTTTTGTTTTTTTTTTCACAAGTGTGAATTTCAGCCCTAGCTTTGCTAAACAGTAGATCTATGTCATTGTTAAATGTCAATGGCTCTTCTATTTGTGTTAGCTTACACTTGTTAATTTCTTAAATTAACCTCATGCCTACACTTTTTAGCTTAAAGATTTGTGTTAATACCCTTTTAATTAAATTAGTTTAGAACTTCAGTTGGTTAAATTTGTAATCTATAATTAATAACGATAATATATATATCAGGATAATATGCATACTTTTGAAATGATGTAGGAGATTGTAAAATGAAATGTACACCTGTTTGCAAGTTACGGTGAAGCAAAAGCATCCATATAGAAAAACATTAAAATGTACATGTAAAGTTTTTTTTTTTTTTTACCGAAGCATTTTTCATAATTTATTTTAACAAAATTATTTTAATTTTAATCATTTCATTCTAACTCTGCACTTAACATGTGTTTATCATCAATGATGTGAGAAGTGTAAAAATGTTAATCACGAACGTTATTGTTGGAAAAAAAAGTTTTCAGTTAATATTTTTTTTTCTTTTAATATAATATTAAATTTATTTGGAAGAGATTTTTTTAAAAAATATAGAAATTTTTGAGATCTCACTTTTTTCAACTATTAAATTAATGATTGTTTTAAAAGTTAAATTAATGAGTTTAAATATTTTCATATATTGGAGCCTAATATGGTATGTCTCAGAGCTTACAAGTAAGTGTTACCGCAAAGACACTTGGAACATCAAAGCTACCTTGACAAATTTGATGTATGATTTCTGTTAATGTTAGTGTTTGTGTGATTTTAATGGCGATATTTTACTTTAAAAAGTATATATCTTGTATAGGAAAATGAATGCCAATAGACATTAGATGTATAATAGACTTAAGGATGGGTTATTGAATATTGAATTTTTGAACGGTTTAGAGGAGTTCATACAATTTGCTTTAACTCATCCTGAATGTATGGATGGTATGAATATAAGATGTCCGTGTAGTATGAGAAGGTGTTTGAATCATAAATTCCTACCTGTGGACGATGTTCAATACCATGTGATGAAAAATAGATTCATCTCTAATTACTATAGGTGTATGATAGAGCATATTTTAAACCATTTTATCATGATATTATTGATGTTTATTTACATCTTTTTTGCCTAATTTTGTGGTTTTGATCTTATTTTGCAGAAGATAAGTGTAAAGAGACAATTTGGTGAAAATGCTCTTAAAACTGCCAAAAAAGTGCCAAATAAGGAAAGTTTTCAAATAAGGAAAGTGCAGAAGCAAAAGCAGATAAGGAAAGCGCAGTCAGCAGATTATTTGAAATTCAAATAGCAGATCTTTCTTTCCTTGTTTAAAGATGTGCAGACACCTCAGCAGTCAGATCTTCCTATTTAGACAGCAAGATTTCAAGAAGACGCACTTGCCTCTCTTGCATTCAGTATTCAAGATTTGAAATTCAAACGAAGGCTCCACCTAAAAAGGAAAGTCTAGACAGCATATCTTTCCCTCTGCACAACCCATCCGCGTGCCTCCTTCCTTCTGAAGACCTTTGATAGAGCCAAATTTAGACCCATTTTCCATATTGATATTTATGTTAATTTACACATTTTCTGCCTAATTTTGTGATTTTGATCTTATTTTGTAGAAAATGGAGTAAAATGGTAATTTGGCAAAAATGGCCTTAAATCTGCCCAAAAGATAGCAAAACTGCACAAGCATGGTTTGCCCAACTTGTTTGCCCAAACCAAAGTGAAGTTAAAATAAAGAGGAAAAGTAATAACTGACTGACCAGACTGTTTTTCCAAGACTGTTTGGGCAAATAGCGAGCAAGACAGAGACAAGGATCAAGCACGCAGACAGCAGTCATGACAAACAGCCTGTTTGCCTAAACAACATCGGGCAAACAGCACCAACAACCAGAAAACCAACAAATCTGCCAAACTTGGGGACCAAGTCAACACGAGTCTTTTTACACTCCAATCACGTGGGACAGCTCAGCAATGCATAATTCCACCTCAGCACTCTCTCTTATATATTTGGAAAGCCAAAAATCAAAAAGACAAAAATGCCCTCCAAGAATCCAAGTCCAAATAGGAAAAGGAGTCTCAACTCAACAAGGAAACCCTAGGGCAGCCACTCCAGCCTATAAAAGGACCAGCAAACCAGCAGAAGAATCATCTTTTGATCATCACTCATTCACGACAAAAGCTGCACCAGCAGCCGCACCACATCAGCAGGCCGATTGGCCCTTTTTCTCCTTCTTTTTGCTTTCTTTCTTTTCTTTCATGTTAGTTTCAGCCATGAGTGGCTGAAACCCTTTTTCTAGTTGAAGAATAAGGTGAAACTTTAGTTGTTTATGGATTGGGAGACCTGAACCTATATGTCCTTCTTTTATTTATCAATATTTATGCAATTTCATGCTTAAAGTCATTGTTGCTTTGTTATTTTAGATCAATAGGGCCCATTGAATCTTGATTGCAAGGTAATAATTTGTTAGTTTGGATAGCTTTTAGTTCGTAATTGCTGGAATTATTCAAACACAAGAACACTTGGTGTAAAAACTAAGGAAATTGCATAATCTAGCAATATCGCCATGTGTTTGGGTAGCTAGAATTAGGTCTCTCTATCTCTTAATGCAATTGACAATTGTTTGTTGCCTAAGGCCCAAGGACGTTCCTTGACAACTTGTTGATTAGTGATTAATTAGAGGACGTTCCCTAATTGATTTATGCTTAAGTAAGGATTTGGTTGGTGAGAAGCGTCTTCCACCTCCATAACTAATTTATTGAACTAAATAAAAGAATCTTTGTGTCAATGATCAATGCCAACAACTAGAGTGGACCCAAATCTTCAACTAGGCTTTTCTCTTTATTGATTTCTCTTTACTTTATTCTTTACTTTACTTGCTTGCTTTCAATTCTAGTCTAACTCAACAATCTCAAAACCCCTTTTTTTATATTATTGTCTTTTTATTTACTTGGTTTTGACAAGAAAAATAAGTAAGTATCAATTCTCTGTGGATTCGATCCTTTTGCCACTATCTACTGTTGTAAAATTGTTGATAACCAAAAAGGTTATTTTTTACCGGCTTCGACAACCGCGAGTATAATACCCGACTAGACTCCGGTATCGGAATTCCTACCGTCCGGTGGAATCTTTGATGTCGAGAATCTCTAGAAGGGTAAAACCATGTTTTCATAAGATGTTTTAATGTATTTTATGGTTTTAAGTAAGAAAGGAAATGAGTTTTGTATGAAAATAACCTTGGAGGAAGACCCAGGTTCGGCCGCCGAACCTTAAGTTCGGCTGCCGAACATGCATGCATTTCGGGAGTGCTTTAGGCCCCCGAAGGCATGAGTGAGGGAAGTCCAGGTTTGGCCGCCGAACCTTATGTTCGGCCGCCAAACATGGCATGAATGCGGAGGCACGTTAGGCCCCCGAAAGTGGCCTGGCCAGCCACCTATACAGGGGTCCCCATGTCCGAACGGGTGAGCTTTTCTCCCCGTTTTCGGCCAAGGTGAGTTCTCCGCCGTTCCTCATGGATTTTGAGCTTCTTCCTTCGAATCTTCATGATTTTCTTATGAGTTTTTACTTGGTTTGAAGTTATTTGAGCAAAAGAGCAAGTTTGGAAACTTGGAGACCAAAGAGTTGATTTCTCCCCATCTCTAAGCTAGGATCGTCTTTCCTCTCGATCTTCAAGAGGTAAGCTTAGATCCAACCTTCCTTGTATGTTTTAAACAAGTTTTATGAAGATCTATGGGGTAGAAGTGCATGTTTAGGTCATTGTTGAGTTTATGGGTTTATGTTATGCTTATGAGCAATGTGGGTTGTTTGATGTGTTTTGGTTGGGGTTGAAGTTAGTTTGAGACCCCTATGTGCTTGTTGGCTTGAGTTTGCTTGTTGTAGACTAGGCAAATGCATGATGGATTGGATTGGGAGGCATTTGTGCATGAAAGAGGCTAAGTTCTGCCCTTGAGAAGAACTCAGGTTCGGCAGCCGAAGGGACTTTCGGCCGCCGAACCTGCCTGTGGTGGCCAACTTTTGGCTGCCGAACCCTACCCCCGAAAGTGGACTTTTGGCTCTAGAAGGGAGTTTCGGCCGCCGAAGGTGCCGCCGAACATGCATGAGTTTCGTCTCTGGAGGGAACCTTCGGCCGCCGAAAGTGCCACCGAAGGTGCATGACTTTCGGCTCTAGAGGGACTTTCGGCCGCCGAACCTGCCGCCGAAAGTGCCCTGTTCAGCCTTCCTTTGCATGATTTATGTGATTGTTTTAAGGTGTTTTAGGGGGTTTTCGGGGAGTATTTTAGAGTCATGTTCATGGATGTTTGGTCCCTCATTTGAGTCCATCTGTGTAGGTTCGGACCCGAGGAGCCGAGGACCTCAGCAGTGAGATAGCTGCTTCAGAGTCATTAGAGCTTTAGCCAGAGGTGAGTGGAATAACTCTTTACATTTCAAAGCAAATAAATAGATTTTGAGCATGATACATGCATCACGTATGCCATGAGATATACTAGGTTGTTTGCATTAGAATTCACGAATATGTTGCATTGCGTAACTTGATGATGATGTGGATGGATGTTGAGTGATACTTTAGTCCTCGTATGTTATGGTATGATGATGACACGGTATGGAAGACCAGTGAGGCCCATTCTACGCCCCTGGCACTATGTTAAGAGAAAGACCAGTGAGGCCCATTCTACACCCCTGGCACTATGGAATGTTATGCTATGTATGTTATGTTAAGAGAAAGACCAGTGAGGCCCATTCTACGCCCCTGGCATGATTGGACTATGTAGAGGACTATTAGTGACAAGTCCATCCTTGATGTGATTTGTTTGTGATGTGTTGCATCTCATAAAAGCATGAAATTTAAATTGAATGTTTATTTATTCTGCTCACTGGGCTTTATAGCTCACCCCTCTCCCTTAACCCCCAGGTTTGTAGGTACAGGGTAGACCAGGAGGTCAGCAGGAGTAGAGTCATGTTTTATGTATTGGATAGATGTGGACATGATTATGATGTAATGTAAAAGTATAGTATAGAAATGTAAAGTATTGAAGCTTATGGAAGTTTAGAGTTGTGCTTGACCATAGTATGTTGTTAATCCCTTTTCAGTACATGATCTTAAATGTTTAATGATGATGATTGAAAACCAAGCTTAATGTATGTTATGATACCCCATTGGAGTAGTTGATGAGGACTCCAGTGAGAGGTTTTATGTTATGATTTGTGCATGCACAGGTTAAGCTTGGTGAAAGAACGAATGAATGAATGAATGAATGAAAAAGTTTTAAATTTCTATGTAATTATTGATCATGTATGGGATTAAATAGGTATACAGGATGTAGGTTAGGCTTGCTACGGGTCTCGGCGGCCTTAAGCCGACCTAGATCCTAGCGCCGGTAGCGGTCCGATTTTCGGGTCGTTACAGCGAGTCAACCTTGCAATACGATTCTTTCCTTTTCAGACACAACTTGGGCAGCAAGCACCTCTTGGGCAGTAAGTAAGGACCTAGGGCAATACTTTCAACTATAAAAAAACACATAAGGAGCCTCCCCATACTTTTTCTACTCTCCCTTAGACACACCTACGGGATTGCAAGTGGCACCATCTCTTCTTCTTCCTTTCTTTATTTTTGGTTTTGTTTCAGCCATGAGTGGCTGAAACCTTTTATTCTAGTTGAAGATTGGTTGAAACTTAAGTTGTTTTATGGATTGTGAGATCTGAACATAAGTTGTTTGTCTTTGTTTTATTCAATATTCATACAATTTCATGCTTGATTCCAATATTGTTTTGTTGTTTTGATCAAATTGGCCACTTGATTCTTAATTATAAGGTAATATTCTTAATTACAAGCTCGCAAGTACAAGAATAAGCTGCTGAAAAAACACAACCAGAATACTGTTTGTCCAAACAAACCAGTCAAACAGAACTTGTTGATAGTTTAGATATCATTGATTGTTTGAGCAAAGATGTTTTTTATATAAATCAAGATGATATACTAAACAATGATCTATACAGGGAAGAGAGCCAGAAAGAGCCAGAACTAAAAGAAATCGACTGTTGCATCCAACAGGTGGACTGCAGCCATGCGCATAATGAAGAAAGCTCAATCGCACCTCTTCAGAAGAGTTCGCAGAAAGGCCTTGCGCAGGACAGTCCTGCAACACTTCCAGTCACACCTCTTCAGCTTCCATCGCATGAAACTCCTTCCAGCCTTCCATTACAGACCAATCTTGCGCAGAAGAAGCAAACTGAAACCAATTCAACCATACAGCCAATGCAAACAGTCTATGCGCACGTGGAACAAATGGTATTCCAAGCACCTAAACCAAAGGACCATGCGGATCAATGCCTTCCCAAACCTCCGGATAAGGTAGAATTTATTTTGCCTGAATTCAGTACCAAATTGTAGCTACACATGGAGAAATATGAATTGAAGTTGGAAGTGCTCAAAAATGCAAACATAAGGGCTAGAGGCACACCTCATCTGAAAGAGGAGAAGCTAATCATGTTACTTCATAAGTACATGAAAAAAATAGGATGGGTTATGACCAAATCAAAAGGAGTGCTACACTTTTCACTCAATTCAGTTGGAACCCTTTTTCCTCCCCCAATTACTTGAGCCTTGATCAAGTGGAGAAGGTCCAGCCCGTGACCTTAAACAAGGGCACACCACACAAACCACACCAGGGGAGTACTCAGTTTCCTTTGATCTTTTATATTTCCTATACATTGAGGACAATGCATGATTTAGGTGTGGGGGTGCATATTTCTGAATCTTTATTTTTGTTTATTTTTTCTTTGATTTTCAGTTTGAATTTTTGTTTTCATTTTCAGTGTGATTTTTTCAATTTTTCGTTTTGCTTTCAATAATACACACAACCACAGTCTTCTTCTTTTTTGTGTTCCGATTTGCTTCACTCAAACTGATAGACTATGTTGGATGAGCTTTCTTTCCATGACCCCATTGATGTGATGACTCTTTAAACTTATGTTGAATTAATTGCAGTGAGTTGTATTTATGTTTGGGAATTGACTTTTGAATTGAATCTTTGAGCTTGCCATGGTGAAAAATATATTGATGACACTCATTAGAGAGAATGAATTGAAAGATGTGTGAATGAACTTAACATGACTTATTTTAGCAATTGGTGTTAATTTGTCCAATGCATTAATATAAGAAATTTGGCAATGGCCTAGACTTTATGAGCACAAGTTGAAAACTATTCCAATGGTTGAAAGACTATGAACAGAGCTAGTAGCCACTTGGACAGGTGACCAACTGAGTAACTGGGGGTGGGTATCACAAATATGTACCTTCACATCAAAAGGTTGGTGACTTTTTCAAGCAAGATTAAAGTGCAAAAAGCTGAATAAAGTACTTCAAGGTAAGGGCAAATCACTCTAAAAGCTAGAAAGAGTCTTAATTGAACAAATAATATGTGCATGTGTAATCTCTCTCTTGAGGAAAACAAATCCTAGCCATGGTAAGTAAAGGAAAACAAGGAAAGAAGGTGAGTAACCTTAATGCATATATTCTTCACTGCAATGATTCAAAATAGGGGTCTAGAGTAAGAGTTTAAGTGGAAATAAAGATCAAGTAGCAAAGAAAGCTTGTTTAACTATGTTTATTTGCTTGAGGACAAGCAAAAGGCTAGGTGTGGGGGTACTTGATAGAGCATATTTTAGACCATTTTATCATGATATTATTGATGTTTATTTACATCTTTTCTGCCTAATTTTATGGTTTTGATCTTATTTTGCAGAAGATAAGTGTAAAGGGACAATCTGGTGAAAATGCTCTTAAAACTGCCAAAAAAGTGCCAAATATGGAAAGTGCCAAATAAGGAAAGTTTTCAAATAAGAAAAGTGCAGAAGCAAAAGCAGATAAGGAAAGCGCAGTCAGCAGATTATTTGAAATTCAAATAGCAGATCTTTCTTTCCTTGTTTAAAGACGTGCAGACACCTCAGCAGTCAGATCTTCCTATTTAGGCAGCAAGATTTCAAGAAGATGCACTTGCCTCTCTTGCATTTAGTATTCAAGAGTTGAAATTCAAATGAAGGCTCCACCTAAAAAGGAAAGTCTGGACAGCATATCTTTCCCTCTGCAAAACCCATCCGCGCGCCGCCTTCCTTCTGAAGACCTTGCAACGCAATTCTTTCCTTTTCAGACACAACTTGGGCAACAAGCACCTCTTGGGCAGCAAGCACCTCTTGGGCAGCAAGCACCTCTTGGGCAGCAAGCACCTCTTGGGCAGTAAGTAAGGACCTAGGGCAACACTTTCAACTATAAAAAGACACATAAGGAGCCTCCCCATGCTTTTTCTACTCTCCCTTGGACACACCTACGGGATTGCTAGTGGCACCATCTCTTCTTCTTCCTTTCTTTATTTTTAGTTTTGTTTCAGCCATGAGTGGCTGAAACCTTTTATTCTAGTTGAAGATTGGTTGAAACTTAAGTTGTTTTATGGATTGTGAGATCTGAACATAAGTTGTTTGTCTTTGGTTTATTCAATATTCATACAATTTCATACTTGATTCCAATATTGCTTTGTTGTTTTGATCAAATTGGCCACTTGATTCTTGATTACAAGGTAATATATTATTAGTTTGGATAATTTTAAGTCCGTAATTGCTTGGATTGTTCAAACATAAGAACACTTGGTGTAAAAACTAAGGAAATTGTATGATCTAGCAACATCTCATGCGTTTGAATAGCTAGGATTGGCTCTCTCTATCTCTTAATGCAATTGACAGTTGTTTTGATGCCTAAGGCCCAAGGACGTTCCTTGACAACTTGTTAATTAGTAATTAATTAGAGGACGTTCCCTAATTAGTTTATGATTAAGGAGAGACATGGTGGTGAGAAGCGTTTTCCATCTCCATAACTAATCTATTGAATCAATCAAAAGAACATAAGTTTCAATGATCAATCCTAACAATTGAAGTGGATCCAACTCTTCAACTAGAGCTTTTTCATTATTGAATTCCCTTTGTTTTTATTATTCGCTTTACTTTTACTGCTTTCAGAATTAGATCAATTAAATCAATCTCAACCCCCCCATTTTACTTTCAGTTTATTTGCTTTCAGTTTATCTCATTTCAGTTTATTTCTCTTTCAGTCAATTTTCTTGGTCTTGATAAGGAAGATAGGTGAGTTTTCAATTCTCTGTGGATTCGATCCTTTACCACTATCTAGAGTAGTAATATTGTTAATAACCAGAAAGGTTATTTTTGACCGGCTTCGACAACCGCGAGTCAGTGTACATCACATGGTGAATCTTGGGATGTTGGAGGAACTACAAGTATGCAATTGTCTGAAACCATTATTGAAAATGAATTTCAAGTCGAGGATAATGGTCGATACCATGAAATGGTTTTTGAAGGGTTTGGTTTGCCTCCTCAAACTGAATACATGGAGGAGGCACCAAATGCAAAAGCACAAAGTTGTATGAAATGTTATGGGCAGCAAATAAAGAGTTATGGCCAGGCTGCAATAAGCACATACAACTATCTGCCATGGTACGTATGATAAACATGAAATCGGGACATCATTTCTCTGTGAGATATTTCGATGAAATTATTGAGTTTGTGAAAGAAATTTTGCTTGAAGATAATGTGCTTCCTAAAAAGTTTTCTAGAACAAAAAAGTTGATTGAAGGCTTGGGTCTTCCAGTGCAGAAGATTGATTGTTGTAGAAACAATTGCATGATATATTGGTCTATTGAAAGTGAGTCATGAGAATGCAAGTTTTGCCAACTTTCTAGATATAAACAAACGATAAATAGCTCGACTAAGTGAGTTATTGAGAAACCATATAAGAAGATGTATTACTTTCCTTTTACTCCAAGGTTACAACGGCTTTATGCATCTAATGCCACAGCACCTACCTATATGAGATGGCATGCTACATGAGGAAGGAGATATGCGCATCCCTCTGATTATCCTGCATGGAAGCACTTCAATGCATTTTCCCCATCATTTAGTTTAGAGATAAGGAATGTAATTTGTTCAACACTATTATAAATATTGAAGGTAGAACGAAAGATAATGCAAAATCAAGAGAATATATGATAGAAATATGTCGCCAGCTTGAGTTGAAGATGAATGCAGAAAATGGCAAGTATCTAAAAGCAATCTATGCATTGGAAAAATTATCAAAACAAGGAAAATGGATGAAAGGACTAAAATTTTCAGATGGTTATGTTTCTAACATGGCTTGGTGCGTTGACATGAACAAATATAAATTGTTTGGGATGAAAAGTCACGATTGTCCTGTTTTCATACAAAGATTGTTGCCTATTGCTTTTCATGAATTATTATCGACAAGAGTGTGGGAAGCAATTACCGAGCTAAGTATTTTCTTTAGCAACTAACAAGAACAGTTTTATGTGAGGAAAATATGCAAAGGCTTAAAGAAGACATTCCAATCATACTATGCAAATTGGAGCGAATATTTCCTCCTATTTTTTTGACTCAATGGAACATCTTCCAATTCATCTTGCATATGAAGCTCGCACTGTGGATCCTATACAATATCGTTGTATGTATTCGTTCGAATGGTAATAATTAATAATTGGCAGATTTTTTGTAATACTCGGCTAGACTCCGGTATCGGAATTCCTACCGTCCGATGGAATCTCGGATGTCGGAAGCCTCTAGTAGGGTAGAATCATGTTTTTATAAAATGTTTTAAGGTATTTCATGGTTTTAAGTAAAATAGAAATGAGTTTTTGCATAAAAACAACCTTGAAGGAAAACTCAGGTTCGGCCGCCGAACATGCATGCCTTCGGGAACGCCTTTAGGCCCCCGAAAGCATAAGTGAGGAAAGTCCAAGTTCGGCCGCCGAACCTCAAGTTTGGCCGCCGAACATGGCATGCATGCGGAGGCACGTTCGGCCCCCGAACGTGGCCTGGCCAGCCACTATAAAAGGGTCTCTTAGCCGAAAACGGGCGAGTTTTTCTCCCCGTTGTCGGCCCAGGTGAGTCCTCCGCCACCCCTCACCGATCTTGAGTCTTTTCCTTCAAATCTTTCAAGTTTTTCACTAGTTTTCATCTTGTTTTGAAGATTTCCGAGTTTTAAGCAAGTTTTGGAGCTTTGAGGTTCGAGAACCCAAAAATCTCCCACCTCCGAGTTTAGGACGTCTCTCTCTCGATCTTCAAGAGGTAAGAGCCGATCTTAAGCTCATTTCATGTTTAAAGTAAGTTTTATGCAAGATCTATGGGGTAGAATGCATGTTTAGCTCATGGTTAGGTTTATGGGTTTTATTTGTGTTTTTGGACAATGTGAGTTGCTTGTGTGTTGTAGTTGGGGTTTTTGATGGTTTGATGCCCCTAGGAACTTGTATGTTTGCTTGTGTATGTTTGAGGAATGTTGTAGAATAGGTTTATGCATGTTTGGATGAGATAGGAGGCATAAATGCATAGGGGAGCTGAGTTTCTGCCATTCTGGGAGAAACCAGGTTCGGCAGCCGAAGGAACTTTCGGCCGCCGAACATGCTTGTGGAGGCAGCCTTCGGCTGCCGAAGCTTGCCCCCGAAAGGAGACTTTCGTCTCTGTCTGGGAGTTTCGGCCGCCGAAAGTGCCGCCGAACATGCATGAGTTTCGCCTCTGTCTGGGAGTTTCGGCCGCCGAACCTGCCTGACTTTCGGCTCTGGAGGGACTTTCGGCTGCCGAACCTGCCGCCGAAAGTGCCCTGTCCAGCCCTTTCTTGCATGTTTTTCTATAATTTTTTCATGATGTTTTAGGGGGTTTTTGGGGAATAGTTTAGAGTTATGTTCAGGTATGTTTGGTCCCTCATTGAGTCCACCTGTGTAGGTTCGGACCCGAGGAACCGAGGACCCCCGCAGTGAGTCTGTTGCCCCAGTGTCTGGTCAGAGCTATCCAGAGGTGAGTGGAATAAACCTTTATGTTTAAAGTAAATAAATTTCAAAGTTTTGAGCATTGTTCATGCATCATGAATGCCATGTGATGAATTAGGTTGCTTGCATTAGAATTCACGAATATGTTGCATTGCACATTTTGATGTTGATGTGGATGAATGTTGAATGATCCATAGCCCTCGATCTATGATATGACGATATGATATGTACGGTACGGAAAGTAAGACCAGTGGGACCCATTCTACGTTCGCTGGCACTATGTAAGGGAAAGACCAGGACCCATTCTACGTTCTGGCACAGTTGGACACTGTTATGTTATGATATGTAAGGGAAAGACCAGGACCCATTCTACTTTCTGGCACAGTTGGACCATGTAGAGGGCTATTGGTGACAAGTTCATCCTTGATGTGATTAGCTGTGATGTGATGCATTTCATGTTATCATATGTTTTAAGTGTTTTATTATTCTGCTCACTGGGCTCTAGTAGCTCACCCCTCTCCCAATTTCCCCAGGATTGCAGGTACAGGGTAGACCAGGAGGTTTACAAGAGTAATGAAGTCACGTGTATGTAATAGTTAGTGTGGACATGATAAATGTGTTAATGTTATGTAAAAGTACAGTTTCAGTCATGTAATGATATTGAGGATTAGATATTGTGCTTGACATTGTGTATGAGGTATCCCTTTTATTACATGATCAAAAAAAAAAGTTTTATTATGTTCATGAAAGCCAACTCATCTTATGATGTTTCGCCCATTGGGGCATTGATGAGATCCCATAGAGGGATCATGTTTATGATTATGACTATGTGCAGTGCATGTTCAGGTTGAGTTGGATGTATGAAAGAAAAGTTTTAAATTTTTATGTATTTTCTTGATCATGTATGGGATTAAACAGGTTTCCAGAATGTATGTTTGGCTTGCTACGGGTCCCGGCGGCCTTAAGTCGACCCGGATCCTAGCGCCGGTAGCGGTCCGATTTTCGGGTCGTTACATTTTTAAAGTATTATACTATTAAATATTCTTAATTGGTAGGCTAATTTGTTTCCATAATATAGGTACAATAGAGTTCTGGAGTAGAATGTTAAAAAAAAAGTCAAAGTTGAAGGATCAATTGCTAACGCATACTTAGTAGAAGAAACAACTTCTTTTTGTGCTTACTATTTTGAGTCACATGTTTACACAAGGCATCGGCGGGTTCCGCATAATGGTGATGGTGGTCTGGTAGAAGGCCACGAGGGAGAAGAAAATTTATCAATATTCAAATATCCGGATAGGCCCATAAGACAATCAAAGAAAAGGATACTAACAAAGGAGGAAAGAAAAATAGCACAATTGTATATCTTACTAAATTATGAAGAAGTTTCGCCATTTACCAAGTAAGTGTTGTAAAGTCAAATTACTAATGTTTACAAATTAATGAAAATAATTAATGTTTTAGAACTTCTCTAATTGCAAGAATATACATTGAGGAACTACGAAGGACATCACCTAACATTACCAATGGTGAAGTAGACGTTAGGTTGGAGAACAACTTTCCCACATAGTTAAAAACATACATAAGTAATTTTTAATACTACAATATAATGTATTTCAATCAAAGGATTGAAATTTATTATATATATTTGTGTCTCATAGGTGTATGATCCAGCCAATGCAATAAATAATCTCCTCATCCAAGATTTAACTAAAGGATCTCTAAATACAGTCAATGTATATACAGAGTATTATGTAAATGAATATAAATTTCACACTGAGGGATGAAGTGTTAATCGAATGATGATGAATAGTGGTGTATGCATTACAGAAACAAATTACAATGATCAATCAAGTAATTACTATTGTAAGTTGATAGAGGTTTTGGAATTAGAGTATTCGGTTTTGCCTATCAAGTGGATAATTTTATTCCACTGTGAATGGTTCGATCCCACATTGAATGTCGGAATGCAAATTCATCAGAGGTATAATATTATGGATGTTAATCAGAGAAGGAGATTTCATAAGTATGAGCCATTTATTTTGGCAAGCCAAGCACAACAAGTTTATTTGTTCCATATCCATCGTTGAGACAAGTAAAGTCTGATTGGCAATCTGTGATAAAAATTAAGGCTAGGCCAGTCATCAAATTATCGAAAGTTGCTACACCTTCAAATGCTTCAATTGTAGTTGCATATCAAGAAAATAATATAACTTTGCATCCAGTAGACTTAAATGAAGAGGGATTACTTGATGCATTAAATGATCCAGAGGGTGGTGAAGTGGATATTAATGAAGTGGTAGAAGATGAAGATGAAGAGATATATATTTATTCTAGTTCAGACAACAATGAAAATGACATAGATTAGAAAATTCCAAACTGCATAGTAAACTTTTCTGCCTTTATTCTTATTGTTAGAATTGTTTATTGTATTTGATTCCTTTAATATACTAACCTCCAATTTGTTTTTTTTTTTTACAGCTATGGCAAGGGGTAGAGGCAAATAAGACACATGTAATGTTGGCCATAGTGTTCAACTAGGTTGAGGTCAAAGTGAGGCATTAGGTTGTGGTTGAGGCACTTCAGCCCCTACATCTATTCCATAAGCCCCTATAGCACCTGTACATGCTCTAGCAGTCCCTATAGCTCCTTCACCTACTCCAACAGCCCCTATAGCACTTACACCTGCTCCCATTCCCCTGAACCTACTTCAAAAACCCCTTCACTTGATCCATCAACCCCTGTAGCCCTTCTAACAATCTCTTCAAGTTCTATTTCTGGTTCAGGTGCTAGTAAAGCTGCACCAATCATAAGAGATCACTCATCTACAGCCGTAGTGCATGTGACTAGGACTTATTGTTATGTGAATGCAAGTGGAAAGTAAGTATATTAATATTAGTTACTTTTTTGTGTATATATATATGTCTAATTTATTTTATTTATATTGATTACTTTAAATTATGTTGTTATTATTAAATTACTATAGTGTTGTGCCATCTGAGAAGACATCCAGTGCATACACAAGAATTTTTCAATAATATAATGTTGATGTGGTTCTTCATGGAAGAATATCCCACAATCCACTAAAGGTTTTTATTTCAAAGAGTTTCAAGTATATTAAAAAGTTTATTTATTATGCATTCTAGAAAACATTATATGTCTTATAACCTATATTGTATTATATACATTTTTTTAAAATAAATTTACAGAAAGAGTTTTATTGGGATGGTGAAAGTGATGCTATATTGAGAAAATATTGGAATAAAAAATCAGCAATTCAGTATAAAGACTTCCACAATAATGAAAAGAATAAAAAAAAAAAAGGAGTGTTTATATATCAGTTGAAGTTTGGGACAAATGGAACTTAGATTGGAGCACTCCAGAATTTGTGGCAAAGTCGATGAAGTACTCGAAGAATCACCTAACTGAAAAGGGAGGTGAAGGAGCTGGTCCTTCTAAGCATACAGGTGGGTCCATCACACATGAGGAGCATGCAGAGTCCATGCAAAATGCATCTACAGACAAAGTTCCTCCAACAGCAGCTGAGTTGTTTATGAATACCTATACGAAGAAGAGTGACCACAACAAATTTATTAATAAATGAGTTGAGATTGTTTATATAGGTTTCTAACTAAATAAGAATTATTTAAATTACATTTGTACTAGGAATTATATATGATGTCTTCGTACTTGTATTGTAAAAATTGAGATTGAGCCTGATTTTTGTGGATATTATATTTTAATTGAAGGCCAAAGAATATTATTATGTAAATACATGTGTGTATAGTTGTGCTCTTTTAAAGAGATTTTTTTTAAGGTAGCTCACGGGACCAAGTAAATAAATAAATATCCATAAATAACTAATATTATTGCTATGTGATTTTTCATAAAAATTATTTGAAACTAAAAGAACAACAGGTGAGCCTACTTGTGGCCTCAGATATTGAAGGAGTTGGAGCAGCAACTAATGACAATGAGTTTTTCATACAAGCAGCGGGAGGGTGAAAAGGAAGTTGAGTTTATGGTCTAGGAAATGTTGTCTCCTCTGCCTTCTCTCAGTCAGGATCAGGGAGTACATCAACAAATATGTCATCATCCCAATCACCAGAATGAAAGAAAGATATGGAAGGGAAGTATAATTCTTTGTAAAAAATTGTGGAGGAACAAAATTGCATGTTAGCTGAAATGCGTAAAGAACTACGGGCATCAAGGACAGGACAACATGCCTCTTCATCAATGCCATCATCATTTGATATTCATCCAGCTCATGGATCCTCTGATACTTTACACATGGAACAAGATGAGACTCACTCCTAGCTTGACATTAATTCTACATATGTTATTAAACTACATTAAACTACCAGTGCTTTTTAAATATTTTAATTTCGTATAGTATTATTTGTATTTATTGTATATTTTTAGTATTTAAACTTTTATTATTGGATAATATTATTGTTTTTGCTATTTTAGATTGTGTAATGATGGATTGAAATGCGTAGCAATTGTTATTATAACAGGTTTTATTTTTTACTATTTTAGATTGCGAAATTGTGAACTGAATTATATATGTACATATTGTTATTAAACAAGTTTTGTTTTTACTGTTTTAGATTAAGAACTGTGGATTGAAAATATATGTGCACCTGTTATTGTTACAGCATGTTTATGAATATATTAGGTAACAAATATTGAAAAATTAATTTTGGGGTAGTAATAAATTGCATAATGGTGGATTGAAATGAATAAAAATTGTTATTATAATAAATTTTATTTTTTGCTATTTTAGATTACAGAATTGTGGACTGAATTATATATGTACATCTGATATTTATCCAGCTCATGGATCCTTTAATACTTCACATATGGAATAAGATGAGACTCACTTCTAGCTTGACATTGATTCTCTGTATGTTATTAAACTACATTAAACTATTAGTGCTTTTTAAATATTCTAACTTCGTATAGTACTATTTATATTTATTGTGTATTTTTAGTATTTAAACTTTTATTGTTGGATAATATTATTGTTTTTGCTATTTTAGATTGCATAATGATGGATTGAAATGTGTAGAAATTATTATTATAATATGTTTTGTTTTTTGCTATTTAGATTGAGGAATTTTGAACTGAATTATATATGTAAATATTGTTATTTAACAAGTTTTGTTTTTACTATTTTAGATTAAGAACTGTGGATTGAAAATACATGTGCACATATTATTGTTACAACATGTTTATGAATATATTAGGTAACAAATATTGATAAATTAGTTTTGGGGCAGTAATTAATTGCGTAATGGTGGATTGAAATGTGTAAAAATTGTTATTATAATAAATTTTATTTTTTGCTATTTTAGATTGCAGAATTGTGGACTGAATTATATATGTCCATATTATTATTTAAAAAATTTTGTACATATTATTTTAGATTGAAGAACTGTGGATTGAAAATATATATTTACATATTGTTGTTACAACAGGTTTATGAATGTAATACCCGGCTAGACTCCGGTATCGGAATTCCTACCGTCCGGTGGAATTTTGGATGTCGGAAACCTCTAGAAGGGTAAAAGCTTGTTTTTATAAAATGTTTTCATGTGTTTTAATGTTTTAAGTATGTGCTTGGAGGTTCAAGGAGCTCAATCTCTTCATCTCCAAGCTAGGATCGTCTTCCCTCTCGTTTCTTCAAGAGGTAAGCTCGGATCCACCCTTATTATGCGTTTTAAACAAGTTTTATGAAGTTTTAAGGGGTAGAATGCATGTTAGGGTATATGTTGAGCTTATGGGTTTTTGATGCCTTAATGAACAATGTGGATTGATTGTGTGTGTTTGGAGTGTTGTAGATGGGGTATATGTTTGTTTGAGGCCCCTAGGAGCTTGTATGCTATGCATGTACTAGTTGAGGAACATTCGGGGACGAATGTTCTTAAGGGGGGGAGAATGTAATACCCGGCTAGACTCCGGTATCGGAATTCCTACCGTCCGGTGGAATTTTGGATGTCGGAAACCTCTAGAAGGGTAAAAGCTTGTTTTTATAAAATGTTTTCATGTGTTTTAATGTTTTAAGTATGATTTTAAAGGAGTTTTTGCATGAAAATTCTTTAAGGAAAAACCCAGGTTCGGCCGTCGAAAGACAAGTTCGGCCGCCGAACATGCATGCGATTAGGAGGCACGTTAGGCCCCCGAAAGCATGAGTGAGGGGAGTGCAGGTTCGGCCGCCGAACATTGCATGGATACGGAGGCACATTCGCCCCCGAACGTGGCCTGGCCAGCCACATATAAAAGGGTCCCTTTGGTCCGCACGGGTGAGCTTTTTTCTCTCCCATTGTCGGCCAAGGTGAGTCTCCGCCGCTCCTCCCTCAATCTTGAGTGTTTTCCCTAGATCTTTCATGGTTTTCACGAGTTTTGACGTCTATTTTGAAGATTTGTGAGCAAAGAGCAAGTTTTGGGTGCTTGGAGGTTCAAGGAGCTCAATCTCTTCATCTCCAAGCTAGGATCGTCTTCCCTCTCGTTTCTTCAAGAGGTAAGCTCGGATCCACCCTTATTATGCGTTTTAAACAAGTTTTATGAAGTTTTAAGGGGTAGAATGCATGTTAGGGTATATGTTGAGCTTATGGGTTTTTGATGCCTTAATGAACAATGTGGATTGATTGTGTGTGTTTGGAGTGTTGTAGATGGGGTATATGTTTGTTTGAGGCCCCTAGGAGCTTGTATGCATGTTTTGGTTGAGTCATATGCATGATTTATGGTTTTGGGAGGCAGGAGGTTCATTTGAACCAAGTTTCTGCCCGTTTGGCAGAAACCAGGTTCGGCAGCCGAAGGAAGTTTCGGCCGCCGAACCCCTCTTGTGGAGGCAGCATTCGGCTGCCGAAGGTGCCCCCGAAAAGAGACTTTCGTCTCTGTCTGGCACTTTCGGCCGCCGAAGGTGCCGCCGAACCTGCCTGACTTTCGTCTCTGTCTGGGACTTTCGGCCGCCGAACCTACCGCCGAAAGTGCCCTGTCCAGCCATTTCATGCATATTTTCCTATGAGCTTTTCATGATGTTTTAGGGGGTTTTGGGGAGTATATTAGAGTCTTGTTTAAGTATGTTTGGTCCCTCATTTGAGTCCACCTGTGTAGGTTCGGACCCGAGGAACCGAGGACCCCAGCAGTGATAGCTGCTTCAGAGTATTGTCAGAGCTAGCCAGAGGTGAGTGGAATAAACCTAATTTTTTTTAATTAATGAAATGTGAATTTTGAGCATGACACATGCATCATGAATGCCATGTGAATATCATAGGTTGCTTGCATTAGTTCACGAATATGTTGCATTGCATACTTGATGATGATGTGGATGGGCATTGAATGATCCTTTAGTCCTTGATATGTATGATGAGACATGGTATGGTATGTTTGCCGGTTGACCCATTCTATGTCCCGGCCAGAATAAGAGAAAGACCAGGTTGACCCATTCTACGTCCCTGGCATATTGGAATGTTATGTTATGTATGTTATGTAAGAGAAAGACCGGTTGACCCACTCTACGTCCCGGCACTTTGGATTGTAGAGGACTAGAGGTGACGATACCATCCTTATGTGATTTGTTTGTGATGTGTTGCATTTCATGTGAGCATGAAACTTTAATATAATGTTTTCTTTATTCTGCTCACTGGGCTTTCTAGCTCACCCCTCTCCCCTAACCCCAGATGTGCAGGTACAGGGTAGATCAGAAGGTTAGCCAGAGTACTGAAGAGATGTTATGTAATAGTTAGAATGTGGACGTGACAAATGTTTTGATGTAATGTAAGAGTATTGAACAGTTATGTAATGTTATGTATGATATTGAGGATTAGAGATGTGCTTGACCCTATATGTATAGTTGTCCCTCTTATACACATGATCTATAGAGTTGTTTATGAGATACGATCTTATGATAGTCCAAGCTTTATGTAATGATGAGACACCCCATGGGAGCATTTGATGAGGGCTCCAGTGGAGGTTTATGTCTATAGTTATGTGCATGCACAGGTTGAGCTTGGAAAAGAAAGAAAAATGTTTACAGTTTTATGTATGCTGTTGATCATGTATGGGACTATACAGGTATACAGGTTGTATGTTAGGCTTGCTACGGGTCCCGGCGGCCTTACGCCAATCTGGATCCTAGCGCCGGTAGCGGTCCGGATTTCCGGGGCGTTACAATGAATATATTAGGTAACAAATATTGATAAATTAGTTTTATAGTGATCAATAATTAGCAACCATTCCGCGACAAAATAATGACTATTTTGCGACAAAATAACGATAGATTAGGGCCCAATTACCATCCACATCATAGCGACCATTTTGCGATAATATCACCGATCAAATTGAATTAACTATTTAAACCAACTTTAATGACCCTTTTGTAACACCATTAGCGACCAAATGGTAGTGACCAATTCGTGACAAATTTAGCAATCAAAATTTGAAATGGCATCTTGTCTTAGCACCCAAATAGCGATAGCTTTTCGTCACTGATTGGTCATAATATTACCGACCGAATTCAAATTGGTCGCTACTTCTATAGCAACTGGGCATATTCAGACCAATTATTTTAGTCACAAACTGGTCGCTAATTCACAAATAGCGACAAAAAAATTGGTCGCTAAATCTCTTTTTTTGTAGTGTTTAGTACTTAATAAATATGATGTAAATCTTTCTAAGATAAAGACAATTGCTAAAAGTTCTTGTTCAGTGATGGTATAATTGCTCTAGGCCTTATCTAAGGTTCTAGATGCATAACATATAATATGAAGTTTTTTTATCAATTCGTTGACCAAGGACGGCTCCTAAGGCATAATTGCTTGCGTCACACATTATTTCAAATGGATATTCCCAATTCAGTGCTTGCATGATAGGAGTAGCAACTAACTTTTGTTTTAGAGTGTCAAAGGCTTCTTGACACTCTTCATCAAAATTAAATAGCACATCCTTTTGCAAAAGCTTGCATAATGGCTGAGCAATCCTTAATTAATCTCCTGTAAAACCTTGCATGACCAAGAAAATATCTAATGTCCCGTACACAAGTGGGATATGGTAAAGTCTTAAACACATCAACTTTAGTCTTATCAACCTCAATTCCTCTTTTAGAGACTACGTGACCTAAAATTAAACCTTGATCCACCATGAAATAACATTTTTTATAATTCAAGACTAAATTGAACTCCAAACATCTTTTCAAAATATGAATGAGATTGATTAGACATTCATCAAATGAATTACCATAAATTGTAAAGTCGTCCGCGAATACCTCTATTATCTTCTTAACAAATTTCTAAAATATACTGACCATATACCTTTGGAAAGTTGTTGGTGCATTGCAGAGTCCAAAGGGCATTCTTCTATAGTCGAAAATGCAAAATAGACATGTAAAAGTCATTTTCTCCTTATCTTCTGGGGCCACTAGTATTTGATAAAAACCTGAAAAATCATCCAAATAACAAAAGTGAGATTTTTCTGCGAATCTTTTTAACATTTGATCAATAAAAGGTAAAGGAAAATGATTCTTCCTAGTTACTGAATTTAGTGATAGTCTATACAAACCCTTCACCCATTTTGAATACGAGTGGGAACTGAATCTCCTTCTAAATTGGTTATCACTATTATTCCTATCTTATTGGGTACGACTTGGACTGGACTTACCCAACTGCTGGCTGAAATTGGATCTATTATTCCTACATTAAGTAATTTTAATACATCCTTTTTTACAATCTCCATCATAGGAGGGTTTAATCTTCTTTGTACCTCCCTCTTCGGCTTACTATCCTCTTCAAGGAGAATCTTGTGCATGCACGTAAAGAGACTTAATACCTTGAGATCTGTGATTATCCATCTAACAGCTTCCTCATACTCTTTCAATACCTTAACAAGTTTATCTTCTTCACCCTCATTTAACTTATTAGAAACTATGATTAGAAGGGTGTTCTCACTCCCTAAGAATACATATTTCAAGTTCATAGGAAGTGTTTTTAGCTCAATTTTCGGTCCCTGAAGAATAGATGAGAGAAGTTTGTGGTGAGTTTCAGGTATTGAAAGTGAGTTAGAAGCACTTACCTTATGGTTCGATGTGTCTGATGAGCGGACTGTTTCTACGATCTCCTCATTGAGTTGAGTTGTACTATTGTCTAAGCAGTCCAACATGAACTTTTCGGTTAGAACTACCTCCAACTTGTCTTTTTTACTTAATTCAAATGCTTCTTGAGCGAGAGGATAAATAATATCTATGCTGCAAAGAGAAAAATTATCATCAGAATACTTCATTGCATCATAGACATTAAAGTTTACCTCTTCTCCATTAAACTCCATTGTGAGCGTGTCTTTATGCACGTCAATCTTTATTCTGGCTGTGCTGAGGAATGGTCTCCTTAGCAACAAATCAGTAGAGTTGGATGAACTATCGTCTTCCATGTTTAAGACAAAAAAGTCTACTGGAAAAATTAATTTTCCACTCGAACCAAGACATCCTCCAATATGCCCTTTGGATAGACTATTGATCTATTAGTGAGTTGGAGTGTGACTCATGTTTGTTTTAAAGAACTTGCATCCAAAGACAAATAAACAGACAGAGCCATAATATTTATGGAAGCTCCTAAATCACACATTGTCATCCTAACTTCAAAGTTACCAACTTTACATGATATTGCAAACATGCCTTTATCTTTACTTTTTTGTGAAATTTTTCTTTGAAGTACAACTGACACATTTTACCTACTTTAATCGTTTCATGCCCATACAATTTCCTTTTATTAGTATAGAGATCTTTTAAAAATTTCACATACCTGGATATTTGCTTAATAGTTTCACCTGGACTTTGCAAAAAATCTCCAAGATCTCTTTTTCTTCCCTTTCCCTTTTGGATTGAGCAAGTCTTTTAAGAAAAGGAGGACGTGTTACTTGAATTAGGGGTTGTTCTACCTTTGATTTCTAGGACTGGTTCTCTACTGAAATTTTCATTTCTACTTCTAGCATCTGGTTTGTCGCATTGCCTTGGGAAAGCCTTTTCAAGCTGGCAATTTCCAATTCTTTTCCGCTTCGCAATGTAACTGTGCTTGCATTTTGTTTTGGGTTTGGAACGGTTTGGGAGGGCAGTTTCCCTTGAGATTCCAGCTTGCTCTTTTATACGACAAGTTGGCTCATTTGGTTATCCAAATTTTGAATGCTCGACTTCGTTTCCTATTGAAAAGTAAGAGTGCTATTAGCAAGAGATTGTACAATGTCTTCTAAAGATATACTTGATTTTGTAGCTTAATAATTCGCTCTTAGTTGAAAATTTGGCTGTCTATTCCCATAACTAAGGTTTGGGTGATTTTTTCACCTTGGATTGTATGTATTTAAAAATAGATCGTACTTTCTTTGCTGTCCATTGAATCCTCCAATTATATTTACCTGTTGCTAATCTTCTTAAAGGGTAAGACATATCTATGGGATGGTCGATTTTTTTGCAAATGCCACAAATTCTTACATTATTTCCTACAGCCAATTGTTGAATTACAGCGATAAGTTGTGAAATTTTAGAATCTAAAGATGTAATACTTATCTCATTCGCATTCCTAGAATGTCCTCATCTCGGCCATATTGTCTAGAGTTGGCAGCTATTTTTGAGATTAAAGTTTTACCTTCTTCAAGTTCCATTTTCGAAATAGTACCTCCATTAGCAACATATTCTCCTTTCAAATTGCAAAAGTCCTTCATAGAAGTGAGAGTTGAGTTATTTTCCGGTGATTCCATGTTTTGGACAGCTTGCAATCAATTTTTTATAACGTTCCCAATATTCATGGAGCATTTCATTTTTTCTTTGTTTAATTCCACTTATTTGATTTCTTTTAGATGAAGTTTTAGTTGCTGGAAAAAACCTTTCTAAAACCAAATTTCTAATTTGCACCCAAGTGGTAATTGAGCTTGGAGGCAAATAGTAGAGCCAATTCTTAGCAGATTCAATCAAAGTAAAAGGAAAGGCTATTAACCTTGTTGGACCTAAATGTTTTAATCCTTATTTTGATGATTAATAAACAATTGGTGTGCTACTAATTGTCTTCAAAAGTATTTGTGTTGAGCTTGTAGGTCCCTTATTGAAATAAATGAAATTTCTTCAGTCTCAAAAGTGAAAAGTGCCAATTTTGGAAGCATACCACAAGAAAGGGATCATAAAGTAATTTTTTCTTAATGCATTGTCAATTTATGCATTGTGAATTTCAATTAATTAATTGTGATGGCTCAAGGTTTCTTTCACTTTTAAAAGTTTTACAAATACGATCGAGTTTTGAGTGATTGACTTTGAGGGACCAAAATGAAATTTTCCAAAAGAAGTTATTTCAAAATTATTTTTTATCAAAATAAAAGATCCAAAAATATAGGTTGCAAAAATTCAAACGGATTAAAAATTGGAGTTTTATAGCCTAAGTTATGATTTTTTAAAGTTTTAAAGAATTATTTTTGTGCCCCCTAAAGTCAAACTTTCGGCTTTCGAAAGTGAAGGACAGAGGCAAAAGTCCCACATGTTCGATCGCGAACATTGACTGTAGGTAGCTGAAAGTCTGTTTTCAACTTGCCCCCTAAAGTGTAACCTTCGGCTTCTGAAAGTGAGGGACAGAGACGAAAGTCTCATATGTTCAACCGCCGAACATTGACTTTCGGCCGCCGAAGGTGAGATGCCCCCTAAGCTAAATGTTTGGCTTCCGAAAGTGAGGGACAGAGATGAAAGTCTCATATGTTCGGCCGCCAAACATTGACTTTCGGCCGCCGAAAGTGAGTTTTCAATATTTTCACAAGTCAAAACTTCGGCTTCCGAAAGTGAGGGACAGAGATGAAAGTCCCATATGTTCGGCCGCTGTAAAGAAGGATGTTCTTCACCTCAAATGGTTCGGCTGCCAAACTTTAAGCTTAGGCCGCTGAACCTAAGTTTTCCTAAGCACGATATAATGGTTATTTCTGTACACAAACGGCTCTATTTGCATTTAATGCATCCCCAACGGCCATATTTATGACTGAACTATAAATATAATGTGGTTTTTATATTAAAAGGTTACAACAACCATCTAAGCAAATACTTATTGAGATTAAAGCATTTTTCACTCTCTCTCTCTCAAAATCTTGAGCCAAAGCATTAATTTCTTAAAAGCCTATCTTGAGTTGTAATTGGTTGGTTTTTTAAGAGTGAGTGAAGGTTGTTGATTGTTTCTATTGTAGTGGGTGTGGTATTGAGCAAAGGATTGCTCTTGGGTGAAAAAAAGAATTGTTAAGAGCAAAGGTTTGCTCTAAGATTGTAAGGGGTTTTAATCTTCACCCAAAGAAGATTTGATAGTGGAGTTGAACTCTCAAGGAGGGCCTTGAGGAGAGGACATAGGGTTGAGATAGCTGAACCTCTATAAATCCTTGTGTTGATTATCTTCTTTCTTATTGCCTTCTAATTTGTCTTTTTGCCTTAAATTTTTTATAAACCCAATTCACCCCCTCTCTTGTGTGCTTCAAGGGACAACAAGTGGTATCAGAGCTAAGTCTCCCTATCTTGAAGATTTAATCATCTTGGAGAAAAGATCGGATGGCAACCCTCAATTCTCAAGAAGGTCAATCGGTTGTGAGGCCACATTTCTTTGATGGAAGTGACTTTTTATATTGGAAAAATAGAATGTATTATTTCCTCAAATCGGAAGGAGTTGATTTGTGGGATATTGTAGAGAATGGTCCTTTCTTTCCCACAAGAGTGATAGAAGGAAACCAAGAGCAAAAACCCAAGAGTGAATGGAGTGAACTAGAAAAGAGAAGGATAGCCCTTAATGACAAAGCCATTCACATCTTGTTTTGTGCTCATAGTAGAAGTGAGTACAACAAAGTATGCATGAAGTCTACCGCAAAGGAAATTTGGGATGCTTTGGTTGTCACTCATGAAGGAACCAATCAAGTCAAAGAAAATAAGATGGAATCCCTAATCTACCAATATGAATTGTTCAAAATGAAATCCGATGAAACTATTAGTCAAATGTATGATAGGTTCATTGAGATCATTGGAGGGATGAAATCTCTTGGGAAGACATCTCTTGGGAAGACATTCACAAATGAAGAATTGGTGAAGAAAATCCTTAGATGTCTACCTAAAGAATGGCTACCAAAAGTAACTTCTTTAAAGGATGCCAAAGACTTGAGCAAAGTGTAATTGGATGAACTTTTGGGGAACCTCATTGATTATGAGATGACTCTAAAGAGAGTGCAAGTAGAGGAACCTAGCAAAATAAAAAAGAACATTGCTCTAAGGGTAGCCTCCGAAGATACTAGTGAGGAAGAAGAAGAAATAAGTGAGGAAGAATTAGCCTTAGTGACTAGGAGAATAAGGAAGTTGCTTCTCCAAAATAAAAAGTTCATCCCAAGGAAGAATTTTAGAAAGAAAAAAGGTGAATCAAGCAAAAAGGAAGTAGTCATTTGCTATGAGTGCAATAAGCCGGGTCACTACAAAGTGGATTGTCCCAAGTTGAAGAAGCCTATCAAAAAGTTCAAGAAGAAGGCCTTCAAAGCAACATGGGATGAGTCAAGTGATATCGAAGAGGAGGACGTTGGTGATGAAATTGCCAACATGTGCTTCATGGCTCTAGAGAAAAGCTCCGATGAGGTAACTACTATTGACAACACTACCTTATATGATGATGTTGTTGAATTTTCTTATGATGAACTTGTTGGTGCTTTAAAATTGATGAATGATGAACTTGAAAAGAGTCATAAGAAAAATAAAATTTTGAAATGTGAGTTAGCTAGCTTAAAAAGGAAAAGTGAGAACTCACCTAAGGAACCTTTACCCTCAAATGATCATTTACAAAAATCCTTAGATGAGCTCTCATTAGAAAATAAAAATCTAAAAAATGAAATCCTTGAGTTGAAAAATTCTCTTTCAAAATTTTTAAAAGGCAAGGACAAACTTGATGAAATATTACTCTCAAAGGTCTCCTAGCATCAAGTATAGCCTTGGCTATGATAAATCAACTTAAGCAAATTCTTCTAAGACGGTTTTTGTTAAAGCTACTAACTTAAATGAACCTAAGGTATATAGCTTTAATTGAAATATACCTAAAGCTTCTAGTAGTAATATGTCTATAAGGAATGCACCTATAAGAAATACACCTATAAGGAATGCATATGTACACCAATCCACTAGTTACAATACTAGTATAAGACACACACCTAGGCGATTTGCATATAAAAGAAATGATCATTATAGAACACACATTTCTAGTTCACGCAATCACCACTCTCATCATATCTCTTGCTCACATGCTTTTAATAAACAAGGGAGAAATGGCTACATGAGAACTCAAACACACTCACTCACCTATGGACCTAGAATAAGAAAGTTCAATGGTCGTTGTCACTATTGTGGCAAGTTTGGTCATACCAACTATAGGTGTACTATTAGAAAATTACATCTTGGATATGGTAGCATATGGAAATTTGAAAATGAAATGACTAACCCCCAAGGATCCAAGTACATTTGGGTACCTAAAAGTTTTTGAATCTCTTTTCTTTAGGTGTGCTTGAAATCCTTAAAAATTGAAAGCAAATGGTATCTAGATAGTAGATGTTCAAGGCACATGACCGGAAATCCAAGTCACTTCATCTCTCTTAAAAAGAAAGACGAAAGCGGACAAGTAACTTTTGGAGATAATGGAAAAGGTAAAATTATTGGAATAGGTAAAGTCGATAAGGAAAACTCTCCTATTCTTGATAAGGTTCTCTTAGTTGATCGTTTGAAGCATAACTTATTAAGTGTAAGTCAATTATGTGATAAAGGTTGTAGAGTTATCTTTGAACCAAAATCATGTTTTGTCTCTAGAATGTCGGATAACAAAATATTGTTTATTGGTGAAAGAGTTGAAAATATCTATCTTATTGATTTACAAGATATGACTAACCTAGATATGAAGTGCTTTATTTCTATTAGTGATAACTCTTGGATTTGGCATAGAAGACTTTCTCATGCTAGCATGGATCTTCTCAAATATTTGAGCAAAGATGAGCTAGTTGATGGCCTTCCAAAGGTCAAATATGAAAAGGACAAAGTGTGTGACGCATGTCAAATAGGTAAGCAAGTTAAAAGCTCTTTTAAATCTATTAACAAGGTAATCACTTCTAGGCCTTTACAACTTTTGCATATGGATTTATTTGGTCCAACTAGGGTAGCTAGTCTTGGTGGCATGCATTATGGGTTTGTTATAGTTGATGACTAGTCTAGGTACACTTGGGTTGAGTTCCTTGCTCATAAGGATGATTGTTTTGATGCCTTTAAAAGTTTTGCAAAGAAAGTTCAAAATGAAAAAAGTTTTCAAATTTCTTCTATAAGGAGTGATCATGGTAGAGAATTTGAAAATGAAAGATTTGAAATCTTTTGTAATAAGTTAGGAATCTCTCATAACTTTTTATCTCCTAGGACTCCTCAACAAAATGGTGTTGTTGAAAGAGAAAATAGAACTCTTTTAGATACAGGGAGGACTATGTTAAGAGAGTATAATCTACCTATTTATTTTTGGGCGAAAGCCATAAATACGGCTTGTTATGTTTCAAATAGAGTTTTAATTAGGCCTCTCTTAAATAAGACTCCTTATGAGCTTTGGAATGGAAGAAAACCTAGAGTTAGTTATTTTAGAGTTTTTGGTTGTAAGTGCTTCATATTAAACAACAAGGATAATTTAGGCAAATTTGACTCCAAAACCGATGAAGGTATCTTCTTAGGATACTCTACATCTAGTAAATTATATAGAATTTTCAATAAAAGAACCTTGATAGTTGAAGAGTCAATGCATGTTGTTTTTTATGAATCTAATCCCTTTGCCCCTAGAAAGGAGGTAGCTTGTGATGATGATCTTGTAGATATAACCTTGATGAGTTGACTATTGAAGATCGTCAACCTCATGGAGATCAAAGTCTACCTAAAGAGGATTCAATAGAGACAAAGAAAGATGAGGTTGGACTCCAAGAGCAACAAATGCAAATTACACAAAGTCAAGGAGCTCAACATGACTTGCCAAAGGATTAGACCTATAAGAAGGATCACCCCAAGGACCAAATAATTGGTGATGCATCACAAGGGGTAACAACTAGATCCTCTATTAGACATGTATGTAATAATATTGCATTCATATCTCATATAGAACCTAAATCTATAGATGAGGCTATTAGTGATGAGAGTTGGGTTCTTGCTATGCAAGAAGAACTCAACCAATTTGAAAGGAACAAGGTTTGGACCTTAGTTACTAGACCTAAACATCACCCCACTATAGGCATCAAATGGGTGTTTAGAAATAAGCTTGATGAGGATGGCAACATCATTAGAAACAAAGCTAGGTTAGTAGCTAAAGGCTATAACTAAGAGGAGGGCATAGACTATGATGAAACATTTGCCCCGTAGCTAGATTAGAAGCCATTAGAATCTTGCTTGCATATGCATACTATATGAATTTTAAACTCTTTCAAATGGATGTGAAAAGTGCCTTTTTAAATGGTTTTATTGAAGAGGAGGTTTATGTTGAGCAACCTCCGGGGTTTAAAAATCATGACTTTCCAAATCATGTTTTTAAATTGTCAAAAGCTTTGTATGGCTTAAAACAAGCTCCAAGAGCTTGGTATGAAATAATTTCCTTTTGCAAAATGGTTTTTCAAAAGGAAAAGTGGATACAACATTTTTTGTCAAAAATCATAAAAATGACATCCTTGTAGTGCAAATATATGTTGATGATATCATATTTGGTGCTACTAATGTGTGTTTGTGTGAAGAGTTTTCAAAAGTTATGAAAACCGAGTTTGAGATGAGCATGATGGGAGAACTCAAATTCTTCCTTTGGCTTCAAATCAAACAAGCTAAGGATGGCATCTTCATCAACCAAGCCAAATACACAAAGGAGCTAATCAAAAGGTTTGGAATGGAGAATAGCAAGCCTAGTAGAACTCCAATGAGCACAAACACCAAGCTTGACAACGATGAAAAAGGTAAATCGATTGATGAAAAGCTCTATAGAGGTATGATCGGAAGCCTTTTATACCTCACCGCATCTAGACCAGATATTATGTTTTCTGTATGCTTGTGTGCACGTTTTCAATCATGTCCTAAAGAGTCACATTTGCATGCCGTTAAACGCAATCTTAGATATTTGAATGGTTCATTACATTTGGGGTTATGGTATCCTAGAAATACTTCCTTTAGTTTGTATTCCTACTCGGATGTCGACTTTGCTAGAAGCATCCTTGATAGGAAAAGTACCTCGGGTACTTGTCAAATTCTAGGACAATCTCTTGTTTCTTGGTATAGCAAGAAACAAAATTCAGTTGCACTTTCAACCGCCGAAGCCGACTATGTGGCGGCGGGTCTTTATTGTAGTCAAATCCTTTGGATTAAGCAACAATTGAGAGATTTTGAAGTATCTCTTGATCAAATTCCTATTAAATGTGATAATACTAGTGCAATCAATCTAACCAAGAACCCCATTCAATATTCTAGAACTAAGCATATTGACATTAGACATCATGTCATTCGCGATCATGTGTTAAATGGTGACATTGTTCTTGAGTTTATGGATACAAACAACCAATTAGCTGATATTTTTACTAAACCTTTAAATGAAGAAAGATTTAACTTTATTAAAAGGGAATTGGGAATGTTAGATGGTGTTGTTTGTTAAGTATGTGTTTTTAATTTTTTTTTCTTTCCTTTACTTGTTCTATATTTTAGTTTGTCAAATGGTTTGATATCTTTTTTATTGTTTTTTCATGTTTTGACATACCCAAAATGAATTGTAATGAAAATGTCATTTTAAATTATTTATTCTCCTCAATGATTTAATTTTTTGTTCAAAACACTTTAGAATTCTTTCTAAATTTCTTTAATTAAAATTTTTTTTTTAAAAAAAAAGGAGCCCAAAAATTTCAGGTTCGAACGCATATTTGGCCCCCTAACCTTAAGTTTCAAAGGCAATACGAAAAGCGGGAAATTCTCTCTTTTTCTTCTCTTCTTTTCAGCCGCCTAACATTTTATTCGGCCGCCTAACATTTGTTGGGAAATCCAGAGATTATTGCAACCCAAATTGCGCAGCGGAAAAATAAAAAACTCTGATTTCCTTCCTAGAATCTGAATGCTTTGTTTATTTCAAAGGAAGGATATGAGACTAACCTGTTAATCTCGTCGAGAAGATACAATGCCGGACTGATGGTGCTGCTTTTTCAAACGAACACCCTCAATGGTATCCACACGAACGTCTATTATCCTTTTAGAGTGCTAGCTCTCTTGAGATGGATAATCTATATGCTCCCAATCTGCAACTAGAAAAGATTTCTCTAAAAACCCAAAAAACCTTTGCCTTCCACTTCACAGAAGAGGTTTTATATGTTTTTAGACTTTCATTTTCCCACAATTCTTTTCGTAAAAGAGTTGTGTTTAGAACCCACTATCACGATCTCGCAGATACTCAAATATCTTATGTGATAGAGTTGTGTTCATAACCAACTATCACAATCTCGCAGATACTCAAAAATCTTATATGATAGAGTCATTTATCTGTAATAGTTACAGATAGATGGCAGATCTTTTAAATATTATTATCTTATAATAATAAATAATTAATGATAATAACACTTTATTATTATTAACTATATTAATGATTAATATTAATAATAATAACACTTTATTATTATTAATTATATTAATGGGCTTTGGGCTTTTAGCCCATTAATATGACATAGCACATCAACAACGTTCTTTTATGTGTGACCCAATGGGCTCACATTAATTAGCAATAGGCCCAGTCCCACAAGGCCCATAAGTCATAAGCGGCCTCTAGCAAGACATTATGACTACCCAACTAATATGAGGATCAATAGTCCGATAAAGCCTAATGAATAGAACATGTATTAATCCTTTTGTCACGCGATATCTAGTTTGAACTTAAGTCATGGTCAATGTCAAACTTATAGTGTTCAAACTTATGATTTCTCGATCTCTAAGTAGACTGATAAATTCAAATGATATTGATCACACTATCAATTTATTTGAGCATGGCCATGCATTTCTCAGTCTCACTTATCGAAGGGCCCGGAAGATATCTCTCTTAGAGAGAGGGACAAATTCTATCTTGATTGTTCAATATCCTCTACATAATTTCTATCATGCTCAATCATAACCTTTATGATTGTCCGATTAAAGAAAATTTTTGGTTATGTCAAAGCATAACAGTCCTTATGTTGGAAACTGTGACAATCTCAAGTCAAAGGATTAAGACATAACTACTTTGAGATTCACTTATGACAATAACCCATGTAGTAATCTCAGTGCGGGTCCATCCACTACTTTGTTCTCTAACAAGTATCTATGATTATTGAATTATATCAACATATACATAATCATCTCATGATTATCAATCAATAATCATACTAGCTATATTTTATTATTATCAACATAATAATAAGTAACTAGGGATGTGAATCATTATTATGTAATATGCAAACAAATAATAATGATAATAAAAACTTCTTTTATTAATAACCAAAACGACATAAAAAAAGGTCCAGGATAATGGCCTAGGGCAAATACACTAACAATCTTCCACTTGTACTAGGCCTAATCATACAAGTATCTAATACCCATAGACCTAGTGTGCTGATCATGCTTGACCTGTGAGAGAGGCTTGGTCAGTGGATCTGCAATGTTGTCATTTGTGTTTACTTTGCATATTTTGATATCTCCTCTATCAATGATCTCTCGAATAAGGTGATATCGTCTGAGTATATGTTTAGATCTCTGATGAGATCTGGGCTCCTTTGACTGTGCTATGGCACCATTGTTATCACAATAAAGGTCCATAGGATTTGCAATGCTGGGAACCACTCCCAACTCTGAGATGAATTTCTTCAACCAGACTGTCTCCTTAGCTGTATCTGATGCTGCTATATACTCAGCTTTTGTTGTAGAATCTGCTACAGTGCTCTGCTTGGAACTTTTTCAACTAACAGCTCCACTATTTAACGTGAATACAAATCCTGACTGCGATTTGAAATCATCTATATCGGTTTGGAAACTAGCATCTGTGTAACCATTTACAACTAGCTCGTCTTCCAAACCTCCATAAACTAGGAATGCATCCTTAGTCCTTCTAAGGTACTTTAAGATATTCTTAACAGCTGTCCAGTGACTTTCACCGGAATCTGTCTGATATCTGCTTGTTGTGCTCAAGGCATATGAGACGTCTGGTCTGGTACATAACATGACATACATGATAGATCCAATAGCAGAAGCATAAGGAATCTTATTCATTCGTTCTCGCTCATCAGATGTCATAGGACATTGATTCTTGCTGAGATGAATACCATGAGACATGGGCAAGAATCCTCTTTTGGAATCTTGCATGCTGAAAATTTTCAGCACCTTGTCAATATAAGTACTTTGACTCAGACCGATTATCCTCTTGAATCTATCCCTATAGATCTTAACACCAAGGATATATGCAGCCTCACCTAAGTCCTTCATTGAAAAAGAATTCCCTAACCAAGTCTTAACCTTGTGCAAGGTAGGGATATCATTTCCAATGAGTAATATGTCATCCACATATAGGACTAGAAACACAACCGCACTCCCACTAACCATCTTGTAAACACAAGGTTCATCTTCATTCTTGATGAATCCAAAGTCCCTGACTGTCTCATCAAAATGAAGATTCCAACTCCGAGAAGATTGCTTCAATCCATAAATGGATCTTTGAAGCTTGCAAATCTTTCCAGAATTCTCAGGGATTACAAAACCCTCAGGTCGTGTCATGTACACATCCTTGAGCAAGTTTCCATTAAAGAAAGCTGTTTTGACATCCATTTGCCATATCTCGTAATCATAGTATGCGGCAATGAGAATTCTAACCAACTTAAGCATTGCAACTGGCGAAAAGGGCTCATCATAGTCTATACCATGAGTTTATTTGAAATCTTTTGCGACAAGCCTTGCTTTGTAGGTATGCACATTTCCATCCATGTCAGTTTTCTTCTTGAAAACCCATTTGCAACCAATGGTCTTAACACCCTCAGGGGAATCAATTAATGACCAAACTTGATTGTCATACATGGATTGCATTTCAGATTTCATGGCAGAAAGCCATTTCTCAGAATCTAGACCTGACACAGCCTCTTGATAGGTAGTAGGCTCATATTGATCAAGGAGCAAAAGTTCACGACTATCAGTCATGAGAAATCTGTATTTCTCAGGCTGATGACGTGTCCTATCAGATCTGCGTGGGACTTGTGTCACCCTTTCAGTTTCCACAACTATTTGTGGTTCTGAAAGTGGTTCTATCGGCGGTTTAATGCTCTCTTGTGGTGCTTGAGTTTCCTCAAGTCACACTGTACTCCCACTGAATCTCTGAGAAATAAATTCCTTTTCTAAAAAGGTACCATTTCGAGCAACAAACACTTTGTTCTCTGAGGAAATATAGAAATAGTATCCTTTGGTTTTCTTAGGATACCTCACAAAATTGCACTTGATAGATTTTGGAGCTAGCTTATCTGAAATTGGGCGTTCAACATAAACCTCACAAACCCAAATCTTAAGCAAAGACAAACTGGGCATTTTGCCAGTCCATAACTCATATGGTGTCTTTTCAACCGCTTTCGATGGTACTCAGTTTAAAATGAATGCAGCTATTTCCAAGGCATAACCCCAAAATGATAAAGGGAGATTTGTTTGACTCATCATAGATCGAACCATATCTAATAAAGTTTGATTTCTCCTTTCAAAAACACCATTCCATTGTGGAGTTTCTAGAGGAGTTAATTGTGAAACAATTCCATAATTTCTAAGATGTTCATCAAACTCTTGGCTCAAATATTCACCACCTCGATCAGATCGAAGCATTTTAATAGTTCTACCAAGTTGATTTTGTACTTCATTTTGAAAAGTTCTAAACATTTCAAAAGATTCATGCTTATGTTTCATTAGGTAGACATAGCCATACCTACTAAAATCATCAGTGAATGTAATGAAGTACTGATAACCTTCCCTGGCACTAATGCTTAGTGGGCCACATACATCTGTATGTATTAAGCCCAATAAGTCTTAAGCCCTTTGACCTTGTCCAATAAAAGGGTCCTTTGTCATCTTACCAAGCAAACAAGATTCACAATTTTCAAATGATTCAAAATCAAATGAATCTAATAAACCATCCTTATGGAGCTTAGATATGCGATTCTCATTTATATGGCTAAGACGACAATGCCATAAATATGTTAGGTTTAACTCATTTGGCTTAGTTTTCTTAGAAGTTATGTTATAGATATTGTTGTCTCTAGAATCATCTAGATTAAGGACATAAAGGCCATCATATGAATTTGCAATACAATAAAGCAAATCATCTTTATAAATGGAGCATTTCTTATTCTTAATAAGAAATGAAAAACCTTCATCGTCCAAAACAGAAACTGAAATAATATTCCTACTCAAAGTAGGAACATAAAAGCAATTGTTCAAAACTAACAAAAGCCCATTGGGAAAAACAAGTTCATAAGTCCCTACAGCTAAGGCAGCAACTCTTGCTCCATTGCCTACACGTAGGTCCACATCGCCCTTTTTCAGTTTTCTACTCCTTTTGAGACCCTGCACATTTGTACAAATGTGAGAACCACATCCGGTATCCAATACCCATGAAGTAGAAATAGATAAATTAATATCTATAACATAAATACCCGAAGTCATAGTCTCACTACTCTTCTTCTTCTTGCACTCATCCAAATAGAGTTTGCAATTTCTCTTCCAATGCCCTGGTTCCTTGCAATGGAAGTAGATTCCTTCCTTAGGAACTATTTCCTTAGGAACTTTTGCCTTGGGTTGCCATTTAGGCTTGCCTCGTCCCTTAGGCCCATTACCACCTTTAGACTTGGGCTTCCCCTTATTTTTCATGGGCTTACCCTTATTGACATTCAAAATTTGGGTAGGCCTTTTCTTGATATTTACTTCAGCTGTCTTTAGCATCCCATGCAGCTCAGGAATGGATTTCTCCATATTGTTCATGTTATAGTTCATGACAAACTGACAAAAACTGTCAGGTAAAGAATGTAGGATCAAATCCGTAGAGAGTTCTAAACTTAGAGGATAACAAGCCTAGCAAGGTGATCAATGTAGCCTTTCATTTTCAAAACATAAGCACTAACTGATTCACCTTCAGCCATTTTGCAATCATGCAATGCAATGGTAGTTTCATACCTATCCTGCCTTGCTTGCTGTTGGAAAGCCTGTTTGAGATGGACACTCATCCCATAGGCCTCAAGGTGCTCCAGATCCTTCTAAAGTTCTGGGCACATAGTTGCCAATATAAGACATCCAATGTCATTAGAATCAACCATATGCTTCTTATGCTTGTTCTTAACAGCATTAATAGCATCAGCAGGAGGTGGTTCAAGGATAGCTTCATCAAGCACATAGGACTTTTTATCTTGCTTGAGAACAATTCTCAAGTTTCTAAACCAGTCAACAAAATTAATCCCATTTTCTTTCAGTTTATCCTTCTCAAGGATGGATCACAGTGATGAAGTGGAATTGTTATTAGCAGCCATAATGATCTACAAAATATTCAAATATAATCAATTCAGTAAATTAATATTAAGGTGATAATAATCTCCCACTAAAATACAACCCTCAAAAAGAATTATTACAATAATAATATTTTAGTGGGCTAAAATCCATATTTCACCTAATTCCAAGTCAGTTTTGGCATGACGCTTAGAATTAAGTTATTTAGGTAGGCAACTCCTTACCAATTACATCTAATGTAACTCTTAGATTATGAGGTGTTGACATCATATGTCAAATACATATTATACCTCTTCTAATACCTTAGGCCCAAAACCGTTTTGATAGCCTAATTAAGTCCAACCAAAATTAAATAAATGAGTAACTATTACTCATCCTATCTTACTAAGATAACCTAAGCAATTTGCTTTGGCAAAACCTGCATTTTGGTGATCTTAGTTTTGATAGGCATTTAATATATAGGTGGCATTAAAACTTAAAATTTATATTGAGGGTTCAACTTTCAATTTTAATTATATTGTCTTGCATATATATACGTTATAGCATCCTATATGCATACATATATATAGACTATAGTTCATAGTATCTTATACTAATATATGACAAAATAATAAAACTATTTTACATAGTCATTTAAATATGATTTAAAGACTAAAAGAAAATAATTTTAAAATTTATTTTCTCATTTAAAATTTTTTATTTATTTATTTTATTTATTTTAAATTTCCACGGGCAGAATTGTAATTAGAGCATCATCTTCTTCCTTAGGAAGAAGCCCTAGCCACCGCATGAGAATCTCTACACATGCGTTGGGAGACCAGCACTCAGAAGCACGCGCAACATTTGCGCCCCCACCGATGTCCCGTCCATCGCCAATCGAGCGCAAGATCGACGGCATTGCAAAGGAAGTCGCGATCTCCTGTAACAAACAGCAGCTTCAGCCCGCGACATCTGCAATGATGCCCCAATCGTGATTCTTTCACACAACATTGAAATTCCAAAGTGTGTGGTTAACCACGTCGGACCAGGACTCAGCAACGACTGGATGCGATGATGGAAGGGTCGTCACACGCCCTCCATGTCCGCCTATCAGCCTCGCTAATTTATGGGTTCACGATGACTGTTCATCGTGAATCCAGTTGCAAATTCATCCTTTTTTTTTACTTATTTATTAATTTAATTTTTCTAACAAAAATTACCTAAAAGATCCTATCATTCATCCATAAAATTTTACATAATTATTATGCCATTCAAATAAGCATATATCGCATATATCACATCAATCATGGCATAATTAACTTAAACGAAAAGCACAGGTAGGCCCTGATACCACTGTTGGAAAATCCAGAGATTATTACAACCCAAATTATGCAGCGAAAAAATAAAAAACTCTGATTTCCTTCCCATAATCCGAGTGCTTCGTTTATTTCAAAGGAAGGATATGAGACTAACCTGTTAATCTCGTTAAGAAGATACAATGCCAGACTAATGGTGCTGCTTTTTCAAACAAACACCCTCAATGGTATCCATAGGAACGTCTATTATCCTTCTAGAGTGCTAGCTCTCTTGAGATGGATAATCTATGTGCTTCCAATCTGCAACTAGAAAAGATTTCTCTAAAAACCCAAAAAACATTTGTCTTCCACTTCACAGAAGAGGTTTTATATGTTTTTAGTCTTTTATTTTCCCACAATTCTTTTCGTAAAAGAGTTGTGTTCAGAACCCACTATCACGATCTTACAGATACTCAAATATCTTATGTGATAGAGTTATGTTCATAACCAACTATCACAATCTCACAGATACTTAAATATCTTATGTGATAGAGTCCTTTATCTGTACAGTTACAGATAGACCGTAGATCTTTTAAATATTATTATCTTATAATAATAAATAATTAATAATAATAACACTTTATTATTATTAATTATATTAATGATTAATATTATTAATAATAACACTTTATTATTATTAATTATATTAATGGGCTTTGGGCTTTTAGCCCATTAATATGACATAGCACATCAACAATGTTTTTTTGTGTGTGACCCAATAGGCTCACATTAATTGGCAATAGGCCTAGTCTCACAAGGCCCATAAGTCATAAGCGGCCTCTAACAAGACATTATGACTACTCAACTAATATGAGAATCAATAGTCTGATAAAGCCTAATGAATAGAATATGTATTAATCCCTTTGTCACACGATATCTAGTTTGAACATAAGTCATGGTCAATGTCAAACTTATAATGTTCAAACTTATGATTTCTCGATCTCTAAGTAGACTGATAAATTCAAATGATATTGATTACACTATCAATTCATTTGAGCACGGCCATGCATTTCTCAGTGTCACTTATCGAGGGGCCCAGAAGATATCTCTCTTAGAGAGATGGACAAATTCTATCTTGATTGTTCAATATCCTCTACATAATTTCTATCATGCTCAATCATAACCTTTATGATTGTCCGATTAAAAATAATGTTTGGTTATGTCAAAGCATAGCAGTCCTTATATTGGATACTATGACAATCTCAAGTCAAAAGATTAAGACATAATTACTTTGAGATTCACTTATGACAATAACCCATGTAGTAATCTCAGTGCGAGTCCATCCAATACTTTGTTCTCTAACAAGTATCTATGATTATTGAATTATATCAACATATACATAATCATCTCATGAATATCAATCAATAATCATACTAGCTATATTTTATTATTAGCAACATAATAATAAGTAACTAGGGATGTGAATCATTATTATGTAATATGCAAACAAATAATAATGATAATAAAAACCTCTTTTATTAATAACCAAAATGACATACAAAAAGGTCCAAGATAATGGCCTAGGGTAAATACACTTACAACATTGTCCAAGTTTGGCCACCAAAAATTGTCCAGTTTCGGCCGCCGAATCTTAGTTCGGCCGCCGAAACTACGCGTTTTTTAAAAACCCCCACAACAGCTCATCGTCTTCTTCATCTTCCTCATGCGACTCTCTCTCTCTCCCCGAAGCTCTCTTCAGCTTCCTCTTCGAAAATCGGCTGATCTAAGCCATTTTCCCCCCAAAAACCTCCATTTTTCCTCTCTTTCTTCACTCAAATGCACAAAATCACTTTCTTTTCTTCTCAAGGAAACCATTTGGAGCTTTTTAAGTTTGGGTATGAAACCTTTCTCTCTCTATTTTTTTTTATGCTTTTTACTTTATTTTCTTTTGATTTGATCTTGTTTTTAGCTCTCTAATCTGCCTAGGGTTGTGTTTTTTATGAAATTGATGATATGGGCATATAAAATATGTTGGGTAATTTTTATTTTTCTCTTTATAAATACATTTTGTTAGTTGGGTTATTTTATCTGATTTGTTTAGTTTTACAAATTTTTTTTTTTTTTTGCAAATTGTGAATAATCAAAACTTAGTTTTTTTTGGGATGATTTCTGCTGTTGGTTATGGGTTGGTGCAATGATAGATATCTGGTTGTTATTTGTTATTGTGTTGCTTGTTGGCTGGTTTTTGTGGTATTGTGTTGCTTATGGGATGACCTTTTCTTGTTTGTCATTTTTTTTTTGTTTTGTTTATATCATATTCCTCTCTAGCTCTTGTCTGTTTGAAAAATGGGAAGAAAACAAATAGCCCATAGACACCCATACTTTAGAGGTCAGTCTAGTAGGCAAGCTGAGCCTCCTAGGTCCACCTCCCTAGACCCTCTTACATCTCCACCCTTTGAGTACCCAATAGTCAGAGAGGAGGATCCTACCTTTCAGCCTTTTTCTCTCAGATTTGTTCATCTTGGGAGAATCGTGCATGCTAACAGTGTTCAGTTATTTCGCTCTCATGGTTTTCGTCAGCCATTTATTGTCCAGGGTTGGGAGCATCTTCTTATCACTCCCTCAGACACTCACCCTAGGATAGTTAAGGAGTTTTATGCTAACCTACACACTTTCACACGTCACTTTCCCCCCCACCTAGTCAGTTTTGTTAATGGTCAGCGAGTTTATCTCACTCCTGACATCATTTGTAACGATCTGGAAACCGGACCGCTACCGGCGCTAGGATCCAGATCGGCTTAAGACCGCCAGGACCCGTAGCAAGCCTAACATACATCCTGTGAACCTGTTTAATCCCATACATGATCAACAACATACATAAAAAATTTGAACTTTTCTTTTCATTCATTCATTCATTCATTCGCCAAACTCAACCTGTGCATGCACTATACATAAACATAATCATAAACATTAACCCCTCCTTGGAGTCTCATCAATGCTCCAATGGGGTGACATAACATGTATTGAGTTTGGTTCATATAAGCATCATTACACACCTAAGATCATGTACTAAAAAGGGATTTACAACATACTATGGTTAAGCACAACTCTAACATCCATAAACATCATTACATAACATTTCTATACTATACTTTTACGTTACATCATATTCATATCCACAACTATCTATTACATACATCAAGACTCTACTCCTGCTGACCTCCTGGTCTACCCTGTACCTGCAAGCCTGGGGTTTAAGGGAGAGGGGTGAGCTACTAGAGCCCAGTGAGCAAAATAATAAAATATTATAATTAAACCACATGATAATATGGAATGCATCACATCACAGCTAATCACATCAAGGATGAATTTGTCACCAATAGTCCTCAACACATTCCAATAGTGCCAGGGGCATAGAATGGGCCTCGACCTGGTCTTTCTCTTATCATAACATACATAACATAACATTCCAATAATGCCAGGGGCGTAGAATGGGCCTCGACCTGGTCTTTCTCTTACATAGTGCCAGGGGCGTAGAATGGGCCTCGACCTGGACTTCCATACCATACCATATCACATCAAGTCATACCATACGAGGACTAAAGGATCATTCAACATTCATCCACATCATCAACATAATATGCAATGCAACATATTCGTGAATTCTAATGCAAACATCCTATTATATCTCATGGCATTCATGATGCGTGAATCATGCTAAAACTGATTTATTTCTATTTTAAAACATAAGAAGTTATTCCACTCACCTCTGGTTGAAGCTCTAATGACTCTGAAGCAACTATCTCACTGCTGAGGTCCTCGGTTCCTCGGGTTCGAACCTACACAGGTGGACTCAAATGAGGGACCTAACATACATAAACATGACTCTAAAATACCCCCCAAAAACCCCCTAAAACACCTTAAAACAATCATGGAAATCATGCAAAGGAGGGCTGAACAGGGCACTTTTGGCGGCAGGTTCGGCGGCCGAAAGGCCCTCCAAAGCCAAAACTCATGCACCTTCGGCGGCACTTTCGGCGGCCGAAGGTTCCCTCCAGAGACGAAACTCATACATGTTCGGCGGCACCTTCGGCGGCCGAAACTCCCTTCCAGAGCCGAAAGTCCACTTTCGAGGGCAGGGTTCGGCAGCCGATACATGCTACCAAAGGCAAGTTCGGCGGCCGAAAGAGCCTTCGGCTGCCGAACCTGGTTTCTCCCAAAGGGCAGAAACTCAGTTCCAACATGCACAAATGCCTCCCAACTCATACAATCATGCATTTTCCTATTCTACAACATACATACTCAAGCATACAAGCTCCTAAGGGCTTCAAACTATCCTAAACCCCATCTACTACACATCAAACATGCATAACCAACATACATTGTTCATAAACGCACAGTAAACCCATAAACTTCACATAAACCTACACATGCATTTCTACCCCATAAAACCTCATAAAACTTACTTAAAACATGTAATGAACTATGGATCTACTCTTACCTCTTGTGAAACGAGAGGAGAGACGATCCAACTCGGAGATGGGAGAGATCCGCTCTTTGATCCCCAAGTTTCCAAAACTTGCTCTTTTTGCTCAAAACTCTTCAAATCAACATAAAGCTTGTTAAAACATGAAAGATCAGAGGAACAACATAAAAAACAAACCATAGGAGAGCATGAACTCACCGTGGCCGAAAATGGGGAGAAAATTCGCCCGTTTCGGCCATGGAGCTCTTATATAGGGCTGGCAGACCACCTTTCGGCAGCCGAACGTGCCCCCACATCTCATGCAAGTTCGGCGGCCAAACATAAGGTTCGGCGGCCGAACCTTTGAGATTTTCGGAAGCCTAACTTGCCCCCCTAAACCATCCAATGTTCGGCGGCCGAACTTGAGGTTCGGCGGCCGAACCTGGAAATGTCTCCTTGGTCTTTTCCATTTAAAACTCAATTTTCCTTTTTGCTTAAAACCATAAAATACATTAAAACATTTTATAAAAATATGATTTTACCCTTCTAGAGGTTTCCGACATCCGAGATTCCACCGGACGGTAGGAATTCTGATACCGGAGTCTAGCCGGGTATTACATCATTACTCAGCACCTAGGTATCCGTAACTCTGGGGCTGTCGTCTCCACTACTCATAAGTGGATCACTGGTGAGGTCTCTTCCCTTCAGGAGACGCCGAGTGTGAGCAGCCATCTAGGCTTATGACCTGTGACCTCACTACCCTACCTAAAGTCGTACATCACATTGTCACCTATGAGGTTCTCCCACGAGCAGGTCATAGGACTGCTCTCTCCTACTCTGATATGTTTGTGGTGTCCTGTCTGCTAGAGGGTTGAGCTCTTAACCTGCCACATATCATGATTCATACCATAGCAGACTCCCTTAGGCTGAGTAGAGGTTGTCTCCCCTTTGGTTGCCATCTTACTCTTCTTCTCTGAGCCCTAAGAGTTAACCCAAATACTAAGTCTGCCTTACCCTTATCTAGTGAGTACACCCCCTACACTGAGGCTACTCTCCTCCACATGGGTCTGACTAGGAGAGGCAGTGAATTTTATAATTCTAGGAGAGATTTTGCAGCACGCAGAGCAGCACGATCATCAGCGCAGACACACGATGCTTCTGATGATGAGGAGTCAGATGATGGTTCTCCTGCTGATCCAGAGACAGAGCAGGCTCCTAAAGGAGATGCTAGTACAGGGCAGTCTATCGGGCAGGGTACATCTTCCCGGACTACATCTGATCTTTATGATGCCATGGGTCGTCTGGAGCTGCAGGTTGCTCAGATGTCTGATCGCCAGACTCAGATGAAGCAGCAGTTAGTACGACTCACTGACCAGCAGCAGACCCTCATAGAGCAGCAGAGCCAGATTATGTACTTCCTTTAGCAGTCATCTGGAGTGCCACCTCCTCAGCCTGCTCAGTGATATTTTTTTTATATATAGTTGCTCTTGTTATTCCCCTTTTGGTATTGTGGTATATTTGTTTTTCATGATGTCAGAAGGGGGAGATGGTATTATGGTATCATATATGTGCATATTAGATGAGTTTTATGGATATTAGATGATGTGTTGATACCTTGACATTTATTTAACTTTTTTTGGATTTATGGATATTAGATGATGTGTTGATACCTTGACATTTATTTGACTCTCTTGAATTATGAATGTTGTGTATGATTATAGCTCTTCTTAAGATGCATTTTTTTGTTCATTCATTCATATAGGATCCATTACATCTCATTGCATTGAGTCAAAGCCCCCCCTTATGTGTCTTCTCAAATTTTAAATATGGCATAAAATATTTTTGAAAAGGGGAGCACATTAAGGGAGAGTAATTTTTAAAATGCACACACTACACTTGTGATTATTATCTTATTATTTACCAATTGTTTGTCATCATCAAAAAGGGGGAGATTGTTGGACCTAAATGTTCTAATCCTTATTTTGATGATTAATAAACAATTGGTGTGCTACTAATTGTCTTCAAAAGTGTTTGTGTTGAGCTTATAGGCCCCTTATTGAAATAAATGAAATTCCTTCAGTCTCAAAAGTGAAAAGTGCCAATTTTGGAAGCATACCACAAGAAACGGATCAGAAAGTAATTTTTTCTTTATGCATTGTCAATTTATGCATTGTGAATTTCAATTAATTAATTGTGATGGCTCAAGGTTTCTTTCACTTCTAAAAGTTTTACAAATACGACCGAGTTTTGAGTGATTGACTTTGAGGGACCAAAATGAAATTTTCCAAAAGGAGTGATTTCAAAATTTTTTTATCAAAATAAAAGATTCAAAAATATAGGTTGCAAAAATTCAAACGAATTAAAAATTAGAGTTTTATAGCCTAAGTTATGATTTTTCAAAGTTTTAAAGAATTATTTTTGTGCCCCCTAAAGTCAAACTTTCGGCTTCCGAAAGTGAAGGACAGAGGCAAAAGTCTCATATGTTCGACCGCCAAACTTTGACTTTAGGCCGCTGAAAGTCTGTTTTCAACTTGCCCCCTAAAGTGTAACCTTCGGCTTCCGAAAGTGAGGGACAGAGACGAAAGTTCCATATGTTCGGTCGCCGAACATTGACTTTCGGCCGCCGAAGGTGAGATGCCCTCTAAGCTAAATGTTTGGCTTCCGAAAGTGAGGGACAGAGACGAAAGTCCCATATGTTCGGCCGCCGAAAGTGAGTTTTCAATATTTCCCCAAGTCAAAACTTTGGCTTCCGAAAGTGAGGAACATTGACTTTCGGTCACCGAAAGTGTTTTTATAAGGAGGATGTTCTTCACCTCAAATGGTTCGGTTGTCGAACTTTAAGCTTAGGCCGTCAAACCTGAGTTTTTCTAAGCACGATATAACGATTATTTCTATACACAAATGACTCTATTTGCATTTAATGCATCCCCAATGGCCATATTTATGACTGAACTATAAATATAATGTATTTTCGATATTAAAAGGTTACAACAACCATCTAAGCAAATACTTATTGAGATTAAAGCATTTTTCACTCTCTCTCTCTTAAAACCTTGAGCCAAAGCATTAATTTCTTGGAAGCCTATCTTGAGTTATAATTGGTTGATTTTTTAAGAGTGAGTGAAGGTTGTTGATTGTTTCTATTGTAGTGGGTGTGGTATTGAGCAAAGGATTGCTCTTGAGTGAAAAAGAGAATTGTTAAGAGCAAAGGTTTGCTCTAAGATTGTAAGGGATTTTAATCTTCACCCAAAGAAGATTTGATAGTGGAGTTGAACTCTCAAGGAGGTCTTGAGGAGAGGACGTAGGCTTGAGATAGCTGAACCTCTATAAATCCTTGTGTTGATTATCTTCTTTCTTATTGCCTTCTAATTTGTCTTTTTGCCTTAGATTTTTTATAAACCCAATTCACCCCCCTCTTAGGTTGCTTCAAGGGACAACAAACTTGATTTGTTCATCAGTTATCCCTTGTGGTCTCATACTTGAACAAACCACGTAAAATTCTTTCAGATGGCGATATGGGTCTTCATTCTCCAACCCTTGGAATTTTGTTAATATATGAATTACACCTATTTGCAATTCTAGAAATGCGTTCAACACTGGGCATGTAATGTAAGAGGTTGCTCTCAGCAACTGCGGCTATCGTTTCTCTTCTATTAAGCTCAACTAGGTGTTCGGGTGGTCTTGAAGATGTGGAGTCATTGGCGTTCTCATGTAGAGGTGATTAGGCAGGTGGTTGAGAGACTTTCGAATTGGTCTGGTTTTGCATCTTGGTTACTTTCCTCAACCATTTTGCAGTCGTCTTGATTTCTGGATCAAATTGAATTCCACTATTTTCAAACCTGGTCATAAAAATAAAAATAAATTATTAAAGGTCCCCGGCAACGGGGCCAAAATTTGATAGGCGTCGAATCCGTCAATTAAAATTGATTTCCCTTTTCTTGATTTAAAATATTTTGCAAATAGAGTAAATTAGTGTCGATCCTACAGAAACTTTAACTTTGTTTAAATTAAATAAAAATTAAAATAAGAAAAACAGTTTAAAACAAAAAGAGATAAGAAGAAAATTACAATTGGAGAAATTGTTTAAAAAAACTAAAGAAGAAATAAAATGGTTTGATGATGAAATAAATAATCAGATTAATGACTCAGCTGAAGATAATTAAAATTGAGAGGTTTGTAGTTGATCATTGATTCAAAGATAGCTCACTTAATTATCTATTGTTTGGTTACAGTGTTCAAACAAGTGAATTCCACCAATTCTTCCTTATGATTAAATTAATCTGTGTAGTACTTAAATTGATTCCTAGTTAATTAATAATCCCATCAAGCGTGTAGATTTAATTAATTAACTGCTTTAAGAAGATAAGAACCCAAACTTGATCAATAATATTAAGCGAATTATTTAAACCAAATCAATTAATTTCTTAACATAAACGAATATGCTAATTGCTACTTGTATTAACTCAATTAAACAATTGCATATTTATTTGGGTTAATTAGCAATATATTATCTTTCTAAGAAATTTAATAGACTTCTTGAATTCCTAAAAGGATAATAATGGAGGTAGTGTTCCTCGAAAATAGAAATTACTTAAAAACATAAATAAGATGAACAGAAATTAAAAATAAAATCTCACAACTTTAAATAAATCTCAATTTGATTGACTTTCAACTGAATAAAAGAGTTTAGCCTCTAAGTGGTATAACAAAATTGCAGAAAATAAAAAAAAAGAAGGGGAAGGGGCGTTCAGCTGAAGAGAGACAAAAAAGAGAGTGTGGAGAAGAGGAGAAGAGATGATGGATTCTACTTCTAAGGCAACCTTTATATAGACTTTTCCCAGACAAAAAATAATTTAAAAGAAAAAGTAAAATAAATCTACTATTTGTATAATAACTCTTATCCTAATTCTGATATAATTGTGTTTACATCTATCTAAAATAATTTTGAACTCTATACCGCTGGTAAGACAGTAATTTTGGAATATGTCCGTCGGGCTTGGACAAAGTTGTACCTTCCATACGAAAATAGCTCCAAAATAGTCTATTTTGATTCCTTATTATATTTTCGGCTTAAAACTTATCCAAATCAAAGTCTAAGTAAAAATAAATTATTTATATCAAAATCATAACAAAATCATAGAATTTAATATAAAAAAGTTGTGGGTTTTGCAACTTATCATAAAAAATGATTTTATAATATATATTTTTTAAAAGTTTTTAAACCTTAGTAATTTTTTATTGTTTGGGTGAAATTTTTTTAGATATTTAAAAGTTTTCAAAGGGAAAAATATTCTAAAAGTAAATTAAAATCAGAGATTTTTGAAAATATTTAAGAATCTCTAAACAACTTAGTTTAACTAACCCACATTCTCTCAAAAACATATTCAATATTTTTAAAAATAACTCTTAATCTCTTCCAAACATTTTAGTTATCGATGGGCAAGAAAACATTGTATCCTTTCTTCCTGTGCACAAAATTAAAAGTGGGATAAGCTCGAGAGAAATTGTCAAGACATTGTGTCCTTTCTTCCTGTGCACAAAATTAAAAGCGGGATAAGTTTGAAAGAAATTGTAATTCTTAATCAGCATATAACTAGAAATAAATAAAATTATTTTCTTGACTTAAAAGGACAAATTGATTTAAAAAAATGGCTTCTCAGTCTTTTTCTTTTCTTCAAAAAGAAAAAAATAATTAGTAGAATAAAATCCATATTGAAACTATCAATCTTTTCCAAGCAGATATCATCTTTCTTATAGATTTCACTTCCTTAGAGAAAGTTCATAGATAGAGAAAAAATGGCTTCAGAAAAGAGCAAAGATTGCTAACTTGAAGAAAAGTTATCCATTAAAACAGAAACAGATACCAAAGTGGATACCATATCTTCTTTTAATTTTCAAAATAATTATTAAGTTAAAGCAAGACCAAAATTACATTAAAAGAATAAATATGAATCTAACTTTGTAAATACCAATTATTTATGCATTAATTCTCGGTTATACATTGAAAATCACGTAATGTGTAGCTCAACTTTCATTAATTCTTCTTTGATAAAAAAAATAAAAACAACTTTCATTCATTCTTTAGTTTGCTTTCCCTTTTACTTTAGATGCTTTAGATTTTATTTTTATCTTTTTTTTTTCAAATACACCGGAAATTATGATAGTATTCAAAGAAAGTTATTTTGGATAAATTATGATAAGTTTATGAGGTTTTAAAAAATTTAGAGTTAATAGTAAAATAAAAATTTATTTTTTTATTTTTTTATAATTATAATGTTTTATTTTTTCATATTTATTACATTTTTTATTTTTTTATACAATTGATTAAAGTTATTATAAATACACTTAACTATTATTTAACTGTTATTTGTACTGTTAAAAACAATAAAATTATCACATTTATTATATTAATCTAACGTATCATACCAATAAAAAAAATTATATATTTTTATTTTATTATAATTTCACTTTATATTTTTATTTTTTTACAATTAAAATCATATCTTTTTAATATTTGACTGAATGTACTATGATTATTTTTATAGTTAAAAAATTATAAAATTATCAATTTATTCTTTTTATTATTAAATATATTTAAAATTACTATTTATATTATTATTATTTTATTTTTATCAATAATTTCATAATAACAATTTCTCTTAATCTTATAATCCACCGATTTTCCTTAAATTTATCCAATATGCTTATGATTTAGTATTATTTTTAAATAACATTAATAAAATAACATTATCAGATATATTAGTTATAAAATATTAAAAAATAATTTTAAATAATATTTAATTTAGCTTAACAATATCAAAAAATAATAAAATATTTTTTAAACGTTTTTTAAATTATTTTTTTAACTATCAACCATAATACTAATCAGTCACTTTTTTTTAATTATTTTTTTAACTCTGAAGCAAAACACTAATCAGTCACTTTTTTTTTAAATTATGCTAATATAGAGTGAATTTAAAAAAAATTAATAATATATAAATTACCTTAGAATTTAATTGTTTGACTTGACTTAATTAAATGTCTAAACGTATATATAATTTATATGGAGTCGTAGATTCGAGTTTTCATGAAATAAGACAATTTAGACTCCATAAAAAATTTTAATAATATCATTTGATTAAAATAAAATTTATAAAATAAAATGTTAAAAATCGAAATTTATTATTGAATTCTCAAAAGTGTTTCGTGAAAAAAGTGCTATTTATAATAATAAAAATTTTAATATAAAAAATTATAAAAAAATTAAAAAAAATAATTAAAATACAAAATTTACTCCTAAACAATTGAATTTGGATTTCGAACTCAAAATTTTTTTTTCGAAAAATTATTGTAGGCCTCCAACGAATGTTGACAATAAAAATTAAGTTTAATATAAATTTTTCTTAAAATCTAAAATTAATTACTCCACAATATTTATTGACATGGCATAATGACATAGTATTAACGTGATGAGTGATATGATAATTACGATTAAATACAATTAACAATAAAATATAATTGAAAATTATTAAAAAATTAGAATTTAATTAAAAAAATATATGATATAATTATAATAAAAATAAAATTACGTGATATTTTTGACGATTAACTCAAAAATTTATTAATTTATTTTTATTTTAAAATCACTTAATTAAAACACATTTGTATTTTATAAAATTTAACTCTTTAATTTTTTATTAAAAAATCATTAATCACCTTGAAATTTATATTGTTTCTATTAGTTGCTTAAATATTTATATTATTTGATCATTATACTATTAATTATACATATTATTTAATTTTTATAATTTTAAATATTTATACTATTTAATCTTTCTAATTAAAAGTAAAATAAATTGGCTAACAGTTGAATTAACAAATTTAATTTTATAAAATATAAAATTGTTTTAATTGAAAGATTTTGAGATAAGAATTGATTAATAAATTTTCAAAAAATTTAAGAAAATAATATATTTTTTCCTTGTTTATTTGTAATATAAAAAAATAAAAAAATATTAATAAAATTTATGTATGTAAAGTCCAATAGTGAATTTAGGAGATAAATTTCTTCTTTTTTTTTCAAAGAGTGTTTTATAAAATTTATGTATGTGATTAAACAAATTGGTGATTTCAACAAATTGGTGAGCAAATCTATTTATAGAAAATATTTATTTAATCTTAGGTAAAATTACATTAATTTAATTGGATTTATTTCAATAATTTTATTAGATAAAATGCAACGTGACAGATGCTAGAGCCCAATTATTAAAAATCAGGGTTGATCAATAAGTCCAAACAGATGGAGGTCAAACACAAACATAATCTAATCCAAGACTTAAAAAGGCCTCACACATCAACCCCACCGAAGCCAGGGAGTTAGAGAATCAAATGCAGAGTAGAAAGTCATGGGAGGTGCAAGGAAAGTAGACTTGATGAAGAGAAGAGTTAAAACCACAGCCCAGAAAAAGAGAACGGGCAGAGGAAACTGCACACCAGTAATATAAGGAGGCTAAGCTCCTAAAAACTAAAGAAATAAACTCTTCTAAATTTAAACTCTGAGAAGTTATTAAGTGCTTTTAAAGGATGCATCTCAACACGTTGAAATAATATACCAAATCAATAGTATTATGTCCTATTTTAGTAATTTTAACTTTTATAATAGTTTGTTAACTTTTAATAGCTGAAAATTAATTTGATATTGATTAGCTAAATGTTTTTTTTTTTTCATAATTTTTATTCATCTTTCTTTTTTTAATAATATTATGTTTTTTTTAGTAATATTTTCTTATTTCTAAAACAATCTCTTACTAAATATTATTTTCTTATGAATATTTAAGATATCTTTTAATATTTAATAAAAATTAATATATTTAAAATAAATATAATTAAAAAATTAATATAAAATTATTTTTAAATATATTTAAAAAAATAATATAAAAAAATTATGGAATGGAAAGAATATAAAATTAGCTTTTTTCTACTTACTAAAAACACTAAACAATATATTAAAAATGATTGCAAAAAGAGGCTATAACAAGTAACTAAAGAATTGGAAAACTATTCACTAAACTCATACTATCACTGAATAAGCATAACTCCAAATTTGTGATTAAATCTCCTTAATCTTCTCACATTTTCGATATAAATGTATTAATAAAAAAAGTCTGATACTACATAATAATCATCCAAAATAAACTGTGAGTTATCATCACATATTAAGGCCACGTAGCAGAAATATGATAAATGAGAAACGCGATTCAGCACGAGAAAAGAAAAATCCAGGCACATTGATACTCAAATCATCATCAAAAAATCCGTCCTTCCCTCGAAAAGGCGAGTCTTGATACGAAATTACAGTTATCAAGCACGGCCTAGCATTATCCCCATTACGCCTGTAATCGCGAGATTCCCACCTATTAGCTGGCGATGTTCTTTATCAAGCAGTCGGTCGCATCATCGCCGGATAATCGGAAAATATCATATTCATCTCTACCTCTTACAGTATAAAAGGAGAATAATCACATAGATAAATATACGTTATTTTCTTATACTACTCAACCTCTAAGTAATTTCTTACATTCTCTTAATCTTTCGAGATACTAAGTTGAGCGTCAGAGTGGCTGTTGTGGACACTCACCACCACCTCATTCTCACTTCTTTGTAGGTTCTATCTAATTACTGTACAACTCCTTTTTGGCCACATTATCAATTTAATCTCTGCAACATCATTTGGTTTCGTTGCTGGAAAATCTTTTGAATCCTCCGTTCATTTGGATTATGACCAAACTTCTTCTCTACCTTCCACTTTCAAAATGGCTGAAATTGTACATATCATTACAAGAGGACCTGATAAAAGAAAAGAAAAGAAAAATAAGCATGTAGCAAAGAACGTCCTATATGTACGATTAAAAACTATGGACCAAACAAGAAGTAAGGTTTAGTCCTACTGACAAAGTGATTGGATTCTTTCAGAATGACCCACTGGTCGTTAAGATCCTCCTGAACCGGTATGAAGTAAGGCAAGTATTAGTACATGCAGGTAGTTCTATTAACCTTCTCATTTTAAATATTTTTAACAAGTTAGGTTTGGATAAAAACAATCTTGTCAGAGTTTTCTATCCTTTAATAAGATTAGAGATAAGACCGTGGTGGTACTGGGTACCATCAACCTTCCCTTGGTGTTGGGTGACGAAAATTATAGGCGAGAATAGTATACAGAGTTCACGGTGGTAAATATCCCATTTGCATACAATGTGATACTAGGTCGTCCAGTCCTAAATTGCCACGGTATTGTTATTAATATGGGTGCTATGTGTCTTAGGCTCCCAGCTCTAGGAGGAATAGTAGTGGTCAGAGGCAATTCAAGGTTGGCCAAAGAAGACTACGGACACCCTGCAAAGAGCCTTGGAAAATCTACCATGCCCATCGACTTGTTGAAGAAGTCAAAATCTCATGTAAAGCTAGAACCGTAAGACCCAGTAGAGAAAATTCAGATAGGTAAAGAGCAAAAAGTACAATTCGGTACTACACTAATCGATTAAACAAAGACTTATGTAATGGAGTTGCTGAAGAGTCCCAAAAGATGTAACAGGTGTGGACCCGGCTCTCATGACCTATAAACTATTTGTTGATAAAGCAGCCAAACCAATTCAATAGAAGAAAAAAAAGTTTGCACCCGAGAGGCAATAAGTGATCAAAGAAGAGGTTGATAAGCTTTTAAGTGTCGGATTAATAAAGGAAGTCCAGTATCCCACATAGCTGGCCAATGCGGTTCTGGTTAAGAAAACTAACGGAAAGTGGAGGATATGCATAGATTTCACCTATCTTAATAAAACATGTCCAAAGGATCATTACTCAATACCATCCATCGATAAATTAGTAGACTTGACCTCGGGTCACGTAGTGATTTTCTTCCTTGATGCCATTTCAAGATACCAGCAAATGATGATAGACATCAAGGACAAAGAGAAGATTGCATTCATAACAGACGAAGGAGTTTACTACTGCAAGGTAATACCTTTTGGTCTAACAAACGCGAGAGCGATGTACCAAAGGTTGGTGTCAGGACTCTTTAAGGACATGTTGGGATCAACTATCGAAGTGCATATAGACGATATGCTGGTAAAGAGCCGATTACTGGAAGACCATCCAAAAGACATCCGAAAAGTCTTTGACGTCCTAGACAAGGCAGGTAGGAAGCTAAACCCTAAAAAGTGTACCTTTGGGATAAAAACTAGGAAGTTTCTAGGATATATTATCTCAGAAAAAGGCATAGAGGCGAAACTTGAGAAAATCAGCACTATCCAAAACATAAAAGCACCCAAAACCATTAATGAAGTGCAAAGGTTGAATAGACGGGTTACGGCCCTGGGTCATTTCATACATGCTCGGCTAGAAGATGTCTCCCATTCTTCAAAGTCTTAAAAGGCAAAGGTAAGTTTGAGTAAGGAGAAGAATGTGCAGAAGCATTTGAAAATTTAAATACCTTTTTGAAACAACCCGATCCAAACTGATCCAAATAACTTTTGGACCCACTTTCCACTTGGCCCAAAATAGTTAATCCAAGTTATGTAGTAGTTTCATGCTAGCTATTATATACAATTTCGATTTACCATCATCTGCCGATGTGGAACAACATAAGCAGCTGAATCTCACACTCTCCCCTGCTAAATTTGTGACGTCCTCGTCGCAACTGAATCAGATACAATTGTTAAGTCAAGACCGAATCCTTGGGTAGTGTGGTTCGCTAGTACCTCGAGCGGCTCCACCTCGTCTCACACGGGTAGCCTTTTCCTTGCAGGTCTACTAGCTCTGCACAATTTTTATGATCTAGGATGGCTCTGATACCAATTGAAATAGCCCGACCCAAACTGACCCAAATAACTTTTAGACCCACTTTTCACTTGGCTCAAAATAGTTAACCCAAATTGTTTTGTAGTTTCGTGCCAGCTATTATATACAATTTCGATTTACCGTAATCTGCCGATGTGGGACAGCACAAGCAGCTGAATCTCACACTTTTTATCATCTCCTCCATTATTAAGCCCGCCTGTCGAAGGCGAAGTTTTATTTCTATACTTGTCTATGACACAAGAAACAATTTACTCAGTGCTCGTTCGCAAAAATAATGGGAAGCAAAGTCCAGTGTATTATGCTAGCCAAGTTTTGAAGTGGGTGGAGTTGAATTATCCTCCTCTCGAGAAGTTGGTGTTTGCTACAAAGCTACGATCATACTTTGAATCGAACACCATCGAGATCAGGACAAATTATCCTTTGCGAAAGGTTCTGCATAGAATAGAGCTGTCAGGGCGTTTATCCACCTGGGCAGTAATATTTTCGGCTTATGATATCAAGTATGTCCCCAGGAAGGCAATGAAAGCCCAGGTGCTAGCCCATTTTATTGCGGAAATGACTCCGCTGATAGAACCTTCGGAGTCCCATGAGACAACCATAGAAGAATGAAAAGTTTGGGCAGATAGAGCCTGCGGAGCTGGGGGTTCTGGAATAGGGATTATATTACAGTCTCAAACTGGTATAAAGTTTTGGTACGCGGCAAAGCTCGTTTTCAATACCACGAACAATGTGGCCAAGTACGAGACTGTGATAATGGACTTGAGGATCATCAAGGAGTTAGATATACAAAAATTCATTATTTTTTGTGATTCACAACTGGTTCTCAATTAACGTCAGGGACAATTCAAGTTTTGAGAATCAAATCTTGTCAAGTACGAGGAAAAGGTTCAATCCCTAATGGAGCAAATCAAAGAAGGATAAGGCAGCTGCGAACTTTGCCAGTAGCTATAGGCAACAATAAAGAGGCGGATCTTTTGGCAAAATGGCCTGACTCAACCATTTCAATTCAAGGAATTATACACTCCAACAATAAAAGTGGAAGAGTCTTTTCCTATAGAAGAGAATAAATCATGGATGACGCCCGTATAGAAATTTTTAACATAAGATATTCTTCCAGCCGATGAGTTATCGGCCAAATAGATAATAAAGAAGTCTTCTAAATATGCACTAATTGATGATTGGTTATACAAGAAGTCCTCGACACAGCCATGGCTACTGTGTGTTATAAAGTAGGAAGGCCAGAAAATCCTAAAAGATATCTATGAAGGTGATTATGGGAGTTCTGAAGAAGCTCGAATATTTTAATTGTGAAACGGTCAAATACTGGAGGTTTATAATATTCACCTCTTGTAGTGCCCTTACAACAATCTTGGGTCAATTTTTTAAAATATTCTTTCCAATATGCTTGATGATGGAATTATTTTCAAATGATAGTCGAAAAGTGAAATTTAAATCAAGTTTCAAAATTGAATGCAAACCCATTGCTATTTATAAGATCTTCGATATATTTCTTTGGTCTTTTCGGTAGGAAACATGCTATTCTTTTTTTTTTTTTAAATCGAAAAACATGAGCTATTCGTACTTGTAAGTGTGGATTTACAGATTTTACCTCTTTCACCTACAACCTTTGCCTTCTTTAAATTTATTATTGATGAAACAAATACAGAATATTAGGAGTGCACACACTTATCAATCATAATATAAGAAAAAAAGAAAGAGAATAGACACAGAAGTGGTTCGATCATAAAATCTATACATGCGGATAAAACGAAAATAAAGCGATGAACCATTATAAAGAAGAGTATAATACAAATTTAGAGCTTTTAAACTCTAAAGCCAATATATTTTATAAAAATCTCACGTATTACACAGAGAAGAAAAAAAATCATTAATATCCCTCATACCACAACTAGTAAGTTGTGGAAAATAGTTGTGGGATATTGAAACTTGAAAATGTGCAAGCTATAAGTAGTTGATTTTCAAAGAAAGCTCATCATTGATTTAGTCAAACTTCATTTCTTCATTTCTAACTACAAAGAAGACCAAAGGGAGTCCAAAACTGAAGCTCACCAAGATAGCCATTCCTGTCAAGACAATTCACCAATTGTGTAACCAATTTCAAATTCAAATTAATAGATTTGAAGATGTAAAAAAAGGTCAAATGTGTTTACCATATTCAACAAATCTTGGAAATACTTTTTTCTTTCTTTGATTTCCAGACTTGGAATTCTCTAGCTTGGATAATGCTTGCAATTGCAGAATCAAGGAAAAGATGACCAACCCACTTCCAGTTTTCTCTCTTACAACTCTCTCACTCAAATCCAATGACCAAAATCCAGCAGTTTCATTTACAAAATCTTCCATTACAACCTTAAAAAACAGGAATATACCCAGCCATAAAGTGACCTCTGCAATTTTCCTTATAAAATTTGAGGAGATTGCCCAGTTGAGCATATTAACAACACAAGAGCTAGCATAGAGAGGGAACCAAAAGTACCAATCTATACCAAACAAGAAGAAGAAATTGAAAAAAATTAGATTTTAATGCACATGGGAGAAGTAAATGGATCTAAGCAACTAAGTACCTGGATCATTTAACTGGACAAAACCTGAGTAAGCAAAGATTGCAGACATTAACAGAGAACAAAAGCTGAATAGAACACTAGTGTTTGCCATTTCTTGTTTAGGCGTCAAAGATTTAGTGTGGTTCAACTTTGATTCAAAGGAAGAGAGATTGAATCTTGCAGAAGGTCAACACATCATAAATATTAAATTATGGTTCTTATCTGTATCTATTTATTTATTATTAGAATAATGATGTTATGGACTTTGTCCTGTGAAACTATTACAGGCCAATATATTTATTTGGTTTATTTAAAAATTAACATGGTCCTATCTGGTTTCCTAGGTAAACTTCCTATTAAATATTTTTTTGATAAATAAAAACTTTTATTAATGAAAATTCAGGAAAACTTACCAGGCTAACCCAAAAGAAAGATAGCGTATTACTAGAAAATTCTCCACACATCTTAAAAACTTGATCAAATTAGCTAATGGGTTTCTGACGTAATATTTTAGATTCATTACTTTTTTTTTATTTTTTTATTTCAAAGTTATATGCCAAAATTAATATATATCACTAGTTTTAAAATTTAATAGTTTAATTCCTAAATTTTGACTTCATCCATATTAAAAATCATAGTTTCAGAAGTTTAATAAAAATAAAATACAAGTATTAGATTTAATAACATAATTTAAGGATTAAAAAGTAATATATCTTTGAGGATATTTCAATAATTTATTATAAATTAATAAAAAAATTAGATTGATGGATCTCCAATTAACAGAACTAAATTATTGAGTTTTAATAAATAAAGAGACATAATATGTATTATTTTAAGAATATTCAAAGATGAAAAAGTAAATTTTCATAATATTTTTATTTAATATAATTTGCTCTAACTTGGACTTGAATTGAAAAACCTTATAACCTTGAAAACCACACAGCACCATTTAACTAAATCTCATTAATTTTTAACTTAATATAAAATTAACTAAATATGTAATGCATTTTCAATTTTTATTGTTATTTTTAGTTTATTATTATTATTATTTATAGAAGTTTAAAATATATAAATTATTTGCTGTGTACTTAATGTATAATATATTATATTATAATTTATAAGTAATTTTTTAATATATATATATATATATAATTCATAAAAACTAGAGAAAAAAAATTAAAACATTAAATTCAATTATAATTATAAAACTTCCATTTTATGCGACTATGTAGTAAAATTCAAATTAATGTGTTAATCTAGTTATAAAAATTATTAAAAATTTGAATAACTAATTATATATTTTTATATTATCATAATGATAAATACTATTGAATAATAATAGTTTTATTTTTATATTCATTTATCATAATATTAACAAATAAATTTTATATAGTTTTAATTTATCAAATAATTAAGTAGTTACTATTGACAAAAAGAAAAAGATATGACTACCAAATCTATGTAAGGATTGGATTGATGGGGCTCTCCTGTGGTGTTGGACAGGCAGATGGTATAAGAGTGGACATGGAAAAGGCCATAAAATTTCCCTTGGCCCATAAAGAGCTCTTGAAAGCCTTCTCTCATTTCCATATCCCATTATTTACTTGCACTTACTCTTTCTTTTGCAAATAGATTTTGATGTTTTTCTTTTTGGAATTATTTGAGAATATGAAACAGTCTGAGTCTCAACTATTTGAATTTACGCAAAAATATATTTACATTTTTATACTACTTCCATAAAAATTAATTAAGTAAAGTATTATAATTTTTAAGAATTCAATTAATTAATCCAAATGGTAACCTTTAAATCCTTCATTTATAATAAGAGACCACTGGATTATTGTCCCAGTGGTATCATTTAGCAACATATGACTATACCAAACAATCTTCTCTTAGCAAGATATATAGCAATCGAAATAGGATCCTCCATAATTGTAATAACTCTACTTGTCTAGAAGCTGTCTATTATTTATGAATACTACATCAACATGTGATGTTATCCTAAATTTTACTGTACGTGTCGGTGCCATGCATGCACATGCAGGTCACCCCAAAAGGTGATGTTTCTTGTTTAAAGGAGAGGTACGTACAGCTTTGATAATGTCCTCCTCAGGGCTACTGTTCTTCATCTCTCCTCTATCCAGGTCCTTTCCTTCCATGTCCCACCAAGGCCACCACACATCCAACTACCATACGCTTCATACATAAAAAAGATAGCTACTTGTTTGATGTATCATGAAACCATTGACATCCCAAATAATATCAACAAGGGATAGTTTGAAAAGGGTCAAAATTAGGCTACTATCAAAAACCCTAAAATTTTCATAACAACGCACCTAAAATATAAAAATTATGATGGAACCCAAATAAACATAAGTGAAACCTATATGTTTATAGTTTGAGTTGTTTAAACAAGAATTATCCATATACTTTTCTTTATTTATTATAACATCGTTTTGTCCAGATAAGCATATTATAGCCATGTTCCGCACTTTAACTAGTTAAAATATTAGTATTTAGATGTTAAAAGTAATGAATTCTAAAAAATTATCAGATAATAAAATAGTTAATGACTATTAAAATAATCATTATTAAGATATATAGGATAAGGAAAAACATTTAAATTTGTTGAACCAAGTGCATAATATTTCTCAAAATTTTATATAATATAAGACAGATTGCTCAGAATACAAATTTCCGTTTTTTATCCAATCCAGATGGCAGCACAAAACTTTTCGGATCGGGTTACAGTACGTGTATGAGCAACTATTATCTTTTTTTTCACATTTACCTTTCCTGTTCTACGGTAATATCGTTTTGTCATTGTTGAAAGGTCATTACTGATGAGTGAATACTGGAGAGTCTCAAACCCCACCTGCACGTGCACACAAACGATGAGGCAGAGAATGGGACTGAGGACTGAGGAGTGATCTGGGTATGTTATTTGTCCATAGAAGATAAAGTCATCTTACTAGCTTTTCTTCTTTTGTCTTATCTTCTGTTGGTTTCTCTGCCATTGCTGTTGTTGATTTTGCAGTGTCTTTTTAGTACCTAAAATCAGACAGCAAATTACCACATCTCACAATTATTGCCTAAGTTATCAGTTCTATGTAATAATGAAGTAAAAATTTAATTATACCCTTATAAGTAAAATTATGAGAAAATAAAGATTTAATATCACCTTATTTACTTTTGGAAGGAGATGTAAAAGGACGTCGTGATTAAGAAGTGAAAGGAAAGAGTGGGGCCTAATAATTGAGAAAGATGATTGAAGATTGAAGAACAACTGCTGTATTGCATGCACAGTAATTGGGAGGATCTTTTGGCAGAAATCTCAATGGGAGGAAATGTGGATGTGGTCCACTCACAAAAAATAAAAAAATAAAAAAATAAAAACAAAAACAAAAGAAGAGAGAGAGATTGAGAGAGAATAAAGAAGATGAATGTGCTTCCAATGAATTTTAGGTCATTGATACCGTGGATCTCCAAGACTGAGCTCAGATTTTAAACCCAGTCGAAATAAATTGTAAAAGAAAAAAAGAAGAATGTGCTATAAATGAATAAATAGTCCATCCAGCCCATGTCGAAGAGATGGTGCCTGTTAGCCCACCTTACTACCGGATAATGCTAACAATCTTTACGTTGGATCTTTTTGTACTGCATATCAAACTTCTTCTCAGCCCAAATATTTCTTATTTACCACAATATATATATAGAAAATTCTTAGTGGACTTATCCATGAGAGACTTAAAAAGATATTGAAGAAAATGGATGGGAGTTACTGACTCACTTTATTTGTATTTTAATTTATTATGAACCGAATTTAAATAAACATTTTTCATATTTATACATTTAACTATTTATGTTCTTTTATTTTAAGAAACATATTAGTTAACATATATATGTATATATTTTAAGTGGACGAATAATTGTCTTTTGAAATTAATATTTTAATAAAGAAACTTAATGGTTATTGTTTACAAAATTAAGTACTAAATGATATGTTCTTGAAAAATATAAAGAGCAATTAATTAATTTTATTAAATTATATATATTTTTGTATGGAATACTCATTTATCGATGTTTCTACCAGACTAAAAATGGTTTCCTGCTATATCATCCAGGGTCCAGCCTATCCACAAGCGACCCTAATCCTACTCTTGTATCCAATCAATTTTTTTTTTTTTTAATTAAAAGTAAGATTTTCATTAATGAAGAGACACTAGAGCCCATTGTGATTCTTGGCACATAAACAAAACGGCTTCTGATTCCAAAGCAGCATAGCAAGCAGCATTACAAGGAAGCCCAAAAGAGTCATGACCCAAAGTCTACAGAGAGGCCCAACCCAAGGGTCAATGAAATCCTAGCTTGTTGAGAGGGGTTTTCTGAAATGTCACAGCCACCTAAGGGCAAGGAGCACTGGGGATGATCTCTGTAGTCTTCCAGAAGAGGAGAACAAGAAGCACATAACCACTAAAGCTAAGAAAATGGACTCCTAAAAAGTGTGGATCATAGAAGCAATCACATAAACACTAAAGTAAAGCTTTCGTTTGATGGCAAATGAGGCGAATGGAGTTGCAGAAGGAAAAAAAATTGAAGATGAGAGGTTCTCTCTTTGGAATATTCTAGAGAGAGATGCATTTAATTAGTTCCATTCCTTTGCCATTAAAATTTTATCAACCTAGAGGATGGCACCCTAGATCTCTTCTCTCTCTAAGTTTCTTAAAGAGAGATTTTTCTCTCTATTATTTGATTTTCTTTGTGACATAAAAACCCTTTGTTTTTATTGGAATCATAGCTGTCCCGCTCCTACCAGGTAAGGATGGCTCCCTCCCTCTCGTGTATGTGGGTTCTTCTCCCTACCATTTTGAGTGAGAGTGTCTATAGCTTTTGTTTATGATTTTTTGACATGTTGTGATTATTGAGGGGGAGTGGTTTTAATTCTGTCTTATTGTTGTATTCTTTGTTGTGGTGGTTGTTTTTTCTTGATTTGCATACGAAACTCATAGACTCATACTTAACATATGTTCTTCTTTGATGATGGTTGACGGCAGCAACTAGTAGATCTAATTTCCTAGGGATCATTTCCTTCTCTCTCGCTGGTTTCTATTGTTTATGGTTTCCTTTCTTGACTCAAGCAATATGATCTAGAGTTGATTGCAGAAGTGTCACATTCTCTTTCGATAATGTGCGAGTGATTCTTGCCATTCATCTCTCTTCTAGCTTTGCATATGCTTCCTACTGCTTGTCTACTCTCCTTTATTTAATTTGAAAGATTTTGATTGCTTTTCACTGTTTCTCTTTTAAGTTTATATGGCATTAGCTATTGTTGTCAGGTAAAACCTTCAGTTGTTCGTCAAAAAATATTATAAAAGCGTAAAAAAAATGTGGAGTGACGATGATCTATAATTATACCTGAATCAGAGACATACGTTAAGTATTATATCAGGTTTTACGTATGCCTTTAACTATGAGTTGTAATACTGGCTTTGGGTTTACTTTGTGATTGTGGAGTTTTTATATTTTTTGATAGGTATATTATCTTTGAAAAAAAAAATGGGCCCAAACCCAAGAAATAGCCTCATCAATTGTTTGTACACCCATATTTTAAATTTTTTTTTTAATTATTATTTAATTTTTATGATATAAAAAAATTATTAATAAATGTTTCAATTTTAAAAAATATATTAAAATATTTTTAATATTTTAAAATATTTATTAATTAGTTTTTATAATAATTTTAACAGTCAAATATAAAAAAAAATTTAAATATCTTTAATATGATGAGATTAATTAATAAATTTTTAAAAGTTTAAAAATTAAGTAATAAATTTTAAAAATTATAAAAATTAAATAATAAAATATTTAATAATTAAAATTAATGCAGGAATTAATTATAAGATTTTTAATATATTTTTTAAAATTAAAAAAATTATAAAAATGAGTTTTTTTATAATAAAAATTAAATAATAATTTTAAAAACAATAACTGGGAACTGGTTGGTGTACAGTCCTCGGATTGGATGTGAAGGTATCTATCAATCTAGCAATTTTAGGTAGGGGACCACTCCAATGGAATTTGTCCTATATTGCATAGTCTTGAATTTTTGGTCCTTTCATTTTTATTTATTTATTTATTTTTATAAAAAAAGGCCACTTATCATTTTGATTGTCAGTTTTTCTCTGCATTGAATTTGTAATTTATGTGTCCAAACAAGACAAAGGAACCATTCTGGGGTTGTTATCAACCCCATTGAATAGCAGCACTGTAGCAGTAGGGTTTTGAGGCTATCTCAGCCCAGATGTTATAACCAGTTGCTCAGAAAAATTAATCACACCCACCACAAAACCAACATTTATGGCTCATTTAATGAAGGCTTGCAAAAAGACCAACCTATATAACCCAGAATAACACCTAGTGGAAAATTAAATTTTCTTTTCATTTCTTTTTCTTTCATGGAATTTCCCTTTCACAACTCATGCTTTTTTCTCCTTCAAATTTACACAGAGAATGCTCTTACATCAAGGAAGTCGAGTCAATTTCTTGACATCTATTACACTTTTCTTTTATTGCCCTGCATTCAACTTTGTACAAGTAATAAGAAGATTTATGAAACCAAATAGAAAATGAAAATCATCAAATAATATAATATTTATTCTAAATACATATGCAGTCATTTTTAATTTACTTGTTTCTAAGCAACTTCATCATCAAAGAATGAAAGCCGAATTGAAAACGACTTCACTTGATACTTAACATGTGTGACAGCGAAACTCTGAGCTCCAATGAAGAGTTTGTATTTTTTTTTCCCAGCAAGGTAACAATTTAACAGCTGCAACATCAATATCATACCCAACAGATTTTTTTTTAAAATTTATTACATAAATAAATTTAACAGAAATATATTCTTGTTCATTACATGACATTATAATACCTTAAATTAAAAAAGCGGAAATGATTGCAGCAGCAGAACAACTTGGTAAATCCAAATGAAGGAGAGATATGGTAGCTTTGGTTTAGTTACAGTGAGTACCTAAAATGAAAAGCAACATATTAGGTAAAGTGTAGTTGTTGCTTTGTCCATTATCAGTTTGGATTTTAAGTAATCTTCTATTTGCGTTTGTTATCGGATATCTTAATAAAACCAACCAGACTGCTATAACACCTCCTCCTCCTCCTCCTTCTTTATATATAAAGACAATAAAAAAATCCTCTAATTTTACCAGGAGCGATTGCGATTACTAAAATTTTAATTTTTAAATGAAATTAATTAAATATGAATGTATTTTTAAGAATTTTTAGCTACTATATTCTTAAAAAATATTAAATGGTTGATTTTTTTATTAGTTTAACTAGATTAAATTAATAAATTAGAATTATAATTTTATTAAAATATAATTCTAACAAAATTAAAATTAATTTAGTATAATTATATTGCACTTAAACTTGTAAGTGTATATTTTGCATCCCCTGAGTATAAATTTAGCTCCTAAGGTCAATTTTTTCTTGTTAGTCTAACTAAATGAAAACTTGATGAATTTAAATGTAAAAATTATAATTGTAATTTATTTAAATCTAAGTTTGAGTTTAAACTTGTTAATTACTATATAGTTTGCTTCCCTAAGTTTAAATTTAACTCCTAGATTCTTAAAAAATATTAGAAGGTCGATTTTTTTATTTAGTCTAATTAAATAAAAACGGATGAGTTTAAATTAAATAAATTTAAATTATAATTTTATTCTAATCTACTTTTAATTAAATTAGAATTAGTTTAGCATAATTAAATTGAATTTAATTAAACATTTAATAAGTATATATATATATATATATATATTGCCTCCTAAATATAAATATTACGATTAGTGAACATTTTGATATTCTAAGTGTGAATCATTTGGAGTAATAAATTTTAATAATTTTTATATTTATTAGGATGTATTATTTTCTTTTTAAGAAAAAACTTTAATTTATTAATCATTTCAAAAAACATGAAAAATAGTTGGGGACGGATAAGTGTCTCACACTCTTAATCGGAATGAATACCTATGGCTAAACTCAAAATACATTATAATTACCTTAAATAATTAAGCTTATACTAAACCATATCAATATCTTGCATTGCCTTTGTACACAGTTCAGTTTGTTTCTCTTACTCCATCACTAAACATAGGATCATCACTCGGTTTCCTGAAGTATATGAAGTCCATATTCATGTGCAATAGGTTATACCTTTCAATTTCTAATTAACAGAAATAGATTGTTGATTTTTGTAATATTAGCTATATTTTTTTTATAGTATGTACGCTACTATAAAAATAAATATAAGATAGTAATTAGAAATTATTGTTTTATATATGTAAACTATAATAAAAATTAACAATAGTTTGAAATTTATTTTATGTGCCTCTGTTATTATAATATAAAATAATAAATTTTTTTTTGCAATAGATAAAAAATACTGTTAAAATTATAATTTTATTAAATATAAAATAAATTATTTATTAAAATATATTATTATCTATAGTAAACGATTAGAAACTAATACAAAATTAAAACAAAGGACAAAATATAGATCGATCCTTTGTTAACATTTAAATTGAAACTGAATATTACAATCATAAAGCCTATTACAAGCAAAATTTATCTTTATATCTCCTTCAAGTTGGAGCTAGAAGAATGACTGATTCAACTAATACATAATTGGTAACTATATGTAGGGTTGCTTTGTTATCACAATAGAGAGGGATTGGCAAATGAACTGGAACCTGTAAATCTTGAAGAATATAAATAATTCCAAGGAGTTCATAGATAGCACTGGCCATGGTTCAATATTCAGCTTCAATTGAATATCGAGAAACAATATTTTGTTTCTTGGTTTTTCAAAAGATAAAGGAATTGGCCAAAAAAAAATATAAAATTCGATTAAGAATTTGGGAGAGAAAGGGCAGAAAGCCCAGTTAGAATCGCAAAATATTGAAAGATGAAAATCATCGGAGACAGGGAAGCATAGGCCTTAATATAAAGTCCCTTTAAGGTATCTTAGAACATGGAAAGTGGCCTCCAGGTGAGGCTTGCGAGGGGCAGTCATAAACTGACTAAGGTATTGGATAACATATTTAATATCTGATCTAGTCAAAATTGACATAGAGTAGCTTGCCAATGAGCCTCCTATAAACCAGAGGCTCAATGAGAGGATCTCCGGTATCAGTGGACAACTTTAGGCCTAGAGGAAGAGGGAAAGAAGATGGTTTGCAATCCATAATCCCAACATCTTTCAGAATATCTAAAATAAATTTAGCTAAGTACAGTAGTAGTGACAGATCTAGCCATTTCAAGGCTCAAAAAATATTTGAGAGGCCCTAAGTCTTTAATAGTAAACTGAGCAAGCAAGGCATTATTGATTGCTTGAATGGCATCAAGAGAAGTACCAGTGAGAATAATGTCATCCATATAAATCAAAAGAGCCAAAAAATAAGTATCTGTATACTCATAAAAAGGCAATGATCATGAGCTGATTGTTTGAAACCCAAAGTCTTAAGAAATTCGAAAAACTCAATGTTCCATTATCTAGAGGCCCATTTGAGCCCATACAAGGACCTTCTGAGGAGATAGACTTGCCCCGGTAAGGCTTCGTCATACCCTGAAGAGGTACCATATATACTTCATCAAGATAGCCATGAAAAAAAGGCATTGTTAACATCAAGTTGGAAAATAGGCTACTATTTAATAGTGGCCAATGCAATCAAGATTTGAACAACGGACAATTTAGAAACAAAGGCAAATTTGTCCTTGTAATCAAGACCTTCTATTTGGTTGTAGCCTTTAGCTACTAAATGTGCTTTAAATCTTTCAACATCTCCATTAGGTTTCTATTTGACCTTATATACCCATTTATAACCTATGAAATTTTTTTTCCTTTGGGTAGCTCAGTAATCACCTAAGTGTTTTTTTTTTTTTTTCTAAGTTTAGAAGCTCCAACTGCATGGCAGCTAACCAATTAGCATCTTTAGATGCTTGAATAATGGTTGAAGGCTCTTGAACTTTAGAGGCATTAGAGACATATGAAGAATGAGAAGGAGTGAAACAAATAGTGGAAAAAGTGGTGGCATTGCTAGTGATTGTATTGCTAACGAAATCAAGCAACCAAGTAAAATGTTTAGAGATCCTGGCAGATCTTCTAATCATAGGTGGTGGCTGGAGTGTGGGAATGATATTTGAAGAAGGGAGAGGAGGAGAATCTATGTTAGAAGCTAGAAGGGGTAAACCAATCTCTTGTATGTCATCAATATGTTTAAAAGGAAAGCTATTTTCATAAAATTTGACATACTACTCGCGAAAAAAGTATGATTAATCATATTATAAAGTTTGTAAGTTTTCTGATTACCAACATAGCCAAGAAAGACAACTTGAATGGATTTGTAGCAAACTTATCTTTGGTGAGTCCAACCTTAGTGGTATAGCATAAGCAACAAAATTTTTTTAAATGTGAGTAATCACGGGTCCTTTTAAATAATTTCTCATAGGGACTACACTATCCCAGTTTTTCAATGGGCAATTTATTGATTAGATAGGTTGTAGTAAGAACACACTCAGACCAAAATTTATTTGGTATATGAGATTAAAATTTAAGGGTCTAGATATATCTAGAATGTGTCTATACTTTCTGTCCACAACTTCTTTTTGTTGTGAGGTATAGGTGCAAGTTCTTTGATGGACAATGCCTCTTTTTGTAAGCAGAGTGGAGCATTTATGGCTAAGAAATTCATAGTTATTGTATGTCCTTATGCTTTTTACATTAGCATTAAATTGAGTTTCTACCATCTTAAGAAAAGTGAAAAGAATTTTGATAGTTTGTCCTTTGAAGGCCATCATAAAGGTCCAAGTGTCTCTAGTACAATCATATACTAAAGTGAGAAAATACTTGGCACCAGTGATTGATTATTCTCTATAAGGTACCCAAATATCTATGTGAATTAAATCAAAAGGTTGTTTAGCAACGATAGTGTTAATAGGAAAGAAAATCTAGTTTGTTTTGTCTAAGGACAGATATTGCATTTAAAATCATTATTCCTAATAGTTTGGATGCTCTTGATATGTCTAAATTTATTGAAAGAAGCATGTTCTAGTCTTTCATGTATATCAATTATATTAGTGACATGCATATAAACAGGGGATACAAGAGAACGACCTTCTTTATTTATGCTAGTCTTAGAAGGCATGGTATTTATAAATGTATATAAAACAAGCATCAAAGATACTGCATGAAGTAAGCAATTTTCAATTTCAGAGTGCAAGAAGCTTAACCGATTCAGTTTGTATGATCTTGCGTCTTCTCTTTCCACAACAACCACTCTATTAATCAGAGGGTCCTGTATAATTCAATAATGGGTACAAAATATTAAATTCAGAGATGAAGTCTATATCAGTTTACTGACAGAAATAAGGTTGTAATGAAATTTTTGTACAAAAAGAATATTTATCAAGTTGGATGCAATTAGAGACCATAATAGATCCTCCATAAGTGACCTTAAGAGTAGTCCCATCAGGAAAAGGAACATAAATAATCTTATCAAGCAATTGCAAAGAGTTACATAAAGAATTGTGTGATGATATGTGATTAGTGACTCTAGAATCTAAAATGACATGTGATCAGTAACTCTAGAATCTAAAATCTAAGTTGTATTTTCATAAGCAGATGCACAACAATCAGTGTTTAGATTAGTAGTACTTGTAAAATTCATGAAGCTTGAATTAGAAGCAATGCTAGAACAATAATTAGTCATTGTAGTATTGACTATGAGATCTACCTTGCCTTTAGCCAATTTAATAACTTTTTGTTGAAGTTAGTTAAGCATGGCGCTAAGAGCTCATCAATCTTTGTAGAGCTCATAGATGTTTTTAAGAGGATTGTCCTCTTCAAAGTAGAATCCTTCAACTGTGGCCACCACCACCATTCTATTTCCATGTCTTTACGTTTCTATCAATTCTAAAAGATTGTCCACCAAACTTTTTTTTGGGTTTATACCACTCTGGATATCCAAACAATTTAAAACATCCCTCTCTAACATGGCCATCCATGTTACAGTAGGTACAATGTCTTTTCTGGTACTCATTTCTCTTCTGTCTCCCCTGATATTTCCCTTGTGTCTTATTAAGCAAATCTAAGGAATCCATACTATTGTTTATATTCCCTAAAACTTCCTTTTGTGATTCAAGTTTAAGCACCATTGAATAGGCTTTATTGACAGAGGGCAAATGATCCATTCTAAGGACTTGATCTCTTACAGGTCCATAAGCATCATTCAGTCCCATAAGAAACCGTATTAGCTTATATTATAGTTAACGTCCTTAATACCCTTTGAGGCACCACAAGCGTAAGGAGGTAGGATCTTCATTAATCCTAACTCGTCCCAAAGTCTCTTGAGTCTTATAAAATAGACTGAGACCGTGACATTTTATTATGTAATCAAGGAGATCTTCCTATGCAATTGGTAGATCATTAGTCCATTGTATTCCCTGAATCTGTTGATGATTCCAATCCAAAGATCACGAGCCAAGACTGCGTAGATGAATCCATCCACCAGCTATTTAGATATTGAGTTTAATATCCAAAATGTGATCATAAAATCACATTTCTTCTATAGTTCATACTATTTGGAGCCCTTGTCGGGTACAAAGATTGTACCTTCTATAAAACCTAACTTCTCCTTGATCCGTAGTGCTATTCTGATAGCCCTATACTAAGATCTAAAATTGGTTCCAACTAACAGAGCAGAGACGAGAACTATAGTTAGATGATCTGACAGTTGTAAAGCGAGAGTGTCCCCAACTGTTTGAGTCGTGATTTGTGACTTGTCGGCCATCACACTCTCTTCACTCTTGCTATTTTCACCGTGTCACAAGATCTACTCGACATGCAACAATAATTTAGAGAGAGAAAGGCAAACAAATCCCTAACCCTAGTTCTAATACCATGAAAGAACCAATAGAGAGAAAGGAAAACCTCAGGAACATTTTATTTCAATATCATTAAAAAATGAGATCGTATCTCTGTATAACGGTTAGAAGCCCTTATATAGGGTAAGAGATAATAACAAAACAATACCCCATTTCTTACATACTTAAAAAATTAGAAATTAACACAAAATTAAAACAAAAAATAAAATATAAATTGGTCTTGGTTCTTTGTTAATCACTGTAAAGAAAAATATTTAACTGAAATTGAATATTACAATCATAAAAACTATTACAAGCACAATTTATCTTTACAGTGGAGAAGTTTATATTAAATTTTAGTTAGCTTGTCAACTATTTTAATAATGATACTTAGAAAATAGCCATACAGTAAAAAAAATCTTTGATAAAATACTAATTAATTGTTTTAATTAATTAAGTAACTAGTTGTTTTGGCATGCATTACACTAGTTTTATATTTTATATTTTGTTTTTAGTTATATAAATTACCTGTGGGATGTAACAGATTATTTATAATTTTATTTTCATAATATAATATATATTTTTTAAAATTTAACATATATATATCAATTTAGTTGGTAAAATAGTTAATAATTTATTTTATCAACCACATTTTTCATTATTTTGTCTATAAATTCCATTGTTTTTTTTTTTGAAATTTTTTTACAGAATATATACATATACATAGTTTTAAAAAATAAAATAACAATTTAGTTATTTAAAATTTAAGATTAAATGATATATATATTTATATCTTTAATAAATACAAATTATGTAAATTATTTAATAAAATTTTCTTTAATAACACTTAAAAATAAAATTATGAGTATTATTAATAAATTTAATAAAATTTTGAAAAATAAAAATAATATTATCAATGATAAAGAACTAATTAAACTCCATCAGAAGTTTTAACTAATATCATTTAGCTAAGATGATATAAGAGAAAATATAGGTTGAAAGACGAATAATTTTATTGAAATTCTTCAAAAATTAAAAAATGAGTTTCTAATAGTAAGAAATGCTATTTATAATAGAAACAAAATTCTAATATGCAAAATTATGAAAATATTTAAAATATCCAAAAAAATAATTAAAATGCAAAATCGACCCCTAAATAATGAAATTTTCATATCGAACTTTGTTATAAGTCTATAGCTCTCGTCACATTTTTTAAAGTCGTGCGTCTTGAAATTCTCTTTCTGAAAAGTTATGGTGGTTCTTCCATTTAATGTCAACTCTAAAAATTAGGATCAATTCAAGTTTGTCGTAAAATCTAATGTTAGTTGTGTCATGTCAATTAGAATAAGATTATTTATAATCTGCGAATGAAATGGATAATATGAGTAATTATATAATTAAAAATAAAATAATAAATATATAATTTGGGACAAAGCAATTAGTTAAAATTGAAAACTGAAATTATATACATATAATTTAAACTTGTAGTAGATAAGTGTAGGTTTAAAAATAGTCTCTATAACAGAAAAAGATAAGATGATGCCAAATAAAGGTGAGAAATTGACATTGCTGCGTTAAATTCAAAGTTAACTATCTATTTGGCCACAACTGTCCATTAGGGAAACCTTTCATTTCTCAATCATAGTCACATTAATTATTTTATACAATTATATAACAGACACGTATAAATGAAATTAATTTTTATTTGGATATCAATGAAGTTTAATTTATTAGTGTTGGAATTATCTCTCAAGTTGAGAGGTTCCAAATATAAATTTTTGTGGAATCTAATGAATTTAGATAACAACACTCACAACCATGATAATAATGTTAAGGTCCAAATCTCTAATTTAAGTGATTTAGGGATTAGTTCTACACCGTTAATCCAACTAATTGGAACTATTATAATTAATAATTATATGAATAAAACATTGTATATATAATTATATAATTTTGTGTCTACTGTTTATATCTATCATCTATTCCTATGAAATATCAGACAAAAGAGGAAGGAGTATAATAAAATTTATTAAATTCTTTAATTCATTCTTACCAGAAAAACAATCTTATAATAAATTTGTTATAAGAAATAACGGGGATTTTATTATTATTATTATTATTATTATTATTATTAGAATTTGGAAATAATAAACTAAAGATAAAAGTTTATTCATGCAAGCCTTCTCAGACCATTTCTCTAAAAAATATAAAATTTTTCATGTTATTTTCTAGCGAATATTAAGGTACAAAACCTTATAAATACACAAGGAGCGAAACCTTGTCTTCTATACAATTACAACAGAGACTCCATACAGCTAACTAACATAGAATTATATATTCTAGGTCTTTTTTTTTTTTTTTTTTTTTTCTCATTATGTGTTTTTTCTTAATAAAAAGAAAGTAGAAAAAGAAAATAAAGGACAGAAAATAAAAATAAATATATATAATAAAAAAGTTATAAAATAATTAACAGTTCCCAAAGTCCCTAACAGAGAAAGCAGAACCTTTATCTGGCATGTTTCCGGCATGGCGTAGCCCTAAAGTGAGTGACACATCACCAGCTGCTGTGGTCCCAAATCTTATAAGAGTAGACCCAATATCAGGTTCAGCATTGGCGTGATGAGCAGACGTGGTCCCATACTCAGCTGGAACCAAGCTGCCACGACGACACGTTTCATCAGCCAAGTCATGGAAAGATGGTGGCGCCAACTCTGTGGTGGGTGTAATAAAGGTGGTGGCGGTGGTGGAAGGGGAGTGTTTTGCTTGGTGTTCCGAGGAGCATTGTGTATTGATTGCAAGAAGTGAAGGGTCGTTTTCATTGGCATTTTCGGATCTTTTGCCTCCTGCTGGTGGTGGTGGTGGCGGTGTTGTTGTGGTGGGAGGTGCTGATGAGGATGCTGTTGGTGTTGGTGTTGGTGTCTGTGCAACCCCATTATTGTTATTGGTTTGCTTTATTTCTCTATCTTCTACTGCTCCTTCTTCTTCTTCTTCTTCTTCTTCTTCTTCTTTCGCCTCTTGTTGATACATCTCTTCCACCATTGGTTTCCACAATCGAACCCTAGCATTAATGAACCAATTTGATACCTATAGAAGAGATTCAATTAATGGAATCATTAGCAAGCTTGCCTTCAATATTGATCTTGCACTTCATGAATATTTTATAAAGTTACATAGATCAAATATGTAATCATAAAACACACACACAGTGTATTTATATATCCATTTTTTCAATCTTCAAAATATTAATCACTATTGAATTCATTACTATCCCTTTAAATAATTTTTTTTTCAACAATTAAAACTACTTATAATTCTTACACACCCGACTGTATATATACTTAACTATTTAATAAATAATTAACAAATAAAAATAATAATAAATTTCATATTTAATCACATTTTAATATATTAAGAATTCAAGCTCTCATTTTCTCTAAAAATTTTACTTAAATGAAAATTGTAATTTATTTTCTATGGTGGCGGCAAAAGGTCGTGGGTGCCATGGACAACTCAAAAGTTATCAGAGTGAGGGAACTCCATTAATGAGATTTGGTGACTCTTGTTATTTATTACACATGAAAAAGACATAGAAATAGGTGTCTGTTTCTTCATACTTGGTGTCGCAGCAATTCAGTGTTCGTTTTAATCTCTCTTGGAAAGTAATGTTATTTAGACAAGACAACTTCTTATACACGTTAAAAATTATACTTCATTTCCCTTATCTCACCGTTCTTTTTTTACCATTTCCGAGATGAATATGGTGATTTTTTCCCTTTTCTTTAAGAAAAAACAAGGGTTTAGCTGGTCACCCACAAATAAGCAACAGAAGCTGCATGAGAACGTACGTGATAATGGAGATTTGAGAGAGTAATGAAGGAGAGAGTCTTTTCCCACAACTTAGCAGAGTGTAAAAAGGAGGTAAAAAAACACAAGTTAAGATTGCAAATACGGAAAAAAAAAATTTGTTCGCTGTCTTAATGGTTCTTTCTTGAGTGGTTGGATATTGTCATTGGATGTGAGGAGAGAGAAAACCAAAGCTGCAAACTTTCATGTCTCATCTCTAGTGTACTTGCTTCTGCTCTTAAATATTTATGTCTGAAGAGTTTCTTCACTGTCTCAGTATTTATGTCTATTTCAGAATCTTTGTCTCAATGTTTAAAAAAGAATCCAAAGAAAATAATAGAGGAGATTTTCTTTTTCTTTATCTTTATCTTTTTCTTTTTCTTTCTTCTTCCCGTAAAAAATAGGAAAATTATGGTAAAATTTTTCTCTTTCGTTGACAGAAAGACAATAAATTTATCAGAGAAAGAAAACCCAAAACCATGCAAGTTCCCACTGAACTCACTAATGGTCCCTTCCACTGGGTTTCTCGAATAAGAATATGTTCTTCAAGTTCAGCGCAAAAAAAAGCCGAAACATGAAAAAGGTCTTATTTTTTCCTTTATTAATCTTTTCACTACTATGTTTAAGAAGATGAAATGTGTATTTATATACAAGAAGAGAAAGAGAGTATGTGAAGGACTAACCTGATTTCTCGATAACCCAGTCTGTCGAGCCAACAGATGCTTATCTGCATCGCTTGGATACCTGAGAAAGAGAACAGAAAATGACATCAGAGACCTTATTACCTAAACCGTATAGATGGATTTGAACCTTTCTTCTGCATGGGCGTGAGAATCTAAAAGAAGAAAGATGAGCACAGTAGCAGACAGCACCGCAGCAGTAGCTATAGCAGTCTCGCAGAAGTTCATAGTAGGACAACTGCGTTACCTCATCTCTCTTCATCTTATTATTGTTTACATTACATTTGTCTTTAAACAAAATTCGTTTTCTCTATTTTTTTAAGAAAGAAAGGGAGAGAGAGAGAGAGAGAAAGAAAAGGTGGCCACTGGCTGGTGATATTACACTTTAATAGAGTTTTAAGATTTATACGAAATAATTTTCGGTTCTGGAAGAAACTAGGTATTGCTGTGATGTAAAAAAGCACTAGCTAGGCAAAGAAAATCCTTTTACAGCTTTTAGCTGATCGAGACAACATCCAAGGACACTGTATTGCTGTTCCTTTAATCACAAATTGGGAAAAGGCTAGAAAACAACAAAGGGAAGTTGGATCTTGTGTATCCATGCATCTAATCTAGTTAACTAAATATGTAAAGTGTAATTATTATGTCATCTAGTAAAAAGCGTTAATGAATACATAATAATTAACAGTATAATTGCTTTGATCTATGTATTTTTGGATAAGTAAAGTTAGTAACGTACGGGTGGAGAAAATGCTCAAAAAGCCAAGCTCTCAAAATGTTGACAGATCTTTCAGGTAGGCCTCTTTGTGGTCTCCAAGCTTCTTGTTCCATCATGCCCATTTGATGAAAGGCTCTTTGTTGTCTCAAGCTTTGTTCTAGCAATTTTAGCCTTGGAGTCTCTCCCTTAGTTATGCCTGAGGTCCCTGCTCCATCTTTCTCCCCAAGTAGTTCACAACTGTGCTTCAATTGTGCTGCTATTGCATCCTTTAGACATCGAAAATGCCTCGACATGGCCTTCTGGGCAAGGGCAGTGTAAGGAACTGCTGCTCCAAAACCCATTACTAGATCAAATGAATTAACTACCATTTGCATTTGTTCACAGTAATGGTTGTATCTTCTATCCACCTGCAAATTGTTGATCAGATGCACAGACAAATTAATTTCAAGAAGAAGAAAATTTAATCTCATCAATCCCAATGCTTGTTAAATGTTGAGGTCTAGTACCAGAAATCATGGTACCATGTACCTTGATATTAAATTCTTTACCCTCTCTGCCTTACCAAGGAAAGAAGTAATGATGAAAGATAGAGATGCAAATTAAAAACAGAAGTTCCTAATAGTTTGTTATATTATAAGTGGCAGTTGATAATTAAGACCGAAGTCTAAAAAGGACAAAAACATGTCACAAATGACTATGATATGAATATTGTACTAGATTTGACATCCCATTAAAAAAATTGTCTGTAGACTGATATAATAAAAAAAGAGAGAAAAAGAAGGACTATGAGACAAAATGAAGAAGAGAAGGGAAAGAAAGCCAAAACAAATTCCTCTTTGAGAATTAGATGACCTCCAAAATTATTTTATTTTGGTATGCATAAACAAAGAGAAAAAGCATGAAGAGAAAAGAAAAAGGGGGGAAAAGAGAATCTAGCTCTTGTCCAAATTTCCATGGTTTTGACTTGGATCCACTAATTGCAATCCTGGTACATGTGTGCGTTTATCTTTCAACAGAAAAAGAACTAAGATATGATGATATCAATGGCTTTCTCTGAAATATTACTATGGTGTGTAATGAATCTGAAGGAGCAGCTATTTGGTAATAACTTCTCTACGTAATATGGTGGCTTGCTAGTCATCTTCCCAGTCAGGAGGAAGGTCGCTTCTTGATGGACCAGCATACCCCTTATAGTAGTCTCATGTTTTTACCGAATGAAAAATCCAAAGTACCTTAACAGCCCCCACCAATCCAATCAATGGGGAAAAAATTTAAATAAAAAATGAAAAATATTACTAAATAATGACTAATTCGACTCTACCAACTAGATGCAATGGAAACCTATTGCACCAGCCGGCTTTTCTTTAATTGGCTGTTAAAATATTTACAAAAAAACAGGCCGGAATTTTCTGTTCTTCCCTCTGATTTCAAAAGTAATGGACTTAATAAAATAAACAAAGAAAGATTGGGTCCAGAGAGAGAGAGAGAGAGAGAGAGAGAGAGAGAGAGAGAGAGAGAGGATTACATGCCTCATCAAGCATAAATAGAAGTTTGACCTTCCTCCTCTGGTGCTCAATCCTATCAGCAGCTGACAAAGTAGGGAGATCCTTTGTTGAAGATGAAGAACCACCGCCGCCGCCGCTACCGCCACCACTGCTGACGCCAGGATTATTACAACTAGGGTTTGTGTTTTGTCTACTGAATTTGTTCTTCTTGAATTGACCCCTCCCAACACTGCAAAATTCTTCTAACAACTCTTGCACTGCTTTCACATATTTGGAATTCCTCAAAACGTTAACCACTCCTAAGGATGATCCAAACCCAACATGAACTTGATGATTTTGTCCCACTCCTGCTTGCAAATGCAATGCCTGGTGTTGACTACCCAAATTCTTGTAATATTGAGCCGCACCAGAGGAGGAGCCTCCTGCTTGATTGTAATACAATAAGCCACCGTCTCCCATCCTCAATTCTTCCGCTTTGGCTGCCTCTAAGTGCTGCAACGATGAAGATAATGACAAAGAAAGTCCTTGTCCTTCCACAACACTGCCAATCTCACTTGGGTTAGTGAGCTGAGCACCAGTATTGGTTCCTGCATGAGCACTATCAGGAACCCATGTGAAATGTTGGGGAGATATCTCATTACTAGTGCCGAAATCTCCTCCAGGACCAGACATACTAAACCCTTGAAGAGAAGAAGATGGATTTGGTAACAACATGTGAAGCGTAGAAGAAGTAGCAGGAGGATTATGAGGATGGGAAGGAGCAGGAGATGGTGATCTTGGCTGGGGATTCGTGAGAAAAAGCTGCATGGAAGCTGCTGAATCTGCGTTAATGCCTGAAATCTGATGATGGTGAGCTAAACTATCGCGGGTAGTATGATTCTTATCCCCTAAAGGACCCAAACCTCCTACCATCCCTTGCCTGTTGTTACTGTACCACTCGCTGGTAGTTACTGATTGCTGCTGCCGAGGATGATGAGCCGTCCGGTAATTAGACTGCAACGGCTGGTCCAACAATTCAGCAGCATTGGCTTGCCCCCCAGGAGGGAAATTGAACATTTCTGATAACATACCGGCAGTTTCATAGACCGGAAGGCCACTGGATTCTTCCTCTTCGATGCCCACTAATGGCCCTGGAGATGGGCCATAACCTCCTTGAACTCTAAGTTTGTCTCTGTGGATCTGGTGGGCGAAGTGGTGCTGTTGCTGCTGGTGATGTTCTTGGTGAGCTACCTGGGATCTCTCGAAGCCATTCGAGAAAGAGAAGATGCCTGCTGCTTGGTGGTAGTCTTGGGACATAGAATAATTGGCTGAATCAGAGTTATGTGGAATTAATGGAGCCACCGACTGGTGAATCTTGGAGTGAGAGAGAATTGGAGGGAGCGGTGGTGTTGCTATTCCCATATCACTTTCTTGATATTGATAATGATCATCATCTCTTGTATATATAAAATTTTCACTTTCTCGTCACCCACTTGTCTTCTCTTTCCCTTTCTGGTGTTCAATTCTGCTAAACATGGATTCGTTAGACTACACAAGCAAAACAAGGGACACCCATCTTTTGATCAGAGTTTACATATCAAGAAACATAGCAAAAAAACAAGAAAGGAAAGAGAAAGATCTTTCTTAGAGCTTTTCCTTGATTTTTTTAATTAAAATATTAATTTCCCTTTATCATTTTCAGCTTTGTTCATCATATATATATATAGATAGATATATATATATATAGAGAGAGAGAGACATAAAAACACAAGTACCTCTTGGAGTTGCAGAGAGTGAAATGATGCAAAGCTCTCAGCCATCGTTTTCTATTATGTGGTATTGAAAGCTTCTGCGAATTCCTTTCTTTATCTCTATACAGCTATGTGGTGTCTCTCTGTATGTCGTCTCTTTCTTTCTCTTTCTCTCCTTTTCTTTCCCTTTGCTAACTGCTGCTGCTGCTCTTTGTAGCACTTGCTGAGTGTGTGTGTTGTGTTTGTAATCAAGACTTGTAGAAAGACAGGTGAAGTTATAACAATAAAATAAAAGTAAGAAAAAAGAAAGAATGGTGGCTTAGAGCCTCAGACTGATATCTTTCTCTAAGAAAGAGAGAGAGAGAGAGAAGAGGGAGCAAAAAGAGAAGAGGTCGCTATTGCTTCTTTCTTTATTTCTTCTTCTCACCTTCACCTCCTCTTTTACTCACCAAGTTGGTTTTTTTTTTTTTTTTTTTTTTTTTTTTTTTTTTTTTAATTTTAAATTATTATTTAATCCTTATATTATATTAAAATTTATTAATTACTCTCTTAATTTAAAAAAATACATTAAAATATTTTTAATATTTAAAAAACTTATTAATTAATTTTTTATTAATTTTAATTAAATATTATAAAAAAATTTAAACTATTTTAAATATAATTAATAGAATTTTTTATAAAATTAAAAATTTAATTAATAAAATTTTTTAAAATATAAAAATTAAATAATATAATATTTAACGATTAAATTTTAGAGTTTTTAAAATGTTAAAAAATTTTAATATATTTTTAAAATTGATAGAATTAAAGAGTAATATAGAAATTAATAGTAATTTTTTAAAAAATATATATATATTTCTTTAATTGTTGTTCATTTTGACAACAATAAAATAAAATAATATAAACACAAAAAATACTAAAAAAAACTTGAGCTACAATTTATCATAGCAAATTACTTATATGCCCCTCTCTGAGAGTTGAGGGCATGATAGTCATTGAAATTTTTAGTATTTTACACGTCAGAGATATCCAGACTGGTCTATTCAAAACGAAATTAACAAATACATGCGTATATGGAGAACAAACAGTGAATTTCTTCTTAATTATATTTCTGCAATAAGTAAATTTTTAATAAATATAAAATTTTTAGTCAGGTGATGAGAAATGACGAAAATGTTGAGTTCAATAAAGGGTATTATCGTCATTTTGCTTACTCCTTTGGAAACCAACGCAAACTACGGAATAAAATAAAGATAAGGTGAGTACAAGGTCATCTCAATGATCCAAACTACCACCATCCTCTTGATTTTATTTTATGACCAGAATGCCCTAGCTAATAATTATTTCGAACCCATAAAAACTACAAGTTGGTGAGGGCATTTTGGTCATTTGGAGAGGCCTTTTTATGCATTAATAACACAAGCGAAGCTATAGCTAACCAGACAGGCAGGCAAACATATGTAGATACACAAATTCAATAATAATATCTTTACATATTTTCATCTCTCAAAAGTAATAACAAGGAAACTCTACACGCAAACCACGGCTGGCACGTGCCAGCCTCATGGGTTATGGTCAACTAGGGTTTGAAAGCCACATTTAACCGCTTTATGGTTTTGCAATGATTGTGACTCCTTATAATTTTTTTTTCTTCTTGTAACTACGTACATGTTAATAGTCGGTTAAAAATTGGCCAACATTTAATATATGATTAATATAAATTATTTAATAAATTTAAACCAGCTGTTATCCATTTGAAATAGATATTACAATTCTCCCAAATTTAATTTTATGATGTTTTCATCATAATTTTCTTTATCTTATATTGTATTAAATTAGTATAACCGATTCTAATTCAGACATTTTTATCTTGTCTCACGAGCACACTAATTTTTTATATTTTTATAATTTTTTTAAATTGAAATGATTTTAATACTAATTATAATAGTAATATTAAAATTAATCTAAATTTTTAGAATTTAAAATAATTAATCAAATTATTTAATGATAGTGAGGTAGCTATTATCGATATGGAATGTATATTATATATTGCATTAAGCAAGATTTGACATGACTCTTTCTATTTGTTACCGTTACATTTTAGACTTCAAACAATACAATTTTAGTAGCGATAGTAAAATTATCATCTTAATAGCAATAACAATTTGATAATAGTTTAAAATTGTTATAAAAAAATTTACTATATATAAAAAAAATTGTTTTATATTTAATAAAATTATAATTTTAATTATGTTTTATTTATCATAAAAAAGAAGTAAATAATTATATTATATTTCAATAATAAAGGTAAATTAATGCAACGATTTTTAAATTATTATTATTGTTTTATGATTATAATTAAAGTATATAAAAGGAAATTTACAAGGATACTTAAATCTATTTTTATAAACGTGATTTAAGGATTGAATTTATAAATATTATTATAATAGGGGATGTGGCCTTGTCAATAAGGGTAGCTAGGGATCCAATAGGTATAAATTATGTTTCAAAGAGGTATAAAGTTAACACACTTGTACATCCCCTTCATAGTTAGAGATAGTGGGGCATTTTCTTTCAGAATTAATATATAGCTTTTCATGAGCAAAAGGGTAATGAATCTTTTTCATTTTAATTACTATTTTATCTTTCTTTCAATTATATCTTTATCTCTGGCAGCTTCTTATTGGTACCAACATCAACAACAAGATCATACATACACTTGCTATATATTAATAAAAATAAAATAAAATTTGGTTTTCAAATTAAAGCATGGGAATTTTTCATGCGAGATAGGTTCTTGCATATATTCTCTTTAGAAAATTGCTTTAATTCCTCGCATATATCCTTCAACAATTAATCTCATCCTTGTGGGTGTGTTTTTTTTATTATTTTGGCTCCATAAAGCTTGGAACCCAACTCCCAATGTCCCCCACATGATCAATTTTAGAGACAGGAAAGAGGTGATCAATAGAGAGAAAGACAGACAATCATTGAACCAAAGACAGGATTATATGTTTGCCTTTTGCCCCCTATCAATGCTTCTCATCAATAATAATAATAATAAAGAATTAACTCTATTGTCATATGAAACCGTACAACTAATGAATATATACATATATACATCATGCATGCACTGAAAATGCAATGAATTGTTTAAATTTTCTGATATTTATAACTTTCAAAAAAATTAATTAATAAAAAATATTTTTTTAATTAAAAAAAAAATTAGACTATTTTAAAGAGAATGACTTTTTTTAAGAGAGAAAATTATTTTTTCACTTTAAAAATTTTATTAATATATTTATATATAAATTTATTAATATCTTTTATTTTTTAAATTAAAATTTAATAAAAAATAAATTATTTTATTAAAAAACATTTTCTAAATATAAATTATTGGCTCTTTATTTTTGTGGGTGCGGGGAACATAGACATGTTTATTTCCAGCATGGAGTTACGTAGCAAAAGAAGGTGGAAGATTAGATTATCTCTTTGTGATTGAGGTTGAGTTGTTACCCTTCTAATTATTTGCTAAGCTCGAAATAAACGTCCTCCTAGCAAGATGGCAAGTATGATCTCCTTGATATAGTTATTCTGAAATCTTTCCTTTTACTTTTTTTTTTTTTTCATATATCCAATCTCATTAGCTTCAAAACATATAGACATGTCAATGGAAAATGATTTTTTTTTTTTATCAAAGGTTGATAATTAATCAATAATATGAATAAGTTTATTTTGTTTTTTGTGACGTATGTACATTGTCATAAATCCCGATATTAGCTCCATATTTATAGCTTTTGTCCCAAGTTTTTAGTTGGCATGCTTCTCTAGGTTGATAGTTTAAGAAAGGCCTATTAGGTAGGTGATACGGATTCAATAGGACAAATTTCTAACAATGGTGTGGAGCAAATTTATGTCATTAAAATGGATCTAAAAGGAGTTCAAAATCATATTCATATGATCCATATATATTTGGAGCGTGCTTCAACTCATATGGGGCAGATTTGGTGCAACACTTGCAATCATATGTTTAGGTAGCCTAATCAAACCTATGGGCTAAACCTACACAAAGAGAAGTCTAAAGTGAAGATCAAGAAAGGCTTTTGTGAAGATTTAGCTTTGTTATGATGGACTTGCTATGTTTTATTATTTAAACACTTATTTTATTTTAGTTTTGTTTGGGCTTGTATTCTGGCCATATTTTATCTTTTAAGTTTTAGAGTGTTGGGCTATGTTTTGCGCTTATGTTTTAATACTTATGTATTTGATGTATTATTTTAGAGTGTGATTGGGTTTGGATCTTGTGTGTGGTTCGGCCAAGCCTCAGAATAGTGTCTTAGAGTTTTATTTTTCTCCTTACTATATAAGGATAAGAAACACTTGTAAGAGGCAGCTTTAAATCTAAATTTTAAGAATTCTTTTCATACCTTTGGCGTGTATTACTTTGAGTGAGAGTGAGGATTCGCTTTCATCAATTGCACCAAGAATCTTGACTAACTTATCAACTATTCGTTGCTGCGTTTATCGGATTTTTATATAAATCATTCGATCATTGGTGTTTCAGCTTCTCTAAGTGTGGGGTGCCATAGGAGGTGAGTTTATGAAATCTTTGGATTCTATATCTACTTGTGCGTGTGGATTTGAGGCTTGTGCCATAGGGTTCCATGTCAGTTGGTATCAGAGTCAAAGTGAGGTAAATTCTGATTTATCTTAGGATCTAGGGTTTTTGAGTTTTCCTTTTCTTCCTTGTTGATTTCAGTGAAAGCTTGTGTGTCCATGACTGCACTTTCTTGATTATTAATCATCACATAATCTCTTTTAGAAGAAAAATTCGAAATCCATAAAAAAAAGGCCTTTGCCTTATTTATCTTGATCTGGCCGAAATTATGATATACTTCCTTTTTCATCTATATTGCCTTACCTATCTCAATTGATAACTGTAATTTATGGAATCAATTTTGAATTTTGAATTGGGTTGAATCCAGATTAGGAGACAAAATAAATTCTGCCTATTTCTTAAAGTGCACATTTAAGGCAATTGCATCTAAATTGATTTGATGTCAAATCCTTCTTTTAACACCTGAATTTTCGTCCATGATGTTGAACTGAGTGAAATCTTTTTTTTTTTTTCTAATTCTATTTGTGGGGTTTTGATACTTGCCTTTTTGGGTAGATTTAAATAGATCCATATTTAATTTGCGTTGAAGTGAATTAAATTCAAACTTTTATCCATGTTCATTTTTATTTGAATTCTAAGTTTCTTTTTTTGGTTAAGCTTGCTTTTACTTCCTTGACATTACTGGAGTATTGTTTGCTTGTGTCTATACTCTAGATGATATTTTTTAAGTAGCACAAAACCTAGTTTTGTGTTACTTTTCAAATTGTCAATGTCTTCTATCTAGTTTTTGCGCGTTTCCTTCTTTCTTTAGGTTTTTTTCTTTATTTCATTAAACGCACTTTATGGTTGGTTGGTTGACCTTAGTTTTTGAAGTGCAATTGAAGAATCAACAAAAGAGTGGTAAGAGTGTAAACACTTGAGTGCTTTTATTTCTAATATTATATTTGCTAGTTCTCTTTGTTCTTTATTGATTTAAGGCAGAATGAGTAAATATAAAAATGTGGTGGATCGTGATGATGAAAGTGAATGGAACATGGCTAGTGATTATAAGTTCTTCAAAAAATCAGTTAGTTGTGAGTTTAGAAGGTTTTATAAGACTCTTGAGAGGTTGATTGAAACTATGGAGAGTTTGAATGTCTCACAAGTTTCAACTTCTACAAGAATACCTCAAAGAACTCTTAATTGCAATAATGACTACGATGATTCGGATGTGTTTGTTGATAATGGGTTGCTTGCTGAACATGGTGAGATGCTTGTTGCTAGGCGTGCTTTGAATATGCAGGTTAAGAAAGAAAGTATAGAACAACGGGAAAACATATTTCACACTAGGTGTTTGGTTAATGAAAAAGTGTGTACTCTCATTATTGATGGAGATAGTTGCACAAATGTGGCTAGTGTGTATATGGTGGAGAAATTGGGCTTGGCTTCTATTAAACACCCTAAGCCATACATATTGCAATGGTTGAATGATTGTGGTGAGGTTAGGGTTACACGCCAGGTGATTATACCATTTTCTATTGGTAGGTAGAAGGATGAGATCTTGTGTGATGTGGTCCCTATGCAGGCAAGCCATATGTTGTTGGGTAAGCCGTGGCAATATGATAGAAAGGTGCAACATGATGGGTTCAATAACAAGTACTCCTTCACTCATGAAGGATAGAAGATTATACTCGCTCCTTTATCACCTCAAGAGGTATATGCTGATCAAATAAAGATGCTGGAGAGGAGAGAGGGAGGCCTCGGCCTTGGCTACAAATGGAAGTGAGAGCTTGAATTCTGCGGAAAAAATGAGAAAAAAGAGTGAGTTTGAGGGTAAAGAGACTAGAAAAGAATCAAGACTAGTTCAAAGAGGGAAGATGGAGAAAGAAAAGGAGAAAGAAGAGGCTAAAGTTCCAATATCAACTTCCATAGAGATTGAAATTGAAGAGGAAGTTGTAATGCATGAATCTAATATAGTTGTTGTTGAAAATTCCATCAATGAGCTTATAGAAGAGGTTGTGAATGATGGTGAACATGGGGAGCACATGATTGATGAGGTGGAAGATGCGAATGAGACTGTTTTGGAAGTTGTAGAGGAGAATGGGTCACATCCACATGATTTTTCTATGACTAATATTTTTATACCTAGTTCATTTGTTCTTGATGTGCAGGTTGTTGATGGAAACATCTATGATGAAAGTTTTATGCTATTTCCACATATTCAAGAGGAGATCGTTGAAGATATATGGGTTCCTAAAGTTTCCCTTCTTGACATAAATATCAGCAAGATTCGAGGACGAATCTTTTTTAAAGAAGGAGGGATGATACGGATCCAATATAGCAAATTTCTAACAATGGTGTGGAGCAAACTTATGTAATTCAAATAGATCTAAAAGGAGTTCAAAATCATATTCATATGATCCATATATATTTGGAGCGTGCTTCAACTCATATAGGGCAGATTTGGTGCAACACTTGCAATCATAGGCTTAGGGAGCCTAATCAAACCTATGGGCTAAAATTACACAAAGGGAAGGCTAAAGTGAAGATTAAGAAAGACTTTTGTGAAGATTTAACTTTGTTATGATGGGTTTGCTATATTTTATTATTTAAACACTTGTTTTATTTTAACTTTATTTGGACTTGTATTCTGGCCATATTTTATCTTTTAAGTTTTAGAGTGTTGGGCTATGTTTTGCGCTTATATTTTAATACTTATGTGTTTGATGTGTTATTTTAGAGTGTAATTGGGCTTGGATCTTGTGTGTGGTGCGGCCAAGTCTCAGAAGAGTCTTAGGATTTTATTTTTCTCCGTACTATATAAGGATAAGAAACACTTGTAAGAGGCAACTTTAAATCCAAATTTTCAGAATTATTTTCATGCTTTTGGTGTGTATTGCTTTGAGTGAGAGTGAGACTTTACTTTCATCAATTGCACCAAAAATCTTGGCTAACTTATCAACTATTCGTTGTGGCATTTGTCGGATTCTTATCTAAATCTTTCGATCTTTGGTGTTTCAGTTTCTCTAAGAGTGGAGTGCCATAAGAGGTGGGTTTATCAAATATTTGGATTCCATATTTACTTGTGCGTGTGGGTTTAAGGCTTGTGTCATAGGGTTCCACGTCAGTAGCGATTATTATAAAGATGTTTATGTAAGCCTATTCAAAATAACAAGTCAAGCCTTTTGTATTCTCATAATCTAATATAAACTTTTAAATCTTCCCATAATTTACCATATTTTCAATTTTCTAAAAATTTTATTCAAATTTTTCAAGATCGTGGAATGTTATTGTGATTTTATCCAACTATTTGCAACACATTTTTTTCTATTTCATATTCTAATTGATGTTACCTTTTATCTTTAGGGAACTAATTAAAAAAAAATGTTTTAATTTTAATAATTTAATTTAAAATTAAAAAATTTGCACAATTTTTTTTATTTAACATCACACTTGAGTATTTTTTTTAAATAATGTAACGCCATATATAACTTTTTTTATTATTAAATAAGGGTAGTATGTAGATAAAGGTCAATTGACCTTAAAAATCAAACGTTATGCATTTTGATAATTTATTTAAATATTTTAATTTTAATAATTTAACCTAGAATTGAAAATTTTATATAAATTTATCCAATTTTAAAATTACATTTGGAAAGAGTATGGTTGTGCTTATATGTTGATTTAAATAAATTTTTAATTAATTAAAATAATTCTAATTATAGCTTATGTATTAAAGATTTGCTTAGGTGTATAGATCTCACATTCAATAATAATAATAATAATAATAATAAACCCATATGTAGTGATACAATATTAAGAATACACTCCCTCAATTATAATTTCAAATTAAAATAAAATTAATATAAACTTTTTAATTAAATTGCTAAAATTTAAAAAAATTAAATAAAATAATTAAAGTACATGAATGTGTGACTTTTAAGGTGAATGTTATTTATTTATGTGTCAGATAGAATTCATATTTATTAATAAAAAAAACTATCTATCATTAAAAATACACTCTCTCTAATTATAATTTCATATGAAAATAAATTTATATAAACTTTTAATTTTAAACGAAAACGTATAAATATTTAAGTTTTTGAGTCTCAATTACCCGTATTATTATCATTTAGTCGAATTGGATGGTTTTAGTCGCATACCTTTACTAATCTCATCACTATTATTTTGATGGTTTTTGGTTTTTGAAATACACTATTGTTTTGAGGTTAATTGATTATGAAAGGTTGATAAATGTAGTAAAATAAGATTTCCAATCATAATAGTAAATGGAATTTAAAATTTAATTATTGAAAATTGAATATTTTTTTTATTAGAATTCGGGCTAATTCTGCCAAAAATTAATATTTGTATTAAAATATTAAAATGTGAAAAGATTTGACTTATTTTTATAATGAATTATATTTTCCTTACTATAAAAAATTAATAAAACTTAGCTTTAAAAAACCAAAATACATATCAATAGCATGACCTTATATGCATAGTTTGTGAAGCTTATGACCATAAAATAATTAATAAACTTTTACTCTCTATTAATATTAGGCTCAAATGTTTGGTAACCGGCATATTAATTGAATTTAAAGAAACACTATATTTGGAATTTTTTTAGCTTTCATTATTATAGATATAATAAACATAATTACATAAATTAAATATAAAAAATAAATGAGATTACATTTGATTAAAACAAGCTTTATGAGACAGCACGCAGACAATGATTTGGTTGTCTTAGAATGCAAGATCGATCACAAAATTAATAAAAATAAAAAGTTACAAACAACATTTAAGACCCATTAATAATATTAAAAAACCTTGAATGTTTACATTTTCACCATCTCTTTTTACACAGATTGGTTGGCTGCTTAAAAAAGCTTTGACTTTAGGTAAAACATTGACATGGTTGAAGAAGCATGGTGTACATTGCTGAATCTGATATATTGCAGTTGGTTTCTTCAGTGAACAATAAAAGAATGGAAAGTTCATATTTGGATCTTTTTATTCAAGATATAATGGTTCTCCTTTTAGAGATTTTTAATATTTCTCTTATGTATGTTAGAAAAATTACGAATTAGTATGGTCATGTTCTTGTCCGAGATGCTGTTTCTTTGGCAGTTTCAAAAGAATGGTGTAACTGTCCTCCATATCTTTTTTCTTTAATATACTAGCTCATGATGTTTATTAATGTATAAATATTTTTAATTAAAAAAATTAAAAAAATTATTCCACCAACTATTATAGTATTTTGATTATGGTGAAATTTGCATAAAATTAACTATAAAACTTAGCTAAATATTGAGAGTGGGAGAGAGAAGAAAGATTAAAAAGCAGTTTTGGATCCCAACTGCAAACCGGATTGACAGTTGACACTTGATCTTCTTCTCTTCGCTTCTGTGGCAGTCTTTTGGGTGATGGTCACGTTAATCCCACCCAAGCCACCTCATCATTGAAAAATCTAATATCTCATCTGCCCCTCACGTGCCAAAGTTGTCTCCATCATTTATCATGAAAAAAAGGATTGAATTTCTCATTTTTTACAGCTCAGACAAAATAGTAATGAATTTAAACTGACCTGAAATAATTTGATTGATTAATCGATTTGAATAAGAGATCCCTATATTACCAATCCAACAACTCAGATTCACCGCTTCAGTTTTTCTATTAAATTAATGTAATTGAAAGATTAAATTAAATCAATTCAATTATTTTATTAAGAATTTTTATGGCACACTGCATATCTATAAGAGGAGAACTGAAATAGATTTTTAAAATTAAAAAAGTTGGATAATGATGTAATCCACATAATTAAGTTTATATGTCTCAGGCTGTTCATCTAGACAATAGGGATCAACATTAGATATATGTGAGTATGTTATTACAGCTAAATAGTTGAGATCATAATTTGCCATATCAACTCATTTTAATTTCTTCTAGGATATCTCAACTGTTTAGTTTAAATAGATATGTTAAGGAACAGTACTCAGTACTAACTCTAATATATGTTGCCTTATTATATATAAGGTTCTATTTTATTTTAATTTAATAAATATAAATTAAGAACTATATATACTTTACAGATAACCAGAAATAATTTGGTTATAATATGGAGGGATGAATTAATTTTTCAGTAGAATGCAGATGGGATTGTTCAGATTTGTATTGAGGTTCTCTGCTTTTTAACAGTTATCTCTTTCCATTTCATTTATATTTCCATTCATCAACACAATAACTAAAGTTTCTAATAATATTAGTGTATGAATTAATTTCTTCAATTCAAATAAAATGAGTAATCGCTATTGCAAAAATGGATCAAAGGTAACAGTTAGTAGGGGTGTAAACAAATCAAACTGATGTTCTGAGATCTAGAAAAAGGGTTTTACAGTATGAGTGTGAACTTTTATGGAGAGAAATGTGTTTCCCTCCTTTTATTCCTTTCCTTTTATTTCTTTCCTTTTGTCCGTTAGTGATGTCTAACAACCTCTTTGCTACAGTGCCACCTGTTTCTGTCACGCAGGTCCGTACGTACGGAAGTGTCAGAACCTTTCTTCATGCCAGACGGCTATTTAATTCCCCCCAGCGCACATGCAGGTAGGGCTGCGAAGTGACTGGACCTGTTATCCTTCATCACGTCACATCACTGGACTGGATTTCTTCTCCTCGGACCTGGGCTCACGGACGACCCAGCCTGCCCCGCGTGCCTAGGCCGAGACTTAGGATACTGAACTGGTCGACTGAGGAAGGCTCCATGGGTTTTGGATCAGCGCTGTTTTCTTGGGCTTGACCTTTCCCAGAGGTGGTGAGGCCCGGCGGTCATCAATTCCCCCTTTACCTCCTAAGCAATTATTGCATGATTGATGAAGGGGTAAATCCCTAGAACTCATTATGACCGCGCGGCCCAAGGACGGCTCCCATCAAAACGTCTTTTATTTACCTTACTGTTTTTAAAATTCAAAACCCCAAATCTCCACAGAACTCTTCTTCTCATTCTGCTCCCTGTGTGCTCCATCTCTCTCGTTTCCTTGCCAAATCGTCTTCAAGGTACATTTCCTGTTCTGCAATGAATAGTCCCAGGCTTCCTGATGTCCTGAATCTGGAGTCTAATGTCACCCCTTCTTCTCTTTCGACCTTCTTTTCTCGGGAATACCTAGACACCCCATTTACCGTATTAGGGCTCCCAATCTCAATGAGAAGATCGTTCTTCCCGATTCTCCTCCCTCTGGTCTCGTTGATCCCTAGAGGGATCTTAGTTTGGTTTTTTTTTGTCAAATAACGCGAGTTCAGCCTGACTTTTCCATTTTCTCCGTTTTTCGTTGAGGTTTTCCGTTACTTTGGAATTACTCCCCGTATACTTGCACCCAACTCCATCCTCTTTATGTGTTCTTTCGAGTCTGTGAGTCTCAGTTGAGGATTCAACCCTATGGCTGCCCTGTTTTCTACCTTCTTCCGTCTAGTCCGGGCTTGCCAGGGTTTTTATTATTTTGCCTCTCGAGGAGGATTGTCCATTTTCTCGGGACATAAAGACTCTATCAATGGTTGGGCTAAGGGGTTCGCCATTGTGGACTTGAAGGGAGGCCCTGGAGTGTCGTGTTAAGTTGACCTCTCTTGGAGGGATGTGTTCCCGGACTGCAATGACCTTCCTCAACTGACCCTCTCTAAGCAGATTGGCCTTCTCAGACTAACTTCTGTTAAGCGAAAGTATAATGTTGAGAAGTGTATGTTTGTGTCCAATCTTCAAAACTGCTAGAAAGCTGGTACTTATTTGCTGAGATCCTACCTTTTCCACTTTCTGTCTTTATTGAATGTGCTTCTAACTCGTTTGATTATTTCTGTTTTCTGCAGCTTTTGACCTCCCCATGGATAGAATCAAGCCACCAAAGAATTTCATACTGTCCTGGGAGATTATGACGGCCGCTCTGGATGCTTTCCGAACTGGCATGTTCGTGGCTCACACAACTCGGGAGGTCGCCCATGTTATCTCCCCCAAGGCAGCTGGCTAGATTGTCCCTCCTCCCCCAGCTTCTTCTCGCACCCTAGTGCCAACCTCGAAGGATTCCCATTCTGACGCTCCCAAGGCACCCAGCTGCAACCAGACTCCTTCCTCCTCCTGATCTCCTGCTGCCCCAAAGTCCAAACCGGCCTCACTCCGGACTTTCAAGGAGCACATAGTCATTGAAGAGTCCGCTGAGGATGTTTTGCAGGGAAGGACTGAGGTCGCTCCCAAAGGAAGCACCGAGGTCATCTCTACTTCTAAAGTTGTCTCCCAGGGCAGCACCGAGGTCATCCTAGCTGATAAAGGCATCTCTGAGGGTGGTGTCGAGGTCGTCCCGACTGCCAAGGGCGCCTATGAGGGTGGAGCCGAGATCGTCCCAGCTGCCAAGGTGATAGAGCATATTTTAGACCATTTTATCATGATGTTATTAATGTTTATTTACACCTTTTCTGCCTAATTTTATGGTTTTGATCTTATTTTGCAAAAGATAGGTGTAAAGAGACAATTTGGTGAAAATGCTCTTAAAACTGTCAAAAAGTGCCAAATATGAAAAGTGCCAAATAAGGAAAGTTTTCAAATATGAAAAGTGCCAAATAAGGAAAGAGTCCAATAAGGATAGCGCAGTCAGCAGATCATTTGAAATTCAAATTGCAAATCCTTCTTTCCTTATTCAGAATGTGAAGACACCTCAGCAGTCAGTCCTGCCTATTCAGGAAGCAAGATCTCAAGAAGATGCATTTGCCTCTCATGCATTCATAATTCAAAATTTAAAATTCAAAAGAAGGCTCCACCTAAAAAGGAAAGTTTGGACAGCATACTCCCCACTTCTGATACCCTAGCCGCACGCCTCTTTGCTCTAGCACATGTGTGCCGCGCCTCTCCTCTCTCCTAAAACAACTTGGGCGGCAAGTTGTATAAGGGCAGCCTCTTGGGCAGCAACTCATCAACTTGGGCAGCAAGGAAGACATAGGGCAGCACCTAAGATCTATTTAAAGACAACTTGAAGGACCGGCCACCTCTTCAACACTTCTCTTCCGCAACTTCTTCCATTCGGCCAAGGAGTAGCCGCACGCCTCCAAGCCTTCAAGTCCTTCGGTTCCTTCTTTCTCTTCTTCTTTTCTTCTTTTTTTGGTTTTGGTTCAGCCATGAGTGGCTGAAACCTTTTGTTCTAGTTGAGGACTAGGTGATACTTTGGTTATTTTATGGATTGGGAGACTTGATCATATATTGTTCATCTTTTGGTTATTCAATATTTGTGCAATTTCATGATTGATTCCATTATTGCTTTGTTATTTTGATCAATGTGGCCAGTTGATTCTTGATTGGAAGGTAATATATTGTTAGTTTGAATAATTTTGAGTCCGTAATTGCTTGGATTGTTCAAACATAAGAACACTTGGTTTAAAAACTAAGGAAGTTGCATAATCTAGCAATATCACCATGCGTTTGGGTAGTTAGGATTAGATCTCTCTATTTCTTAATGCAATTGACAGTTGTTTTGATGCCTAAGACCCAAGGACGTTCCTTGGCAACTTGTTGATTAGTGATTAATTAGAGGACGTTTTCTAATTGGGTTATGATTAAGGAGAGACATGGTGGTGAGAAGCGTCTTCCATCTCCATAACTAATCTATTAAATCTATCAAGGGAAACTAAGTGTCAATGATCAATCCCAACTACTGAAGTGGATCCAATTCTTCAACTAGATCTTTCTCATTATTGATTTCTCTTTATTTTTACTATTCGCTTTCTTTTATTGCTTTCAGAATTAGATCAGTCCAATCAATCTCAAAACCCCCCTTTTACTTTACTTGCAGTTACTTTTATTTTGCTTTCAGTTTAATTTGCTTTCAGTTCTCTTGCTTTCAGTCTACTCTTTTGGTCTTGATAAGAAAGATAGGTAAGTTTTCAATTCCCTGTTGTAACAGCCCGGAATCCGATACCCCTCTGTAACGGCCCGAACCGCTACCGGCGCTAGGATCTAGGTCGGCTTAAGGCCGCCGGAACCCGTAGCAAGCCTGACATGAACTCTGTGTACCTGATAAATCCCATACATGATCAAACATAAATATAAAAACTGAAAAACTTTCCTACCACTTACCAAGCTTGACCTGCATGCACTATGTCTGTAAACATAGAACCCACTCTCATAGGGTCAGCATACCATATGTCAGCCTTGGTTCAACACATTTCTCATCAAGAAACATAAAACAGGATCATGCATAACAAGGGAGTAATCATACACCAGGGCAAAGCACAATTCTATCCCTTATATGACCTTACATATCCATACAATACTTTATATACTAGTCTTTTAATTTACATCATGTTCACTACTCTATTACATAGCCAAAACCTCAGCCAACTCATACTCATAACTCTGATGACTCTGACTTCCCATAGCTATCTCTGACCCTGCAAAACTGGGGTTAAGGGAGAGGGATGAGCTAAACAGCCCAGTGAGTAGAAACAATGAAAACAGTTCATTAATTACATGCTTTCATGAAATGCGTCACAGCACAAACATTTCACATCTCGGATTGGACATGACCTCAAAACTCTCTCTGTCAGCGCCCGGCCCCTCCCAGGAGCTCACACAGGTCTTTCCTTGCTTAACAGATCGTGGGCTATTGAGATCGCCTTGGTCCATCCCCATCAACAATAAATAATGCAATGCATCATATTCGTGTCTACTAATGCAATCAACCTATTGCATACTTATAGTACTCATGGTGCATGAAACATGCTAAAAGCATTTAACTTCTCAATTTAAAAGATTAAGTTTAGTTCTACTCACCTCTGGCAGACGCTGGACTGACTCTGCAACAGCTAATACTGACGGCCTCCTTGGTCCCTCGGGTCCGATCCTAGACAGGTGGACTTGAATGAGGTGCCAAACACACTCTAAACAACTCATAACCAACTCTATAACACTCCCCAAAAACCCCCTCAGACATCCTCAAGCATGCATGGAAAACAAGCAAAGAAAAGCTGGACAGGGGATCTTCGGCGGCACCTTCGGCGGCTGAACCCCCTCTCCAGAGACGAAACTCGGGCACTTTCGGCGGCACCTTCGGTGGCCGAAGTCCCTTCCAGATCCGAAAGTCTAAACTTTCGGGGGCAAGGTTCGGGGGTTGAAAGACCTTCTAGAGCCGAAAGTCACCAACCTTCGGCGGCATGTTCGGCGGCCGAACCTTCCCTCCAGAGACGAAAGTCCCATCTTTCGGGTGCAAGGTTAGGCGGCCAAAACAGCCTTCTCAAGGGGTTCGGTGGTCGAACCTTGCTTCGGCGGCCGAACCTGAGTTCATCCAGAACTCAGCTTCAAGCACAAACAAGCCACTCAAACCTTCCAACACCCAAAACATGCAAACCACAATTCCACAACCTGCATATACTCAAGTATAGGCACAAAGGGGTCCAAAACTAACTTACAACCCCAACCAATAACACATCTAAACACATAAGCATGCTTTGACCACAAATCAACCAAAAACTCACTTTACCCTAAACATGCATCTCTACCCATAAACCTCCATAAAACCTTCATAAAACATCAAAGAAGCTAAGGATCTACACTTACCTCTTGAAGAACAAGGGTTGATGTGATCCAAAACTAGAGATGTGGAGAATTCAAGCTCCAAAGTCTCCAAGCTCTCAACTTTGCTTAAAAACTCTAAAAACCAAGTTCAACCTCATTAAAACATGCAAGATTTGAAGAAATCTCATGAAACCATCCCAAGGAAACAAAAGCTACCTTTTGACCCACAAACAGGGAGCTCAAAACCCTCCATGGCCGGTCAAAGGGCTTTTATAGGTGGCCAAACCGCCTCTCCTTCGGTGGCCTAAGCAGCATGCAAAATCATGCAACGTTCGGCAGCCGAACTTCTCCTTCGGCGGCGAAACCATGCAATGTTCGGCGACCGAACTTATCCTTCGGCTGCCGAACTTATCCTTCGGCGGCCAAACCTGCACTTTGTCCCCTTGGTCTTTTCCCTTTCAAAACCTAATTCCTTTGCATTCAAAACCATAAAACACTTAGAAACATTTTGAAAACCTTTCTCTTACCCTTCAAAGAACCTCTGACATCCTCGAATTCCAAATTCCAACGGAGATTCCGCCAGAAAGTCAGAATTCCGATGCCGACGTCTAGCCGGGTATTACACCTGTGGATTCGATCCTTTCACCACTATCTGCAGTAGTAATATTGTTGATAACTGAAAATGTTATTTTTGACCGGCTTCGATAACCGACTGTCAAAAATTGGTGCCATTGCCGGAGAATTAATTTAACTGATTTATTTTTCTTTCATGACCAGATTTGGACATAGGGAGACTCTGCCTTACGATCCAGAAATTGAGCCCACAATCAGGAGATTAGGAAAGCAAACAACTCGGCTTTGGGAGACAGCTGAAGCCGAACCGTCCACTGAAGAGCACCTCTGTGCAGAACAACCTTCTGAATCATTTGAATCGCATCACCAAGCCATAGAGATGGCTGAAAACGTGGCACAACCTGCTGCCCATGCTGGACATGCTGTCCATGATGAAATAATACAAGAAAATCCAGCCATGAGGGCCCCAATGCCAAGAGAAAGAACCATGAGAGAGTTGGCAGCCCCTATAGGTGATCAAGCACCTCTTTGCATCACTTATCCACCTCTAACAGTTCCTTTTGAACTCAAAATAGGTTTGATTCATCTACTCCCTAAGTTTAGAGGTTTAGAGAATGAAAATCCACACAAGCACTTAAAAGAATTTAACATTGTCTGTTCATCCATGAGGCCGCAAGGCATAACTGAAGAACATGTTAAATTGAGAGCTTTTCCTTTTTCACTAGATGATTATGCTAAGAATTGGTTGTTTTACTTACCACTTGGATCTATCACTTCTTGGGATGACATGGTAATAGCCTTTCTGAACAAATACTTTCCAACTTCTAAAGCCATTGGCATAAGAAGAGAGATCGGTAGCATTAGGCAAAAATAATCTGAGGATTTATATGACTATTGGAAAAGGTTCAAAAGATTGTGTACAGGTTGTCCTCAATATAATATCTCAGACAAGTCACTCATAGAATTCTTCTATGGAGGTTTGCTACCATCTGAAAGGAGATTTATTGATGTGGCATGTGGAGGATCCATTGCAGATAAGACACCTAGGGAGATGATAGAGTTGATCTCAACACTTGCAGCCTCATCTAGGCAATATGGAGAAGAAAAGCAACTGCAGAGAGGAGCTAATGAGGTAAGTACATCTACTATTTCCTCTCAGCTTTTTGAACTAACATCTGTTATGAAAAATTTTGTCATAGGCCAAGCTCAACAGGCTCAGACACCTCAGCCACCTAGGCCATGTGGGATTTGTGCATATATGGGATACCCAACTGATCAATGTCCTACACTTCAAGAAGATAGCCAGCAAGTCAATGCAATTGGAGGATACAATAGCCAGGTAAGACATGATCCATATTCTAATACATACAATCCAGGTTGGAGAGACCACCCAAATTTCAGCTATGGAAGGGCCAACAATACCAGAACTACCAAAGAAATCAAGCCCAACCAGCACCTCCGAGTTCCAACACTACTCTTGATGAGGTAGTGAAGACTTTGCAAAACCTCCAACAGCAGATGGGACAAATGGCCACCTCCATAAGCAAGCTTCAATCCCAAGGTAAGCTACCTTCCCAAACTGAAACTAATCCTAGACAGAATGTGAGTGCTATCACCTTAAGAAGTGGGAAGGAGCTCCAAGATGACAAATCAGAAGAAGGAAGACCAAGGGTGCAAGAACAAGCCACTGCAGAAGAGCAAGCCGAATGCTCCTTCTCCAGGCCGATTGGGCACACCACTCCTACACACACGCATAAGGCTGATCAACAGGTAAATTTCAAAATTCCACCTCCTTTTCCAAAAGGATTTGAAAGGACACAAAAAGAAAAAGAAGAAAAGGAGATCCTTTAGACCTTCAGGAAAGTGGAAATCAACATACCTCTGTTAGATGCTGTGAAACAGATTCCCAGGTACGCAAAATTTCTGAAAGAACTGTGTACTAACAGAAGGAAGCTTGTTGAGAGAGAAAAAATAAGTGTAGGTGAGGTTGTTACTGCTGTGATAAAAAGAGAACTGCCAACCAAATGCAAAGACAAAGGAATGTTTGCTATTTCTTGCAAAATTGGCAATGTTGGGATAAAGAAAGCTATGTGTGATCTAGGTGCATCCATTAATGTTATACCTCTTGCTATTTATAATTCTTTGAATGCAGGTGCACTGAAAGACACAAGAGTAGTAATTCAGTTGGTTGACAGATCTGTGGTGTATCCAAAAGGAGTTCTAGAAGATGTTCTAGTACAAGTAGATGAACTTGTCTTTCTAGTAGACTTTTATGTGATTGATACAAAGGAAGACAATGGTAACACTACTTCAGACATCCTACTTGGACGTCCTTTCTTGAGCACAGCCAGGACTTAGATAGATGTGCATGATGGCACTCTTACCATGGAATTTGAAGGGGAAGTTATTAAATTTAATGTTTATGATGCTATGAAATATCCCCATGACATGTCCCCTGTTTATGGTTTAGATATCATTAATTGTTTGAGCTAGGAAATTTTTGATATGAATCATGATGATATGCTAAATAATGACCTTTGCAGGAATGAGAACCAGAAAGAGCCAGAACTGAAAGAAACAGTCTGCAGCATCCAGCAAATGAGCTGCAGACAACCGCAGGAAGAACAAAAATCGAACGCACCACTTCAACTCGGTCCGTGAATCAGCTTTGCGCAGACAGAGCGCACTCCAGCTGCACCTCTGCAGCTCCAATCGCAGATCACTCCCTTCAGCCTTCCATTTCAGAAAGACCTTGCGTAGAAGGAGGAAGCTGAAACCGGTTCAGCCAGGCACCACACTCAGACAGACACTTGTCCCCCCAAGCAGCAGAATAGAGGTCAAAAAATTTCAGAACCAGATCTGAAGCCTCTTCCAGACCACTTGAAATATGTATACTTGGGTACTGAAAAGACACATCCAGTGATAGTGTCCAATCAATTGAGTCAGACTGAAGAAGAAAGCCTCCTGAGAGTACTGAAGAAGCACAAGGGAGCCATAGGATGGACCATAGATGACATAAAAGGCATCTCCCCTGCCACATGCATGAATAGAATACACATGGAAGAGGAATGCAAGCCAGTCCGAGATGCTCAAAGAAGGCTGAATCCACCTATGATGGAGGTGGTGAAAAAGGAGATAGTCAAGCTTCTAGATGCAGGTATTATCTACCCAATCTCTGATAGTAAATGGGTAAGTCCTGTGTATGTAGTCTCAAAGAAAACTGGGATCACCATTGTTCCAAATGCTGAAGGAGAACTTGTTCCAACTAGAGTTCAGAATGGGTGGAGAGTATGTATGGACTTTAGAAAGCTCAATGCAGCAACAAGAAAGGGTCACTTCCCTCTGCCCTTCATTGATCAGATGTTAGAAAGGCTTGCAGGTAAGTCTCACTATTGCTGTCTTGATGGTTTTTCAGGTTTCTATCAAATTCCAGTGGCTCTAGAAGACCAAGAGAAGACGACCTTCACTTGTCCTTTTGGCACTTTTGCATTTAGAAGAATGCCATTTGGACTATGCAATGCACCTGCCACCTTTCAGCGATGCATGATGAGCATATTCTCTAACTATGTGGGGAAAACCATTGAAGTCTTCATGGATGACTTCACAGTGCACGGTGACTCCTTTGAAGAATGCCTTGCCAATCTTGAAAAGATCCTATAGAGATGCCTTGAGTCTAATCTTGTACTTAATTATGAAAAATGTCACTTTATAGTTAACCAAGGTATGGTCTTAGAGCATGTTGTTTCAGCTAAAGGTATTGAAGTGGACAAAGCCAAGGTAGACATCATTAAAAATCTGCCTTATCCCACAAATGTTAGAGATATCTACTCTTTCCTTGGTCATGTAGGATTCTACAGGAGATTCATAAAAGACTTCTCCAAAATCACACAGCCATTATGCAGATTGCTCCAACAGGATGTAACGTTTGATTTTGATACAGATTGTAAGACAACATTTGATCTGATAAAGGAATTACTTGTGACTGCCCCAATCATTCAAGCACCTGATTGGAACTTGCCCTTTGAAATCATGTGTGATGCAAGCAACTATGCAGTGGGAGCAGTTTTGGGGACATGTGGGGAACTCACCCCATGTGATTCCTTATGCATCTCGCACATTGGATGCTGCCCAAAGCAACTACTCAACAATAAAAAAGGAGCTATTAGCTGTTGTATTTGCCTTAGAGAAGTTCAGATCGTACCTCCTGGGGACTAAAGTCATCATCTATTCAGACCATGCAGCCTTGCGATATCTGATCAAGAAAAAGGAGGCCAAACTGAGACTCATTCGGTGGATTCGATTGTTACAAGAGTTCGATATGGAGATAAGGGACAAGAAAGGAAAGGAGAATCTAGTGGCTGATCACCTGAGCCGCCTTCCCTCCAGCTCTATGCCAAGTCCAATCAAGGAAGACTTCCCAGACGAACATCTATTCGTCTCTCAATTTGCTTAAGTGGATCGCACCATGCACACCACCCCAGGGGAGTACTCAATTTCCTTTGATCTTTTAATTTTTCCAATACATTGAGGATAATGCATGATTTAGGTGTGGGAGTGCATATCTCTGAATTAATTCTTCTTTCAGTTTTGCAATTTTTTGCTTTTAGTTTGCGATTTTTTGCTTTCAGTCTTTCAGTCTTGTGTTTTCTTCTTTCAGTTTTGCATGAGAATGCTAGCCATAGTTTGAATTTTTTCAAATTTTTTTCGTTTTTTGCTTTCAATAACACACACTTTAGTCACAGTTTTTGTTTTTCTGTTTTGATTTTCTTTACTTGAACTGATAGACTATGTTGGATGAGCTTTCTTTCCATGACCCCATTGATGTGATGACTTTTTAAACTTAAGTTAAATCAATTGCAGTGAGTTGTATTCATGTTTGGGAATTGCCTTTTGAATTGAATCTTTGAGCTTGCCATGGTGAAAAATATATTGATGACACAAATTAGAGAAAATGAATTGAAAGATGTGTGAATGAACTTAACATGACTTGTTTTAGCAATTGATGTTGATTTGCCCAATTCATTGATTAAAAGGAATTCGGCAAAGGCTTAGACTTCATGAGCACAAATTGAAAACTGTTCCAATGGTTGAAAGACTATGAACAGAGCTAGTAGCCACTTGGACAAGTGACCAACTGAGTAACTGGGGGTGGGTATCACAAATATGTACCTTCATGTCAAAAGGTTGGTGACTTTTTCAAGCAAGAATTAATGTGCAAAAGGCCGAATAAAGTACTTCAAGGTAAGGTCAAATCACTCTGAAAGCTAGAAAAAGTATTAATTGAACAAATAATATGTGCATGTGTAATCTCTCTCTTGAGGAAAATAAATCCTAGCCATGGTAAGTGAAGGGAAACAAGGAAGGAAGGTGAGTAACCTTGATGCATATATTCTTCACTGCAATGATTTAAAATAAGTATCTAGAGTGAGAGCTTAAGTGGAAATAAGGATCAAGTAGCAAAAAGAGCTTGTTTGACTATATTCATTTGCTTGAGGACAAGCAAAAGGCTAGGTGTGGGGGTATTTGATAGAGCATGTTTTAGACCATTTTATCATAATGTTATTAATGTTTATTTACACCTTTTCTGCCTAATTTTGTGGTTTTGATCTTATTTTGCAGAAGATAGGTGTAAAGAGACAATATGGTGAAAATACTCTCAAAACTACCAAAAAGTGCCAAATATGGAAAGTTTTCAAATATGAAAAGTGCCAAATAAGGAAAGAGTCCAATAAAAAAAGCACAGTCAGCAGATCATTTGAAATTCAAATTGCAAATCCTTCTTTCCTTATTCAGAATGTGAAGACACCTCAGCAGTCAGTCCTGCCTATTCAGTAAGCTAGATCTCAATAAGATGCATTTGCCTCTCATGCATTCAGAATTCAAAATTTGAAATTCAAAAGAAGGCTCCACCTAAAAAGAAAAGTTTGGACAACATACTCCCCACTTCTGATACCCTAGCTGCATGCCTCCTTGCTCTAGCACATGTGTGCTGCGCCTCTCCTCTCTCATGAAATAACTTGGGCGGCAAGTTGTATAAGGGTAGCCTCTTGGGCAGCAACTCATCAACTTGGGCAGCAAGGAAGACCTAGGGCAGCACCTAAGATCTATTTAAAGTCCACTTGAAGGACTGGCCACCTCTTCAACACTTCTCTTCCGCAACTTCTCCCATTCGGCCAAGGAGTAGCCGCACGCCTCCAAGCCTTCAAGTCCTTCAGTTCCTTCTTTCTCTTCTTCTTTTCTTCTTTTTTTGGTGTTAGTTCAGCCATGAGTGGCTGAAACCTTTTGTTCTAGTTGAAGATTAGGTGATACTTTGGTTGTTTTATGGATTGGGAGACTTGATCATATATTGTTCATCTTTTGGTTATTCAATATTTGTGCAATTTCATGATTGATTCCATTATTGCTTTTATTTTGATCAATGTGGCCAGTTGATTCTTGATTGCAAGGTAATATATTGTTAGTTTGAATAATTTTGAGTCCGTAATTACTTGGATTGTTCAAACATAAGAACACTTGGTGTAAAAACTAAGGAAGTTGCATAATCTAGCAATATCACCATGCGTTTGGGTAACTAGGATTAGATCTCTCTATTTCTTAATGCAATTGATAGTTGTTTTGATGCCTAAGGCCCAAGGACATTCCTTGGCAACTTATTGATTAGTGATTAATTAGAGGACGTTCCCTAATTGGTTTATGATTAAGGAGAGACATGGTGGTGAGAAGCGTCTTCCATTTCCATAACTAATCTATTAAATCTATCAAGGAAAACTAAGTGTCAATGATCAATCCCAACATATGAAGTGGATCCAATTCTTCAACTAGATCTTTCTCATTATTGATTTCTCTTTATTTTTACTATTCGCTTTCTTTTATTGCTTTCAGCATTAGATAAGCCCAATCAATCTCAAAAACCCCCCTTTTACTTTACTTGTAGTTACTTTTATTTTGCTTTCAGTTTAATTTGCTTTCAGTTCTCTTGCTTTCAGTCTACTCTTTTGGTCTTGATAAGAAAGATAGGTAAGTTTTCAATTCCCTGTGGATTCGATCCTTTCACCACTATCTGCAGTAGTAATATTGTTGATAACTTAAAAGGTTATTTTTGACCGATTTTGACAGCCGACTGTCACAAGGGCACCTCTAAGAAAGGAGCTAAGGTCATCCCCGCTGCTCCTCATCCCAAAAAGACCACTGCCAGTGGTGCCATCACTCTTAGGGAGGCCACTAGTAAGCGAGCTCCTTCTTTGAAAATTCCTCCTGCTACCCCTCCCCCAAGAAGGCTTGTATTTCCAAGCAGCCTGCAGTAGCTCTCCCTCCTGGTGAGAAGAAGAAAGGGTCTGTGGAGCTGTTGTCTTCTGCCCGAGACAATAAGGCCTTAAATGCTGATGAAATTACTCCTCAGTCCGCCGTTGTAATACCCGGCTAGACTCCGGTATCGGAATCCCTACCGTCCGGTGGGACTTCGGATGTCGGAAACCTCTAGAAGGGTAAAACTATGATTTTATGAAATGTTTTCAGGTATTTCATGTTTTTAAGTAAGAAATTTAATGAGTTTTTACATGAAAAGTCCTTGAAGGAAAACCCAGGTTCGGCCGCCGAAAGTCAAGTTCGGCCGCCGAACATGCATGCGTTTTGGAGGCACGTTAGGCCCCCGAAAGCATGAGTGAGGGAAGTCAAGGTTCGGCCGCCGAACCTCATGCTCGGCCGCCGAACATTTGCATGGATGCGGAGGCACATTCGGCCCCCGAACGTGGCCTGGCCAGCCACCTATAAAAGGGTCCCTTAGGTCCTCACGGGCGAGCTTTTCTTCCCCGTTGTCGACCAAGGTGAACCTTCGCCGCCCCTCACCAATCTTGAGCATTTTCCTTCAATCTTTCACGTTTTTAACAAGTTTATAACTTTGTTTTGAAGATTTACAAGTTTTAAGCACGTTGGAGTACTTTGAGGTTCAAGGAGCTCAATCCTCCCATCTTTGAGTCAAGGTCGTTTTCCTCTCGATCTTCAAGAGGTAAGGGTCGATCTTGAACTCTTATTACGTTTTAAATAAGTTTTATGCAAGATCTATGGGTTAGAATGCATGTTTAGGTTATGTGTATGTTTATGGGTATAATGTATGTTTTTGAGCAATGTATGTTGGAAATGTGTTGTTTGAAGTGTTGTAGATGGGGTATATGCGTGTTTGAGGCCCCTAGGAACTTGTATGCCTGATTTGGTTGAAGTATATGCATGATTTGTGGGTTTGGGAGGCAGGAGGTTCATGAGAACCAAGTTTCTGCCCGTTTGGCAGAAACCAGGTTCGGCAGCCGAAGGAAGTTTCGGCCGCCGAACCCCTCTTGTGGAGGCAGCATTCGGCTGCCGAAGGTGCCCCCGAAAAGAGACTTTCGTCTCTGTCTGGGACTTTCGGCCGCCGAAGGTGCCGCCGAACCTAGCTGAGTTTCGTCTCTGTCCAGGACTTTCGGCCGCCGAAGGTGCCGCCGAAAGTGCCCTGTTCAGCCATTTCATGCATGTATTTCTATGATTATTTCATGATGTTATAGGGGGTTTTTGGGGAGTATATTTAAGTTATGTTTATGTATGTTTGGTCCCTCATTGGAGTCCACCTGTGTAGGTTCGGACCCGAGGAACCGAGGACCCCAGCAGTGAGCCAGCTGCTACAGAGTTTGTCAGAGCTAGCCAGATGTGAGTGGAATAAACCTTAAGTTTTAAAATAAATGAAATATGAATTTTGAGCATGATTCATGCATCATGAATGCCATGAGATATAATAGGTTGCTTGCATTAGTATTCACGAATATGTTGCATTGCATTTATGATGTTAATGTTGATGTGGATTGGTTATTGGATGATCCTTTAGTCCTCATATGATATGATTGATGATATGGCATGTTATGGTATGGAAGTCCAGGTTGTACCCATTCTACGTCCCTGGCACGATGTAAGAGAAAGTCCAGGTTGTACCCATTCTACGTCCCTGGCACAGTTGGTCCATATGATATGTTATGATAAGGGAAAGACCGGTTGACCCATTCTACGTCCCGGCACAGTTGGACTATGTAGAGGACTATTGGTGACAATACCATCCGAGATGTGATTTGTTGTGATGTGTTGCATTACATATTGGCATGAAATTTTAATACATGTTTTCTCTATTCTGCTCACTGGGCTTTGTAGCTCACCCCTCTCCCCTAACCCCAGATATGCAGGTACAGGGTAGACCAGGAGGATAGCCAGAGATATGAAGTGTTTATGTAATAGTTAGTTGTGGACATGACAGTTGAATTATGATGTAATGTAAGAGATTTCAGAATATTATAGCCATGTTATGTGTAATGATATTGAGGATTAGATATTGTGCTTGACATTATGTATTGAGGTATCCCTTTTATTACATGATCAAAATGTTTTATAATGTTATGGAAGCCAACCCATCTCATGGTGTAATTGCCCTTTGAGGCATTGTTGAGGTCCCATAGAGGGATCATAATTATGATTATGACTATGTACAGTATATGTTCAGGTTGAGTTGGATGTTTGAAAGAAAAGTTTGAATTTTTATGTATTTTCTTGATCATGTATGGGATTAAACAGGTTTCCAGGATATATGTTTGGCTTGCTACGGGTCCCGGCGGCCTTAAGTCGACCCGGATCCTAGCGCCGGTAGCGGTCCGATTTTCGGGTCGTTACAGAATGGTATCAGAGCCCTAGGTTCATAGGATCGGACCTAGAGTGTCGGGCTCATAGAGGTTATAGAAGGTCAAGCACAATAGGAAAGGTCATGTCCACTAGGATAGGATGTGGAGTCTTGTCTTACATGATGATGTGAAATGCCATGATTATATACATGTGCATTGATGCTATGATATGTTTATGTGATGAGGGTTCATGTGTGCCCACATGAACCATATGATGCTAATGCTTGCTTGATGTGTACTGTTTTTCAGAAAACAGGATGAGAGGAACCCGTCGATCGGCACGATTGACTGGAGTGCCACCTGAGGATGAGGGCACGAGCGCCCGTCCTCCTACATTGCCTAGGGCAATGTCTTGTAGAGCCAACAGAGAAAGAGTGTCAAGGGACCCTAGAAGGTCTTTTGATGCTAGCAGAAGGGGGACTGATAGAGGAGGAAGTTCTTCAGATGTGAGGGAGGTTATGGAAGAGGATCAGAGGAGGGATGGGAACCTGGATGTGAGCATGCAGGAAGAAGGGACAGGGGAGTCTCAGGGAGGCGTTCAGGCCTCGGGGTATGGTTTTCCACCCCATTATCCACCCTTCCCACAGGGTTCAGGGTATCCGATGGGAGGTACATCGGATTACTCCAGCTTTCACCCCTACCCTACCTACATGCCCTATCCACCTTTCTATCCACCTTACACACAGTACCCAGCTTATCCACCCTCACCTTTCTATCCAAACCCGGCAAACCCCACCTCGGGGAATGCTGCACCTCCACCTCCACCACCTACAGAACCAGTAGCCCCAGTTACTCAACCTCCTAGACCTAGCTCAACTGATGGGAGCAAGGTAAAGATGACAGATTACCTCAAGCTGGATGCTCCCAAATACAAGTCAGGGGATGACCCCTTTGAGTATCTGAGAGTAGTGAAGACAATAACTGATGAGCTAGGGGCAACTGACAGCAGGGCCATTCAGATGGCAGGGTTCACTTTAAAGTGCAAGAAGGCACGGGAATGGTTCAAGTGTTATGTGGACCCGAGACTAGACGGTATGACATGGGAAGAATTTGCGAATGAGTTCGCTGGATGGGCTTTTCCAGACAGTTCTAGGGAACTGAAGATGATTGAGTTTGAGCAACTGAGGCAGTCAGAGCACATGAGTGTAGAGGAGTTCACGGATAAATTCTTGGAGCTATTGCCTTTTTCAGGGCAAGCTCTAGATACAGATACGAAGAAAGCCAAGAAATATGTTATGAAGCTGCACTCCAGGTACTCCTCGTTAGTTCAGTCAGCTGAGAGAGAAAGTTTCCATACTGTGGTGGATATGGCTCGAAGAATGGAGGCAAGTGCTATAGTTGAGGGGTCAGTGAGGCAGTCAGTGACCCAGTCTTCAGGGGTTAAGACCCCAAGCAGAGGAGGACCAGGGTTCTCTTCTCAAAGCTCAGGAAAGAAGAGGTGGGATAACACCACCAGGAAGACGAAGAAGAATAAGTTTTGGAACAAGCTGAAATCCGGTCTAGGATTTGGCGGTGGCTCGAGTTCAGGCTCAGATGGTACAGAATGCCAGAGATGTGGAAGACCACACAGGGGAGTGTGTCGAGCTGGGACTAACACATGTTTCAGATGTGGACAGGAGGGACACATGGCTCGGGATTGTCCTAGAGCGCCTTTCATGGGCCAGCCCCAGCAGACAGCTTCTGGTAGTGTGGCACAGCCAGCAGTTCCAGCCATGACTCAGGGCAGTGGTAGAGGTAGAGGGAGAGGGGCAGCCTCTTCTTCTGGTTCCCGAGGTGAAGGTCCATCAGCTCCAGCCAGGATCTTCACCATGACTCAGCAGGAGGCTAACACATCCAACACCGTGGTGTCAGGTAATCTCGTCATTGGGTGTTCTGATGTGTATGCATTAATGGACCCGGGTGCATCTCATTCATTTATTGCTCCGAGAGCCGTTGAGAGGTTGGGTCTGATAGTCTCTGGGTTAGAGTGTCCCCTATGGGTCAGTGGACCCAAGTGTGACCCGTCAGTGGCAGTGTCAGTCTGCCAGTACAGTCCAGTTTTTGTTGAGGGAAGATGCCTCTCCGCCGACCTTGTGGTTCTAGATTTGACAGACTTTGACGTCATTCTAGGGATGGATTGGCTATCTACCCATGGTGCTACCTTGGACTGCAGGGACAAGGTAGTCAGGTTCAGAGATCAGAACGGGTCAGAGGTCGTCTTCAGAGGAGACAAGAGGGGCACGCCTAGAGGTTTGATATCAGCTCTTCAGGCTCGTAGGTTGCTTAGGAAGGGATGTCAGGGGTACTTAGCTCATGTGAGAGAACTAGACAGTCAGGTCAGGGAGCCGGCCTCGGTGCCAGTTGTCAGAGAGTTTCAGGATGTCTTTCCTGATGAACTTCCAGGTTTACCACCTGCTAGGGAGATAGAGTTCGAGATAGAGTTGGTACCTGGAGCTAGACCGATCTCTATCCCTCCCTACAGGATGGCCCCAGCCGAGTTAAAGGAGTTGAAAGAGCAATTGCAAGAGCTGGTAGAAAAGGGTTTCATCCGACAGAGTACCTCACCTTGGGGTGCTCCGGTCTTGTTTGTGAGGAAGAAGGATGGATCCCTTAGACTTTGTATCGATTACAGGCAGTTGAACAAAGTCACTACCAAGAATAGGTACCCATTGCCTAGGATCGACGATCTATTTGACCAGCTAGCCGGAGCAGGTTGTTTCTCTAAGATAGATCTGAGATCGGGGTACCATCAGCTAAGGATAAGAGAAGAAGATGTGCCGAAGACAGCTTTCAGGACCAAATATGGGCATTTTGAGTTCCTTGTGATGCCGTTCGGGTTAACTAACGCCCCTGCAGCATTCATGGATCTCATGAACAGAGTGTTTAGCCAGTACCTGGATCACTTTGTTATTGTCTTCATAGATGATATCTTAGTGTATTCCAGGAATGCAGAGGAGCATGCCCATCATCTGAGGTTGGTCTTGCAGACTTTGAGGGAACATGGCTTGTATGCCAAGTTCTCTAAGTGTGAGTTCTGGCTGAGGAGCATTTCGTTCTTGGGGCATGTAGTGTCAGAGAATGGGATTGAGGTGGACCCCAAGAAGACAGAAACTGTGGTTAACTGGCCTAGACCCACTTCAGTGACAGAGATTAGAAGTTTCTTGGGTTTGGCAGGTTACTACAGGAGGTTCGTTCAGGACTTCTCAAAGATAGCAGCTCCTCTGACCAGGTTGACCAGAAAGAATCAGAAATTTCTGTGGACCGACCAGTGCGAAGAGAGTTTTGAAGAGCTCAAGAAGAGGTTGACTTCAGCACCAGTTTTAGCTCTGCCATCTAGTGGAGAGGACTTTACAGTCTTTTGTGATGCGTCCCGTGTGGGACTGGGTTGTGTGCTTATGCAGAATGAGAAGGTGATTGCTTATGCTTCTAGGCAGCTAAAGAAGCATGAGTTAAATTACCCCACACATGACCTTGAGATGGCAGCAGTAATCTTTGCACTCAAGATGTGGAGGCACTACCTCTATGGGGTAAAGTGTGAGATCTTCACAGATCATAAGAGCCTGCAGTACATCTTGAGTCAGAGAGATCTGAATTTGAGACAGAGGAGATGGGTGGAGCTGCTGAGTGACTATGATTGCAAGATTCAGTATCATCCGGGTAAGGCGAATGTCGTGGCAGACGCCCTAAGCCGGAAGTCACTAGGCAGTCTATCCCACATATCGGCAGAGAGGAGGCCAGTGGTGAAGGAGTTTTACAAGCTTATTGAGGAAGGTCTACAGATGGAGTTGTCTGGTACAGGTGCCTTGGTCGCTCAGATGAAAGTGACACCCGTGTTTCTGGAGCAGGTGGCTCAGAAACAGCATGAGGACCCAGAGTTAGTGAAGATTGCCAGGACTGTTCAGTCAGGCAATGGTAGTGAGTTCAGATTCGACAGCAAGGGGATCCTCCGCTATGGGAGTCGATTATGTGTACCAGATGACATTGGGCTAAAAGGAGACATTATGAGAGAGGCTCATAATGCAAGATACAGCATTCACCCCGGAGCCACCAAGATGTATCAAGATCTAAAGAAGGTTTATTGGTGGCCAGCTATGAAGAAAGAAGTGGCACAGTTCGTGTCAGCCTGCGAAGTATGTCAGAGGGTGAAGCTGGAACATCAGAAGCCGGCTGGAATGCTTAACCCGCTACCTATTCCAGAGTGGAAATGGGAAAATATAGCTATGGATTTCGTAGTGGGGTTACCGGCGGCGTCCAACAGATTAGACTCCATATGGGTGATTGTGGACAGACTCACCAAATCTGCTCACTTCATTCCTGTCAGGAGTGGCTACTCTGTAGACAAGTTGGTGCAGGTGTATGTGGATGAGATTGTCAGACTGCATGGGGTCCCGGTATCTATAGTGTCAGATAGAGGGCCCCAGTTCACCTCCAGGTTTTGGCGGAGTCTGCAGAACGCTATGGGTACCAGATTGGACTTCAGTACTGCCTTCCACCCACAGACAGATGGACAGTCAGAGAGGACCATCCAGACAATAGAGGATATGCTCAGAATGTGTGTGCTAGATTTTGGCGGTTCTTGGAGGCAGCATCTACCTTTGGTGGAGTTTGCCTACAATAACAGCTATCATGCTAGCATAGGGATGGCTCCATATGAAGCTTTGTATGGGAGGAAGTGCAGATCACCTATCTGCTGGGAGGAAGTAGGAGAGAAGACTCTTGCGGGTCCGGAGTTAGTAGAGCTTACCAGCAGGGTAGTACCCATAATCAGAGAGAGGATCAAGACTGCTGCTAGTCGGCAGAAGAGTTATGCAGATATCCGCAGAAGACAGCTAGAGTTTCAGGAGGGGGATTTGGTTTTGCTCAAGGTGTCTCCTATGAAAGGGGTGGTGCGGTTCGGGAAGAAGGGTAAGTTAGCTCCACGGTACATCGGTCCTTTCGAGGTGCTTCAGAGGGTCGGTAATGTGTCGTACAAGCTAGACTTGCCTGCTTCGATGGAGAGAATCCATCCGGTTTTCCATGTTTCTCTGTTACGGAAGTACGTGTCAGATCCGAGCAAGGTTCTTAGTGAGCCTGATGTAGAGATCCAAGAGGATCTCACCTATGTAGAACAGCCAGTGCGGATCCTAGACACTCAGATCAGAAAGCTGAGGAACAAGGAAATCCCGATGGTGAAAGTCCTTTGGAACCACCACAATATTGAAGAATGCACCTGGGAGACACGGGAGTCCATGCTCCAACAATACCCCCATCTGTTTTGAGGTGAGTGTTAGTTGTTCTATGTGTTGCATGTATGATATATTGTATGCTATGTTGTATGTTATGATTGATGCCATGCTTTGTATGTTAGTTGAGGAACATTCGGGGACGAATGTTCTTAAGGGGGGGAGAATGTAATACCCGGCTAGACTCCGGTATCGGAATCCCTACCGTCTGGTGGGACTTCGGATGTCGGAAACCTCTAGAAGGGTAAAACTATGATTTTATGAAATGTTTTCAGGTATTTCATGTTTTTAAGTAAGAAATTTAATGAGTTTTTACATGAAAAGTCCTTGAAGGAAAACCCAGGTTCGGCCGCCGAAAGTCAAGTTCGGCCGCCGAACATGCATGCGTTTTGGAGGCACGTTAGGCCCCCGAAAGCATGAGTGAGGGAAGTCAAGGTTCGGCCGCCGAACCTCATGCTCGGCCGCCGAACATTTGCATGGATGCGGAGGCACATTCGGCCCCCGAACGTGGCCTGGCCAGCCACCTATAAAAGGGTCCCTTAGGTCCTCACGGGCGAGCTTTTCTTCCCCGTTGTCGACCAAGGTGAACCTTCGCCGCCCCTCACCAATCTTGAGCATTTTCCTTCAATCTTTCACGTTTTTAACAAGTTTATAACTTTGTTTTGAAGATTTACAAGTTTTAAGCACGTTGGAGTACTTTGAGGTTCAAGGAGCTCAATCCTCCCATCTTTGAGTCAAGGTCGTTTTCCTCTCGATCTTCAAGAGGTAAGGGTCGATCTTGAACTCTTATTACGTTTTAAATAAGTTTTATGCAAGATCTATGGGTTAGAATGCATGTTTAGGTTATGTGTATGTTTATGGGTATAATGTATGTTTTTGAGCAATGTATGTTGGAAATGTGTTGTTTGAAGTGTTGTAGATGGGGTATATGCGTGTTTGAGGCCCCTAGGAACTTGTATGCCTGATTTGGTTGAAGTATATGCATGATTTGTGGGTTTGGGAGGCAGGAGGTTCATGAGAACCAAGTTTCTGCCCGTTTGGCAGAAACCAGGTTCGGCAGCCGAAGGAAGTTTCGGCCGCCGAACCCCTCTTGTGGAGGCAGCATTCGGCTGCCGAAGGTGCCCCCGAAAAGAGACTTTCGTCTCTGTCTGGGACTTTCGGCCGCCGAAGGTGCCGCCGAACCTAGCTGAGTTTCGTCTCTGTCCAGGACTTTCGGCCGCCGAAGGTGCCGCCGAAAGTGCCCTGTTCAGCCATTTCATGCATGTATTTCTATGATTATTTCATGATGTTATAGGGGGTTTTTGGGGAGTATATTTAAGTTATGTTTATGTATGTTTGGTCCCTCATTGGAGTCCACCTGTGTAGGTTCGGACCCGAGGAACCGAGGACCCCAGCAGTGAGCCAGCTGCTACAGAGTTTGTCAGAGCTAGCCAGATGTGAGTGGAATAAACCTTAAGTTTTAAAATAAATGAAATATGAATTTTGAGCATGATTCATGCATCATGAATGCCATGAGATATAATAGGTTGCTTGCATTAGTATTCACGAATATGTTGCATTGCATTTATGATGTTAATGTTGATGTGGATTGGTTATTGGATGATCCTTTAGTCCTCATATGATATGATTGATGATATGGCATGTTATGGTATGGAAGTCCAGGTTGTACCCATTCTACGTCCCTGGCACGATGTAAGAGAAAGTCCAGGTTGTACCCATTCTACGTCCCTGGCACAGTTGGTCCATATGATATGTTATGATAAGGGAAAGACCGGTTGACCCATTCTACGTCCCGGCACAGTTGGACTATGTAGAGGACTATTGGTGACAATACCATCCGAGATGTGATTTGTTGTGATGTGTTGCATTACATATTGGCATGAAATTTTAATACATGTTTTCTCTATTCTGCTCACTGGGCTTTGTAGCTCACCCCTCTCCCCTAACCCCAGATATGCAGGTACAGGGTAGACCAGGAGGATAGCCAGAGATATGAAGTGTTTATGTAATAGTTAGTTGTGGACATGACAGTTGAATTATGATGTAATGTAAGAGATTTCAGAATATTATAGCCATGTTATGTGTAATGATATTGAGGATTAGATATTGTGCTTGACATTATGTATTGAGGTATCCCTTTTATTACATGATCAAAATGTTTTATAATGTTATGGAAGCCAACCCATCTCATGGTGTAATTGCCCTTTGAGGCATTGTTGAGGTCCCATAGAGGGATCATAATTATGATTATGACTATGTACAGTATATGTTCAGGTTGAGTTGGATGTTTGAAAGAAAAGTTTGAATTTTTATGTATTTTCTTGATCATGTATGGGATTAAACAGGTTTCCAGGATATATGTTTGGCTTGCTACGGGTCCCGGCGGCCTTAAGTCGACCCGGATCCTAGCGCCGGTAGCGGTCCGATTTTCGGGTCGTTACAGCCGTGACCTCTGTTGTCAAGCTGCTGCAGGGAGAGTATGTTCGACAGGATTGCTGATGTTTCAGACCCACGTTTACTTGCTCTCACTAGCCTCCTAGCCTGCTCTACTCGGTAGTAGGTGGCTTTTCATTCTCGGACTCGGGAGGAACTAGGGGACAATCTCCGAGAGATGCTCCTCATGGTGAGTAGCTCTGTTACTTTATTATTTTGCTGCTTTTGTTGTTTTTTAATTTCTCTTGTTGTTTTTCCTTCTATTAGGTACTGGGTATCTATATGGATATTGACGCTCACGACCAATCACTTCAGAGCTCGATGGACCGCAAGATCAAAGAGGCCCGTCATGAGGAGAATCTGGTGGCCACTAGTGATGTCCGAGGCCAGCTTGTTGCAATCTAAGGTCACCTGGGGACCCTCAGAGATGAATTGGCCTGGGCACAAAATGATGTCAAGAAGGCTGATGAGAGGGCAGCTGCAGCAGAGTCTCGTCGCAATGAGGCTTTGGCGCAACTGTCCTCTATGAAGGATGCCTGCCGTGAGAGGGATGAGGTCATGGTCTAGCGTGACGAGGCCTAGCATTAGTGTGAAGCAGCTAAGGCAGAACGTGATGACATTCAAGCCCGGTGTGAAACGGTGGTAGTTCAGAGGGATGAGGCCCTGGCTTGAATTGTTGTCCTTAAGTAGGAGCTTAGCAAATGCACCGAGGACCTGAAAGGCCTGACTTTGGCAGCAGAGGAGTCACAACTTCAGCAGCAGCAACTCTGCCAAAAGGTTAAGGCTATGGAGGGGAGGTGTTCTACCCTGCTTGAGGATGCTAAGCTCACAGAGGATAAGGTCCGGTTGGCATGTGAGGAGCGCCTGCAGGAGTACAAGGGCTCTACTGAGCTGAAGGCCGAGATCGATCAGGCTTACAAGAGGTGCTTACAGGAGTATAAAGACTCTTTAGAGTTAAAAGCTGAGATCAAGCAAGCCTGTGAGGATCATCTGCAGCACTATAACGACTCCTTTGAGCTGAAGACCAAGATCGAGGAGGCCTGTTGACTCGCGGTTGTCGAAGCCGGTCAAAAATAACCTTTTCGGTTATAAATAATATTACTATTGTAGATAGTGGCAAAGGATCATATCCACAGAGAATTGAAAACTTATCTATTTTTCTCAATAAGACCAAGAGACTTAACCGAATGAGAAACTGAAAGCAAATAACTGAAAGTAGAATAAAGTGCAATAAAAGTAAAATGGGAAATTTGAGATTGATTTGATCAAGCAACTGTTGGGAAATTCAGAGATTAATTGCAACCCAAAGGCGCAGGGGAAAAATAAAATTTCTTTGATTTCCTTTTGCCAGAATCCGAGTGCTTCGTTTAATTCTCAAGAAAGATATGAGACTAACCTTTTAATCTCATCGAGAAGATACAATGTTGGACTGATGGTGCTGCTTTTTCAAACGAACACCCTCTATGGTATCCACACGAATGTCTTCTATCTTTCTAAAGTGCTAGCTCTCTCAAATATAGATAGATTATGTGCTCCACAATCTGCAGCCTTTTAGACTGAGTTTTCTCAAAAACATAGTCATCACTCCTAAATTCGTAGAAGGAGTATTTATATGTTTCAGTCTTTTTATTTTCTCACAACTCCTTTTCCTAAAAGGAGTTGTGTTTTTCCCACAACTCCTTTTCCTAAAAGGAGTTGTGTTCATAACCCACTATCACAATCTCGCAGATACTCAAATATATTATGTGATATAGTTCTTTATCTGTACCAGTTACAGATAGACTGCAGATCTTTTAAATATTATTATCTCATAATAATAAATGATTAATAATAATAACACTTTATTATTATTAATTATATTAATAATTAATATTAATAATAATAACACTTATTATTATTAATTATATTAACGATTAATATTAATAATAATAACACTTTATTATTATTAATTATATTAATGATTAATAATAATAACACTTTATTATTATTAATTATATTAATGGGCTTTGGGCTTTTAACCCATTAATATGTCATAGCACATCAACAACGTTCTTTTGTGTGTGACCCATTAGGCTCACATTAATTGGCAATAGGTCCAGTCCCACAAGACCCATAAGTCATAAGTGGCCTCTAGCAAGACATTATGACTACCCAACTAATATGAGGATCAATAGTCCGATAAAGCCTAATAAATAGAACATGAATTAATCCCTTTGTCACATGATATCTAGTTTGAACATAAGTCATGGTCAATGTCAAACTTATAATGTTCAAACTTATGATTTCTCGATCTCTAAGTAGACCGATAAAAATCAAATGATATTGATCACACTATCAATTCATTTGAGCACGGCCATGCATTTCTCAGTCTCACTTATCGAGAGGCCCAGAAGATATATCTCTCAAAGAGAGGGACAAATCATATCTTGATTGTTCATTATCCTCTACACAATTCCTATTATGCTCAATCATAACATTTATGATTGTCCGATTAAAGACAATGTTTGGTTATGTCAAAATATAATAGTCCTCATGTTGGAAACTATAACAATCTCAAGTCAAAGGTTTAAGACATAACTACTTTGAGATTCACTTATGACAATAAACCATGTAGTGATCTCAGTGCGGGTCCATCCAATACTTTGTTCTCTAACAAGTATCTATGATTATTGAATTATATCAACATATACATAATCATCTCATGATTATCAGTCAATAATCATACTAGCTATATTTTATTATTATCAACATAATAATAAGTAACCAGGGATGATAATTATTATTATGTAACATGTAAACAAATAATAATGATAAAAATCTCTTTTATTAATAACCAAAACGACATACAAAAAGGTCCAATATAATGGCCTAGGGCATATATACTAACAACAACAACTGAAAGCAATTAAATAAGCGAAGTATGAAAATAAAAGGAAATCAAATATGAGAAAGGTCTAGTTGAAGAGTTGGATCCACTTCAGTTGTTTGGATTGGTCATTGAAACTTATGTTCTTTTGATTGATTTAAAAGATTAGTTATGGAGATGGAAGATACTTCTCACCACCATATCTCTCCTTATGATTAAACCAATTAGGGAACGTCCTCTAATTAATTACTAATCAACAAATTGCCAAGGAACGTCCTTGGACCTTAGGCATCAAAACAATTGTTAATTGCATGAAGAGACAGAGAGATCCAATCCTAGCTACTCAAACGCATGAGATGTTGCTAGATCATACAATTTTCTTAGTTTTTACACCAAGTGTTCTTATGTTTGAACAATTCAAGCAATTACAGACTTAAAATTATCCAAACTAACAATTTACTACCTTGCAATCAAGAATGAAGTGGCCAATTTGATCAAAACAACAAAGTAATAATAGATTCAAGCATCAAATTGTATGAATATTGAACAAACTAAAGACAAACAGTTTATGTTCAGATCTCACAATCCATTAAACAACTTTAGTTTCAACCAATCTTCATCTAGATTAAAAGGTTTCAGCCACTCATGGCTGAACCAAAACCAAAAATAAAAGAAAAGAAGAAAGGTAGATGATAGAGCATATTTTAGTCCATTTTATCATTATGTTCTTGATGTTTATTTACATCTTTTCTGCTTAATTTTGTAGTTTTAATTATGTTTTGCAAATATTAGGTGTAAAGAGACAATCTGGAGAAAATGCTCTTAAAACTGCCAAAAAGTGCCAAATAAGGAAAGTTTCCAAATAAGGAAAGTTTTCAGAAAAGGAAAGTTTTCAAATGAGGAAAGTGCAAAAGCAAGCAAACAAGGAAAGCTCAGTCAGAAGATTATTTGAAATTCAAATCGCAGATCTTTCTTTCCTTGTTCAAAAATGTGCACACACTGCTGCAGTCATATCTTCCTATTTAGGCAGCAAGATCTTAAAGAGATGCTCTTCCTCTTCTGCATTCAATATTCAAATTTCAAAAGAGGCTCCACCTAAAAAGGAATGTATGGACAAGCATATCTTCCCCTTGGAAGATCAAAATTCGTGCATCCTTCCTATTCAGAAACAATCTGCGCGCTTTCCTCTTCTGAGAGCCATCTGCGCGCCACCTTCCTTTTCTGCAACAACTTGGGCAGCAAGTTGCACATGGGCAGCATCTTGGGCAGCCTCTACACTAATTAGGAAGTAAGGTCAGCATCTAAACTTATTTAGGAAGCACAATCTGTGCCTCCTTCCCTTTCGGAGACCAAACCGCGTGCACCAACTTCCTTTCGCAAAGCATTTTCGCACAGCCTTCCTTTTGAAGCCGAAAAGCGCGATTCTTTCCTTTTCAGACACATCTTGGGCAGAAAATACCTCTTGGGCAGTAAGTATGACCTAGGGCAACACTTTTCAACTATAAAAAGCCACATAAGAAGCCTCTACATGGTCTTTAAGCTCCCATTGGGAGACACCTACGAAATTCACATCTCTTCTTCTACCTTTCTTCTTTTCTTTTATTTTTAGTTTTGTTTCAGCCATGAGAGGCTGAAATCTTTTATTCTAGTTGAAGATTAGGTGATACTTTGGTTGTTTTATGGATTGGGAGACTTGATCAAACATGGTTTAACTTTTGGTTGTTCAATATTTATGCAATTTCATGCTTGATTTCAATATTGCTTTGTTGTTTAGATCTACGTTGATTCTTGATTGCAAAGTAATAATATGTTAGTTTGGATGATTTAAGTCTGTAATTGCTTAGATTATTCTTACATGAGAACACTTGGGATAAAACCCAAGGAAATTGTATGATCTAGCGTTATCTCCATACGTTTGGGTAGCTAGGATTGGATCTCTCTATTTCTTAATGCAATTGACAATTGTTTTGATGCCTAAGGCCCAAGGACGTTCCTTGGCAATTTGTTAATTAGTAATTAATTAGAGGACGTTCCCTAATTGGTTTAATCATAAGGAGAGATAATGGTGGTGAGAAGCGTCTTCCATCTCCATAACTAATCTATTGAATCAACCCAAAGGAAACTAAGTGTCAATGATCAATCCCAACAATTAAAGTGGATCCAATTCTTCAACTAGATCTTTCTTATTATTTATTTCTCTTTTATTTTGTTATTTGCTTATTTTAATTGCTTTCAGTAGTTTGTTAATCAAATCAATCTCAAACCCCCCATTTTACTTTTACTGCAATTTATTTTTATTCCGCTTTCAGTTTTATCTCGTTTCAGTTTATTTTGCTTTCCGTTTATTTCTCTTTCAGTTTTATCTCGTTTCAGTTTTATCTCATTTTCAGTTTATCTCGTTTTCAGTTTTCTTCTTTTTCAGTTTATTTTTGTTTCAGTTTATTTTATTGGTCTTGATAAGGAAAATAGGTAAGTTCTCAATTCCCTGTGGATTCGATCCTTTCACCACTATCTGCAGTTGTAAATTGTTGATAACCAGAAAGGTTATTTTTGACCGGCTTCGACAACCGCGAGTCAAAAATTGGCGCCGTTGCCGGGGAGTTGATCTAACTTATTTGTTTTTCTTTCAGGACCAAATCTGAACAAAAAAAAAAAAGCGAGAAATTCACCAAAGGCACGGTCACCATCGCAGATCTGAATCATGGCTGAGGTAAGTACATCTGTTTACTGTTCTCAACTTTCTAAACTAATCTCTGCTGTGAGAATTCTTGTTATAGGCCAAGCTGAACAAGCCCAACCAAGACCTCAAGGTTTCAATACTGATCTTTATGAGAGATTAAAGGCTTTGCAACGTTTCCAACACGAAGTGGATCAAATGGCCCAACAAGTACTAGCATTTGAAGGACCCTATGGACAGCCAAGACATGATCCCTACCATAACGCATACAATCCACATTGGGGAGACCATCCAAATTATGGCTATGCAAGGGACCAACAAGTACATGCATTTGAAGGATTCTATGAACAGCCAAGACATGATCCATACTATAACACATACAGTCCAGGTTGGAGAGACTATCCAGACTTCAGTTATGCAGAGGCTAACAACTACCAAGATTATCAAGGATATCAAGCCCAACCAGAACCTCAAAGTTCCAATCTTGATGAGATTATGAAGACTTTGCAAAGTATCCAACAGGATCAATTGAACAAATCATTGAATGCAACCATGTTAAGAAGAGAGGAAGAGCTTCAAGATGTATGGGATGATGATGAAAGTTGGTAAGTACAGGAACAAGTTGCTGAAGAGACCCAACTAGAAAACTGTTTGTCCCAACAAACTGGTCAAACAGAAACCGCTGAAAGTTTAAATATCATTGATTGTATGAGCCAAGAAAATTTTTATGTAGATCAAGATGATATGCTAAATAATGATTTTTGCAGGGAAGAGAGCCAAAAAGAGCCAGAACTGAAAGAAACTAACTGTTACATCTAACAGGTGGACTGCGAACACGCACAGAACAAAAGAGAGCCAATCACACCTCTTCAGATCAATCTTGCGCAGTCAGAAGGAACTCCAACTGAACCACCTCAGCTTAGACCGTAGGACAGTCCTGCAACTCTTCTAGTTGCACCTCTTCAGCTTCCATCGTATGAAACTCCTTTCATTCTTCCATTGCAGATCAATCTTGCGCAAGAAGGAGTACCTGAAATCCTCTTAGGCGTGTCCTTTCAGCTTCCAACACAAATCAGTCTTCCACCTCAGTTAGGTCCTATGCAGAAGGAGGAAACTGAAACTCCTTTCATCCTTCCAATGCAAACAATCCATGCCCAGGAGGAACAAATGGTAGTCCAATGGCCCAAACCAAAGGAGCATGCAGATCAATGCCTGCCCAAACCTCCAGATAAGGTAGAATTTGTTTTGCCTGAACTTAATGCCAAATTGCAACCACCCATGGAGAAATATCAATTGAAGTTGGAAGTGCTCAAAAATGCAAACATAAGGGCTAGAGGCACACCTCATCTGAAAGAGGAGAAGCTAATCATGTTACTTCATGAGTACATGGAAAAAGTAGGATGGGCTATGACCAAATCAAAAAGAGTGCTACACTTTTTGCTCAATACAGTTGGGACTCTCTTCCCTTCTCCAATTACTTGAGCCTTGATCAAGTGGATCGCACCATGCACACCACACCCAGGGGAGTACTCAGTTTCTTTTGCATTTTAATATTTCCTATACATTGAGGACAATGCATGATTTAGGTGTGGGGGTGCATATTTCTGAATTTTTACTTTTTGAATTTATTTTTGCTTTGATTTTTAGTTTGCTTGCATCAGTTGAAATTTTTCATTTTTGCTTTCAATAACACACACAAATAGCCAAAGTTTTTTTATTTATTTATTTCCGTTTTTGAGATGCTTTACTCATCATATAGACTATGTTGGATGAGTCTTTTCTTTCCATGACCCCATTGATGTGATGACTCTTTAAACTTATGTTGAATCAATTGCAGTGAGTTATATTCATGTTTGAGAATTGCCTTTTGAATTGAATCTTTGAGCTTGCCATGGTGAAAAATATATTGATGACCCTCAATTGATGAGAATAAATTGAAAGTTGTGTGAATGAACTTAATGTGACTTGATTTAGCAATTGGTGTTGATTTGCCCAAATTATTGAGAGAAAGAAAATTCAGCAAAGGCAAAGACCTCAAAAGCACAAATCAAAAACTGTTCCAATGGTCAAAAGACTAAGAACAGAGCTAGTAGCCACTTGGAAAGGTGACCAACTGAGTAACTGGGGGTGGGTATCACAAATATGTACCTTCACGTCAAAAGGTTGGTGACTTCTTCAAGCAAGATCTAAAGTGCAAAAAGCCTGAATAAAGTACTTCAAGGTAAGGGCAAGTCACTCTGAAAGCTAGAAAAAGTCTTATATGAACAAAATGTGCATGTATGGTCTCTCTTGAGGAAAACAGATCCTAGCCATGGTAAGTAAAGGGAAACAAGGAAAGAAGGTGAGTAATCTTCATGCATGTATTCTTCACTGCAATGATTCAAAATATGTGTCTAGAGTAAGAGCTTAAGTGGAAATAAGGATCACGTAGCAAAGAAAGCTTATTTGACTATGTTTATTTGCTTGAGGACAAGCAAAAAGGTAGGTGTGGGGGTATTTGATAGAGCATATTTTAGTCTATTTTATCATTATGTTCTTGATGTTTATTTACATCTTTTCTGCTTAATTTTGTGGTTTTAATTATGTTTTGCAAATATTAGGTGTAAAGAGACAATCTGGAGAAAATGCTCTTAAAACTGCCAAAAAGTGCCAAATAAGGAAAGTTTCCAAATAAGGAAAGTTTTCAGAAAAGGAAAGTTTTCAAATGAGGAAAGTGCAAAAGCAAGCAAACAAGGAAAGCTCAGTCAGAAGATTATTTGAAATTCAAATCGCAGATCTTTCTTTCCTTGTTCAAAAATGTGCACACACTGCTGCAGTCATATCTTCCTATTTAGGCAGCAAGATCTTAAAGAGATGCTCTTCCTCTTCTGCATTCAATATTCAAATTTCAAAAGAGGCTCCACCTAAAAAGGAATGTATGGACAAGCATATCTTCCCCTTGGAAGATCAAAATTCGTGCATCCTTCCTATTCAGAAACAATCTGCGCGCTTTCCTCTTCTGAGAGCCATCTGCGCGCCACCTTCCTTTTCTGCAACAACTTGGGCAGCAAGTTGCATATGGGCAGCATCTTGGGCAGCCTCTACACTAATTAGGAAGTAAGGTCAGCATCTAAACTTATTTAGGAAGCACAATCTGTGCCTCCTTCCCTTTCGGAGACCAAACCGCGCGCACCAACTTCCTTCCGCAAAGCATTTTCGCACAGCCTTCCTTTTGAAGCCGAAAAGCGCGATTCTTTCCTTTTCAGACACATCTTGGGCAGAAAATACCTCTTGGGCAGTAAGTATGACCTAGGGCAACACTTTTCAACTATAAAAAGCCACATAAGAAGCCTCTACATGGTCTTTAAGCTCCCATTGGGAGACACCTACGAAATTCACATCTCTTCTTCTACCTTTCTTCTTTTCTTTTATTTTTAGTTTTGTTTCAGCCATGAGAGGCTGAAATCTTTTATTCTAGTTGAAGATTAGGTGATACTTTGGTTGTTTTATGGATTGGGAGACTTGATCAAACATGGTTTAACTTTTGGTTGTTCAATATTTATGCAATTTCATGCTTGATTTCAATATTGCTTTGTTGTTTAGATCTACGTTGATTCTTGATTGCAAAGTAATAATATGTTAGTTTGGATGATTTAAGTCCATAATTGCTTAGATTATTCTTACATGAGAACACTTGGGATAAAACCCAAGGAAATTGTATGATCTAGCGTTATCTCCATACGTTTGGGTAGCTAGGATTGGATCTCTCTATTTCTTAATGCAATTGACAATTGTTTTGATGCCTAAGGCCCAAGGACGTTCCTTGGCAATTTGTTAATTAGTAATTAATTAGAGGACGTTCCCTAATTGGTTTAATCATAAGGAGAGATAATGGTGGTGAGAAGCGTCTTCCATCTCCATAACTAATCTATTGAATCAACCCAAAGGAAACTAAGTGTCAATGATCAATCCCAACAACTAAAGTGGATCCAATTCTTCAACTAGATCTTTCTTATTATTTATTTCTCTTTTATTTTGTTATTTGCTTATTTTAATTGCTTTCAGTAGTTTGTTAATCAAATCAATCTCAAACCCCCCATTTTACTTTTACTGCAATTTATTTTTATTCCGCTTTCAGTTTTATCTCGTTTCAGTTTATTTTGCTTTCCGTTTATTTATCTCGTTTCAGTTTTATCTCGTTTTCAGTTTATCTCGTTTTCAGTTTTCTTCTTTTTCAGTTTATTTTTGTTTCAGTTTATTTTATTGGTCTTGATAAGGAAAATAGGTAAGTTCTCAATTCCCTGTGGATTCGATCCTTTCACCACTATCTGCAGTTGTAAATTGTTGATAACCAGAAAGGTTATTTTTGACCGGCTTTGACAACCACGAGTCAAAAATTGGCGCCGTTGCCGGGGAGTTGATCTAACTTATTTGTTTTTCTTTCTGGACCAAATCTGAACAAAAAAAAAAAAGCGAGAAATTCACCAAAGGCACGGTCACCATCGCAGATCTGAATCATGGCTGAGGTAAGTACATCTGTTTACTGTTCTCAACTTTCTAAACTAATCTCTGCTGTGAGAATTCTTGTTATAGGCCAAGCTGAACAAGCCCAACCAAGACCTCAAGGTTTCAATACTGATCTTTATGAGAGATTAAAGGCTTTGCAACGTTTCCAACACGAAGTGGATCAAATGGCCCAACAAGCACTAGCATTTGAAGGACCCTATGGACAGCCAAGACATGATCCCTACCATAACACATACAATCCACATTGGGGAGACCATCCAAATTATGGCTATGCAAGGGACCAACAAGTACATGCATTTGAAGGATTCTATGAACAGCCAAGACATGATCCATACTATAACACATACAGTCCAGGTTGGAGAGACTATCCAGACTTCAGTTATGCAGAGGCTAACAACTACCAGGATTATCAAGGATATCAAGCCCAACCAGAACCTCAAAGTTCCAATCTTGATGAGATTATGAAGACTTTGCAAAGTATCCAACAGGATCAATTGAACAAATCATTGAATGCAACCATGTTAAGAAGAGAGGAAGAGCTTCAAGATGTATGGGATGATGATGAAAGTTGGTAAGTACAGGAACAAGTTGCTGAAGAGACCCAACTAGAAAACTGTTTGTCCCAACAAACTGGTCAAACAGAAACCGCTGAAAGTTTAGATATCATTGATTGTATGAGCCAAGAAAATTTTTATGTAGATCAAGATGATATGCTAAATAATGATTTTTGCAGGGAAGAGAGCCAAAAAGAGCCAGAACTGAAAGAAACTAACTGTTACATCTAACAGGTGGACTGCGAACACGCACAGAACAAAGGAGAGCCAATCACACCTCTTCAGATCAATCTTGCGCAGTCAGAAGGAACTCCAACTGAACCACCTCAGCTTAGACCGCAGCCTTGTCTTGCAATCCGAAGAGGTGAGGCATGGAGAAGAGTTTTGAAGATGGTCCAAAGGTGGTTCTCGGCTGGTTAAGAGCTTCTTAAATAGGATTAGAGGTTGACCTTGCTACCCAAGTTATGTCTTAAAAGGAAAGAATCGCGTTGCAAATTATTCAGAAGGAAAGAGGCACGTTGAATGCACTACAGAAGGAAGGTGGCGCGGATGCTCTGCAGAAGAGGAAAGATATCTGTCCAGTCTTTTCTTTTTAGGTGGAGCCTTCGTTTGAATTTTCAATGCTGAATGTTGAAGAGGTAGGTGCGTCTTCTTGAAATCTTGCTGCCTAAATAGGAAGATCTGACTGCTGCAGTGTGTGCACATCTTGAACAAGGAAAGAAAGATCTGCAATTTGAATTTCAAATAATCTTCTGACTGAGCTTTCCTTGTTTGCTTTTGCTTCTGCACTTTCCTTATTTGAAAACTTTCATTTTCTGAAAACTTTCCTTATTTGAAAACTTTCCTTTTTTGGCACTTTCCATTTTTGGCATTTTTTGGCAGTTTTAAGAGCATTTTCTCCAGATTGTCTCTTTACACCTAATATCTGCAAAACATGATTAAAATCATAAAATTAGGCAGAAAAAATGTAAATAAATATGAAGAACATAATGATAAAATGGACTAAAATATGCTCTATCAAATACCCCCACACCTAGCCTTTTGCTTGTCCTCAAGCAAATAAACATAGTCAAACAGACTTTCTTTGCTACTTGATCCTTATTTCCACTTAAGCTCTTACTCTAAACACCTATTTTGAATCATTGCAGATGTAACGACCCCAAAATGGACCGTCACCGGCACTAGGATTCAGGTCGGCTTAAGGCTGCCAGAACCCGTAGCAAGCCTATTATACTCTCTGTGTACCTGTAAATCTCATACATGATCATACATTTTCTGTGAAAATAAAAACTCTTTTCTGAACCAAGGCTTAACCTGTGCATGCACTATCTCTGTACTCTGTATTCTGTACTCTGTACCCCTGACTAGAGCTTGCTCTAGATGGGTTACCTCATACCTGTTAAGCCTGGTTTTTCACATACTCTATAAAACATATACATATACAGATCATGTACATAACAAAAGATGTACAACACAAACATCACTAAGTCAAGCACAATTCTAACTTTACACACAACTGTTACATCTCTTTACTATTACATGTCCACTATATTCTATTACACAGCTCTTCTCTTTTTCTGTACTTTGCTGGACTTTCCCTGTACACTGAACCTGCAAGACTGGGGTTAAGGGAGTGGGATGAGCTCTATAGCCCAGTGAGTAGAACAGTAAAATAGTCATTCACACATGCTCTGATGGAATGCATCAAACCACAGACAATCCACATCAAGGGTGTAACGACCCGAAAATCGGACCGCTACCGGCGCTAGGATCTAGGTCGGCTTAAGGCCGCCGGGACCCGTAGCAAGCCTAACATGCATCCTGTTAATCTGTTTAATCCCATACATGATCGACAACATACATAAAAATTAAAACTTTTCTTTCATTCATTTTCTCTTGTACCAATCTCAACCTGTGCATGGACTAAACATAAACATAACCATAACATTGACCCCTCTGTGGGATCTCATCAAAGCCCCAATGGGCGACATAACATGCGTTGAGTTGGTTCACATATACATCATAAAACATCTGAGATCATGTAATAAAAGAGGATAACGATACCCATAGGGTCAAGCACAACTTCTAATCCTCAAAATCATTATACATAACATGACTATTCAACTTTACATCATCTTACAATTTATCATGTCCATTTCCTATCTATTACAAATACATGACTTTACTCTCCTTGACTTCTCTGTCTAGCTCGTACCTACAAGCCTGGGGGTTAAGGGAGAGGGGTGAGCTACTAGAGCCCAGTGAGAAGAATAATGATAAACAACATTTAAATTCTCATGCCATCATGTAATGCAACACATCACAACAAATCATATCTCGGATGGTATTGTCACCAATAGTCCTCTACATTCCAAAGTGCCGGGACGTAGAATGGGTACAACCGGTCTTTCTCTTAACATAACATATCATAACATTCCAATGTGCCAGGGACGTAGAATGGGTACAACCTGGACTTTCTCTTACATAATGCCAGGGACGTAGAATGGGTACAACCTGGACTTCCATACCATATCATGCCATAACATCATCATACCATATGAGGACTAAAGGATCATCCAATAACCAATCCACATCAACATCATAAATGCAATGCAACATATTCGTGAATTCTAATGCAAACAACCTAATTCATCACATGGCATTCATGATGCATGAACATGCTGAAAACTTTATAATTTATTTGCTTTAAATCATAAAGGTTTATTCTACTCACCTCTTGGCTAGCTCTGACAAAGACTGAAGCAGCTGACTCACTGCTGGGGTCCTCGGTTCCTCAGGTCCGAACCTACACAGGTGGACTCAAATGAGGGACCAAACAACTAGAACATAATTCTAAAAACATCCCCCAAAAACCCCCTAAAATACCTCAAAACAATCATGCAAAAACATGCAAAGGAAGGCTGAACAGGGCACTTTCGATGGCAGGTTCGGCGGCCGAAAGTCCCTCCAGAGCCGAAAGTCAGGCAAGTTCGGCGGCACCTTCGGCGGCCGAAACTCCCAGACAGAGGCGAAACTCATGCATGTTCGGCGGCACTTTCGGCGGCCGAAACTCCCAGACAGAGACGAAAGTCTCCTTTCGGGGGCAGGCTTCGGCAGTAGAAAGGCTTGCCTCCCCAGCCATGTTCGGCGGCCAAAAGTCCTTCGGCTGCCGAACCTGGTTTCTGCCAAAGGGCAGAAACTTGGCTCCTTTTGCCTCCAATGCCTCCCAAACCTTATAAACATGCACAATCCTATTCTACAACACACATATTCAAGCATACAAGCTCCTAGGGGCTTCAAACTACCTTAAACCCCATCTACAACACATCAAACAACACAAATCCAACATACATTGTCCATAAACCAACATAAACCCAAAAACTCATAAAACCCTACACATGCATTTCTACTTCAAGAATCAACTTAAAACTTGTTAAAAACATGTAGTGAGCTCAAGATCGGCCCTTACCTCTTGTAGATCGAGAGAAAAATGACCCTAGCTCGGAGATGGGAGAGATTTGAGTTCTTGAACCTCAAAGCTCCAAAACTTGCTTTAAACTCGAAAATCTTCAAAACAAGGTGAAAACTCATAAGAAAAACATGAAAACTCGAAGGGAGAAGCTCAAAACAGAGGAGGGGCGGTGGAGAACTCACCTTGGCCGAAAACGGGAAGAAAAGCTTGTCCGTTTCGGCCATGGGGTCCTTTTATAGGGCTGTCCTTACCACCTTTCGGCGGCCTAACGTGCCCCCACAACGCATGCAAGTTCGGCGGCCGAACATGAGGTTCGGCGGCCGAACCTTGGCTTATTCAAACAAGGCTTTCGGAGGCCAAAAGCGCTCCCAAAATCTCCCCATGTTCGGCGGCCGAACATGACTTTCGGCGGCCGAACCTGGCAAAGTCTCCAAAGCCCTCTACACTCAAAACTTGGATTTATTTTCATTAAAAACCATAAAATACATCAAAACATTTTATGAAAACATGATTTTACCCTTCTAGAGGTCTCCGACATCCGAGATTCCACCGGACGTTAGGAATCCCGACACCAGAGTCTAGCCGGGTATTACATTCTCCCCCCTTAAAAACATTTGTCCCCGAATGTTCCTCAACTAGCACATAGCATGGCATACACATATCATACATACAAAACACATAAAACTCACAAGGAACAAACCTCAGAAAAGATAAGGGTATTGCTGGAGCATGGACTCTCGTGTCTCCCAAGTGCATTCTTCCATATTGTGGTGGTTCCACAGGACTTTCACCATCAGGATTTCCTTGTTCCTTAGCTTTCTGATCTGGGTGTCTATGATCCGTACTGGCTGTTCAACATAGGTGAGATCCTCTTGGACCTCCACATCAGGCTCACTAAGAACCTTGCCCGGATCTGACACAAACTTCCTCAACATCGAAACGTGGAAAACCGAATGGATTCTTTCCATTGAAGCAGGTAAATCCAGCTTGTACGACACATTTCCAACCTTTTGCAAGATTTCAAAGGGTCCGATGTATCGTGGGGCTAGTTTACCTTTCTTCCCAAAGCGAACCACTCCTTTCATTGGAGACACCTTGAGCAATACCAGATCTCCCTCCTGAAACTCTACTTGCCGTCTGCGGATGTCTGCGTAACTCTTCTGTCTGCTTGCAGCAGTCTTGATCCTTTCTCTGATTATGGGTACCACCCTGCTGGTAATCCCTACTAGCTCAGGCCCTGCCAAGGCCTTTTCTCCAACCTCCTCCCAGCAAACAGGTGACCTGCAGTTCCTTCCATATAAAGCTTCATATGGAGCCATCCCGATGCTAGCATGATGACTGTTATTGTAGGCAAACTCCACCAAAGGTAGATGTGCCTCCAAGAATCGCCAAAATCCAGCACACACATTCTGAGCATATCCTCGATAGTCTGGATGGTCCTTTCGGACTGTCCGTCCGTCTGGGGGTGGAAGGCAGTACTGAAATCCAACCTGGTACCCATAGCATTCTGCAGACTCTGCCAAAACCTAGAGGTGAACTAGGGCCCTCTATCAGACACTATTGAAATAGGAACCCCATGCAGCCTGACGATCTCATCTACATACACTTGCGCCAACTTGTCCACAGAATAGCCACTCCTGACAGGGATGAAGTGAGCAGATTTGGTGAGTCTGTCCACAATCACCCATATGGGGTCCAATCTGTTGGACGTCGCCGGTAACCCCACTACGAAGTCCATAGCTATATTCTCCCATTTCCACTCTAAAATAGGTAGCGGGTTAAGCATTCCAGCCGGCTTCTGATGTTCCAGCTTCACCCTCTGACACACTTCGCAGGCTGACACAAACTGTGCCACTTCTTTCTTCATCGCTGGCCACCAATAAACTTTCTTCAGATCTTGATACATCTTGGTGGCTCCGGGGTGAACGCTGTATCTTGCATTATGAGCCTCCCTCATAATGTCTCCTTTTAGCCCTATGTCATCTGGTACACAAAGTCTGCTCCCATAGCGGAGGATCCCCTCACTGTCAAATATGAACTCACTGTCCTTGCCTGACTGAACAGTCCTGGCAATCTTCACTAACTCTGGGTCCTCATGCTGTTTTTGAGCCACTTGCTCCAGAAACACAGGTGTCACTCTCATCTGGGCCACTAAAGCACCTGTACTAGACAACTCTAACTGTAGACCTTCATCAATGAGCTTGTAAAACTCCTTCACCACTGGTCTACTTTCTGCCGTAATGTGGGATAGACTGCCTAGTGACTTCCGGCTTAGGGCATCTGCCACGACATTCGCCTTACCCAGATGATACTGAATCTTGCAATCATAGTCACTCAGCAGCTCTACCCACCTTCTCTGTCTCAAGTTCAAATCTCTTTGACTCAGGATGTACTGCAGGCTCTTATGATCTGTAAAGATCTCACATTTTACCCCATAGAGGTAGTGCCTCCACATCTTGAGTGCAAAGATTACTGCTGCCATCTCTAGGTCATGCGTGGGGTAATTTAACTCGTGCTTCTTCAGCTGTCTAGAAGCATAAGCAATCACCCTCTCATTCTGCATTAGTACACAACCCAGTCCCACACGGGACGCATCACAAAAGACTATAAAATCCTCATCACTAGATGGCAGAGCTAACACTGGTGCTGAAGTCAACCTCTTCTTAAGCTCTTCAAAACTCTCTTTGCATTGGTCGGTCCACACAAACTTCTGATTCTTCCTGGTTAACCTGGTCAGAGGAGCTGCTATTTTCGAGAAGTCCTGAACGAACCTCCTGTAGTAACCTGCCAAACCCAAGAAACTCCTGATTTCTGTCACTGAAGTGGGTCTAGGCCAGTTAGCCACAGCTTCTACCTTCTTGGGGTCCACCTCTATCCCATTTTCTGACACCACATGCCCCAAGAATGAAATGCTCCTCAGCCAGAACTCGCACTTGGAGAACTTGGCATACAAGCCGTGCTCCCTCAAGGTCTGTAGAACCAACCTCAGATGATGGGCATGCTCCTCTGCATTCCTGGAATACACTAAGATATCATCTATGAAGACAATAACAAAGTGATCCAGGTATTGGCTAAACACTCTGTTCATGAGATCCATGAATGCTGCAGGGGCGTTGGTTAACCCGAACGGCATTACAAGGAACTCAAAATGCCCATATCTAGTCCTGAAAGCTGTCTTTGGCACATCTTCTTCTCTGATCCTCAGCTGATGATACCCAGATCTCAGATCTATTTTGGAGAAACAACCCGCTCCTGCTAGCTGGTCGAATAGATCGTCGATCCTTGGCAATGGGTACTTATTCTTGGTAGTGACTTTGTTCAACTGCCTGTAGTCGATACAAAGTCTAAGGGATCCATCCTTCTTTCTGACAAACAAGACTGGTGCACCCCAAGGTGAGGTGCTCGGTCGGATGAAGCCCTTTTCTACTAGCTCTTGCAACTGTTCCTTCAATTCTTTCAACTCGGGTGGAGCCATCCTGTAGGGAGGGATAGAGATCAGTCGGGTTCCAGGCATCGGTTCTATCTCGAACTCTATCTCCCTAGCAGGTGGTAAACCTGGCAGCTCGTCTGGGAAGACGTCTAAAAACTCTCTAACCACTGGCACCGAGGCGAGCTCTCTAACCTGACTGCTAAGCTCTCTCACATGAGCCAAATACCCCTGACATCCCTTCCTAAGCAACCTACGAGCCTGACAGAGCATAATTTAGCCCACTTTATCATGATAATCTTGTTGTTTATTTACACCTTTTCTACCTAATTTTGTGGTTTTAACCATGTTTTGCAGATATTAGGTGTAAAGAGACAATCTGGAGAAAATGCTCTTAAAACTGTCAAAAAGTGCCAAATACGGAAAGTTCCAGAAAAGGAAAGTTTTCATATATGGAAAGTTCTAAATAAGGAAAGTTTTCATATATGGAAAGTGCCAAATAAGGAAAGAGTCAGAAAGCACAGTCAGCAAATTGTCCGAAATTCGAACTGCAGAATCTTTCCTGCCTTATTTAGAACATGTGCCAAGAAAGGAAAGTTTTCAAATAAGGCAAGTTTTCAGAAAAGGAAAGTCTTCAAATGAGGAAAGTACAGAGACAAAAGCAAATAAGGAAAGCTCAGTCAAAAGATTATTTGAAATTCAAATCGCAGATCTTTCTTTCCTTGTTCAAAAGATGTGCACACACTATAGCAGTCATATCTTCCTGTTTAGGCAGCAAGATCTCAAGGAGATGCTCTTCCTCTTCTGCATTCAGCATTCAAAATTCAAACGAAGGCTCCACCTAAAATGGAAAGACTGGACATATATCTTTCCACTTCTGCACATTAATGACTGCATTCTCCTGCCTCTTTTGCAATCCATGTGCGCGCCACCTCTTCTGGAAGCATGATCCGCGTGTCCTTCCTCTTCTGAAAGCCTTGGTACGTGCATATTTCCTTATGAACATCAAGCCACGACTTTTCTTCCTCTATTGGCAGCCTTAGACCGCTCTTCCTTTGTAATACCCGGCTAGATTCCGGCATCGGAATCCCTACCTTCCAGCGGAATCTCCGTTGGAATATGGAATTTTGATGATGCCAGAGTCTTCTAGAGGGGTAAAATGTGATTTCTAAAATGATTTTTAGTGATTTCATGGTTTTAAATGAAAAAGAAGTGAGTTTTGAAAAGAAAGGACCAAGGAGGTTTTCGCCAGGTTCGGCCGCCGAACATGAGTAGGTTTCGGGAGTGCTTTTGGCCTCCGAAAGCCATGTTTGAACAAACCAGGTTCGGCCGCCTAACCTCAAGTTCGGCCGCCGAACATGGGGGTGTTTTGCATGCATGTTAGGCCGCCAAAGGAGGTTTGGCTGGCCACCTATAAAAGCCCCTCAGACCGAAAATGGGCGAGATTTCTCCCCATTCTCGAGCTCAGGTGTGTTCATGTCCTCCTTTGGTCATTTCCATGTTTTCTCTTCATCTCCTTCATATTTTTATGAGTTCCATGGTTGTTTTGAAGAGTTTTCAAGCTTAGATCAAAGTTTTGGGAGCTTGGAGACCCAAGGAGTAGTTTCCTCCCATCTCCAAGTTAGAGCTCGCACAAACCCTCGATCTTCAAGAGGTAAGTGTGGATCTATGCTTTCCTTTACGTTTCATGAAGTTTTAAGTGAGTTTTAAGAGGTTTTGATGGTTGAGTATGGGTAGATATGCATGTTAGGGTTTATGTGGGTTTTATGCCCAATGTATGATAATGTATGTTCTTGTGATGTTTGTGTTGGGGTTTAAGTTAGTTTTCAAGCCCCTTGAACATATGGGAGAGAGTATGCATGATTGGGAGAGAGTATGTGAGGTTTGGTTTGTTTTGATGGTTTTGGCCTATGTGGGTCATAAACTATCTATGTATGCTTTAGATGTTGTTCTTGGGAGTTTAAGCTTGTTTAAGCTCCATTGTGCATGGTTAATGATGTATGCATGTGTTTGAGAAGTTGGGTGCTTGTTTTGGGGTGTATGGAAGGTTTGGGAGGCTTGAAATGCACAAAGGCTGAGTTCTGGATGAACTCAGGTTCGGCCGCCGAAGGTGGTTTCGGCCGCGAACCTGCCTAAGGATGCAGGGATTGGCCGCCTAACCTTGCCCCCGAAAGTTGGGTTTTGGCTTGAAAGCAAACTTTCGGCCGCCGAAGGTAATGTTCGGCCGCCGAAAGTGCCTGACTTTCGTCTCTGGAGAGAGGGTTCGGCCGCCGAAGGTGCCGCCGAACCTGCCTGACTTTCGTCTCTGTCTGGGACTTTCGGCCGCCGAAGGTGCCGCCGAAAGTGCCCTGTCCAGCCTTTTCTTGAGTGTTTTCTATGCATGTTTAAGTGATGCTTTAGGGGGTTTTTGGGGAGTTGTTTATGAGTTGTTTAGAGTTTGTTTGGCACCTCACTGGTGTCCACCTGTGTAGGATCGGACCCGAGGAACCGAGGTGTTTAGCAGTGTTAGCTGCTTCAGAGTTAGTCCAGAGCTAGCCAAAGGTGAGTGGAACTAACCCTTATGTTTTAAATCAAATGTTTTCAGCATGTTCAAGCATGTTCATGCATCATGAATACCATGTTATGAAATAGGTTGTTTGCATTAGAATTCACGAATATGATGCATTGCATAATACGATGATAATGATGTGGATGGATACTGGATGATCCTCTAGCCCTCAGTATGTTATGACATGATGTGGAATGATATTATATGGCATGTACGATATGATATGAGATGAGAAGTCCAGGTGTGGCCGTATCGCCCCTGGCATAGAGTATGTGAAGTCCAGGCGTGGCCGTATCGCCCCTGGCATAGAGTATTGTTGACTTGTTATGGTACGAGATTGATATGTAGAGGGCTATTGGTGACAGATTCATCCTTGAGGTGATATATTTGTGATGTGACGCATTCCATGATAGCATACGTTAAAATGAACTGTTTTCTTTTATGGTTTCTGCTCACTGGGCTTTTTAGCTCACCCCTCTCCCCTAACCCCAGGTTTGCAGGGTCAGAGATAGTCAGGAGATCAGCAGGTTACGTCCATGGTCATGTTTATGTAATAGAATAGTAGTGGACATGATGTAATGTAAAGTTATGTAAGGATGTAAAAGAGTTATATTGTAATATGACTTTATGTTATATGTTCAGAGTTATAGTATTGTGCTTGGCCCGAGTTGGATAATCCCTTTGTACATGAGTTTTATTTGATGTTGTTACATGTGATGGACCGAGTTTGACATAGGGTATGCTGACCCTAGGGGTTCTATGAGTTCAGTCATAGTGCGTACACAGGTCAAACTGGTTAAAGGTAAAGTTTTAAATGTTTTATGAAAATGTTTGATCATGTTTGGGATTATACCAGCTGTACAGGATGCATAGTAGGCTTGCTACGGGTCCCGGCGGCCTTATGTCGATCTGGATCCTAGCGCCGGTAGCGGTCCAGATTTCCAGGTCGTTACATCCTTCCTTTTCAAGCACAAGGTACGCTCCTTTCCTATTCTGAAGGCAATCTGCGCGCCAACTTCCTTCTGAAGCCTTGCAGTCCGATTCTTTCCTCTTTTGCAACAACTTGGACAGCAAGTTGCACATGGGCAGTACCTTGGGCACCCACTACACTAATTAGGAAGCAAGGTCAGCATCTAAACTTATTTAGGAAGCACAATCTGCGCCTCCTTCCCTTTCTGAGACCAAACCGCGCGCACCAACTTCCTTCAGCAGTGCATTTTCGCGCAGCCTTCCTTCTGAAGCCGAAAAGCGCGATTCTTTCCTTTTCAGACACATCCTGGGCAGAAAATACCTCTTGGGCAGTAAGTATGACCTAGGGCAACACTTTTCAACTATAAAAAGCCACATAAGAAGCCTCTACAGGGTCTTTAAGCTCCCCTTGGGAGACACCTACGAAATTCACATCTCTTCTTCTACCTTTCTTCTTTTCTTTTATTTTTGGTTTTTGTTTCAGCCATGAGAGGCTGAAACCTTTTTTATAGTTGAAGAACAAGTGAAGCTTTAGTTGTATTGTGGATTGAGAGACTTGGACTACATTGTTTATCTTTTGTTATTCAGTATTATTGTGATTTCATGCTTAAGGACATTATTGCTTTGTTATTTAAGATCTCCATTGATTCTTTGTTGCAAGGTAATATATTGTTGGTTTGAGTGATTTTAAGTCCGAAATTGCTTGATTTATTCAACCATAAGAACACTTGGTGCATCACCAAGGAAATCGCATGATCTAGTGTTGTCTCCATGCATGTGGGTGACTAGAATTGGTTCTCTCTATATCTTTATGCAATTGACTATTGTAAAAGGCCTAAGGCTCAAAGACGTTCTTTGGCAATTGTTAATTAGTAATTAATTGGAGGACTTTCCCTAATTGATTTAATCTTAAAGAGAGACAATGGATGTGAGAAGCTTCTTCAATCTCCATGGCCAATTTATTGAATCAACAAAGGAACATATGAGTCAATGATCAATCCTATCAACTAAAGTGAATCTGAATCTTCAACTAGAGCTTTTATCATTATTGTTTCCTCTTTATTTTTATTTGCTTTATTTATTCGCTTTCATCATTAGTTTAATCAAATCAATCTCAAAACCCCCCATTTTTACTTTACATGCACTTGCACTTTCTTTTCTTTTCTGCTCTTTTTAATTTGGTCTACTCAAGGAAGGTAAATAAGTATCAATTCCCTGTGGATACGATCCTTTCACCACTGTCTACAGTTTTATTATTGTTGGCAATTGAATTGATTATTTTGACCGGCTTCGACAACCGCTCTGTCAAAATTGGCGCCGTTGCTGGGGAATTGATTTCACTCATTTATTTTTCTTTCAGGACCAGATTTGAATTGATTTTACTAATTTATTTTTCTTTCAGGACCGGATCTTGACACGCTTTGGGGAGAATACACAACCCGGAATCCGCGGATACTCATCCTGCGCAACCCGGATCTGCAGATTCACAACTCGGATCTGCGCATAAACAATCTCCATCGCATCACACTCTTTTTCTCCACCCCATCGCAAGATCTAAACATAAAAAAAAAAATTTGAATTATGGCTAAGGTAAGTACATCTGTTCGATGTTCCCAACTTTCTAAACTAATCTCTGCTGTGAGAATTTTTGTTATAGGCCAAGCTGAACAAGCCCGACCAATACCTCAAGGTTTCAATACTGATCTTTATGAGAAATTGAAGGCTTTGCAACGTTTCCAAAAGGAAGTGGATCAAATAGCCCAACAAGCACTTGCATTTGAAGGACCCTATGGGCAGCCAAGACATGATCCCTACCTTGACACATACAATACAGGTTGGGGAGACTATCCGAACTATGACTATGCTAGGGCTGACCAATACCAGGACTATCAAGGATACCAAGCCCAACTAGAACCTACAAGTTCAGAAACTGCCATTGGTGAGTTAGTGAAGATGACCCAAATTCTCCAACAACAGATGGATCAATTGAAGGCAGCCATGTTAAGACGTGAGGAAGAGCTTCAAGATGTGTGGGATGATGATGAAAGTTCACAAGTACAAGAACAAAGTGCTGAAGAGAAACAACCAGAAAACTGTTTGTCCAAACAAACGGATCAAACGGAACTTGTTGTTAATTTAGATATCATTAATTGTTTGAGTAAAGATGTTTTTCATGTAAATCAAGATGATATACTAAATGATGATCTTTGCAGGAAAGAGAGCCAGAAAGAGCCAGAACTGGAAGAAACTGACTGTTGCATCCAACAGGTAGACTGCAGCCATGCGCAGAATGAACAGGATCAGATCGTACCACTTCAGCTTGGTGCGCAGATCAGCCTTGCGCAGACTAAAACCACCACCTTTCAGCTGCCGAACTTCACCACCTTTTGGAAGCCGAACTTCACCACCATTCGGCCGTCGAACCTCTCACTTCAACTTCCAATGCAGAACAGTCCTCTTTCCACCTCCCTTTCAGGTAAGTCCTGCACAGAAGGAGCAAACTGAATCCAATTCAGCCATTCCTCCATCGCAGAAAGCCCATGCACACAATGAACAAGTGGAAATCCAAGATCCAAAACCAAAGGAGCATGTAGATCTGTGCCTGCCCAAACCGCCGGATAAGGTAGAGTTTGTTTTGCCTGAATTCAGTACTAAATTGCAGCTACCCATGGAGAAATATGAACTGGAGTTCAAAGTGCTGCCCAATCATCTCAAAAATGCAAACATAAGGGCAAGAGGCACACCTCATCTGAAAGAAGAGATGCTAATCATGTTGCTTCATGAGTACATGAAAGAAATAAGATGGGTTATGACCAAATCAAAAGGCATGCTACACTTTGTACTTAATTCTGTTGGGACTCTTTTCCCTTCCCCAATTACTTGAGCCTTGATTAAGTGGATCGCACCATGCACACCACACCCAGGGGAGTACTCAGTTTCCTTTGTTCTTTTATGCTTCTTATACATTGAGGACAATGTATGATTTAGGTGTGGGGGTGCGGATCTCTGAAATTTTTAATTTTTTTTGCTTTAGACACATTTTTCCTTTCAGTTTGCGTTCTTTTCAGTTTTCCTTTCAGTTTGTGTTTGATCATCCACAATCTTCTTTTTGATTTGCTTTACTCAAACTGATGAACTATGTTGGATGAACTTTCTTTCCATGACCCCATTGATGTGATAACTCTTTAAACCTATGTTGAATCAATTGCAATGAGATGTATTCATGTTTGGGAATTGCCTTTGAATTGAATCTTTAAGCTTGCCATGGTGAAAAATATATTGATGACACTCATTTGAGAGAATGAATTGATTGATGTGTGAATAAACTTAATGTGACTTGTGTTAGCAATTGGTGTTGATTTGCCCAAATCATTGAGAAAAATAAATTCAGAAAAGGCCTAGACTTCATGAGCACAAATTGAAAACTGTTCCAATGGTCAAAAGACTATGAACAGAGCTAGTAGCCACTTGGACAGGTGACCAACTGAGTAATTGGGGGTGGGTATCACCAATATGTACCTTCACGTCAAAAGGTTGGTGACTTTTTCAAGCAAGTTTAAAGTGCAAAAAGGCTGAATAAAGTACTTCAAGGTAAGGGCAAGTCACTCTGAAAGCTAGAACATGTCTTTAATTTAACAAATGAAATGTGCATGTATGATCTCTCTCTTGAGGAATACCAATCCTAGCCATGGTAAGTAAAGGGAAACAAGGAAAAAGGTGAGTAACCTTGATGCATATATTATTTATTGCAATGCTTCAAAATAGGGGTCTAGAGTAAGAGCTTAAGTGGACATAAAGGATCAAAGTAAAGAGAGTTTGTTTGACTGTGTTTGTTTGCTTGAGGACAAGCAAAAGGTTAGGTGTGGGGGTATTTGACAGAGCATAATTTAGCCCACTTTATCATGATAATCTTGTTGTTTATTTACACCTTTTCTACCTAATTTTGTGGTTTTAACCAAGTTTTGCAGATATTAGGTGTAAAGAGACAATCTGGAGAAAATGCTCTTAAAACTGCCAAAAAGTGCCAAATATGGAAAGTTCCAGAAAAGGAAAGTTTTCATATATGGAAAGTTCTAAATAAGGAAAGTTTTCATATATGGAAAGTGCCAAATAAGGAAAGAGTCAGAAAGCACAGTCAGCAAACTGTCCGAAATTCGAACTGCAGAATCTTTCCTGCCTTATTTAGAACATGTGCCAAGAAAGGAAAGTTTTCAAATAAGGCAAGTTTTCAGAAAAGGAAAGTCTTCAAATGAGGAAAGTGCAGAGAAAAAAAGCAAATAAGGAAAGCTCAGTCAAAAGATTATTTGAAATTCAAATCGCAGATCTTTCTTTCCTTGTTCAAAAGATGTGCACACACTGTAGCAGAGTCATATCTTCCTGTTTAGGCAGCAAGATCTCAAGGAGATGCTCTTCCTCTTATGCATTCAGCATTCAAAATTCAAACGAAGGCTCCACCTAAAATGGAAAGACTGGACATATATCTTTCCACTTCTGCACATTAATGACTGCATTCTCCTGCCTCTTTTGCAATCCATGCGCGCGCCACCTCTTCTGGAATCATGATCCGCGTGTCCTTCCTCTTCTGAAAGCCTTGGTACGTGCATATTTCCTTATGAACATCAAGCCACGAATTTTCTTCCTCTATTGGCAGCCTTGGCTCGCTCTTCCTTCCTTTTCAAGCACAAGGTACGCTCCTTTCCTATTCTGTAGGCAATCTGCGCGCCAACTTCCTTCTGAAGCCTTGCAGTCCGATTCTTTCCTCTTTGGCAACAACTTGGGCAGCAAGTTGCACATGGGCAGCACCTTGGGCAGCCTCTACACTAATTAGGAAGTAAGGTCAGCATCTAAACTTATTTAGGAAGCACAATCTGCGCCTCCTTCCCTTTCTGAGACCAAACCGCGCGCACCAACTTCCTTCAGCAGTGCATTTTCGCGCAGCCTTTCTTCTGAAGCCGAAAAGTGCGATTCTTTCCTTTTCAGACACATCTTGGGCAGAAAATACCTCTTGGGCAGTAAGTATGACCTAGGGCAACACTTTTCAACTATAAAAAGCACATAAGAAGCCTCTACAGGGTCTTTAAGCTCCCCTTGGGAGACACCTACGAAATTCACATCTCTTCTTCTACCTTTCTTCTTTTCTTTTATTTTTTGGTTTTTGTTTCAGCCATGAGAGGCTGAAACCTTTTTTTCTAGTTGAAGAACAAGTGAAGCTTTAGTTGTATTGTGGATTGAGAGACTTGGACTACATTGTTTATCTTTTGTTTTTCAGTATTCTTGTGATTTCATGCTTAAGGACATTATTGCTTTGTTATTTAAGATCTCCATTGATTCTTTGTTGCAAGGTAATATATTGTTGGTTTGAGTAATTTTAAGTCCGAAATTGCTTGATTTATTCAACCATAAGAACACTTGGAGCATCACCAAGGAAATCGCATGATCTACTATTGTCTCCATGCATGTGGGTGACTAGAATTGGTTCTCTCTATATCTTTATGCAATTGACTATTGTAAAAGGCCTAAGGCTCAAAGACGTTCTTTGGCAATTGTTAATTAGTAATTAATTGGAGGACTTTCCCTAATTGATTTAATCTTAAAGAGAGACAATGGATGTGAGAAGCTTCTTCAATCTCCATGGCCAATTTATTGAATCATCAAAGGAACATATGAGTCAATGATCAATCCTATCAACTAAAGTGAATCTGAATCTTCAACTAGAGCTTTTATCATTATTGTTTCCTCTTTATTTTTATTTGCTTTATTTATTCGCTTTCATCATTAGTTTAATCAAATCAATCTCAAAACCCCCATTTTTACTTTACATGCACTTGCACTTTCTTTTCTTTTCTGCTATTTTTAATTTGGTCTACTCAAAGAAGGTAAATAAGTATCAATTCCCTGTGGATACGATCCTTTCACCACTGTCTACAGTTTTATTATTGTTGGCAATTGAATTGATTATTTTGACCGGCTTCGACAACCGCTCTGTCAGAGCCTGAAGAGCTGATATCAGACCTCTAGGTGTACCCCTCCTGTCTCCTCTGAAGACAACCTCTGACCCATCCTGACCTCTGAACCTGACTACCTTGTCCCTGCAGTCCAAGATAGCACCATGTGTAGATAACCAGTCCATCCCCTAGAATGACGTCAAAATCTGTCAAGTCTAGAACCACAAGGTCGGCGGAAAGGCATCTTCTCTCAACAAAGACTGGACTGCACTGGCAGACTGACTCTGCCACTGATGGATCACACTTGGGTCCACTGACCCAGAGAGGACACTCTAACCCAGAGATCATCAGACCCAACCTCTCGACGGCTCTCGGAGCAATAAAAGAATGAGATGCACCAAGGTCCATCAAGGCATACACATCTGAACAACCAATGACTAAATTACCTGCCACCACGGTGTTAGATGCATCTGCCTCCTGCTGAGTCATGGTGAAGATCCGTGCTGGAGCTGATTGACCTTCACCTCTGAAATCCGCTAAAGAAGAGGCTGCTCCTCTCCCTCTACCTCTGCCACTGGCCTGAGTCACGGCTGGAGCTGCTGGCTGAGCCACACTGCCAGAAGCCATCTGCTGAGACTGTGCTCCAAAAGCTGCCCTAAGACACTCCCGAGCCATGTGTCCCTCTTGCCCGCATCTGAAGTAGGCTGTTGTCCCAGCCTAGCAAACTCCCCTGTGTGGCCTACTACACTTTGCACAAACTGCATTATCCGCACCAGAGCTCGAGCCACTCCCTAGTCCCAGACTGGATTTGACCTTGTTCCAAAACTTGTTCTTCTTGGGCTTCCTAGTGGTGTTACTCCACTTTTTGCTACCTGAAGCTGCTGCACTCAGAGAAGAAGAGCCTGGGGTCTTGGAACCAGAAGACTGTGCCACTGACTGTCTGACTGTTCCCTGAACGATGGCACTGGCCTCCATTTTCCGGGCCATATCCACTATGGCATGGAAGCTCTCCCTATCTGCTGACTGGATCAAGGAGGAATATCTAGAGTGGAGTTTCATGATATACCTCCTTGACCTTTTCTGGTCCGAGTCAAGATTTTGCCCTGCAAATGGCAACAGCTCCAAGAATCTGTCTGTGAACTCCTCTACACCCATCTTATCCGTCTGCCTCAACTGCTCAAACTCTATCATCTTCAGCTCCCTTGAACTATCTGGGAAAGCCCATCCTGCAAACTCGTTTGCAAACTCCTCCCAAGACATGCTGTCCACTCTCGGGTTCACATAATTCTTGAACCACTCTCGTGCCTTCTTGCACTTAAGCATGAACCCAGCCATCTGAATGGCTCTACTGTCATCAGCCCCAATCTCCTCTGTGATCACCTTAACCCTTTCAAGATACACAAATGGGTCATCCCCTTTTTCATACTGAGGAGCACCCAATTTCATGTAGTCGGTCATCTTGACCTTGCTCCCACTGGCTGAGCTAGGTCTAAAAGGCTGAGTAACTGGGGCTGCTGGTTCTGTAGGTGGTGGAGGTGGGGGTGCAGCATTTCCCGAGGTGGGGTTTGCCGGGTGAGGATAAAAGGGTGAGGGTGGATAAGCTGGGTACTGGGGGTGAGGTGGATAGAAAGGTGGATAAGGCATGTAGGTAGGGTAGGGGTTAAAGCTGGAGTAATCCGATGTGCCTCCCATCGGATACCCTGAACCCTGTGGGAAGGGTGGATAATGGGGAGGAAAACCATACCCCGAGGCCTGAACGCATCCCTGTGACTCCCCTGTCCCCTCTTCCATCATGCTGACATCCAGATTCCCATCCCTCCTCTGATCCTCTTCCATAACCTCCCTCACATCTGAAGAACTTCCTCCTCTATCTGTCCCCCTTCTGCTAGCATCAAAAGACCTTATAGGGTCCCTTGACACTCTTTCTCTGCTTGATCTATATGACATTGCCCTAGGCAATGCAGGAGGACGGGCGCTCATGCCCTCATCCTCAGGTGGTACTCCAGTCAATCTTGCTGATCGACGAGTTCCCCTCATCCTATTTTCTGAAAGGCAGCACATAACAAGCAAACATTAGCATCATATGGTTCATGTGGGCACACATGAACCCGCATCACATACATATCATTCATACCATAGCATTAATGCATTTGTATATAATCATGGCATTTCACATCATTATTCAAGACAGGACTCTACATCCTATCCTAGTGGACATGATCTTCCTATTGTGCTTGACCTTCTATAACATCTATGAGCCCGACACTCTAGGTCCGACCATATGAACCTAGGGCTCTGATACCATTCTGTAACGACCCGAAAATCGGACCGCTACCGGCGCTAAGATCCAGGTCGGCTTAAGGCCGCCGGGACCCGTAGCAAGCCTAACATGCATCCTGTTAATCTGTTTAATCCCATACATGATCGACAACATACATAAAAATTAAAACTTTTCTTTCATTCATTTTCTCATGTACCAATCTCAACCTGTGCATGGACTAAACATAAACATAACCATAACATTGACCCCTCTGTGGGATCTCATCAAAGCCCCAATGGGTGACATAACATGCGTTGAGTTGGTTCACATATACATCATAAAACATCTGAGATCATGTAATAAAAGAGGATAACGATACCCATAGGGTCAAGCACAACTTCTAATCCTCAAAATCATTATACATAACATGACTATTCAACTTTACATCATCTTACAATTTATCATGTCCATTTCCTATCTATTACAAATAAATGACTTTACTCTCCTTGACTTCTCTGTCTAGCCCGTACCTGCAAGCCTGGGGGTTAAGGGAGAGGGATGAGCTACTAGAGCCCAGTGAGCAGAATAATGAAAACAACATTTAAATTCTCATGCCATCATGTAATGCAACACATCACAATAAATCACATCTCGGATGGTATTGTCACCAATAGTCCTCTACATTTCAAAGTGCCGGGACGTAGAATGGGTACAACCGGTCTTTCTCTTAACATAACATATCATAACATTCCAATGTGCCAGGGACGTAGAATGGGTACAACCTGGATTTTCTCTTACATAATGCCAGGGACGTAGAATGGGTACAACCTGGACTTCCATACCATATCATGCCATAACATCATCATACCATATGAGGACTAAAGGATCATCCAATAACCAATCCACATCAACATCATAAATGCAATGCAACATATTCGTGAATTATAATGCAAACAACCTAATTCATCACATGGCATTCATGATACATGAACATGCTGAAAACTTTATAATTTATTTGCTTTAAATCGTAAAGGTTTATTCTACTCACCTCTTGGCTAGCTCTGACAAAGACTGAAGCAGCTGACTCACTGCTGGGGTCCTCGGTTCCTCAGGTCCGAACCTACACAGGTGGACTCAAATGAGGGACCAAACAACTAGAACATAATTCTAAAAACATCCCCCAAAAACCCCCTAAAATACCTCAAAACAATCATGCAAAAACATGCAAAGGAAGGCTGAATAGGGCACTTTCGGTGGCAGGTTCGGCGGCCGAAAGTCCCTCCAGAGCCGAAAGTCAGGCAAGTTCGGCGGCACCTTCGGCGGCCGAAACTCCCAGACAGAGGCGAAACTCATGCATGATCGGCGGCACTTTCGGTGGCCGAAACTCCCAGACAGAGACGAAAGTCTCCTTTCGGGGGCAGGCTTCGGCAGCCGAAAGGCTTGCCTCCCCAGCCTTGTTCGGCAGCCGAAAGTCCTTCGGCTGCCGAACCTGGTTTCTGCCAAAGGGCAGAAACTTGGCTCCTCTTGCCTCCAATGCCTCCCAAACCTTATAAACATGCACAATCCTATTCTACAACACACATACTCAAGCATACAAGCTCCTAGGGGCTTCAAACTACCTTAAACCCCATCTACAACACAAATCCAACATACATTGTCCATAAACCAACATAAACCCAAAAACTCATAAAACCCTACACATGCATTTCTACTTCAAGAATCAACTTAAAACTTGTTAAAAACATGTAGTGAGCTCAAGATTGGCCCTTACCTCTTGTAGATCGAGAGGAAAATGACCCTAGCTCGGAGATGGGAGAGATTTGAGTTCTGGAACCTCAAAGCTCCAAAACTTGCTTTAAACTCGAAAATCTTCAAAACAAGGTTAAAACTCATAAGAAAAACATGAAAACTCGAAGGGAGAAGCTCAAAACAGAGGAGGGGCGGTGGAGAACTCACCTTGGCCGAAAACGGGAAGAAAAGCTTGTCCGTTTCGGCCATGGGGTCCTTTTATAGGGCTGTCCTTACCACCTTTCGGCGGCCTAACGTGCCCCCACAATGCATGCAAGTTCGGCGGCTGAACATGAGGTTCGGCGGCCGAACCTTGGCTTATTCAAATAAGGCTTTCGGAGGCCAAAAGCGCTCCCAAAACCTCCCCATGTTCGGCGGCCGAACATGACTTTCGGCGGCCGAACCTGGCAAAGTCTCCAAAGCCCTCTACACTCAAAACTTGGATTTATTTTCATTAAAAACCATAAAATACATCAAAACATTTTATGAAAACATGGTTTTACCCTTCTAGAGGTCTCCGACATCCGAGATTCCATCAGACGTTAGGAATCCCGACACCGGAGTCTAGCCGGGTATTACAAAGGGTAAACCTGTCACCACATAGTCCCGGTAACTCTGCCGTGCCAGGGCGTAGAATCGAGCACCTGGTCTTCCTGTCATATATATATATATATGTATATAACACCTCTGTACTTACCATTGCCAAGGCGTAGTCAAAGGCTCCTGGACTTTGCTATACTTGCCAGGGCGTAGTCAAAGGCTCCTGGACTTCTCTATACCTGCCAGGGCGTAGTCAAAGGCTCCTGGACTTCTCTATACCTGCCAGGGCGTAGTCAAAGGCTCCTGGACTTCTCTCAGAGACTATTGGATCATTCAGCATTCACCCACATCAATAAATAACTTATGCAATGCACCATATTCGTGGATTCTAATGCAAACAACCTACTGTATACTCATGATGCATGAACTATGCTACAAGCATTTCATTTCTCAATTAAAAACATTAAGTTTAGTTCCACTCACCTCGGGCTAGCTGGATTGACTCTGCAGGCTCTGACAAACTCTGGCGCAGTACTCACTGCTGCTCTCTCTAGTTCCTCTGGTGTATGGAGGCACAGAGAAACTCAAATGAGGGACCAAACTAGCTTATGAACAACTGTATTAAACTCTCCAAGAATCCCCTTAAACTTACTCAAACATCCATGCAAAGCATGCAAGAGAAGGCTAGACAGAACACTTTCGGCGGCAGGTTCGGCGGCCGAAAGTCCTCTCCAGAGACGAAACTCATGCACCTTCGGCGGCCGAATCTCTACTTTCGGCAGCCGAACCCTTTCGGGGGCAAGTTTCGGAGGCTGAAAGGCACTCCAGAGACGAAAGTCTCTAACCTTCGGCGGCACCTTCGGCGGCCGAACTCCCCTCCAGAGCCAAAAGTCCAAAAGCTCGGGGGCAAGCTTGGGCAGCCGAAGCCACCTCCTCATGGGTTCGGCTGCCGAATGTACCTTCGGCGGCTGAACCTGAGTTCATCCGCAAGGCAGAAACTTGCTCTGCCTCTCACCAAAAGCACAAAACTCTTCCACACTCAAACACCTCAATTCCTCAACTTGCATACACCCAAGTATATTCTTAAAGGGGTCAGAAACTACCTGAAAACCCCAAACACACAAGACATACAACACATATACAAGCTTTTCTCACAAAATCACCAAAACCTCAAAAATAACCCTATTCATGCAACTCTCTCCCATAACCTCATAAAACCTTCAGAAAACATAAAAACAGGCTCAGGATCTTCACTTACCTCTTGAAACCAAGAAGATGAACGATCCTAACGTGAAGTTTTGGAGCAACTCTCCTTCAAACTCTCCAAACTTCAAAATTCAAGTTTCTAACTCAAAACCTTCAAATAAACATAAAAATCAATCAAATCTTTGCATGATTTAATGAAAACATGAAGAAAACTCTACAAAGGACAGGGTCTCACATCAGCAAGTCAAAGAAACGGTGATCTTATCGTTTAAACCGACTGAGGGCCTTTTATAGGTGGCTGGCCAGACCACCTTCGGCGGCCACACGTGAAACCGAAAGCCATGCATGTTCGGCGGCCGAACCTCAACTTCGGCGGCCGAACCTGGCTTTTCTGCCTTGGTTCATTTCACTCAAAAACTCATTTCCTTATGCTTTAAAACTATGAAACATACCAAAACCTTTTAGAAAACACATAAATCTAACCCGTCTAAAGACTTTCGGCAACCGGAACTCCATCGAAAAGTAGAATTCCGATGCCGGACTCTTGCCGGGTATTACATTCTCCCCCCCTTAAGAACATTCGTCCTCGAATGTTCCGAAAACAAACAACTACCACATAAAAAGGAGGAAACTAACCTCAAAACAAATATGGATATTGCTGGAGCATAGACTCCCGCGTCTCCCAGGTACATTTTTCTAGATTATGGTGGTTCCACAGAACTTTCACCATCGGAATCTCTTTGTTCCTTAGCTGTCTGATCTGCGTGTCCAGAATCCGTACTGGCTGCTCTATATAAGTGAGATCCTCTAGAATCTCCACATCAGGCTCACTCAGAACCTGACTCGGATCTGACACAAACTGCCGTAGCATAGAAACATGAAATACCGGGTGAATTCTCTCCATAGAAGCAGGTAAATCCAGCTTATACGACACATTTCCGATCCACTGCAAAATCTCAAAGGGTCTAATGTATCGTGGGGCTATCTTACCTTTTCTGCCAAAACGAACCACTCCTTTCATAGGAGACACCTTCAGCAATACCATACTACCCTCCTGAAACTCTAACTGCTTTCTGCGAATGTCTGCATAACTTTTCTGTCTGCTCTGCGCAAGAGCCTTCTCGCCTACCTCTTCCCAGCAAACAGGGGATCTGCACTTCCTTCCATACAAAGCTTCATAAGGAGCCATCCCTATGCTAGAATGATGGCTGTTATTGTAGGCAAACTCCACCAAAGGTAGATGCTGCCTCCAAGAACCGCCAAAGTCTAACACACACAGTCGAAGCATATCCTCTATGGTCTGGATGGTCCTCTCTGACTGTCCATCAGTCTGCGGATGGAAAGCAGTGCTAAAATCCAACCTCGTGCCCATCGCACTCTGTAGACTCCGCCAAAATCTGGAGGTAAACTGAGGTCCTCTGTCTGAGACTATCGATACTGGAACTCCGTGTAATCTCACTATCTCATCCAGATAGACCTGTGCCAACTTATCCACATAATAGTTAGTCCGAACTGGAAGAAAATGAGCAGATTTCGTGAGTCTGTCCACAATCACCCATATAGAGTCTATCCTGTTGGACGCTGCCGGTAAGCCCATTACAAAATCCATGGCTATGTTCTCCCATTTCCACTCTGGTATCGGTAGTGGGTTAAGCATTCCAGCAGGTTTTTGATGCTCTAGTTTCACCCTTTGACAAACCTCACAGGCTGCCACAAATTGCGCCACTTCTTTCTTCATGGCTGGCCACCAATAGACCCTTTTCAGATCTCGATACATCTTGGTGGCTCCTGGGTGAACATTATACCGCGCATTATGAGCTTCCCTCATAATGTCTTCCTTCACACTGCTACTATCTGGTACACAAAGTCGACTCCCATAACGGAGGATCCCTTTGCTGTCAAATCTGAACTCTGCACTGTTGCCTGACTGCACAGTCCTGGCAATTTTCATCAACTCTGGATCCTCGTGCTGTTTCTGCGCTATCTGCTCCAAAAACACAGGTGTCACTCTCATCTGTGCTATCAACGCACCTGTACCAGACAACTCTAGCTGTAACCCCTCTTCTAAGAGCTTGTAAAGCTCCATCACGACTGGTCTCCGCTCTGCTGCTATATGGGATAAACTACCTAGTGACTTCCGGCTTAGGGCGTCTGCCACAACATTCGCCTTATCCGGATGATACTGGATCTTACAATCATAATCACTGAGCAATTCTACCCATCTTCTCTGCCTCAAATTCAGCTCTCTCTGGCTCAAGATGTACTGTAAACTCTTATGATCAGTGAAGATCTCGCATTTAACCCCGTAGAGGTAATGCCGCCACATCTAGAGTGCAAAAATAACTGCTGCCATCTCTAGGTCATGGGTAGGGTAATTCAACTCGTGCTTCTTCAAATGTCTAGAAGCATAAGCAATCACCCTCTCACTCTGCATCAAAACACAACCCAATCCCACTTGAGATGCATCACAGAACACTGTGAAATCCTCATTACTGACAGGCAGAGCTAACACTGGTGCTGTTGTCAATCTCCTCTTGAGCTCCTCAAAGCTCTCTTCACACTGGTCTGACCAGACAAACTTCTGGGTCTTCTGAGTCAGTTTGGTCATAGGAGCCGCTATCTTTGAGAAGTCCTGAACGAACCTCCTGTAGTAACCTGCCAGTCCCAGAAAGCTTTTAATCTCAGTCACTGTAGTGGGTCTGGGCCAGTTAGCTACAGCCTCTATCTTCTTGGGGTCTACCTCAATCCCTTCTGCTGATACCACATGTCCAAAGAAGGAAATGCTCCTCAACCAAAACTCACACTTCGAGAACTTGGCATACAAACCATGCTCTCTCAGTGTCTGTAGAACTATCCTCAGATGCTGGACATGCTCCTCTGCATCTATGGAATACACTAAGATATCATCGATGAAAACAATGACAAAGTGATCCAGATACTCACTGAAAACTCTATTCATGAGATCCATGAATGCTGCAGGGGCGTTAGTCAACTCGAACGGCATCACTAAGAACTCATAATGCCCATATCTGGTCCTGAAAGCTGTCTTTGGCACATCTGCCTCTCTGACTCTCAACTGATGATACCCGGATCTCAGATCTATTTTAGAGAAACAACCTGCTCTAGCTAGCTAGTCAAATAGATCATCAATCCTAGGTAGAGGATATCTATTCTTGGTAGTGACCTTGTTCAACTGTCTGTAGTCGATATAAAGTCTGAGGGATCCATCCTTCTTTCTGACAAAGAGCACTGGAGCACCCCAAGGTGAGGTACTAGGGCAGATGAAACCCTTATCTACCAAATCCTGCAACTTCTCTTTCAACTCCTGTAACTCTGCTGGCGCCATCCTGTAGGGAGGAATAAAGATAGGTTTGGTATTAGGCAGCAATTCGATTTCAAACTCTATCTCCCTACCAGGTGGTAGTCCTGGAAGTTCGTCTGGAAAAATATCTGGAAACTCTCGGACTACTGGTAGTGAAGCTGGGTCCCTAACCTGTCTGTCTAGCTCTCTCACATGAGCTAGAAACCCCTGACAACCCCTCCTAAGCAAACGACGAGCCTGAAGGGCTGAAATCAAACCTCTGGGTGTACCTCTCCTGTCTCCTCTGAAGACACACTCTGACCCATCCTGGTCTCTGAGGCTAACTATCTTCTCTCTATAGTCCAAAGTAGCACTATATGCAGATAGCCAATCCATCCCTAGAATGACATCAAAATCTGTCAAGTCTAGAACCACAAGGTCAGCTGGAAGGCATCTACCCTCTATGAACACTGGACTGAAACGACAGACTGACACTGCCACTGATGGGTCACACTTGGGTCCACTGACCCAGAGAGGATACTCTAACTTAGAACTGATCAAACCCAATCTCTCTATGGCCCTCGAAGCAATAAAGGAATGAGAAGCACCGGGGTCCATCAAAGCATACACATCTGAACACCCAATGATGAGATTACCTGACACCACTGTGTTCGACGTGTTAGCCTCCTCCTGTGTCACAGTGAAAATCCGTGCTGGGGCTACCGGATTTCCACCTTGGGAACCTGCTGCTGACGTAGAGGCTGCCCCTCTCCCTCTACCTCTGCCACTACTCTGAGGCATGACTGGAGCTGCTAGCTGTACAACTGGCTGTACCACACTGCCTGAACTCATCTGGTGGGATGGTGCAAAAGTCACCTAAGGACAATCCCGAGCAATATGCCCTTCCTGTCCACATCTATAACAAGCTGATGGAATGCATCAAACCACAGACAATCCACATCAAGGGTAAACCAGTCACCACATAGTCCCGATAACTCTGCCGTGCCAGGGCGTAGAATCGAGCACCTGGTCTTCCTGTCATATATATATATATATGTATATAACACCTCTGTACTTACCATTGCCAGGGCATAGTCAAAGGCTCCTGGACTTTGCTATACTTGCCAGGGCGTAGTCAAAGGCTCATGGACTTCTCTATACCTGCCAGGGTGTAGTCAAAGGCTCCTGGACTTCTCTATACCTGCCAGGGCGTAGTCAAAGGCTCCTGGACTTCTCTCAGAGACTATTGGATCATTCAGCATTCACCCACATTAATAAATAACTTATGCAATGCACCATATTCGTGGATTCTAATGCAAACAACCTACTGTATACTCATGATGCATGAACTATGCTACAAGCATTTCATTTGTCAATTAAAAACATTAAGTTTAGTTCCACTCACCTCTGGCTAGCTGGACTGACTCTGCAGGCTCTGACAAACTCTGGCGCAGTACTCACTGCTGCTCTCTCTGGTTTCTCTGGTCTTTGGAGGCACAGAGAAACTCAAATGAGGGACCAAACTAGCTTATGAACAACTCTATTAAACTCCCCAAGAATCCCCTTAAACTTACTCAAACATCCATGCAAAGCATGCAAGAGAAGGCTGGACAGAACACTTTCGGCGGCAGGTTCGGCGGCCGAAAGTCCTCTCCAGAGACGAAACTCATGCACCTTCGGTGGCCGAATCTCTACTTTCGGTAGCCGAACCCTTTCGGGGGCAAGTTTCGGAGGCTGAAAGGCACTCCAGAGACGAAATTCTCTAACCTTCGGCGACCGAACTTCCCTCCAGAGCCGAAAGTCCAAAAGCTCGGGGGCAAGCTTGGGCAGCCGAAGCCACCTCCTCATGGGTTCGGCGGCCGAACCTGAGTTCATCCGCAAGGCAAAAACTTGCTCTGCCTCTCACCAAAAGCACAAAACTCTCCCACACTCAAACACCTCAATTCCTCAACTTGCATACACCCAAGTATATGCTCAAAGGGGTCAGAAACTACCTGAAAACCCCAAACACACAAGACATACAACACATATACAAGCTTTTCTCACAAAATCACCAAAACCTCAAAAATAACCCTATTCATGCAACTCTCTCCCATAACCTCATAAAACCTTCAGAAAACATAAAAACATGCTCAGGATCTTCACTTACCTCTTGAAACCAAGAAGATGAACGATCCTAACGTGAAGTTTTGGAGCATGTAACGACCCGAAAATCGGACCGCTACCGGCGCTAAATCCAGATCGGCTTAAGGCCGCCGGGACCCGTAGCAAGCCTGACATATAACCTGTAACCTGTATAATCCCATACATGATCAACAACATACATAAAATTTAAAACTTTTCTTTCCATTCATACACCAAACTCAACCTGTGCATGCACTGTATATAACATAAATCATAAACATTGATCCCTCTGTGGGATCTCATCAGTGCCCCCAATGGGTGACATAACATATGTTGAGTTGGTTTACATAGACATCATATAAAAATCTCTAAGATCATGTATTAAAAGGGATACAACAATCTATGGTCAAGCACACCTCTAACATCCATAAACATCATCTCATTACATATCTAAACTGTACTTTTACATTACATCATAATCATTTATCATGTCCACACTAACTATTACATAATCAAAACTTCATTACTCTATCCGGACTCCTGCTCTATCCTGTACCTGCAAGCCTGGGGGTAAAGGGAGAGGGGTGAGCTAAAAGCCCAGTGAGTAGAACTATAAAACATATTAACACTATGCTCCAATGAAATGCATCATAACACAGACAATTCACATAAGGGCTGGGTGAACTTATCACCAATTAGTCCAAGCTAACTCTGTGCCAGGCCATAGCATGGGGTCCTGGTCTTCCTGTCATAATATACATTACTTACCATTGTCTCAGGGCCTCCTCTGGGCTCCTGGTCTTCGAGTCCTATAACCGTGCCAGGCCGTAGAATGGGGTCCTGGTCTTTCCTTACTCTGTGCCAGGCCGTAGAATGGGGTCCTGGTCTTCCTGTCATGGACTAATTGGGTCATCCAATATTCACCCACATCAACAACAATCGATGCAATGTGGCATATTCGTGAAAACTAATGCAATCATCCTATTGCATAATCATGATGCATGAAACATGATAAAACATTTAATTTCTCAATTTAAAAGATTTAGTTTAGTTCCACTCACCTCTGGCTGACTCTGATGACACCGAAGCAGCTGAACTCACTGCTGGGGTCCTCGGTTCCTCGGGTCCGAACCTACACAGGTGGACTCAAATAAGGGACCAAACATACTGGAACATATCTCTAAACTACTCCCCAAAAATCCCCTAAAACATCATGAAACAACCATAGAAAAACATGCAAAGGAGGCTTGGACAGGGCACTTTCGGTGGCAGGTTCGGCGGCCGAAAGTCCCTCCAGAGCCGAAAGTCAGGCAGGTTCGGCGGCACCTTCGGCGGCCGAAACTCCCAGACAGAGACGAAAGTCTCCTTTCGGGGGCAGGCTTCGGCAGCCGAAAGGCTTGCCTCCCCAGCTATGTTCGGCGGCCGAAAGTCCTTCGGCTGCCGAACCTGGTTTCTGCCAAAGGGTAGAAACTTGGCTCCTTTTGCACATTTCGCCTCCAAACCTTCCAAACATGCATCAAACCTATTCTACAACACACATACACAAGCATACATGTTCCTAGGGGCCTCAAACCATCATAAACCCCATCTACAACACATCAAGCATCCACATTGTTCATGAACATACATTTATACCCATAAACATAACCATAACCTAAACATGCATTCTACCCCATAAATCTACTTAAAACTTACTTAAAACATGCAATGAGCTTAAGATCGGCTCTTACCTCTTGAAGATCGAGAGAGAGACGACCTAAACTCGGAGTTGGGAGAGATTGGGTTCTTGAACCTCCAAGCTCCAAAACTTTGCTCAAAAGCTCAAATCTTCAAAACAAAGTTAAAACAAATGAAAATCTTGAAAGATCTAGAGGAAAAACATCAAAGATTGGTGAGGGACGGCGGAGAGCTCACCTTGGCCGAAAATGGGGAAAAAGCTCGCCGCCCGTTTTCGGCTAAGGGACCCTTTTATAGTGGCTGGCCAGGCCACGTTCGGGGGCCGAATGTGCCTCCGTATGCATGCCATGTTCGGCGGCCGCACTTGAGGTTCGGCGGCCGAACCTAGACTTTCCTCACTTATGCCTTCGGGGGCCTAAAGCACTCCCAAAGTGCATGCATATTCGGCGGCCGAACTAGGGGTTCGGCGGCCGAACCTGAGTTTTCCTCCAATGCTATTTTCATGCAAAAACTCATTTTCTTTCATGCTTAAAACATAAAACACATTAAAACATTTTATAAAAACATGGTTTTACCCTTCTAGAGGTCTCCGACATCCAAGATTCCACCGGACGGTAGGAATCCCGATACCGGAGTCTAGCCGGGTATTACATTCTCCCCCCCTTAAGAACATTCGTCCCCGAATGTTCCTCAACTAGCACATGCAAGGCATACGACATAACATACACATAAAACTCATAAGAAACTAACCTTTGAAAAAATAAGGGTACTGCTGGAGCATGAACTCCCATGTCTCCCAGGTGCATTCTTCCATATTGTGGACGTTCCACAGGACTTTCACCATCGGGATTTCCTTGTTTCTCAGCTTCCTGATTTGAGTGTCCAGAATCCGTACCGGCTGCTCAACATAGGTGAGATCCTCTTGGATCTCCACATCAGGCTCACTAAGAACCTTGCCCGGATCTGACACGAACTTTCTCAACATAGAAACATGGAAAACCGGATGGATTCTCTCCATTGAAGCAGGTATATCCAGCTTGTACGATACATTCCCAATCTTTTGTAAGACTTCAAAGGGTCCGATGTACCGTGGAGCCAGTTTACCTTTCTTTCCAAAGCGAACCACTCCTTTCATTGGAGACACCTTGAGCAATACCAGATCCCCCTCCTGGAACTCTACTTGCCTTCTGCGGATGTCTGCATAACTCTGCTGTCTGCTTGCAGCAGTCTTGATTCTTTCTCTGATTAAGGGTACCACCCTGCTGGTGATTTCTACTAGCTCAGGCCCTGCCAAGGCCTTTTCTCCAACTTCTTCCCAGCAAACAGGTAACCTGCACTTCCTTCCATATAAAGCTTCATATGGAGCCATCCCGATGCTAGCATGATGGCTGTTATTGTAGGCAAACTCCACCAAAGGTAGATGCTGCCTCCAAGAACCGCCAAAGTCCAGCACACACATTCTTAGCATATCTTCTATGGTCTGGATGGTCCTTTCTGACTGTCCGTCTGTCTGTGGATGGAAGGCAGTACTGAAATCCAACCTGGTACCCATGGCATCCTGCAGACTCCGCCAAAACCTGGAGGTCAACTGGGGTCCTCTATTTGACACTATAGAAACAGGAACCCCATGCAGTCTGACAATCTCATCAACATACACCTGCGCCAACTTGTCCACAGAATAGCCACTCCTGACAGGGATGAAGTGAGCAGATTTGGTGAGTCTGTCCACAATCACCCATATGGAGTCCAATCTGTTGGACGTCGCCGGTAACCCCACTACGAAGTCCATAGCTATATTCTCCCATTTCCACTCTGGAATAGGTAGCGGGTTAAGCATTCCAGCCGGCTTCTGATGTTCCAGCTTCACCCTCTGACACACTTCGCAGGCTGACACAAACTGTGCCACTTCTCTCTTCATAGCTGGCCACCAATAAACCTTTTTCAGATCTTGATACATCTTGGTGGCTCCGGGGTGAACGCTGTATCTCGCATTATGAGCCTCTCTCATAATGTCTCCTTTTAGCCCTATGTCATCTGGTACACATAAACGACTCCCATAGCGGAGGATCCCCTTGTTGTTGAATCTGAACTCACTGTCTTTGCCTGACTGAACAGTCCTGGCAATCTTCACTAACTCTGGGTCCTCATGCTGTTTCTAAGCCACTTGCTCCATAAACACAGGTGTCACTCTCATATGGGCCACTAAAGCACCTGTACCAGACAACTCCAACTGTAGACCTTCATCAATGAGCTTGTAAAACTCCTTCACCACTGGTCTCCTCTCTGCCATGATGTGGGATAGACTGCCTAGTGACTTCCGGCTTAGGGCGTCTGCCACGACATTCGCCTTACCCGGATGATACTGAATCTTGCAATCATAGTCACTCAGCAGCTCTACCCATCTCCTCTGTCTTAAGTTCAAATCTCTTTGACTCAGGATGTACTGCAGGCTTTTATGATCTGTGAAGATCTCACATTTTACCCCATAGAGGTAGTGCCTCCACATCTTGAGTGCAAAGATTACTGCTGCCATCTCAAGGTCGTGTGTGGGGTAATTCAACTCATGCTTCTTTAGCTGTCTAGAAGCATAAGCAATCACCCTCTCATTCTGCATTAGTACACAACCCAGTCCCACACGGGACGCATCACAAAAGACTGTAAAGTCTGCATCACTAGATGGCAGAGCTAACACTGGTGCTGAAGTCAACCTCTTCTTAAGCTCTTTAAAACTCTCTTCGCACTGGTCAGTCCACATGAACTTCTGATTCTTCCTGGAGTCTGGTCAGAGGAGCTGCTATTTTCGAGAAGTCCTGAACGAACCTCCTGTAGTAACCTGCCAAACCCAAGAAACTTCTAATCTCTGTCACTGAAGTGGGTCTAGGCCTTGGGGTCTACCTCTATACCATTTTCTGACACCACATGCCCCAAGAATGAAATGCTCCTCAGCCAGAACTCACACTTGGAGAACTTGGCATACAAGCCATGCTCCCTCAAGGTCTATAGAACCAACCTCAGATGATGGGCATGCTCCTCTGCATTCCTGGAATACACTAAGATATCATCTATGAAGACAATAACGAAGTGATCCAGGTACTGACTAAACACTCTGTTCATGAGATCTATGAATGCTGCAGGGGCGTTGGTTAACCCGAACGGCATTACAAGGAACTCAAAATGCCCATATTTGGTCCTGAAAGCTGTCTTCGGCACATCCTCTTCCCTTATCCTCAGCTGATGATACCCAGATCTCAGATCTATTTTGGAGAAACAACCCGCTCCTGCTAGCTGGTCGAATAGATCGTCGATCCTTGGCAGTGGGTACCTGTTTTTGGTAGTGACTTTGTTCAACTGCCTGTAGTCGATACAAAGTCTGAGGGATCCATCCTTCTTTCTTACAAACAAAACTGGAGCACCCCAGGGTGAGGTACTCGGTCGGATGAAGCCCTTGTCTACCAGCTCCTGTAACTGGTCCTTCAACTCTTTCAATTCTGCTGGCGCCATCCTGTAAGGAGGGATAGAGATCGGTCGGGATCCAGGCATCAATTCTATCTCGAACTCTATCTCCCTAGCAGGTGGTAAACCTGGCAGCTCGTCTGGGAACACATCTAAGAACTCTCTAACCACTGGCACCGAGGCGGGCTCTCTAACCTGACTGCTAAGCTCTCTCACATGAGCCAAATACCCCTGACATCCCCTCCTGAGCAACCTTCGAGCCTGAAGAGCTGATATTAGACCCCTAGGTGTACCCCTCCTGTCTCCTCTGAAGACAACCTCAGACCCATCCTGACCTCTGAACCTGACTACCTTGTTCCTGCAGTCCAAGGTAGCACCATGGGTAGATAACCAGTCCATCCCTAGAATGACGTCAAAATCTGTCAAATCTAGAACCACCAGGTCGGCGGACAAGCATCTTCCCTCAACAAATACAGGACTACACTGGCAGACTGACTCTGCCACTGATGAATCACACTTGGGTCCACTGACCCAGAGAGGACACTCTAACCCAGAAGTCATCAGACCCAACCTCTCGACGTCTCTCAGAGCAATAAAAGAATGAGATGCACCAGGGTCCATCAAGGCATAAACATCTAAACAACCAATGACTAAGTTACCTGCCACCACGATGTTAGATGCATCTGCCTCCTGCTGTGTCATTGTGAAGATCCGTGCTGGAGCCGATAGACCTTCACCTCTGAAACCCGCTGAAGAAGAGGCTGCCCCTCTCCCTCTGCCTCTGCCACTAGCCTGAGTCATGGCTGGAGCTGCTGGCTGCGCTACACTGCCTGAAGCTGTCTGCTGGGACTGAGCCATCGGAACTGCTCTTGGACATTCTCGAGCCATATGCCCCTCCTGACCACATCTGAAACAGGCGTTCGTCCCAAACCGACATACTCCCTTGTGTGGCCTACCACACCTTGCACAAACTGCATTATCTGCACCAGAGCTTGAGCCACTCCCAAATCCCAGACTGGACTTGACTTTGCTCCAGAACTTGTTCTTCTTACCCTTGGCTTTACTCCATCTCTTACTGCCTGAAGCTGCTGCACTCAGGGTAGAGGGATCTAACCTTCCCCCACCCGGAGTTTTAGAACCAGAAGACTGTGCCACTGTCTGCTTAACTGTCCACTGAATGATGGCACTGGCCTCCATTTTCCTGGCCATATCTACTATGGCATGGAAGCTCTCCCTGTCCACTGACTGAATCAAGGAGGAATACCTGGAATGAAGTTTCATGACATACCTCCTTGACTTCTTCGAATCTGTATCCAGACTCTGCCTAGCAAAAGGCAACAGCTCCAAGAATCTGTCGGTGTACTCCTCTACACTCATATCATCTGTCTGCCTCAACTGCTCAAACTCTATCATCTTCAGGTCCCTTGAACTATCTGGGAAAGCCCATCCTGCAAACTCGTTTGCAAACTCTTCCCAAGACATGTTGTCCACTCTCGGGTTCACATAATTATTGAACCACTCTCGTGCCTTCTTGCACTTAAGCGTGAACCCAGCCATCTGAATGGCTCTACTGTCATCAGCCCCAATCTCATCTGTGATCACCTTAACCCTTTCAAGATACACAAACGGGTCATCCCCTTTTTCATACTGAGGAGCACCCAGTTTCGTGTAGTCAGTCATCTTGACCTTGCTCCCACTGGCTGAGCTATGTCTCGAAGGTTGAGTAACTGGGGCTGCTGGTTCTGTAGGTGGTGGAGGTGGTGCAACATTTTCTGAGGTAGGGTTTGCTGGATTTGGATAGTAAGGTGGGGGTGGATACATTGGGTATTGTGAATATGATGGGTAGTATGGTGGGTATGGCATCTGTGTGGGATAAGGGGTGAAGCTAGGGTAATCCGATGTACCTCCCATCGAATACCCGGGATGTTGTGAGAAGTGTTGGTAGTGGGGTGGCTGAACAAATCCCGAGGCCTGAGTGCCTCCTTGGGACTCTCTCATTCCCTCTTCTGACATGCTAACTCTCAGACTGCCATCCCTCCTCTACTCTACATCCATATCATCCCCCATGTCCTCTGACATTCCTCCCTGAACTGTGCCCCACACTAATCTGCTCCTACCCAGATCCAGAGACCTTCTAGGGTCTCTTACTGATCTTTCTCGATTAGACCTACTAGACATTGCCCTAGGCAATGTAGGAGGACGGGCGCTCATGCCCTCATCCTCAGGTGGCACTCCAGTCAATCGTGCAGATCGACGATGTAATAGCCCGGACGTGATCCCCGGCACTGTTACCGCTCACGGCCCGGACGTGATCCCCGGCCCCGTGAACAGCTCTTAACATCCCTTCACCCTCACGGGTTCCAGGCAAGATTTGTCCCCTTGGGTTCTCGTCAAACGCATCCTTCCCCAAGTGGATTTGGCCTAAATTTCCCTTTGGAAATTAGGTCGCCTCCCCCACTGCTCGAACCCTTGACCTCCCACTTTAAGGGAATAGTCTGGTGAGAGTGAGTACCAGTTGTCAAGAACAACTGGTACTCACTCTCACCAGACTATTCCCTTAAAGTGGGAGGTCAAGGGTTCGAGCAGTGGGGGAGGCGACCTAATTTCCAAAGGGAAATTTAGGCCAAATCCACTTGGGGAAGGATGCGATGCGAGAACCCAAGGGGACAAATCCTACCTGGAACCCGTGAGGGTGAAGGGATGTTAAGAGCTGCTCACGACGCCAGTGGAAAGCCCGAGGTGGCGAGAGGGCCAGGCGAGGGATAGCCCTGGGCCGTGAACGGTAACAGTGCCGGGGATCACGTCCGGGCTGTTACATAAAAAGGCGCCTTTTTATGTAACAGCCTGGACGTGATCCCCGGCACTGTTACCGCTCACGGCCCGAACGTGATCCCCGGCCCCGTGAACAGCTTTTAACATCCCTTCACCCTCACGGGTTCCAGGCAGGATTTGTCCCCTTGAGTTCTCGTCAAACGCATCCTTCCCCAAGTGGATTTGGCCTAAATTTCCCTTTGGAAATTAGGTCGCCTCCCCCACTGCTCGAACCCTTGACCTCCCCCACTACTCACTCTCACCAGACTATTCCCTTAAAGTGGGAGGTCAAGGGTTCGAGCAGTGGGGGAGGCGACCTAATTTCCAAAGGGAAATTTAGGCCAAATCCACTTGGGGAAGGATGCGTTTGACGAGAACCCAAGGTGACAAATCCTGCCTGGAACCCGTGAGGGTGAAGGGATGTTAAGAGCTGTTCACGGGGCCGGGGATCACGTCCGGGCTGTTACAGACGAGTTCCTCTCATCCTGTTTTCTGAAAAACAGCACACATCACATGAACATTAGCATCATATGGTTCATGTGGGCACACATGAACCCTCATCACATACATCACATATCATAGTATATCATTAATGCACATGCATACTATCATGGCATTTCACATCATCATACAAGACAGGACTCCACATCCTATCCTAGTGGACATGATCTTTCCTATTGTGCTTGACCTTCTATAACATCTATGAGCCCGACACTCTAGGTCCGACCATATGAACCTAGGGCTCTGATACCACTCTGTAACGACCCGAAAATCGGACCGCTACCGGCGCTAGAATCCAGATCGGCTTAAGGCCGCTGGGACCCGTAGTAAGCCTAACATATAACCTGTAACCTGTATAATCCCATACATGATCAACAACATACATAAAATTTAAAACTTTTCTTTCCATTCATACACCAAACTCAACCTGTGCATGCACTGTATATAACATAAATCATAAACATTGATCCCTCTGTGGGATCTCATCAGTGCCCCCAATGGGTGACATAACATATGTTGAGTTGGTTTACATAGACATCATATAAAAATCTCTAAGATCATGTATTAAAAGGGATACAACAATCTATGGTCAAGCACACCTCTAACATCCATAAACATCATCTCATTACATATCTAAACTGTACTTTTACATTACATCATAATCATTTATCATGTCCACACTAACTATTACATAATCAAAACTTCATTACTCTATCCGGACTCCTACTCTATCCTGTACCTGCAAGCCTGGGGGTAAAGGGAGAGGGGTGAGCTAAAAGCCCAGTGAGTAGAACTATAAAACATATTAACACTATGCTCCAATGAAATGCATCATAACACAGACAATTCACATAAGGGCTGGGTGAACTTGTCACCAATTAGTCCAAGCTAACTCTGTGCCAGGCCGTAGCATGGGGTCCTGGTCTTCCTGTCATAACATACATTACTTACCATTGTCCCAGGGCCTCCTCTGGGCTCCTGGTCTTCGAGTCCTATAACCGTGCCAGGCCGTAGAATGGGGTCCTAGTCTTTCCTTACTCTGTGCCAGGCCGTAGAATGGGGTCCTGGTCTTCCTGTCATGGACGAATTGGGTCATCCAATATTCACCCACATCAACAACAATCGATGCAATGCGGCATATTCGTGAAAACTAATGCAATCATCCTATTGCATAATCAAGATGCATGAAACATGATAAAACATTTAATTTCTCAATTTAAAAGATTTAGTTTAGTTCCACTCACCTCTGGCTGACTCTGATGACACCGAAGCAGCTGAACTCACTGCTGGGGTCCTCGGTTCCCCGGGTCCGAACCTACACAGGTGGACTCAAATGAGGGACCAAACATAATGGAACATATCTCTAAACTACTCCCCAAAAACCCCCTAAAACATCATGAAACAACCATAGAAAAACATGCAAAGGAGGCTTCACAGGGCACTTTCGGCGGCAGGTTCGGCGGCCGAAAGTCCCTCCAGAGCCGAAAGTCAAGCAGGTTCAGCGGCACCTTCGGCGGTCGAAACTCCTAGACAGAGACGAAACTCATGCATGTTCGGCGGCACTTTCGGCGGCCGAAACTCCCAGACAGAGACGATAGTCTCCTTTCGGGGGCAAGCTTCGGCAGCCGAAAGGCTTGCCTCCCCAGCCATGTTCGGCAGCCGAAAGTCCTTCGGCTGCCGAACCTGGTTTCTGCCAAAGGGCAGAAACTTGGCTCCTTTTGCACATTTCGCCTCCAAACCTTCCAAACATGCATCAAACCTATTCCACAACACACATACACAAGCATACATGTTCCTAGGGGCCTCAAACCATCATAAACCCCATCTACAACACATCAAGCATCCACATTGTTCATGAACATACATTTATACCCATAAACATAACCATAACCTAAACATGCATTCTACCCCATAAATCTACTTAAAACTTACTTAAAACATGCAATGAGCTTAAGATCGGCTCTTACCTCTTGAAGATCGAGAGAGAGAGGACCTAAACTCAGAGTTGGGAGAGATTGGGTTCTTGAACCTCCAAGCTCCAAAACTTTGCTCAAAAGCTCAAATCTTCAAAACAAAGTTAAAACAAATGAAAATCTTGAAAGATCTAGAGGAAAAACATCAAAGATTGGTGAGGGACGGCGGAGAGCTCACCTTGGCCGAAAATGGGGAAAAAGCTCGCCCGTTTTCGGCTAAGGGACCCTTTTATAGTGGCTGGCTAGGCCACGTTCGGGGGCCGAATGTGCCTCTGCATGCATGCCATGTTCGGCGGCCGAACTTGAGGTTCGGCGGCCGAACCTGGACTTTCCTCACTTATGCCTTCGGGGGCCTAAAGCACTCCCGAAGTGTATGCATGTTCGGCGGCCGAACCTGAGTTTTCCTCCAATGCTATTTTCATGCAAAAACTCATTTTCTTTCATGCTTAAAACATAAAACACATTAAAACATTTTATAAAAACATGGTTTTACGCTTCTAGAGGCCTCCGACATCCAAGATTCCACCAGACGGTAGGAATCCCGATACCGGAGTCTAGCCGGGTATTACAGAGCAACTCTCCTTCAAACTCTCCAAACTTCAAAATTCAAGTTTCTAACTCAAAACCTTCAAATAAACATAAAAATCAATCAAATCTTTGCATGATTTAATGAAAACATGAAGAAAACTCTACAAAGGACAGGGTCTCACCTCAGCAAGTCAAAGAAACGGTGATCTTATCGTTTCAATGGACTGAGGGCCTTTTATAGGTGGCTGGCCAGACCACCTTCGGTGGCCACACGTGAAACCGAAAGCCATGCATGTTCGGCGGCCGAACCTCAACTTCGGCGGCCGAACCTGGCTTTTCTGCCTTGGTTCATTTCCCTCAAAAACTCATTTCCTTATGCTTTAAAACTATGAAACATACCAAAACCTTTTAGAAAACACATAAATCTAACCCGTCTAAAGACTTTCGGCAACCGGAACTCCATCGGAAAGTAGAATTCCGATGCCGGACTCTTACCGCGTATTACAGCAGATAAGAATATATGCATCAAGATTGCTCACCTTCTTTCTTTGTTTCCCTTTACTTACTATGGCTAGGATTTCTTTTACTCAAGAGAGAGATTACACATGCACATGTTCCTGTTCAGTTAAGACTTTTTCTAGCTTTCAGAGTGACTTGCCCTTATCTTGAAGTACTTTATTTAGCCTTTTGCTCATTAGTCTTGCTTGAAAAAGTCACCAACCTTTTGACATGAAGGTACATATTGGTGATACCCACTCCCAGTTACTCAGTTGGTCACCTGTCCAAGTGGCTACTAGCTCTGTTCATAGTCTTTCGACCATTGGAACAATTTTCAATTTGTGCTCATGAAGTCTAAGCCTTTGCTGAATTTCTTTAATCAATGCATTGGGCAAATCAACACCAATTGCTAAAACAAGTCATGTTAAGTTCATTCACACAACTTTCAATTCATTCTCTCTAATGAGTGTCATCAATATATTTTTCACCATGGAAAGCTCAAAGATTCAATTCAAAAGGCAATTCCCAAACATGAATACTACTCACTGCAATTGATTCAACATAAGTTTAAAGAGTCATCACATCAATGGGGTCATGGAAAGAAAAGCTCATCCAATATAGTTCATAAGTTTGAGTAGAGCAAATAAAAAAGAAGAAGATTGTGGTTGTGTGTGTTATTGAAAGCATAAACTGAAAATAAACTAAAAGAAAACTAAAAGGAAAAAAAATCGCATGAACTGAAAAAAAAGGGAAGAAAAAATCGCAAACTGAAGGGAAAAAGAAAAAAAATTCACAAACTGAAAGGAATGTAAAATTGTAAGACTGAAAGGAGAAGAAGAAGAAGAAGGAAAAGAAAAAGGGGAAGGAGAAGAAGATTCAGAGATATGCACCCCCACACCTAAATCATGCATTGTCCTCAATGTATAAGAAAAATAAAAGAGCAAAGGAAACTGAGTACTCCTCTGGGGTGTGGTGTGCATGGTGTGATCCACTTAGGCTGAATGAGTGATGAACAGATGTTCGTCTAGGAAGTCTTCCATGACTGGATATGGTGCAGAGCTAGATGTAAGCCGGCTCAAGTGATCAGCCACTAGATTCTCCTTTCCTTTCTTGTCCCTTATTTCCAGATCGAATTCTTGTAACAACAGAATCCACCGAATGAGTCTCGATTTTGCCTCCTTTTTCTTGATCAAATATTGCAAGGCCGCATGGTCAGAATAGATGATGACTTTAGTCCCCAGGAGATATGGTTTGAACTTCTCTAAGGCAAATACAACAACTAAGAGCTCCTTTTCTATTGTTGAGTAGTTGCTTTGGGCAGCATCCAATGTGCGAGATGCATAGTGAATCATGTGGGGTGAGTTTCCCACACGTTGCCCTAAGACTGCCCCCACTGCATAGTTGCTTGCATCACACATGATTTCAAAGGGCAAGTTCCAATCAGGTGCCTGAATGATTGGGACAGTCACAAGCAATTCTTTTATCAGATCAAATGCTGTTTTGCAACCTGCATCAAAATCAAATGTTACATCTTGTTGGAGCAATTTACATAATGGCTGTGTGATTTTGGAGAAATCTTTTATGAATCTTCTATAGAATCCTGCATGACCAAGGAAAGAATGGATTTCTTTAAGATTTGTAGGATAACATAGATTTTTTATTGTGTCTACCTTAGCCTTGTCCACTTCAATTCCTTTAGCTGAAACAACATGTCCTAAAACCATACCTTGATTAACCATAAAATGACATTTTTCATAATTAAGTACAAGGTTAGACTCAAGGAATCTCTGTAGGATCTTTTCCAAGTTGGCAAGGTATTCTTCAAAGGAGTTACCATGCACTGTGAAGTCATCCATGAACACTTCAATGGTTTTTCCCACATAGTCAGAGAATATGCTCATCATGCATCGCTGAAAGGTGGCAGGTGCATTGCATAGTCCAAATGGCATTCTTCTAAATGCAAAAGTGCCAAAAGGACAAGTGATGGTGGTCTTTTCTTGGTCTTCTGGAGCTACTGAAATTTGATAGAAACCTGAATAACCATCAAGACAACAATAATGGGACTTACCTGCAAGCCTTTCTAGCATCTGATCAATGAAAGGTAGTGGGAAGTGGTCTTTCCTCGTGGATGCATTCAGCTTCCTATAGTCCATGCATACTCTCCATCCATTCTGAACTCTAGTGGGGACAAGTTCTCCTTCAGCATTTGGAACAATGGTGATCCCAGTCTTTTTGGAGACTACATGCATAGGACTTACCTATTTGCTATCAGAGATTGGGTAGATGATACCTGCATCCAATAGCTTGACTATCTCTTTCTTCACTACCTCCATCATAGGTGGATCCCATCTTCTTTGAGCATCTCTGACTGGCTTGCATTCCTCTTCCATGTGTATTCTATGCATGCATGTGGAAGGTGAGATACCTTTTATGTCATCTATGGTCCATCCTATGGCTCCCTTGTGCTTCTTCAGTACTCTCAGGAGGCTTTCTTCTTCAGTCTGGCTCAATTCATTAGACACTATTATGGGTAGCGTCTTGTCAGCTCCTAAGTATATATACTTTAGATGGCCTGGAAGGGGCTTCAGATCTGATTATGAAATTTTCTGATCTGCAGTTTGTGGTTTAGGTGAGCAAGGAGGTGTCTGTGTTGACTGTCTGGTAGAACTGGATTTAGGAACATCCTTCTGTGCAAGATCTGACTGAAAGGGGGGGGCTGGAAGGACTGATCTGCGCTGGAAGCTGAAGAGTTGCGCTTAGAAGGCTTTCAGGTCTTTATTCTTGCGCAGGAATGGTCTGTGCACCAAGTTGAAGTGGTGCGGTTGGTTTCTGTTCTTCCTGCGGTTGTCTATAGTTCACCTGTTGGATGCTGCAGACTGTTTCCTTTAGTTTTGGCTCTTTCTGGGTCTCTATCTTTACCTGGTCAGTCTCCCTGCAAAGATCATTGGTTAGCATTTCATCTTGATTCTCATAAAAAATATCCTGACTCAAGCAATCAATAATGTCAAGACCATAAACAGGAGACATATCATGTGGATATTTCATAGCATCATAGACATTAAATTTAATGACTTCCCCTTCAAACTCCATGATGAGAGTGCCATCATGCACATCAATCTTAGTCCTAGCAGTACTCAAGAAAGGACGTCCAAAAAGGATGTCAGAAGTAGTGTTGCAACTGTCTTCCTTTGTATCAATCACATAAAAGTCTGCAGGAAAGGCAAGTTCATCTACTTGAACTAGAACATCTTCTAGAACACCTATGGGATATACCACAGATCTATCAGCTAGTTGAATCACTACTCTTGTGTCTTTTAGTGCACTTGCATTCAAAGAATTATAGATGGAAAGAGGCATAACATTTATGGATGCACCAAGATCACACATGGCTTTCTTAATTTCAACATTCTCAATCTTACAAGAAATAGCAAACATGCCTTTATCTTTACATTTAGTTGCGAGTTCTCTTTTAATAACAGTAGTAACAACTTCATGTTAGTGTATATGCCCTAGGCCATTATCTTGGACCTTTTTGTATGTCGTTTTGGTTATTAATAAAAGAGATTTTTATCACTATTATTTGTTTGCATGTTACATAATAATGATTATCATCCCTGGTTACTTATTATTATGTTGATAATAATAAAATATAACTAGTATGATTATTGATTGATAATCATGAGATGATTATGTATATGTTGATATAATTCAATAATCATAGATACTTGTTAGAGAACAAAGTATCGGATGGACCCGCATTGGGATCACTACATGGGTTATTGTCATAAGTGAATCTCAAAGTAGTTATGTCTTAATCCTTTGACTTGAGATTGTCATAGTTTCCAACATGAGGACTATTATGTTTTGACATAACCAAACATTGTCTTTAATCGGACAATCATAAAGGTTATGATTGAGCATAATATAAATTATGTAGAGGATAATGAACAATCAAGATAGGATTTGTCCCTCTCTCCGAGAGAGATATCTTCTGGTCCCCTCGATAAGTGAGACTGAGAAATGCATGGCCGTGCACAAATGAATTGATAGTGTGATCAATATCATTTGATTTTTATCAGTCTACTTAGAGATCGAGAAATCATAAGTTTGAACATTATAAGTTTGACATTGACCATGACTTATGTTCAAACTAGATATCGTGTGACAAAGGGATTAATACATGTTCTATTTATTAGGCTTTATCGGACTATTGATCATCATATTAGTTGGGTAGTCATAATGTCTTGCTAGAGGCCACTTATGACTTATGGGTCTTGTGGGACTGGACCTATTGCCAATTAATGTGAGCCTATTGGGTCACACAAAAAAAAACGTTGTTGATGTGCTATGACATATTAATGGGATAAAAGCCCAAAGCCCATTAATATAATTAATAATAATAAAGTGTTATTATTATTAATCATTAATATAATTAATAATAATAAAGTGTTATTATTATTAATATTAATTGTTAATATAATTAATAATAATAAGTGTTATTATTATTAATATTAATTATTAATATAATTAATAATGATAAAGTGTTATTATTATTAATTATTTATTATTATGAGATAATAATATTTAAAAGATCTGCAGTCTATCTGTAACTGTTACAGATAAAGGACTCTATCACATAAGATATTTGAGTATCTATGAGATTGTGATAGTGGGTTATGAACACAACTTGTTTTAGGAAAAGGAGTTGTAGGAAAACAAAAGACTGAAACATATAAATACTCCTTCTATGAATTGTGGAAGGATGATGTTAATTTTTGAGAAAAATTCAGTCTAACTATTGCAGATTGTGGAGCACATAATCTATCCATCTTTGAGAGAGCTAGCACTCTAGAAGGATAGAAGACGTTCATGTGGATACCATAGAGGGTGTTCGTTTGAAAAAGCAGCACCATCAGTCCGCCATTGTATCTTTTGGACGAGATTAACAGGTTAGTCTCATATCCTTTTTGTGAATTAAACGAAACACTCGGATTCTGGAAAAAGAAAATTAGAGAAATTTTATTTTTTCGCTGCACCTTTGGGTTGCAATAATCTCGGGATTTTCCAACAGTGGTATCAGAGTCAGGTTGTGCTTTTCGTTTAAATTAATTACGCCATGATTAATATGATATATGTGATACATGTTTATTAGAATAACATGATAATTATGGATGAATGATTGGATCATTTATATAATTTTAATTTTTGTTAGAAAAATTAAATTGATAAAATTTAAAAAAAAAAGGATTCACAATGAACAGTCATCGTGAACCTAGAATTTGGAATTTGGTGATTTGCTGGTTGGGTTCACGATCACTGTGTTGATCGTGAATCCAGCATCTCTCATGCCCGGAGAGAGGCGTGCGACAGTCGGCAATGTGGGGTGGTAGCCCATAGTCGCGTCCCATCGTCGTCATCGCCTTCTCGGGAGTCGGCCTGATGATCATCGCCGGCCGTTTTGCGTGTGATGGACAGGGGCTTCAAGGCGAAGATAGATCTCGGCTCCTCGCGATTTGCAGAAATTGCAAGCTCGCTGGTGCTGTTTGATTGCCCGGAAAATGCGCAATGATTGCGCGATCTTCTGGGCGACGGGATGACAGCGGAGCGGGATGGCCGACGGGCTGCTGGTTGAATGTTGCGGTTAGGGCTTCTTCTTGAGGTAGAAGATGCCTAATTACAATTCTGCCCCTAAAATTAAAATAATAATAATAAAAAAAATAATAATAAGAAAATAAATTTTAAAATTATTTTCTTTTAGTCTTTAAATCAGATTTAAATGACTATTTTTTATTCTTTTCTTTTAGTCTTTAAATGAGATTTAAATGACTATATTTTATTATTTTGTCATATATTAGTATGAGATACTATGCATGATAGTCTATATATATGTATGCATATAGGATGCTATAATATATATATGCAAGACAAAATAATTAAAATTAAAAGTTGAACCCTCACTCTAAAATTTTAAGTTTTAATGCCATCCATATATTAAATACCTATCAAGACTAAGATCACCGAAATGCAGGTTTTGCCAAAGCAAAATACTTAGTTTATCCTAGTAAGATAGGATGAGTAATAGTTACTCATTTATTTAATTTTGGTTGAGCTTAATTAGGCTATCAAAACGGTTTTGGGCCTAAGGCATTAGATGGGGTATAACATACATTTGACATATGATGTCAACACCTCATAATCTAAGAGTTACATTAGATGTAATCGGTAAGGGGTTACCTACCTAAATAACTTAGTTCTAAGCGTCATGCCAAAGCTGACTTAGAATTAGGTGAAATATAGATCTTAGCCTACTAAAATATTATTATTTTAATAATTATTTTTGAGGGTTATATTTTAATGGGAGATTATTATCACCTCAATATTAATTTACTAAATTGATTATATTTGCATATTTTGTAGATAATTATAGCTGCTAATAACAATTCCACCTTATCACTGCGATCCATCATTGAGAAGGATAAACTGAAAGAAAATGGGACTAATTTTGTTGACTGGTTTAGAAACTTGAGAATTGTTCTCAAGTAAGAGAAAAAGTCCTACGTGCTTGATGAAGCTGTCCCTGAACCACCTCCTGCTGATGCTACTAATGCTGTTAAGAACAAGCATAAGAAGCATATGGATGATTCTAATGACATTGGATGTCTTATGTTGGCAACTATGTGCCTAGAACTTCAGAAGGATCTGGAGCACCTTGAGGTTTATGAGATGAGTGTCCATCTCAAAGAGACTTTCCAACAGCAAGCTAGGCAGGATAGGTATGAAACTACCATTGCATTGCATGATTGCAAAATGGCTGATGGTGAATCAGTTAGTGCTCGTGTTTTAAAGATGAAAGGCTACATTGATTACCTTGCTAGGCTTGGCTATCCTTTGAGTTTAGAACTCTCTACGGATTTGATCCTACATTCTTTACCTAGCAGTTTTTCTCAGTTTGTTATGAACTATAACATGAACAATATGGAGAAATCTATTCCTGAGCTGCATGGGATGCTAAAGATAGCTGAGGTAAATATCAAGAAAAGGCCTACCCAAATTTTGAATGTCAATGAGGGTGCGCCCATGAAAAATAAGGGTGTAACGACCCCAAAATGGACCGTCACCGGCACTAGGATTCAGGTCGGCTTAAGGCCGCCAGAACCCGTAGCAAGCCTGCTATACTCTCTGTGTACCTGTAAATCTCATACATGATCATACATTTTCTGTGAAAATAAAAACTCTTTGCTGAACCAAGGCTTAACCTATGCATGCACTATCCCTGTACTCTGTACTCTGTACTCTGTACCCCTGACTAGAGCTTGCTCTAGATGGGTTAACTCATACCTGTTAAGCCTGGTTTTTCACATACTTTGTAAAACATATACATATACAGATCATGTACATAACAAAAGATTTACAACACAAACATCACTAAGTCAAGCACAATTCTAACTTTATACACAACTGTTACTTCTCTTTAACATTACATGTCCACTATATTCTATTACACAACTCTTCTCTCTCCTGTACTCTGTTGGACTTCCCCTGTACACTGTGCACTGAACCTGCAAGACTGGGGTTAAGGGAGTGGGATGAGCTCTATAGCCCAGTGAGTAGAACAGTAAAACAAGTCATTAAAACATGCTCCTATGGAATGCAGCATATCACAGACAATCCACATCAAGGGTCAACCTGTCACCACATAGTCCCGGTAACTCTACCATGCCAGGGCGTAGAATCGAGCAACTGGTCTTCCTGTTCTATATGTATATGTGTATATAACACCTCTGTACTTACCATTGCCAGGGCGTAGTCAAAGGCTCCTGGACTTTACTATACCTGCCAGGGCGTAGTCAAAGGCTCCTGGACTTCTCTATACCTGCCAGGGCGTAGTCAAAGGCTCCTGGACTTCTCTCAGAGACTATTGGATCATTCAGCATTCACCCACATCAATAAATAACTATGCAATGCAACATATTCGTGGATTCTAATGTAATCAACCTACGGCATAACCATGATGCATGAAATATGCTAAAAACATTCCATTTCTCAATTAAAAAAATTAAGTTTAGTTCCACTCACCTGTAGCCAATGCTTGGCTAACTCTGGGCCACCTCTAATTCTGATGCAGGTACTACTGCTAAACACCTCAGTTCCTCGGGTCCAATCCTACAATGGAGGACTCAAATGAGGTACCAATCATACTCTATACAACTGATAAACAACTCTTACACAATTCCCAAAAACCCTCTAAAACCTCCTAGAACAATCATAGAAATCATGCAAAGGAAGGCTGAACAGAGCATCTTCGGCGGCACCTTTGGCGGCCGAATGCTCCCTCCAGAGCCGAACCTCGGGCATGTTCGGCGGCCGAATCCTCCTTCGGCTGCCCAACCTGAGTTCATCCAGAACTCAGCTTCGTGCACAAGGACGCCTTCCAGTCCTTCCAATCCCTGCTAAGCTCTCACCACATGCAACTAACCTCTCAAAACATGCACAAACACTTCTACTAGCTCATAGGGGCTGAAAACAAGTTCAAAACCCCAAAAAAAACTAACATCATACACATCAAACATGCACAAAGGGTACATAAACCCTCATATGCACAACTCATGTATAAATTCCCTTTTCCCTTCATAAAACTCATCTAAAACATTTTAAAAGCTGAAAATCAATACTTACCTCTTGAAGAACAAAGGCTGGTGTGATTCAAACTCGAAGATATGAAGATCCAAGCTCCAAACTTCTCCAAGCTTTCAAACTCTTCCAAACCACATAAAACTTACTTAAAACTTGTTTAACTTTGAATGATTAGAAGAAAAACCATAAAAACAATCCAAGGAGATCAAGAACTCACCTAGGCCAGAAAGAGAGAAGAACCTTCTCCATTTTCTGGACTCGGTGCCCTTTATAGATGAACAACCGCCTCAGCTTCGGCAGCCGAAACTGCATGCAAAACCATGCAACGTTCGGCGGCCGAACTTGAACTTCGGAGGCCGAAACTTTGCAATGTTCGGCGACCGAACTTGCCCTTCGGCGGCCGAACCTGCACTTGTGCCCTTTGGTCTTTTCTCTTCAACACTCAAGTCCTTTTCCATTCTAAACCTTTAAAATACTTAAAACATTTAAGAAAACCTTTCTCTTACCCTTCTGGATACCTCTGACATCCTCGAATTCCACCGAACGGTAGAAATTCCGATGCCTGATCTAGCCGGGTATTACATTCTTCCCCCCTTTAAGAACATTCGTCCTCGAATGTTCAAACAAATAAACATGCAAGTAAGCAATCACGGAAAGTCTAAAACCTTCCTCTAAGAAGAGACACAGATACTACTGGAGTAAAAACTCCCGGGTCTTCTAATTACATTTTCCTACTATAGTGATTTCAAAGATCAATCACTACCTGACTTTCTTGACTCTTAACTTCTTGATCTGCGTCCATACTCTACACTGACTGTTTATCACTCCTGCCGGTACACAACCGACTTAATTCGTTTCTTTCAGACTACTGACTTTTCCTTCTCTTTGGCTCTTCTAAGCTTCATTCACACTACTCTGGCTACATTAACCTTTACTTCTCTTTATTCAACCCGGTCATAGGAGCAACAACTTTAAGGAAATTCTAGATGAACTTCCTATTACTTCAACTTTCTACTTACTTCAGAAACCTTATTGTGACACATCATGATTCAAACAGACATGCCCCTTAAATGAACTCATATTACAGAACTTGGCCTCTATGCCGTGTTCTCTTAGAGTCTGCAACATCTTTATTAGACAATGGGCATGCTTCTCTGCTTTTTCTTCTTCTTTTTCTTTTTGAACTACTCTACGCATCCGCTGCGCACTCTGGTTTTTGTCTTTCTCTATCCATCTCTACTCAACTGCTAAACTAACTTTTCTCTAACTCTCGACATATAGTTCCCCATAGATCATCAATCCTACATAGGAACACTTGTCCTTGGTAGTGATTTTGTTCAACTGCTCACAGTCGTTACAAAATCTCAAGGTTTCATCCTTCGTTTCTCACAACGACACTGGAACATTCCAGGGTGAGGTACTAGGTCGGATACAACCTTTATCTACCAAGCTTCTTTGTACTACTCTGACTATTCTCTCTCTGCAGGTGCCATCCTGTAGGGTAGAAGGAAAGAAATGGTTCCGCGTCCAGACACCACTTCTATTCCAAACTCAAACTCCCTGACAGATGGTAAACCTGACAGCCCAGCTGGAAAAAACATCTAGAACTCACTAGCTACAGGCATTGAGGCTGATTCCCTGATCTGACTACTCAACTTGCTCGCAAGAGCTAGAACCCTCTGACAACCTTTCCTGTGTAAACTAGGAGCCTGCTGGGTTGACATCAAACTTCTAGGCACCTACACTCTGTCCCCTCCAAGGACTACCTCTGATCCATCTAGCACCACAAACTCTGAACTGACTGACTGACTCTGCCTCAGATGGATCATACTCAGGTCCACTGACCCAGAGAAAACACTCTAAGCCCAGAAGTCATCAAACCCACTCTATCAACAGCTCACTAAGCAACAAGGAAAGAGAAACACTCGGGTTCAACACAAACAGCATACACGTTCGAACATTCACAAGTGAACGTACCTGACGTCACTGTGTTAGATGTGATAGCCTCCTACTGAGGCAGGGTGAAGATCCGAGTTAAGGCTAACGGAACTTCCCTCGGGAACCTACTAATGGAAAGGCTAACCCTTTCCTCTGCCTCAACCATCACCTAAACTGCAATCTCCTCCTGAACTTATACTTTCTCTTACTCTTTTTTTTTTTCCTCTATTCTACTCTAGTTTACTTACTCTTCTCTTCCTCTTATTCTGATCTATTTCGCTTACTTTTCTCTTACTTACTTTTATTCTTTTCTTACTCTTCTCTTTCTTACTCTATTTTCTGCATTACTTCTTATACTTGAGGGCTGCACTCAGAGATGAGAGATCACTCTCCCTATACCTGGATTTTATAAAATCCACGGCTATAGCATCTCATAGCAACACTCTCGAGCTCTTTCCTAACTCACTCACCTCTAACTACTACTCGTTTGGCTTTTACTATCTCTCTCACTATACTGGTGCTATCCTGCAGAGAAGACTAGGAATGGTTTTGGGTCTAGACACCATTCCTATATCCCATTCTAGTCTCTTAGCAAGTGGTAAACATGACGACTTGTCTGGGACAACCTCTAAAACTTTTCTCTGGCTGCGGACACTAAAACTGGTTTCCCTTCTGATCTGACTAACTGCTATGCTCTCTGACACGAGCAAGAAACCTCTGATACCTCTTCTGAACAGCTTAAGAGCCTATAGGGCTGATATCAAATTTCAGGCATCTCTACACTGTCCTCTTCTGATCTCTAAGCCTGACCACTCTGCCTCTGCTATCTAAGGCAGTACTATGAGTAGCTAGCCCATCCACCCCTAGAATGACATCAAACAATCACTCTAGAACCACTAGGTCAGCTGGAAGGCACCTACTCACAACTAGCACTGAACTCAACTGGCAGACTGACTCTGCCGCTGATGGATCACACTTGAGTCCACTGACCCAAAGAGGACATTCTAATCCCAGAAGCTATCAAACCCCTACTCTCTGTGGCTCTCAAGACCCTAAGGAAAGCGAAACATCAGAGTCTCTAATAGCAGACACATCAAAACATATGGAAGTGAAAAGTACCTATCACTGCCATGTCCGATGTGTGAGCCTCCTGCTGCGTCAAAGCGAAGATCCATGCTGGTACTGATGGACCTTCACTTGGGGAACCTGTGGAAGAAGGAGTGATCCCGCTTCCTCCACCTCTATCCAACGCCATGACTAGAGCTCTTGGCTGAGCCACTCTATCTGAGGCTGTCTGCTGGGACTGTGATATCACTGTCGCGGTGGAACACTCACGTGCTATGTGTCCCTCCTGTCCGCACCTGAATCATGCTGTTGTCCCTACCAGACAGACTCCTTTGTGCGGCCTACCGCACCTAAAACATCTGGAGTCGATCAAACCAAAGCTCGACCCCTCACCTATTTCCAGACCAGACTTTATCTACTTCCAGTACTCCTTTTTCTATGACCTTTTGAGGCTTCTAACTTTCTTTTTACTCTTTGCGGCAGCCTCGCCCAGAGGGAAAAGATCAATATTCTCTAGGTAATCCTCTACACTCATGTTTTCTGTCTGCCTTAGCGGCTCAAATTCACTCTCCTTACGCTCCCTTGAGCTATCTGGAACAGCCTATCCTACAAACTCATTGGTAAACTGCTCCCAGGATAAGCTGTCCACCCTCGGGTCCACATAATGGTTGAACCATTCCCTTGCCTTCTTACATTTCAATGTGAACCCTGCCATCTGAATGGCTCTACTCTCATTGACTCCCAACTCATCAGTTATCATCTTGAGGGTTTTGAGATACTCAAAAGGGTCATCATCTGATTCAAACTGGGGAACATCTAACCTTAAATAGTCCATCATCTTTACCTAAACTCTCTCTTACTCTTACTCTTCTTGAAGGGTTACACTCAGAAATGAGAGATCAACTCTCACTATACTTGGGGTTATAAAACCCGAAACCCTAGCATCTCCTAGCAACTCTCTCATGCTAGAGAAGGGCACATTAACTGCTACCTATGATCTCTTCTCTAAACATCTATCTCTGTTACTTTCTATTCTCTATTCTCTCTTACATCAGTTAACATCCTCTAGGGTCCAGTCCTGCTCTGACTGTATCAAAAGACCTCCTAGGGTCCCTTGATATACCCTCTCTGCTACTGCTACACTACTACGCTCTTGGCAGAACAAGGGAAAAATATCTATACCTTTCCTCTCAAGTGGAACTCCTGTCAATCCGTAGATCAACGAGTACCTCATATCCTGCCTGCTAGAAAAGAACACACCCAGAAGCCACAACATATCATAACATATCATACTATAAACATAGTATCATATGGGCATATCATCATAATATGATCCATGTAGTAATACATGAACCCCATATCACATACATAGCATATCATGGATGAACTGGTCACCAATAGCCCTTTACTACTGCCAGGGGCGCTGAAGCCTCACCTGGACTTCTCTTTCTCTATGCCAGGGGCAACTAAGCCAATTCTGGTCTGCTCATCTCATACATGTCATCACATGCATGCTAAGGGCTAGAGGATCTTCCAACATCCATTCACAACATAACATAAATGCGCATGCATACAATCATGGCATTTCACATCATCCTCAAGACAGGACTCTATATCCTATCCTAGTGGACATGATTTTACCTATTGTGCTTGACTTCCTCTAACCTCTATGAGCCCAACACTTTCTTTTATAGGTCCGATCATTTGAACCTAGGGCTCTGATACCAATCTGTAACGACCCCAAAATGGACCGTCACCGGCGCTAGGATTCAGGTCGGCTTAAGGCCGCCAGAACCCGTAGCAAGCCTGCTATACTCTCTGTGTACCTGTAAATCTCATACATGATCATACATTTTCTGTGAAAATAAAAACTTTTATCTGAACCAAGGCTTAACCTGTGCATGCACTATCCCTGTACTCTGTACTCTATACTCTGTACCCCTGACTAGAGCTTGCTCTAGATGGGTTAACTCATACCTGTTAAACCTGGTTTTTCACATACTTTGTAAAACATATACATATACAGATCATGTACATAACAAAAGATTTACAACACAAACATCACTAAGTCAAGCACAATTCTAACTTTATACACAACTGTTACTTCTCTTTTAACATTACATGTCCACTATATTCTATTACACAACTCTTCTCTTCCTGTACTCTGTGGACTTCCCCTGTACACTGTGCTCTGAACCTGCAAGACTGGGGTTAAGGGAGTGGGATGAGCTCTATAGCCCAGTGAGTAGAACAGTAAAACAAGTCATTAAAACATGCTCCTATAGAATGCAGCATATCACAGACAATCCACATCAAGGGTCAACCTGTCACCACATAGTCCCGGTAACTCTGCCATGCCAGGGCGTAGAATCGAGCATCTGGTCTTCCTGTTCTATATGTATATGTGTATATAACACCTCTGTACTTACCATTGCCAGGGCGTAGTCAAAGGCTCCTGGACTTTACTATACCTGCCAGGGCGTAGTCAAAGGCTCCTGGACTTCTCTATATTTGCCAGGGCATAGTCAAAGGCTCCTGGACTTCTCTCAGAGACTATTGGATCATTCAGCATTCACCCACATCAATAAATAACTATGCAATGCAATATATTCGTGGATTCTAATGTAATCAACCTACTGCATAACCATGATGCATGAAATATGCTAAAAACATTCCATTTCTCAATTAAAAGAATTAAGTTTAGTTCCACTCACCTGTAGCCAATGCTTGGCTAACTCTGGGCCACCTCTAACTCTGATGCAGGTACTACTGCTAAACACCTCGGTTTCTCGGGTCCAATCCTACAATGGAGGACTCAAATGAGGTACCAATCATACTCTATACAACTGATAAACAACTCTTACACAATTCCCCAAAAACCCTCTAAAACCTCCTAGAACAATCATAGAAATCATGCAAAGGAAGGCTGAACAGAGCATCTTCGGCGGCACCTTTGGCGGCCGAATGCTCCCTCCAGAGCCGAACCTCGGGCATGTTCGGCGGCCGAATCCTCCTTCGGCTGCCGAACCTGAGTTCATCCAGAACTCAGCTTCATGCACAAGGACGCCTTCCAGTCCTTCCAATCCCTGCTAAGCTCTCACCACATGCAACTAACCTCTCAAAACATGCACATACACTTCTACTAGCTCATAGGGGCTGAAAACAAGTTCAAAACCCCAAAAAAAACTAACATCATACACATCAAACATGCACAAAGGGTACATAAACCCTCATATGCACAACTCATGCATAAATTCCCTTTTCCCTTCATAAAACTCATCTAAAACATTTTAAAAGCTGAAAATCAATACTTACCTCTTGAAGAACAAAAGCTGGTGTGATTCAAACTCGAAGATATGAAGATCCAAGCTCCAAACTTCTCCAAGCTTTCAAACTCTTCCAAACCACATAAAACTTACTTAAAACTTGTTTAACTTTGAAAGATTAGAAGAAAAACCATAAAAACAATCCAAGGAGATCAAGAACTCACCTAGGCCAGAAAGAGAGAAGAACCTTCTCCATTTTCTGGACTCGGTACCCTTTATAGATGAACAACCGCCTCAGCTTCGGCAGCCGAAACTGCATGCAAAACCTTACAACGTTCGGCGGCCGAACTTGAACTTCGGAGGCCGAAACCCTGCAATGTTCGGCTGCCGAACTTGCCCTTCGGCGGCCGAACCTGCACTTGTGCCCTTTGGTCTTTTCTCTTCAACACTCAAGTCCTTTTCCATTCTAAACCTTTAAAATACTTAAAACATTTAAGAAAACCTTTCTCTTACCCTTCTGGATACCTCTGACATCCTCGAATTCCACTGGACGGTAGAAATTCCGATGCCTGATCTAGCCGGGTATTACAAAGGGGAAGCCTAAGTCTAAAGGTGGTAATGGACCTAAGGGATGAGGCAAGCCTAAATGGCAATCCAAGGCAAAAGTTCCTAAGGAAATAGTTCCTAAGGAAGAAATCTGCTTCCATTGCAAGGAACTAGGGCATTGGAAGAGAAATTGCAAACTCTATTTGGATGAGTGTAAGAAGAAGAAGAGTAGTGAGACTACGACTTCGGATATTTATGTTATAGATATTAATTTATCTATTTCTACTTCATGGGTATTGGATACCGGATGTGGTTCTCACATTTGTACAAATGTGCAGGGTCTCAAAAGGAGTAGAAAACTGAAAAAGGGCAATGTGGACCTACGTGTAGGCAATGGAGCAAGAGTTGCTGCCTTAGCTGTAGAGACATATGAACTTGTGTTGCCCAATGGGCTTTTGTTAGTTTTGAACAATTGCTTTTATGTTCCTACTTTGAGTAGGAATATTATTTCAGTTTCTGTTTTGGACGATGAAGGTTTTTCATTTCTTATTGAGAATAAGAAATGCTTCATTAATAAAGATGATTAGCTTTATTGTATTGCAAATTCATATGATGGCCTTTATGTCCTTAATCTAGATGATTCTAGAGACAACAATATCTATAACATAACTTTTAAGAAAACTAAGCGAAATGAGTTAAACCCAACATATTTATGGTACTGTCGTCTTAGCCATATAAATGAGAATCGCATATCTAAGCTCCATAAAGATGGTTTATTAGATTCATTTGATTTTAAATCATTTGAAAATTGTGAATCTTGTTTGCTTGATAAGATGACAAAGGACCCTTTTACTGGACAAGGTCAAAGGGCTTCAGACTTATTGGGCTTAATACATACAGATGTATATGGCCCACTAAGCATTAATGCCAGGGGAGGTTATCAGTACTTCATTACATTCACTGATGATTTCAGTAGGTATGGCTATGTCTACCTAATGAAACATAAGCATGAATCTTTTGAAATGTTTAGAACCTTTCAAAATGAAGCACAAAATCAACTTGGTAGAACTATTAAAATGCTTCGATCTGATCGAGGTGGTGAATATTTGAGCCAAGAGTTTGATGAATATCTTAGAAACTGTGGAATTGTTTCACAATTAACTCCTCCAGGAACTCCACAATGGAATGTTGTTTCTGAAAGGAGAAATCGAACTTTATTAGATATGGTTCAATCTATGATGAGTCAAACAAATCTTCCTTTATCGTTTTGGGGTTATACCTTGGAAACAACTGCATTTATTCTAAACTTAGTACCATCAAAAGCGGTTAAAAAGAAACCATATGAATTATGGACTGGCCAAATGCCCAGTTTGTCTTTCCGTAAGATTTGGGATTGTGAGGCTTATGTGAAACGCCCAATTTCAGATAAGCTAGCTCTAAAATTTATCAAGTGCAATTTTGTGGGGTATCTTAAGGAAACCAAAGGATACTATTTCTATATTCCCTCAGAGAACAAAGTGTTTATTGCTCGAAATGGTACCTTTTTAGAAAAGGAATTTATCTCTCAGAGATTCAGTGGGAGTACAGTGCGACTTGAGGAAACTCAAGCACCACAAGAGAGCATTGAACCGCCAGTAGAACCACTTCCAGAACCACAAACAGTTGTGGAAACTGAAAGGGTGACATAAGTCCCACGCAGATCTGATAGGACACATCATTAGCCTAAGAGATATGGTTTTCTCATGACTGATAGTCGTGAACTTTTGCTCATTGATTAAGATAAGCCTACTACCTATCAAGAGGCTGTGTCAGGTCCAGATTCTGAGAAATGGTTTTCTGCCATGAAATCTGAAATGCAATCCATGTATGACAATCGAGTTTGGTCATTAATTGATCCCCCTGAGGGTGTTAAGAACATTGGTTGCAAATGGGTTTTCAAGAAGAAAACTGACATGGATGGAAATGTGCATACCTACAAAGCAAGGCTTGCTGCAAAAGGTTTGAAGCAAACTCATGGTATAGACTATGATGAGACCTTTTCGCTAGTTGCAATGCTTAAGTCGGTTAGAATTCTCATTGCCATTGTTGTGTACTATGATTACGAGATATGGAAAATGGATGTCAAAACAACTTTCCTTAATGGAAACTTGCTCAAGGATATGTACATGACACAACCTGAGGGTTTTATAATCCTTGAGAATTCTGGAAAGATTTGCAAGCTTCAGAGATCCATTTATGGGTTGAAGCAAGCTTCTCGGAGCTGGAATCTTCGTTTTGATGAGACAGTCAGGGACTTTGGATTCATCAAAAATGAAGATGAGCATTGTGTTTACAAGATGGTTAGTGGGAGTGCAATTGTGTTTCTAGTCCTATATGTGGATGACATATTGCTCATTGGAAATGATATCCTTACCTTGCAAAAGGTTAAGACTTGGTTAGGGAATTCTTTTTCAATGAAGGACTTAGGTGAGGCTGCATATATCCTTGGTATTAAGATCTATAGGGATAGATCCAAGAGGATAATCGGTCTGAGTCAAAGTACTTATATTGACAAGGTGCTGAAAAGGTTTAGCATGCAAGATTCCAAAAGAGGATTCTTGTCCATGTCTCATGGTATTCATCTCAGCAAGAATCAATGTCCTATGACATCTGATGAGCGAGAATGAATGAATAAGATTCCTTATGCTTCTGCTATTGGATCTATCATGTATGCCATGTTATGTACTAGACCAGACGCCTCATATGCCTTAAAGCACAACAAGCAGATATTAGGCAGATCCCGGTGAAAGTCACTGGACAGCTGTTAAGAATATCCTAAAGTACCTTAGAAGGACTAAGGATGCATTCCTAGTGTATGGAGGTTTGGAAGACGAGCTAGTTGTAAGTGGTTACACAAATGCTAGTTTCCCAACCGACATAGATGACTTCAGATCGCAGTCAAGATTCGTTAATGGTGGAGCTGTTAGCTGAAAAAGTTCCAAGCAGAGCACTGTAGCAGATTCTACAACAGAAGCTGAGTATATAGCAGCATCAGATGCAGCTAAGGAGGCAGTCTGGTTGAAGAAATTCATCTCAGAGTTGGGAGTGGTTCCTAGCATTGCAAATCCTATGGACCTTTGTTCTGATAACAACGGTGCCATAGCACAGGCAAAGGAGGCTAGATCTCATCAGAGATCTAAACACATACTCAGACGATATCATCTTATTCGAGAGATCATTGATAGAGGAGATATCAAAATATGCAAAGTAGACACAAATGACAACATTGCAGATCCACTGACCAAGCCTCTTTCACAGGTCAAGCATGATCAGCACACTAGGTCAATGGGTATTAGATACTTGTATCATTAGGCCTAGTGCAAGTGGGAGATTGTTAGTGTACATGCCCTAGGCCATTATCTTGGACCTTTTTGTATGTCATTTTGGTTATTAATAAAAGAGGTCTTTATCATTGTTATTTGTTTGCATGTTACATAATAATGATTATTATCCCTGGTTACTTATTATTTTGTTGATAATAATAAACTATAACTAGTATGATTATTGATTGATAATCATGAGATGATTATGTATATGTTGATATAATTCAATAATCATAGATACTTGTTAGAGAACAAAGTATTGGATGGACCCGCATTGAGATCACTACATGGGTTATTGTCATAAGTGAATCTCAAAGTAGTTATGTCTTAATCCTTTGACTTGAGATTGTCATAGTTTCCAACATGAGGACTATTATGTTTTGACATAACCAAATATTGTCTTTAATCAGACAATCATAAAAGGTTATGATTGAGTATAATAGAAATTATAGAGAGGATAATGAACAATCAAGATAGGATTTGTCCCTCTCTCCGAGAGAGATATCTTCTGGGCCCCTTGATAAGTGAGACTGAGAAATGCATGACCGTGCACAAATGAATTGATAGTGTGATCAATATCATTTGATTTTTATCAGTCTACTTAGAGATCAAGAAATCATAAGTTTGAACATTATAAGTTTGACATTGACCATGACTTATGTTCAAACTAGATATCGTGTGACAAAGGGATTAATACATGTTCTATTTATTAGGCTTTATCGGACTATTGATCTTTATTTTAATTGGGTAGTCATAATGTCTTGCTAGAGGCCACTTATGACTTATGGGCCTTGTGGGACTGGGCCTATTGCCAATTAATGTGAGCCTATTGGGTCACACATAAAAAAAAAAAACGTTGTTGATGTGCTATGACATATTAATGGGCTAAAAGCCCAAAGCCCATTAATATAATTAATAATAATAAAGTGTTATTATTATTAATCATTAATATAATTACTAATAATAAGGTGTTATTATTACTAATATTAATTGTTAATATAATTAATAATAATAAGTGTTATTATTATTAATATTAATTATTAATATAATTAATAATAATAAAGTGTTATTATTATTAATTTTTTATTATTATGAGATAATAATATTTAAAAGATCTACAGTCTATCTGTAACTGTTACAAAGAAAGGACTCTATCACATAAGATATTTGAGTATCTATGAGATTGTGATAGTGGGTTATGAACACAACTCTTTTTAGGAAAAGGAGTTGTGGGAAAAACAAAAGACTGAAACGTATAAATACTCCTTCTATGAATTGTGGAAGGATGAGGTTAATTTTTGAGAAAAATTCAGTGTAACTATTGCAGATTGTGGAGCACATAATCTATCCATCTTTGAGAGAGCTAGCACTCTAGAAGGATAGAAGACGTTCGTGTGAATACCATAGAGGGTGTTCGTTTGAAAAAGCAGCACCATCAGTCCGCCATTGTATCTTTTGGACGAGATTAACAGGTTAGTCTCATATCCTTCTTGTGAATTAAACGAAGAACTCAGATTCTGGGAAAAGGAAATCAGAGAAATTTTATTTTTTCGCTACGCGTTTGGGTTGTAATAATCTCGGGATTTTCCAAATTTTCACCTACACTTACTTTCTCTCTCTTAGTAAACTTTCTTCTGTTGGTACATAGTTCTTTCAGAAATTTTGCGTACCTAGGAATTTGCTTAAAGCATCTAGCAGAGGTATGTTGATTTCCACTTTCCTGAAGGTCTCAAGGATTTCCTTTTCTTCTTTTTCTTTTTGTGTTCTTTCAAATCTTTTTAGAAAAGGAGGTGGAATCTGAAAACGTACCTGTTGATCAGTCTTCTATGCAGGAGTGGTGTTAGATGGAGTTCGGCCAGCTGGCTCATGGAGGTGGTGTGCAGGAATGGTTTCAGCTTGCGCAGGCTCTTGTGCAACTTGCTTCTCTTCCTCATATCTCGCATCTTGAAGCTCTTTCCCGTTTCTCAATGTAATGGCACCCACATTCTGTTTAGGATTAGTTTTAGTTTGAGAAGGGAGCTTACCTTGGGATTCAGACTTGCTCATAGATGCAGTCAGCTGTCCTAGGTGCTATTGGATGCTTTGCATGGAACTTACCATCATCTCCATCATCTTTTCAAGGTACTGATTGGGCTTGATTCCTTTAATAGTTCTAATAGTTCTGGTTGTTGTTGGCCCTTCCATAGCTAAAATTGGGGTGGTCTCTCCAACCTGGATTATAAGTGTTAGAATATGGATCATGTCTTACCTGGTTGTTGTATCCTCCAATGGCGTTGACTTGCTGGTTGTCTTCTTGAAGAGTAGGACATTGATCAGTTGGATGTCCTATATATGCACAGATCCCATATGGCCTAGGTGGCTGGGATGTTTGAGCTTGTTGAGCAAATCCTAAGGCAAAATTTTTCATGACAGAAGTCAGTTCAGAGAGTTGAGAATAAATAGTAGATGAACTTACCTCATTTGCTCTTCTCTGCAGTTGCTTTTCTTCTCCATATTGCCTAGATGAGGCTGCAAGTGTTGAGATCAACTCTCTCATCTCCCTAGGTGTCTTGTTTGCAATAGATCCTCCACAAGCTACATCAATGAATCTCCTTTCTGAAGAAAGCAGTCCTCCATAGAAGAATTCTAGAGTGCTTTATCTGAAATGTCATGTTGAAGACAACCTGTACACAACCCTTTAAACCTTTCCCAATAATCATATAAATCTTTAGATGGTGTCTGTCTAATACTACTGATTTCTCTTCTTATGTTAATGGCCTTAGAAGTTGGGAAATATTTGTTCAAAAATGTGATTACCATGTCATCCCAAGAAGTAGTAGATCCAGGTGGTAAGTAAAATAGCCAATCCTTAGCATAATCATCAAGTGAAAAAGGAAAAGCTATTAACTTAACATGGTCTTCAGAAATACCTTGAGGTCTCATAGATGAACAGACAATATTGAACTCTTTCAAGTGCTTGTGTGGATTTTCATTTTCTAATCCTCTAAACATAGGGAGAAGATGGATCAAACCTGTTTTCAGTTCAAAGGGAACTGTCAGAGGTGGATAGGTGATGCAAAGAGGTGCTTGATCACCTACAGGTGTTGCCAATTCTCTTATGGTTCTTTCTCTTGGCATTGGTGCTCTCATGGCTGGATTTTGATGTATGATTTCTTCATGCACAGCATGTTGATTGTGGACAGCAGGTTGTGCCATGTTTTCTGCCATTTCAGGGGCTTGGTGGTGCGATTGAGTTGTTTCAGATGAAGCTTCTGCGCAAGGATGGTCTTCAGGTGGTGATTCGGTGGTTACTTGCTTGTTTAGTCTCCTGATTGTGCGCTCAATTTTCGGATCGTAAGGCAGAGTTTCCCTACATTCAGATCTGGTCATGAAAGAAAAAAAAACAGATTAGTTAAATCAATTCCCCGGCAACGACGCCAATTTTTGACTCGCGGTTGTCGAAGCCGGTCAAAAATAACCTTTCCGGTTATCAACAATATTACTACTGTAGATAGTGGCAAAGGATTGTATCCACAAAAAATTGAAAACTTATCTATTTTTCTCAACAAGAGTAAGAGACTTAACCGAATGAGAAATTGAAAGCAAATAACTGAAAGCATAATAAAGTGCAATAAAAGTAAAATGGGGGTTTTGAGATTGATTTGATTAAGCAACTACTGAAAGCAATTAAATAAGCGAAGTATAAAAATAAAAGGAAATCAAATATGAGAAAGGTCTAGTTGAAGAGTTGGATCTATTTCAGTTATTTGGATTGATTATTGAAACTTATGTTCTTTTGATTGATTCAATAGATTAGTTATGGAGATGGAAGACGCTTCTCACCACCATGTCTCTCCTTATGATTAAACCAATTAGGGAACGTCCTCTAATTAATTACTAATTAACAAATTGCTAAGAAACGTCCTTCGGCCTTAGGCATCAAAACAATTGTTAATTGCATGAAGAGATAGAGAGATCCAATCCTAGCTACTCAAACGCATGAGATGTTGCTAGATCATACAATTTCCTTAGTTTTTACACCAAGTGTTCTTATGTTTGAACAATTCAAGCAATTACGGACTTAAAATTATCCAAACTAACAATTTACTACCTTGCAATCAAGAATCAAGTGGCCAATTTGATCAAAACAACAAAGTAATAATAGTTTCAAGCATCAAATTGTATGAATATTGAACAAACCAAAGACAAATAGTTTATGTTTAGATATCACAATCCATTAAAGAACTTTAGTTTCAACCAATCTTCAACTAGATTAAAAGGTTTCAGCCACTCATGATTGAACCAAAACCAAAAATAAAAGAAAAGAAGACAGGTAGAAGAAGAAAAGAGTGGAGGCCGAAGCCTTGTCTTGCAATCCGAAGAGGTGAGGCTTGGAGAAGAGTTTTGAAGATGGTCCAAAGGTTGTTCTCGGCTGGTTAAGAGCTTCTTAAATAGGATTAGAGGCTGACCTTGCTGCCCTAGAGGTATTTGCTGCCCAAGTTGTGTCTGAAAAGGAAAGAATCGCATTGCAAATTATTCAGAAGGAAAGAGGCGCACTGAATGCACTGCAGAAGGAATGTGGCGTGTGGCAAGCTCTTCAAAGGGAAAGTGAGGTGCGCGTGAATGCTCTGCAGAAGAGGAAAGATATCTATCCAGTCTTTCCTTTTTAGGAGGAGCCTTCGTTTGAATTTTGAATGCTGAATGTTGAAGAGGCAGGTGCGTCTTCTTGAAATCTTGCTGCCTAAATAGGAAGATCTGACTGCTGCAGTGTGTGCACATCTTGAACAAGGAAAGAAAGATCTACAATTTGAATTTCAAATAATCTTCTGACTGAGCTTTCCTTGTTTGTTTTTGCTTCTGCACTTTCCGTATTTGAAAACTTTCCTTTTTTGGCACTTTCCATATTTGGCACTTTTTGGCAGTTTTAAGAGCATTTTCTCCAGATTGTCTCTTTACACCTAATATCCGCAAAACATGATTAAAATCACAAAATTAGGCAGAAAAGATGTAAATAAACATCAAGAACATAATGATAAAATGGACTAAAATATGCTCTATCACCTGTGAGGCGCGACTTGCGGAGTTTAAGGCCTCTGACGCGATGAAGGAGGAAATATGGAACAACGCCTTCCGCATGTTCGCCTCTGGGTTCAACCAAGGCCTGAAGGCAGCCAGGGATGCCCCCTCCACCCTATTAGCTTAGCTCTAAGCTCCTGAAGCCGATTCTGACGACGAGGAGGTGCGCTATGGGGAGGATGACAACCCATTATCTAAAGGTGCTTCTTCTTTGCCAACTGGACCTCAAGAAGAGGGTACTGGACCTTAGGGAGGTGAAGTTGGGTCCCCAGTAGATGGTGTTGGGTTGCCAGCAGGGAGTGCTGGACTCCTCGGGGGTGACAATGTAGATAATGTAGATAATAGTGTGATCATTGAGGTTGAGCCTCTAAGTATCATTTTACCTCCTATAATCCTAGATGAATAAATAAAGACTATTGATGTTCCTTCTTTATGCTTATGTTACCCTTTTACTGTTCAGTTCCCTGTCTTTTCACTTTAATGCTTGATTGTAAGATAATCTTGAAGTGTGTGTCTTAGTGGTGAGCGAGATTTTACCTCGGCTTGTACTTCACTTATACTTAGATTATTTTTTATTTAGATTGCTTCACTAGCCTTGTCAATCTGCCTATATCTTCTTAAGGCTGAAATCCTTCTTTTCTGTTGGACTTATAAAATTTTTCTAACTCAACATAATAAAGAATGCCTTTGACAATGTGTGTTCTTAACAATTCCTCAACTTACTTAACTTCGGGTAATTAACAAACTAAACTGCTTCTTCTGTGATGTTGCTAATTGAACTAGCCCAAGCTAAGGACTCAGCATCAGGTTGGGTCTTTCACTATGTGAGTGTTTCTTATTTTGATGAGATTAGTTTGTCTTTCGGCTTGTGAGGTCTTCCGTGTGATGAGTTCGGTCATATATAACACTTAGAGAGATAATCTTGTTAGGATGAGAGTCATATCTTAGACAATTTTAACTTTTGTTCTCGTTGTGAGCTCGGAGCGCCTTATCCCTTTTCCATGCACTTTTTTGACAGTCACCCAAGTCTGAATCGTGTATCTAGTTGTTGCCTCTCTTATTTTGTTTGAGTGTTTATTCACCATGGGATAATCCGAGCTAGCTGGTAAGTATGTCCACTTAGTTGAGCCCAGGAGTTAATAATTTTTGTTCTTGAAGGATCTCATCCTTTGAGGTTGGATTGACCTTCTTGGTTTCATACTGAGCCCAACTTGGCTTGTTTGTTCACGTTTTCATTTGGCCTCAGTCTCTTTTGATGAGGGGAGGGGCTCGTAACCGTCATTTTCGTTAGTCGTTTTTCATTTTCTTCTGGTTTGGTCCCTTTTGGCATTTGATTTTATTTTGAGCTCAGTCTCGTGTGGCTCAGCTCGGCGTTCAGGTTCTTTGGGCCTAGTTATCACTCCCGGGCATTTTGTGTAACACCCCTTACCCGTTTATACAATAGTTTAATAAAGGATGCCACAACCTATACTATATACAATTACATATGTGGACTTAAGTTAGCTTTTACATTATAAATTGTTATTTCGTTTGATTAAATACATGTTAATTCACCAAACTATTTTAAATGGTGAAACCGCAAGAGTCTCCCTTGTTTATTACCAATTATCCCTATGAAAAATAGTCATACAATCTCAATATTTACTCATTTCACATTATTAAATCCATAAATAGAACATAATAACTTAAAATAGTAAACACATTTATTTATATTCGTACTATTTTCAGCACTCATTTACAGACTCTTAGTAGACTACTAATGTACATGCCAAACATAAACAACCTCGATACAAATATTGTGAATAACTGGTTATGATGATGTCTCTGTGCTGATGCAGAACTAGACCTCCTAACTGTTGCTTCCTTTATCTAATACCTGCGCATGGAAAGTTCAATGCGATGAGCTTATGCCCAGTGGGTGAATAACAATATATATATTCATTCAAGTATAATAGGAATACTCATGACAGACATAATGAAACCATTTTATAAAAAGCAAGTGAAAAATTTATGTATGAGTGGGTGAATAGTGGACAAATCAGGTCATGAAATTTTATAACAGTAAGGTCATTCATATTTTGATAACCATCTTGTGTGCATGCTAGCAAAGCATTAACAAGTCATATAATTAAATCTTAGCCCCTATAAACTCTTTATAGGATCAACTAGCTAGATAAGGGAAAACTGTATCTGTATAGCACAAAGTGCCAAACTGTATGGCCTGGGGGCCGAATGCTGTGCCTGTATGGCTAAAAAGCCGGGAAACTGTATGACACGTAATGTGTCAAAAATATCATACCATGTAGCCCATTAGGGCGCAGTACTACTAAACTGTATATGGCATGCCATACCCTTTTGCTATCTATGACTCCCACTGAGGTTTACTAGGGCCAAGAATGCATATTTACATGTTCAATATTTATTGGCATTAAATTATTCATTTAGATACTTAACATGTTGAAACAAGCAAATATGTCGAACTATATCTTCATAAGCAAGCACATCAATAAAAATAGTCCTTAAGAGCATACATATGTGTGTATTAGACCATATTCACTTATGAGCATATTATTCAGCCATAAACATATTACTATTTCATCAAGAACATATGTGTAAAGTTTTAGTCTATTAAACTAGCACGTGCGTAAAGTATGCATGTCAAGCTAGCATGTGTGTAATTTGGCCGCAAAACTAGCATGTCAATCCCTTTTAGGTCAACATTTACATTTAGGTTTGTTTCTGCCTAAGATTGTATCACATTTTTAAGTATCTTGTGGACATAATTAGACTCACCTTTCTCATGAATTTTGTGTATTTATGTCTTAGCTTTCTAACAATATATATTACATCTAATTCTGACATTCCTAACTTAAGTTATGAACTTTTCTTTGCAAGCTGCTCAATTAGGTTCTAACCCGTACAGTTTGGGTATCTGGTTTTAATCTAACAAAACATATCATATGCATACATTTGCATGCAGATTCAAGCTTAACTTTCTTGTATAAAGTTTTAGGTATACTTCCCAGGGTTCATTTCGAACTGGTATTAATTTATTTCATTGAGTAAATCATTGGTTATGGTCTAAGTGATACAGACTATTTCGGATGCACTATCCCCTGTGACCAGTTTAGGTTCACTAGCAATTTACATACAATTAACTACAGATTCTGAATTTGATCACTTCAGGAACGTTTTAGGTTTTTGTCTTAGCTTTCATTTGATATATGTTAGGCCTAATTTCAGTGATTACACAATAAGTTATGAGGGTTCCAACACATACTGTCTTGTTGGAACCTATTCTGCCAGTTTTATGTTTTTAGCTCCCATGTTGTATCTATGTACTTGAAGCCTTCCAATAATCATTTCAACATTCATATTACATATCCATACAATCAAAAGAGCATTTCCAGCAAGCAAAACCAATCCCTAATTTTACATATTTATGAAAAAATCATAGGAAAAATAGAAGTTCATACAATCACCAAACCTTTTGCACAATTCTTTTCAAAATCTTTAGGTACACCTTAGTTAGTCTTTTTCCTTGCCTTTCCCCTTTGATGTACTTCCTCTCTTTGAGTTTGTTTTGTATAAAGAATAATAAAAACATGAGTTTTAATTCATTTTAACAATATATAATTAATAAAAAACATAAAAGAACATGTTTACTTAACCTAGTTTTTAATTTCTATCACTTACCACTTAAAGCACCTAAACTTCTCTCCTTCTTCCTTCCTTCTCTATGGTTTCTTTGCTGGTTATTACACCTAGGAACAGATTTTGCATGGATGAAGACTTTGTCTTTTTGGAGAAATATGGTGGAGATGAAAGATAAAAAGGCAAACTAATTTTCTCTTTCTTTTGGTGTAGGTACGGCAAACATGGAACAAATGGAAGACAACCCTTTTCCTTTCAAGCTTGGTCATCTCTTCATGTATGGCTAGGTGACACATGGTAGGTTTAGGTAAAAATGTAGAAAAAGGTGGAGGCCAAACTTGAAATTTTACTTTTAAACTTTCCATATTCACACTTTCACCTACTAAACTTTTCCACATGTTTCAATTTAGTTTTTAAACTTTCAATATTCATAGATTGACCTACTAAACTTACATTTTTAACCTTTAGAAGTTCATTTCATTTAAGCAAGCATGTCGATTTTAATAAGCACCTCAAGCTAGCATGTCGGGAAAAACCTTAAGCACCTCCCGATAACATCTTGATTCCGACCTGCTTATCACGTTAGATACTTTATTTTAAGATACGTCTATTTTCTTATTTGGGTTTTCTATGATTCAGTTATTACAGCTTAAAGATATTAAAATACTATTACTTGTCATTTTTATTGTAACTCTATTTTTGCATGTATAACTCTATATAAAATGCAAGTTGGACCTCTAAATACAACTTTTAGTGCTCTATCTATAAACGAATTGTGTGTCAAACGAGTATGGATAAGCTAGCACCTCCCCTAATTAGCTCGAGGTTAAGCTAGCACCTCCCCTAAAGTTACTTACTCTAACTTTGGAATGGTACAATTTAAAGCTAATGGTTGCTCGATTTCTATCTGTAGGTTTTGGAATGTGACAATTCTCCCCTCCTTTTAGAAAGAATTTTGTCCTCGAAATTTACCTATCATGAATAGCTGGGGGTGTTGTTGCCTCATTAATTCCTCACATTCCCATGTAGCTTCCTCTGTTTTGTGGTTTCTCCAAAGAACCTTCACTAATGGAATTTTCTTATTCCTCGGTTCCTTTATTTCTTGTGCTAAAATCTTCATTGGTTCCTCCTCATAAGTCAAATCAGGTTGAATATCAATTGTCTCAGAAGAAATGATATGAGAAGGATCAGATCTGTATCTTCTCAGCATGGATACATGGAAGACATTATGTATCTTATCTAATTCTGGGGGTAATGCTAACCTGTAGGCTACCGGACCCACACATTTAATTATCTCATATGGACCGATAAACTTAGGACTTAACTTTCCCTTTTTGCCAAATCTAAGCGCCCTTTTCCATGGAGAGACTTTAAGAAACACTTTATCTCCAACTTCATATGCTATATCTTTTCTCTTCAAATCCGCATAAGACTTCTGTCTATCTGAAGCTGCTTTCAACCTTTCCTTGATAGTTCTAACTTTCTCTTCCATTTCCCTCACCAAATCTGGACCTATCAATTTAGCCTCACTGAGTTCTATCCAGCACAATGGAGTTCTACATTTCCTTCCATACAATGCTTCATAAGGTGCCATTTTGATACTTGCTTGATAACTGTTATTGTATGCAAATTCAATCAATGGAAGGTATCTCTCCCAGCTCCCTTCGAATTCAATGACACAACTTCTAAGCATATCTTCCAGTGTTTGAACTACCCTTTCAAATTGCCCATCTGTTTGAGGATGAACAGCTGTCCTAAAATTCAACTTAGTACCCAGTGCTTCATGCAATTTCTCCCAAAATTTGGATGTGAACCTCGGGTCCCTATCTGAAATAATAGAAAGAGGTACTCCATGTAACCGAATTATTTCATTGATGTATAATTCTGCATATTTCTCCAATGAGTAATCAGTTCTCACTGGTAAGAAATGTGCTGATTTAGTCAATCTATCTACAATCACCCAGATGGCATCTTTTTTCCTTGGTGTCAATGGCAATCCCACAACAAAATCCATAGTGATCCTATCCCACTTCCATTCTGGTATGGAAATAGGGTGTAAAAGACCAGATGGAACTTGATGCTCAGATTTCACCTGCTGACAAGTCAGACATTTAGCCACAAACTCAACTATATCTTTCTTCATACCTGGCCACTAATAATGCAATTTCAAATCTTGATACATTTTAGTGCTACCAGGATGCATAGCATATGAACTACTGTGTGCTTCCTCCAGAATGTTCTTCCTCAGGTCATCAACATTAGGTACATATATTCTGCCTTCATAATACACATAGCCATCATCCCGAACCACATGTTTCTGCTTTTTTCCCTCTTGGACTTGCCTTATCCACAAAGCTATTTCAGTATCCTCTTTCTATGCTTCCTGGACTTGTTGGAGTAGATTGGGTCTAAGCTTTAGTTTTGCTATGATAGCCCCATCATTAGGTAAAGATAGATGAGCATTCAAAGCTCTTAGAGCAGCAAAGGATTTCCTGCTAAGTGCCTCTGCTACCAGATTGACCTTACCTGGATGATAGTCAATAATGCAATCATAATCCTTAAGCAACTCTAACCATCTTCTCTGTCTTAAGTTAAGCTCCTTTTATGTGGGTAAATATTTTAAACTTTTATGATATGTATAGATATAACATTTTTCTCCATACAAGTAATGCCTCCATATCTTTAATGCAAAGACTATGGCTGCTAACTCTAAATCATGGGTAGGGTAGTTCTTCTCGTGTGGCTTTAATTGTCTTGAAGCATAAGCAACTACCTTCCCTTCCTGCATGAGTACACAACCCAGTCCATTATGTGAGGCATCACTGTAGATCACAAAATCTTTACTCGACTCTGGCTGTGTAAGGACAGGTGCCTCTGTAAGCATCTTTTTAAGCTTTTCAAAACTCTTTTGACATTTGTCATCCCAATCATATTTAACATTCTTATGCAACAATTTAGTCAATGGGGTAGCAATGATTGAAAATCCCTTTACAAACCGCCTATAGTATCCAGCCAAATCCAGAAAACTCCTAATCTCTGCTACATTCTTAGGTGGTTTCCACTCAAGGATAGCTTCTATCTTTTTAGGGTCTACTCTGATTCCTTCAGCTGACACAACATGTCCAAGAAAGGATATATCATTTAGCCAAAACTCACATTTACTAAGCTTGGCATAAAGTTGGTTCTCTCTCAGAGTCTGTAATGCTATCCTCAAATATTGATCATGTTCTTCCTTAGTCTTTGAGTATATTAAGATATCATCTATGAACACTACTACAAACTGATCTAGGTAGGGATGGAAGATACGGTTCATCAGATCCATGAAAGCTGCAGAAGCATTAGTCAACCCAAAAGGCATAACAAGAAATTCATAGTGTCCATATCGAGTTCTAAAAGCAGTTTTAGAGACATCTGTTTCTTTTATCTTCAACTGATGGTAACCCGATCTCAAATCGATTTTAGAAAAGACACTGGCTTCTTTTAGCTGATCAAACAAGTCATCTATTCGGAGTAAAGGGTATTTATTTTTAATTGTCACCTTATTTAGTTGCCTGTAATCTATACACAATCTTAGTGTCCCATCCTTCTTTTTTTACAAACAACACAGGTGTGCCCCAAGGTGAAATACTAGGTCGTATGAAACCCTTGTTAAGCAATTCTTGTAATTGTATTTTTAACTCTTTTAGTTTAGTAAGTGCCATCCTATAAGGAGCAATAGAGATAGGTGCGGTGCCTGGTATAACATCTATGGCAAATTTCACCTCTCTCTCTGGTGGTAACCCGGGAAGATCATCAGGAAAAACATCAGAGAAATCACACACTGTGGATATGTCATGCACACCTAGATTCTCTTTTTTGGTTTCAAGTGCAAAGACTAGGTAGGCTTCACAACCCTTACTGATTAATCTCCTTGCTGTAGCTGTTGATATAATATTAGACAGGTAATCTGACCTATCCCCTACAACTACCATATCATGATCTACAAGTGTTTTCAATGTAATTCTTTTTGATCTGCAATCCACTATTACTCGATGCCTAGATAACCAATCCATGCTAAGGATTACATCAAATTCTCTAAAGGGTAACTCTGTCAAATCACCATTGAAAGTATGACCGTGGATGGATATAGGACAATCCCTATATACTTTACTCACTATCACACTATGACCAAGGGGGTTGGTTACTATTATATCTTGGTTTAGAGAATCTGCCTGTAATTTTTCCTCATTTGTAATGGGTAAATATATGTATGAATGTGTTGATCCTGGGTCTATCAATGCATGTACAGGTTTATCAAAGATTGAGAATGTACCAACAATCACATCTGGGGAGTCCCTGTCCTCCTTAGCCCTGATAGCAGAGGCTCTAGCAGGTGTTCTGAAGTCTGGTCTATCTATTGTTTCAGACACCCTCTGACTGGCTGAAGCTGCCCCTGTTTGATTACCTCTACCCCTTCCTCTTCCTCTAGATCCAGCAGGAATAGGCCTCTCTCCAGGTGGTGCTGATTATACCTGTCCCCTAGGACAGTCTCTCATAAGATGCTCAGTAGATCCACACCTGAAGCAAGCCCCTGTCAGTTTTCTACAGAGTCCCAAATGCCTTCTCCCACAGTGCTCACATACAGGGTATTGTCCCCTGCCTCCGCCTCTTGAACTGGCTACAGTAGTACTAGTTTGCTGCCCAAACCTCCCTGCAAAACTCTGTGTTGGTGGCTGCCTTTGTCTTTGTACCTGACTCTGCCTTGATGGCTGGGCACCCCTTTGTCTCTTACTAGGTGCCTGAGAGGTTGAGGATTGCCCCTGTATCTGGGTTTGCCCTCTCTTCCGTTGCCCTTTTTGTCTCCAGCTCTGTTCTTCTTCTTTTATCTTTTCTATATTCAATGCTGCATTTACCAGAGCAGAGAACTCTCTGATGGGATGGGCTGCCAAAAGCACCCTCATGTCACTATGCAAACCTTGCTCAAATTTTTTACATCTAGCTTCCTCTATAGGCACCATTTCTCGGGCATACTTACTTAGTCTGATGAAATCTTTTTCATACTCGCTAACAGTCATCCTGTCCTGTCTCAAATACATGAACTCTCTTCTCTTTTCATCCAGATACAAATCTCTAATATACTTCTTCCTAAACTCATCCAGAAAGAATTCTTAAGTCCGCTGCTCAAGTTGCACTGTCTGTGATGTGGTGTCCCACCACTGATAGGCCTCTTCTTGTAACAAAGCAATTGCATAAGCCAGACTATCTGGTGGTAAGCATTGGAGCTGTTGCAATACTATCTCTGTATTCTGTAGCCAATACTCTGCTGCTGGAGCATCATCTTCTCTTTTGCCTTTAAATTCGACAGCTCCATATTTTCTAAGCTTGTCTATTGGTGGTCTAGCAGGAGCCTGCATAGGTACGGCAACTGGTGGTGGCACCTGAGGTGCTACCCCTGAAACTCGTCTAAACATATCTGCCAGCTGTTGTAAAAATGCATCATGTCTTGGCATCTCTTCTCCAGGAGGAGCTGGTGCAACTGCTGGCTCAACAGGTTCTGAGGGGGCATGACTTCCCACCTCCTCATCCATAGCACGTTGTGATTCCTCAGACATCCTCTCTGAAAACAATTAAAGACACAAAATAGGCCTGCATCAATTTTACAGAGTTACATCATAACCTTGACATATTTGGCATGTACATTCAATTATGCTATATCCTAGAATCGCGTAAACCTCTGCTCTGATACCAAAAAATGTAACACCCCTTACCTGTCTATACAATAGTCTAGTAAAGGATGCCACAACCTATACTATATGCAATTACATATGTGGACTTAAGTTAGCTTTTACATTATAAATTGTTATTTAGTTTGTTTAAATACATGTTAATTCACCAAACTATTTTAAATGGTGAAACTGCAAGAGTCTCCCTTGTTTATTACCAATTATCCCTATGAAAAATAGTCATACAATCTCAATATTTGCTCATTTCACATTATTAAATCCATAAATAGAACATAATGACTTAAAATAGTAAACACATTTATTTATATTCGTACTATTTTCAACACTCATTTATAGACTCTTGGTAGACTACTAATGTACATGCCAAATATAAACAACCTCTGTACAAATCTTGTTAATAACTGGTTATGATGATGTCTCTGTGCTGATGCAGAACCAGACCTCCTAACTGTTGCTTCCTCTATCTAATACATGTGCATGGAAAGTCCAATGCACTGAGCTTATACCCAGTGGGTGAATAACTGTAACGACCCGAAAATCGGACCGCTACCGGCGCTAGGATCCAGATCGGCTTAAGGCCGCCGGCACCCGTAGCAAGCCTGACATCTAACCTGTAAACCTGTATAGTCCCATACATGATCAACAACATACATAAAAATTAAAACTTTTCTTTCCATTCGTACTCCAACTCAACCTGTACATGCACTATACATAACATAATCATAACATTGATCCCTCTGTGGGATCTCATCAGTACCCCCAATGGGTGACATAACATATGTTTAGTTGGTTTACATAAACATCATAAAAATCTCTAAGATCATGTATTAAAAAGGATAGCAACAATCTATGGTCAAGCACACCTCTAACATCCATAAACATCATCTCATTACATATCTAAACTGTACTTTTACATTACATCAAAATCATTTATCATGTCCACACTAACTAATACATAACCCAAACTTCATTACTCTATCCGGACTCCTGCTCTATCCTGTACCTGCAAGCCTGGGGGTAAAGGGAGAGGGGTGAGCTAAAAGCCCAGTGAGTAGAACTATAAAACATATTAACACTATGCTTCAATGAAATGCATCATAACACAGACAATTCACATAAGGGCTGGGTGAACTTGTCACCAATTAGTCCAAGCTAACTCTGTGCCAGGCCGTAGCATAGGGTCCTGGTCTTTCTGTCATAACATACATTACTTACCATTGTCCCAGGGCCTCCTCTGGGCTCCTGGTCTTCGAGTCCCATAACTGTGCTAGGCCGTAGAATGGGGTCCTGGTCTTCCTGTCATGGACTAATTGGGTCATCCAATATCCACCCACATCAACAACAATCGATGCAATGCGGCATATTCGTGAAACTAATGCAATCATCCTATTGCATAATCATGATGCATGAAACATGATAAAACATTTAATTTCTCAATTTAAAAGATTTAAGTTTAGTTCCACTCACCTCTGGCTGACTCTGACAACACTGAAGCAGCTGAACTCACTGCTGGGGTCCTCGATTCCTCGGGTCCGAATCTACACAGGTGGACTCAAATGAGGGATCAAACATACTAGAACATATCTCTAAACTACTCCCCAAAAACCCCCTAAAACATCATGAAACAACCATAGAAAAACATGCAAAGGAGGCCTAGACAGGGCACTTTCGGCGGCAGGTTCGGCGGCCGAAAGTCCCTCCAGAGCTGAAAGTCAGGCAGGTTCGGCGGTCGAAACTCCCAAACAGAGACGAAACTCATGCATGTTCGGCAGCACTTTCGGCGGTCGAAACTCCCAGACAGAGATGAAAGTCTCCTTTCGGGGGCAGGCTTCGGCAGCCGAAAGGCTTGCCTCCCCGACCATGTTCGGCGGCCGAAAGTCCTTCGGCTGCTGAATCTGGTTTCTGCCAAAGGGCAGAAACTTGGCTCCTTTTGCACATTTCGCCTCCCAACCTTCCAAACATGCATCAAACCTATTCTACAACACTCATACACAAGCATACATGTTCCTAGGGGCCTCAAACCATCATAAACCCCATCTACAACACATCAAGCATCCACATTGTTCATGAACATACATTTTTACCCATAAACATAACCATAACCTAAACATGCATTCTAACCCATAGATCTACTTAAAACTTACTTAAAACATGCAATGAGCTTAAGATCGGCTCTTACCTCTTGAAGATCGAGAGAGAGAGACGACCTAAACTCGGAGTTGGGAGAGATTGGGTTCTTGAACCTCCAAGCTCCAAAACTTGCTCAAAAGCTCAAATCTTCAAAACAAAGTGAAAACAAATGAAAATCTTGAAAGATCTAGAGGAAAAACATCAAAGATTGGTGAGGGACGGCGGAGAGCTCACCTTGGCCGAAAATGGGGAAAAAGCTCGCCCGTTTTCGGCTAAAGGACCCTTTTATAGTGGCTGGCCAGGCCACGTTCGGGGGCCAAACGTGCCTCCGCATGCATGCCATGTTCGGCGGCCGAACTTGAGGTTCGGCGGCCGAACCTGGACTTCCCTCACTTATGCCTTCGGGGGCCTAAGCCGAACCTGGACTTCCCTCACTTATGCCTTCGGGGGCCTAAGGCACACTCGAAATGCCTGCATGTTCGGCGGCCGAACTTGGGGTTCGGCGGCCGAACCTGAGTTTTCCTCCAATGCTATTTTCATGCAAAAACTCATTTTCTTTCATGCTTAAAACATAAAACACATTAAAACATTTTATAAAAACATGGTTCTTACCCTTCTAGAGGCCTCTGACATCCAAGATTCCACCGGACGGTAGGAATCCCGATACCGGAGTCTAGCCGGGTATTACAATAACAATATATATATTCATTCAAGTATAATAGGAATACTCATGACAGACATAATGAAACCATTTTATAAAAAGCAAGTGAAAAATTTATGTATGAGTGGGTGAAAAGTGGATAAATCAGGTCATGAAATTTTATAACAGCAAGGTCATTCATATTTTGGTAACCATCTTGTGTGCATGCTAGCAAAGCATTAACAAGTCATATAATTAAATCTTAGTCCCTATAAACTCTTCGTAGGATCAACTAGCTAGATAAGGGAAAACTATATCTGTATAGCACAAAGTGCCAAAATTTATGGCCTGGAGGCCGAATGCTGTGCCTGTATGGCTAAAAAGCCGGGAAACTATATGACATGTAATGTGTCGAAAATATCATATCATGTAGCCCATTAGGGCGCAATATTGCTAAACTATATATGGCATGCCATACCCTTATGCTATCTATGACTCCTACTGAGGTTTACTAGGGCTAAGAATGTATATTTACATGTTCAATATTTATTGGTATTAAAATTATTGATTTAGATACATAACATGTTGAAACAAGCAAATATGTCGAACTATATCTTCATAAGCAAGCACATCAATAAAAATAGTCCTTAAGAGCATACATATGTGTGTATTAGACCATATTCACTCATGAGTATATTATTCAGCCATAAACATATTACTATTTCATCAAGAACATGTGTGTAAAGTTTTAGTCTATTAAGCTAGCACGTGCGTAAAGCATGCATGTCAAGCTAGCATGTGTGTAATTTGGCCGCAAAACTAGCATGTCAATCCCTTTTAGGTCAACATTTACATTTAGGTTTGTTTCTGCCTAAGATTGTATCACATTTTTAAGTGTCTTGTGGACATATATAGACTCACCTTTCTTCATAAACTCTGTGTATTTATGTCTTAGCTTTCTAACAATATATATTACATCTAATTCTGACATTCTTAACTTAAGTTATAAATTTTTCTTTGCAAGCTGCTCAATCAGGTTCTAACCAGTATAGTTTGGGTATCTGTTTTTAATCTAACAAAACATATCATATGCATACATTTGCATACAGATTCAAGCTTAACTTTCTTGTACAAAATTTTAGGTATACTTTCCAGGGTTCATTTGGCACTAGTCTTAATTCATTTCATTGAGTAAATCATTGGTTATGGTCTAAGTGATACAGACTGTTTCAGATGCACAATCCCCTGTGACCAGTTTAGGTTCACTAGCAATTTACATACAATTAACTACAGATTCTGAATTTGATCACTTCAAGAAAGTTTTATATTTTTGTCTTAGCTTTAATTTGGTATATGTTAGGCCTATTTTTAGTGATTACACAATAAGTTATGAGGGTTCCAACACAGACTGTGCTATTGGAACCTATTCTGCCAGTTTTATGTTTTTGGCTCCCATGTTGTATCTATGTGCTTTAAGCCTTCCAATCATCATTTCACCATTCATATTACATATCCATACAATAAAAAGAGCATTTCCAGCAAGCAAAACCAATCCCTAATTTTACATATTTATGAGAAAATCAAAGGAAAAATAGAAGTTCATACAATCACCAAACCTTTTGCACAATTCTTTTCAAAATCTTTAGGTACACCTTAGTTACTCTTTTTCCTTGCCTTTCCCCTTTGATGTAACTTCGTCCTTTTGAGTTTTTTCTTTACAAAGAATAATAAAAACATGAGTTTTAATTCATTTTAACAATATATAATTAATTGAAAACATGAAAGAACATGTTTACTTAACCTAGTTTTCAATTTCTATCACTTACCACTTAAGCACCTAAACTTCCCTCCTTCTTCCTTCCTTCTCTATGGTTTCTTTGCTGTTTATTACACCTAGGAACAGATTTTTCATGGATGAAGGCTTTGTCTTTTTGGAGAAATATGGTGGAGATGAAAGATAAAAAGGCAAACTAATTTTCTCTTTCTTTTGGTGTAGGTACGACAAACATGGAACAAATGGAAGACAACCCTTTTCCTTTCAAGCTTGGTCATCTCTTCATGTATGGCTAGGTGACACATGGTACGTTTAGGTGAAAATGTAGAAAAAGGTGGAGGCCAAACTTGAAATTTTACTTTTAAACTTTCCATATTCACACTTTCACCTACTAAACTTTTCCACATGTTTCAATTTAGTTTTTAAACTTTCAATATTCATAGATTGACCTACTAAACTTACATTTTTAACCTTTAGAAGTTCATTTCATTTAAGCAAGCATGTCGATTTTAATAAGCACCTCAAGCTAGCATGTCGGGAAAACCTTTAAGCACCTCCCGATAGCAACTTGATTCTGACCTGCTTATCACGTTAGATACTTTATTTTAAGATACGTCTATTTTCTTATTTGGGTTCTCTATGATTTAGTTATTACAGATTAAAGATATTAAAATACTGTTACTGGTCACTCTTATTGTAACTCTATTTTTGCATGTATAACTCTATATAAAATGCAAGTTGGACCTCTAAACACAACATTTAGTGCTCTATCTATAAACGAATTGTGTGTGAAACGACTATGGATAAGCTAGCACCTCCTCTAATTAGCTCGAGGTTAAGCTAGCACCTCCCCTTAAGCTATTTACTCTAACTTTGGAATGGTACAATTTAAAGCTATTTACTCTAACTTTGGAATGTGACATTTTGGCCTTATGTGGTGTTCAGGCTCATAGGCCTTACTGTCGCTTCATCCTCCCAGCTCAGTTTTTTGGTGCTGGGAATCAATTTTCGATGCCAGTCACATACCTCACTGAGGGCTTCCCTTAGGATTCAGGCTCTTTGGCCTTGTTGTCACTTCATCCTCTCAACTCGGTTTTTAGGTGATAGGGGTCAATTTCCGATAACAATCACCTACCTCACTGAGGGCTTCCCTTAAGATTCATGCTCTTTGGCCTTACTGTCGCTTCATCCTCTCAGCTCGGTTTTTTGGTACTAGGGTCAATTTTCGATGCCAGTCACCTACCTCACTGAGAGCTTCCCTTAGGATTCAGGCTATTTGGCCTTACTGTCGCTTCGTCTTCTCAGCTCGGTTGTTAGGTGCTGGGGGTCAATTTTCAAGGTCAGTCACCCACCTCACTAAGGGCTTATATCCTTCTCAACTTGATTTCTTGGTGCTGGCAGTCAATTTTCGAGGCTAGTCACCTACCTCACTCAGGGCTTCTAGTTTTTTTTTTTTTAAAGGAAATTGAGATACATAATAATAAAAATAACATCACTGATTTCAAATGGCATCATTTATTTCATTCATATTCATCAGAGTACAATTGCTCATTTACATTGTGCGTATTCTAGGGAAAGTACCTCTTTAGATGCTGGGTATTCCAAGCATGGGGTTCTGGATTTCCCTGCAGGTCTTCAATCCGGTATACACTAGGCTTGACAATTTTGGTTATTCTGAAGGGGCCCTTCTAGGTTGGTGCTAGCTTCCCTACTGCCGCTCTTTTTCTCGTGGCTTCCAACTTTCTCAGTGCTAGGTCTCCCACCTTCGGGCTTCTTTCCCTAACCTTTTGATTATAGTAGCAAGCCGCTCTTTGTTGATAAGCTGCTGTGCAGATTTGGGCTGCTTCTCTAATCTCCTATAGGGCATCCAAATTACTCCTCAACTTGTCACCATTGGTATCTTCGTTATTGTACTGAACACGGTGAGTAGGGATTTGTAGCTCGATGGGGACCACGGCCTCGGTGCCAAATGCCAGTGCAAATGGTGTTTCCTTTGTTAGCGTCCGAGGGGTGGTCCTGAATGCCCACAGGATGCTGTTGAGCTCGGTTGCCCAATTCTTTTTTGCTCCATCTAGTCGTTTTTTCAATCCCTGAAGAATGGCTTAGTTTGTGACCTCCGTCTGGCCATTGGTTTGAGGGTGGGTTACCGAAAAGAACTTGTGCCAGATGCCTATGTTTCTTGTGAAGTCTTTAAAGGTCTTGTAGTCGAACTGCTTACCATTGTCTGATATAAGCACCCTTGGTATCTCAAACTTACAAATGATATTGCCCCAGACGAAGTCTATCATTTTCCATGCTGTGATGGTGGGGACGGCCTCGGCTTCGGCTTCTGGCCACTTCGAGAAGTACTCTACAGCCACTATTACGAACTTTTTTCGTCCTGTGGTCTTAGAGAAAGGGCCCAGGATGTCTATGCCCCATTGTGAGAACGGTCATGGGCTAGATATGCTGGACTATGGAGTTGCTGGAATGTTGATGGCGTTGGCAAACCTTTGGCATATATCGTACCTCTTGACGAAATCTTCTGCCTCCCTTTTAACTTTGGGCCAGTAGTAGCCCTGCCTGAAAATTTTGTTTGCCAACATCCCTACTCCCTCATGTGCTCCATAGATTCCTTGGTGTATCTCATCCATAACCCTGGCTGCCTGTTCAGGGCTTACGCATAAGAGCCACGGGCTAGGCTTCCCTCTTCGGTATAGGGTTCCCCTTATTGCTTGATAGTTGGCAGCTCGAGTTGTAATTTTCTTTGCTTCCGCTTTGTCTTCAGGGAGCTTCCCTTTCTCTAAATGCTCCAAGTACGGGGTCATCCAGATCTGCCCCTCTTCGATCTCCATTATTGCAGCAGGCCTCTCGAAGGCAGAGATGCTGATGTGTTGTATGTATACTTCCTCTGGAAGTTGCTCTAACTCTTCTTTAGATAAACGGCTGAGTAGGTCTGCTTCTTCATTCTCCTTTCGGGGTATTATCTGATACTGTATGATAATTTCCTGCTCACCGAGCTCAGCTTCTATAGCTTTCACCTTTTGCAAGGCACTTTTCCATAGTGGGATCCCTTGCTTGGTATGCCCCCATTATTTGATTGACCAATAGTTGGGAATCACTGTTTATTTCAAGGTCGGTTGCCCCTACTTCCATCGCTATTAGCATCGAATTTATCAAGGCTTTATACTCTGCCATGTTATTTGAAGCAGTGAACTCCAAACTCAAGGCATAACAGACCTTAAACCCTTCGGGTCCTTTCAGCATTATTCCAGCGCCACTACCTTCAACACTGGATGCCCCATCTATAAACAACTTCCAGCTAACTCTCATGAGGGCTGCTTATCATTCTCTCCTTCTGTCACACCTGACGGTCTTCTATTGGGCTCTGGCTGCTATTCATTGAAGGAACATTCTGTTATAAAGTCATCAAGGGCTTGAGTTTTGATGGCTGTCCGAGGTCGGTATTCCAGGCAGTACGGGCCGATTTCAATAGACCAAGCAAGCATCCAACCTAACGTCTCCGGTTTGTGAAGAATTTTCTTTAATGGTTGATTTGTCATTACCACTCCCTGATGGCTTTCAAGATAGACCTTGAATTTCCTCACAGCCAGTAGTAGGGCGTACGCTATTTTTTCTATGTTCAAGTATCTGACCTTGGCATACTTTAGCACCTTGCTGACATAAAACACTGGTTTCTGCTCTCCTCCTTCTTCCCTTACCAGCACGACACTTATAGCTTGTTCTGAGGCCGCCAAGTAGATCAGGAGTTCCGCCCTGGCTATTGGACTGTTGAGTACATTTGGTGAACTGAGATATTACTTGGGACCCTTGAAAGCTTATTGGCAATCCTCAATCCATTCAAAGTTTGGAACCTTTCTTAGTTTCTTGAAGAATGGCAAGCACCTTTTTGCAGATTTTGACATGAAATGGTTAAGTGCTACCACCCTCCTCGTGAGCCTCTGCACATCTCTTACGCAGGTCGGTTTAGGCATCTTCAGTATGGCTTCCACCTTCTCTGGGTTTGGCTCAATGCCCTTTCCACTGACCATATAGCTCATAAATTTTTCACCTCTGATGAAGAAAGCACACTTCACCGGATTTAACCTCATTCTGTACTGCTCCAGCACCCCAAATACTTCTTTTAAATTTACTAAGTGTTGTTGGAAGGTCTAAATCTTTACCACCATGTCGTCTACATACACCTCCACATTCCTTCCTATCTGCCTTTTGAAAATTTTTTTCATTAGCCTTTGATATGTCGCCCCCGCATTTTTCAGCCCAAAGGGCATGGTCCTATAATAGTAAGTCCCATCCTCAGTTATAAATAAGGTCTTCTCCTCATCCGACCTATCCATTGGGATTTGATGATAACCAGACATTGCATCCAGAGACGACATATAATCGAAACTGGCTATAGAATCAACCATTTTATTAATATCAGGGAGGGGGTAACAAACTTTGGGACAGGCCTGGTTCAGATCGGTAAAGTCTATACACATTATATATTTGCTATTGGCTTTCTTTAACTAACACAGGGTTTGCTAACCACTGTGGGTATATGACTTCCTTAATCAACCCTACCTCTTCTATTTTTTGCACTTCCTCCCTAGTAGGCTGCTGCTTCTCCTTCCCCACCACCCTCTTCTTCTGCTTTATCTTTTTTGCCCCGGGGAGAACATTTAGCTTGTGGGTCATCACCTCAGGGTCTATTCCTAGCATGTCGGATGGCTTTCAGGCGAAGCTCGAGGCATGGCTTCAGATTACGGTCATTGCTGCCGTTTTCTGCTCTTTGATTAGACTAGCGTTGAGGCTGAAAACCTTATCTGTCTCTACCTGTGATAGTGGGAAGGTTTCTAGCTCCCCCACAGGCTCTGTTCTTGCCTCTTTCTTCTCATCCCTGACCTCCATGACCTCTGAGTTGATTTCCTCATCTGCTGAGCTCGGTTCTGCCACCGTGGCCATACGTACTGCCCTTGCTTCCTCTTGATGCCCTCGGACTACTCCCATCCCTGTCTCTGTTGGGAATTTCATGGTCAGGTACCTAATGCTGGTTACCACCTCTAAGTCATATAGCACAGGCCTTCCCAATATCGTGTTGTAGCTTAATAGGAGCTTCACTACCAAGAACACAGCGTAGTGAGTCTGAGACAGGGGTGGCTTCCCCATAGTTAAGGCCACCTTCACCTTTCCTTCCATGACCACTGGGGCTCCTCCGGTCCCCTTCACTGGGGCTTGATCCCACACCAGTTACTCCTCTGGTATCCCCATCTGCTGGAAGACCCTGTATGGCAGTACATTCACTTTGCTTCCATCATCAACCAGGATCTTCCGGACTCGGTAGTTGTGGATGACGGCTTCAATGACAAGAGCATTGATCAAGCCAAAATTAGTCCCATTTTTCATGTTATTATTAATGTTAATTTACACATTTTCTACCTAATTTTGTGATCTTTAGCTTATTTTGCAGAAAATGGTGTAAAAGGACGATTTTGTGAAAAATGGCCTTAAAACTGTCCAAAAGAGAATAGAAGAGATAAAGCCTGGTTTGCCTAAGTCAGTTTGCCCAAACTGAGCTGCAGCAGAAATGGGAGAAGGATGGAGAACAACACAGACTTGCTGTTTGACCAAGTTGTTTGCCCAAGCAAGCTGAGCAAATAGACCCTACAGAATAGAAGTAGAATGACAAATAACACCAAAATAGACTATTTGACCGGCAGTTTGCCCAAACAAGCTGGGCAAACAGACTCTGCGATAAAAGACAGCAGAAACACGAGAAACTTAAAATTCAAACCTTCAAGAAGTATATCCTTCCCCAAACACTTAATGACAACTCAGCAACTCACAAAGACAACTCAACACCCTATCCCGCCTATCAAGGAAGTCAAATCACAAGGAGATTCAATTGCCATTAAGGAATCCAACTCCAAATAGGAAAAGATCTCCATCAAATTAAGGAAACTTAGAGCTGCACATTCAGATATAAATAGAGAGCCAAACCAGTAACCAAGGGAGAACTTCATCTTCGAAAATCTTCATGCCAGCAGTCGCGCACTTGTCTAGCCGGCCGATCAGCCCTTCTAGCTTTCTTTCTTTTATTTTTTATATTAGTTTCAGCCATGAGTGGTTGAAACCTCTTTTTCTAGTTGAAGATTAGGTGAAACTTCTGTTTGTTAATGGATTGTGAGATCTGAACTTATTATGTTCTTTTATTTATCAATATTTATGCAATTTCATGCTTAATTCCATTATTGTTTTATTGTTTAGATCAATAGGGCCCATTGATTCATTACAAAGTGATAATTTGTTAGTTTGAGTGGTTTATATCCGTAATTGCTTGAATATTCAAACACTAGTAACTCTTGGTGTAAAAACCAAGGAGATTGCATAATCTAGCAATATCACCATACGTTTGGGTAGCTAGAATTAGGTCTCTCTATTTCTTAATGTAATTTACAGTTGTATGAATCTAAAGCCCCAAGGACGTTCCTTGGCAACTTGTTGATTAGTGATTAATTAGAGAATGTTGCCTAGTTAATCTAAGCTTAAGGAGGGATATGGTGATGAGAAGCGTCTTCCACTCCCATAACTAATTTATTGAGTCAAATAAAAGAACCTAAGTGTCAATGATCAATCCCTATAAGTGAAGTGGATCCAATTCTTCAACTATACTTTTCTCATTATTGAATCTCCTTTACTTTATTATTTGCTTTACTTTATTGCTTTCAATATTTGTTTAATTCATCAAAACCTCAAAACCCTCCTTTGTTATTTTTATTTCTTTTGTTTACTTGGTCTTTGATAAGAAAAATAGGCGAGTGTCAATTCCCTATGGATTCGATCCTTTTACCACTATCTACAGTTGTAAAATTGTGGATAATCAAAAAGGTTATTTTTGACCGGTTTTGACAACCGCACAGTCAAGCATCATCGTGAGGCATATGAATGCCATAGGCATCCTCAGAGGAGAAAGAGATGACCGTTAGGGAGTGTTCTACCACCTATAAGACTTCACCGCTGCTCCCCTCCCCTTCCCGGCTTCTTTTCCTTCCCCTCTTGCTCATCTGGCCTTCAGTTCCCCTGACGATCATGTTAATGGTCCCACTAAAGCAGTCATTCACTGGCCCTGCCCCCTGTCTGTGGGGCCTTTCTGCTGTTTGGTTATGTTGGGGTCTCTCTCCCTCAGGTTTCTTCATGAAGTTCCAGAAGTGTCCCCTCTTTATCAGCCTTCCGATCTCACTGATCAGCTGGTAGAAATTATTGGAGTCATGGCCGTGGGTGCAGTGGTACTGGCAATAATTGTCTAGGTCCCTCCGACTTGCATATGCTTTCATAGGCTTGGGCCACTGGAGGAATTCCTTGTCTTGAACCGCTATGAGCACATCAGCTCTAGAGGCGTTGAGGGGTGTTATTGTTTTAGGGACCCGAGGTGGGTATGGCCTCTGTTCCCTCATGTCCCAGGGCTGCCTGTATGCCTCGGGTCCTTATTCTGCCTTCTCTCCAGTCTCTTTGACCTCCTTTCTTCTGAGGCTTTCCCCCTATCTGCAGCCTCCCTAGCGAATCTACTAGTTGTCAAGGCATCATCTTGCCTTATATACTTCTCCGCTCTCTTCATTAATTCGGCAAAAGAGGGGGGCAGCTTTCTACACAATGAGCCAAAGGACTCAGGGGAGGTGTACCCCTTCTGCATGGCCTCTACAGCCTGCTTTTCATCCAGTTCTGAGATCTACAGGGCTTCCGTGTTGAAACGGGCGACATACTCCCTTAGGGACTCATTCTTCCTCTATCTGATTGTCTCCAAGTAACTAGTCTTCCTCTCAGCCGGGACCCCCGCTATGCAATGTTTGATAAAGATGTTGGCTAGATCTCCAAAGCTCTTGATGCTTCCAATAGAGCATAATTTAGACCAATTTATCATGACATTATTGATGTTCATTTACACTTTTTCTGTCTAATTTTGTGATTTTAATCTTATTCTGCAGAAAATGATGTAAAGAGATAATTTGGTGAAAATGCCCCTAAAACTGCCTTAAATGGAGCAAAGGAGAGCAAGCATGCCAAGTGCAACTTGAAAGGAGCCAAATAAGGAAAGTAATTTGAAATTCAAATTTCAAATCTTCAAAAGAATTCAAAATTCAAAATAAAGATTCAGCTCATTAAGGAAAGTGCTAAATAAGGAAAGTGGCAAATAAGGAAAGTGCACTCAACATAGCAATTTGAAATTCAAAATCTTCAAGAATCTTTTTCCTTATTGAAGAAGCCAAGTCTTTACAAGATGCACATTTAGATTTGAAATTCAAAATTCAGCTTGCCAAGGAAGCCAAAGAAGTCACACATGCCACTCATGCCTTGCACATTCAAAATTCAAATTTCAAAAGAGAGGCTCCACCTCCTTGATGTGCATTGGGCGGCAAGGCTTGGGCAGCACATGGGCAGCAGCTTGGACAGCCACTAGGGCAACACAAGAACTCTATAAATTCATCACAAAGGTTGCCACACACGACAGAAAGGACTTCACTCCAATTCGGCCAAGAAGGGCCAGCCGCACCACCTCTCCAAGGCTATCCATCTTTGGTTCTTCTTGTTTCTTTCTTCTTTTCTTTTATTTTTTGTTTTGTTTCAGCCATGAGTGGCTGAAACCTTGTATTCTAGTTGAAGTTTGGTTGAAACTTTAGTTGTTTTATGGATTGTGAGATCTGAACATAAATTGTCATCTTTGGTTTATTCAATATTTATGCAATTTCATGCTTGATTTCAATATTGCTTTATTGTTTAGATCTACGTTGATTCTTGATTGCAAAGTAATAATATGTTAGTTTGGATGATTTAAGTCCGTAATTGCTTGGATTGTTCAAACATAAGAACACTTGGTGTAAAAGCTAAGGAAGTTGCATGATCTAGCGTTATCACCATATGTTTGGGTAGCTAGGATTAGATCTCTCTATCTCTTAATGCAATTGACAGTTGTTTGCTGCCTGAGGCTCAAGGACGTTCCTTGGCAACTTGTTGATTAGTGATTAATTAAAGGACGTTCCCTAATTGATTTATTCCTAAGGAGAGATAATGGTGTTGAGAGGCGTCCTCCATCTCCATAACTAATCTATTGAATCAACCAAGGGAAATTAAGTGTCAATGATCAATCCCAACAACTAAAGTGGATCCAATTCTTCAACTAGAGGTTTCTCATTATTGATTTGTCTTTATTTTTATTATTAGCTTTTCCTTATTGTTTTGCTTTCATTATTAGTTCAATTGAAACAATCCCAAAACCCCCTTTTACTTCAATTTCAGTCTGCTTTTATTTTGCTTTCAGTTTATTTCTCTCTCAGTTTATTTGCCTTTCGCTTAATTACTTGGTCTTGAAAAGGAAAATAGGTGAGTATCAATTCTTTGTGGATACGATCCTTTCACCACTATCTACAATTGTAAGATTGTTGATAACCAGAAAGGTTATTTTTGATCGGCTTCGACAACCGCGAATCACTTTCAGCCTCAAACTATTAAACCAGGCCCTTACTGGCCCCGTGAGTGTGGTGGGGAATACCTTAAACATCAAGGCATCTGACAGAGTTTACAGCTCCATGAAAGTCTTATAGTTGAGGGTACGCTCCCTCGGGTTCCCCGTTCCGTCGTATATCGCCATGGGAGGCATCATGAACTTCTTGGAGATGGTCTCCTGTTGGATCCATCCCGGAAAAGGTGAGGATGTGGGCAAAAGGGTCTGGCTATGGTCCTTTGCCCTCAGCTCGGCCCGGAGCTGCTCCTTTATCTTCTGCAGTTTTTTATCTACATCTTCCCCCTCCCGTGTCAGCCTCTTCTCCAGGCGGTATCCCTCCTTCCATTCTTCAATTTTTGTCCTCTTGGCCGTTTTTGCAGAATAGCTTTCTGCCTCATCATTCTCAATGAGTTCCCTCACTCTTCTCCCCTGGGCCCTGGCTACTAGCTCCTCCTCCCTATTAGCTCCTCTACTCCCTTCCCCAGTTTTGTGGCTGCTTTGCTGAGGGATTGGGTGGTTAAAGGTGGGTTGAGGTTCTGTAGTAGAGGCCCCTTTAGCTATAGGGAATACATTCAATGGGGTATTGACACCCCATTGCTGCATTATTTTCCCCAGCCAGTGGGCAGTGTTTTGTAGCTGGAGGGCCATGGTTTGGAGTTCTTGGTTGGAAATGGTGGTTTTGGGTGTGTTCTCTGCCGAGCTCGGCGAGAGGTTAAACAGCATTGGTGGTTGGCTGGTGGGAGTTGCAGGGCTAGAAAAAGAGAACTGCTGCCCTTCTTGAGTAGAGTTCAGGTCATTCAGAGTGTTAACAGTGTGGTTTTCATTGTGGTTTGCCATTGTGGATCTTAGTGAGTTTTGCAAGAAAGGAATTCCGGTGACGGAATAATCTCCTTCATTCCAACAGACAACACCAATTGATGTTTTGAGATCCAGAAAAAGGGTTTTACAGTATGAGTGTGAGCTTTTATGAAGAGGAAGGTGTTTCCCTCCTTTTATTCCTTTCCTTTTGTCCGCTAGTGACATCTAACAGCCTCTCTACTACAGTGCTACCTGTCTCTGTCACGCAGGTTCGTATGTACGGAAGTGTCAAAGCCCATCTTCACGCCAGGCGGCCATTTAAATCCCACCTGGCGCGTATGCGGGCAGGGTTGCAAAGTGACTGGGCCTGCTATCCTTCATCACGTCACATCACCGGGCTGAGTTTCTTCTCTTCGGACCTGGGCTCACGGATGACCCAGCCTACCCTGCGCGCCTAGGCTGAGACTTAGGATACTAAACTGGTCGACTAGGAAGGCTCCATGGGTTTTGGGTCAGTGCTATTTTCTTAGGCCTGGCCTTGCCCAAGAGTGGTGAGGCTCGACGGTCATCACAAACTATTCGTGAACTATTCAAGACTCGACTCGATAAAAACTCGATCGGGTTGGATTTGTTTTCTAAATGAACCGAGCTCAAGCTCACTTTTTAGGCTCGTTTAATAAACGAGCCGAGTTTGACCTTAGCAGTATTCGGCTCATTTAAGATCGCAAGCTCGACTCGTTTTCAAGTTTATGACTAAGCTCGCAAGCTGACTTGTGAATAGACTCGCGAACAAACTCGTGAGTAGGCTCGCGAACAAGCTCGTGAGTAGGCTCGCGAACAAGCTCGTGAGCAGGCTTGCGAACAAGCTCATGAACATGCTCGTTCGCCAATACCAATCCCACATCAAAAGTTGAAGGGATATGAAGGATTGTGACTTCTCTATAAAAATACAACCCTTCTACATTCTTTTTCATTAGTTTTGAGTTTGAGAGATTTCAATTAAATAAAAAAATTTAATTGAAAAATCTTTTAATGACCTTATAATTTAAATTTTATTTTTAATTTAAATTTTTTTATAATTTAAATGAATTTAAATTATATTGAGCTTGTTTATAATATAATCGAGCTCAAATTCGAACCTAATCGAGCTCAAATTCGAGCTTTTTGAGTGGAGTTTGAATTGGCTCGTTAATGTGATAAACGAGCTTATTACGAATTGAATTCAAATTTAATATTTATTTTATAAATCGAGTTCGAGTATATAAATGAAGTTCAAGCTTTTAATTTTATTTTCTAATCAAGTCTGAGCTTATCAAAACTCGGCTCGCCTTGGTTCTATTACAACCCTAATAGTTTGAAAATTATTGTATTATATACTTAAATTATAACTTTAAATTAACTTCAACGGTTTGAAATCTGTTCGTACAATATAAAACAATGGTTTATTTATTTTTTCACAACGGATAAAAGGTACGATTAAAATTATAATTTAATTAAATATTTATTAAAATATATTATTATATATATAGTAAAAAATTAAATTTTTTTTGATAATTTTAAGCTATTATGGAACTATTGTATTAGTAGTATTAAAACAATAATTTTATAATCGTTATTACGATATTATTATATAAACTCTAAAATATGGTAGTGAGTTCAAAATAAAATAGGAATTTTATTATTATTAGAATTTTTTTTAGAAAGTTTTATGTAAAAATTTTACTAGAAAGAAATTATATTTAAACAATTTAATTGTAATACCCAGCTCGAGTCCGGCCTCGGAATTCCTATCGTCTGGTGGAATCTCGGGTGTCGGAACCCTCGAGAAGGGTAAGACATATGTTTTCATGTGTGTTTTAAGAGTTTTGAATGTTTTCCAGTGTTAAAGGAAATGAGTTTGGAAAGAAAAGCAATAAGGGAGAAATGCAAAGGTTCGGCCGCCGAAGGTCACTTTCGGCCGCCGAACATTGCATGGTTTCGGATTCACGTTCGGCTGCCGAAGGTGGTCTGGCCAGCCACCTATAAAAGGGCCAAAGGTCGGTGGAAGGAGGATATTTCTCCTCCACTTGCAGTCAAAGGTGAGTTCAAGCCTCTCCCAAGTTGACTTTCATGTTTTTCATGTTTTTCACCAAATCTTTCAAGGGTTTTAAGAGTTTTGGTGTGTTTTGAAGGTTTTGAGCAAAAATAACAAGTTTGGAAGTTTGGAGCTTTGGAAGAGGTTTTCTTCATATCTCCACGTTAGGATCACTTGATCTCTTATTTTATGCATAGGAATGTCCTCAGGCGACTTTGGTTACACCATCCCAGCAGATGACCCCAGGTAGTGTCGTACAGTCAGCAGCTTCAGCCCGTCCACCAAGCAGTGGCAGAGGTAGAGGAAGAGGGGCAGCCTCTTCATCAGGGATGGGTTCCCGAGGTGCAGGTCCGTCAGCTCCAGCACAGATTTTCACCATGACGCAGCAGGAGGCAGACACGTCGAACACAGTGGTGTCAGGTACTCTCATCATTGGGTGTTCAGAGGTGTATGCTTTGATGGACCCCGGTGCTTCTCACTCTTTCATTTCTTCTAGAGCCGCAGAGAGATTGGGGTTGATTGTATCCGCGTTAGAGTGTCCTCTCTGGGTCAGTGCACCTAGATGTGACCCATCATTGGCAGAGTCAGTCTGTCAGTTCAGTCCAGTGTTTATAGAGGATAGATGCCTTCCAGCTGACCTTGTGGTTCTAGAGTTGACAGATTTTGATGTCATTCTAGGGATGGATTGGTTATCTACCTATAGTGCTACCTTGCACTGCAGGGACAAGGTAGTGAGTCTCAGAGACCAGGATGGGTCAGAGTGTATCTTCAGAGGAGACAAGAGAGGGACACCTAGGGGTTTGATATCAGCCCTCCAGGCTCGTAGGATGTTGAGGAAGGGGTGTCAGGGGTTCCTAGCTTATGTGAGAGAGCTAGACAGTCGGGTTAGGGAACCATCCTCAGTACCAGTTGTTAGAGAATTCCCAGATGTGTTTCCTAAAGAGCTTCCCGGACTACCACCTGATAGGGAAATAGAGTTCAAGATAAAGTTGATGCCCGGTGCCAGACCGATCTCTATTCCTCCCTACAGGATGGCGCCAACAGAGTTGAGAGAGTAGAAAGAACAGTTACAGGATTTGGTAGCAAAAGGTTTCATCCGCCCGAGTACCTCCCCTTGGGGTGCTCCAGTATTATTTGTCAGAAAGAAGGATGGACCACTTAGACTTTGTGTCGACTACAGACAGTTGAACAAAGTCACTATCAAGAGCAAGTATCCTTTACCCAGGAAGAATCAGAAGTTCGTGTGGGCAGAGGATTGTGATGAGAGTTTTGAAGAGTTGAAGAGACGGTTGACTTCAGCCCCGGTGTTAGCTCTGTCGATCAGTGAGGATGATTTCACAGTGTTCTGTGAGGCATCCCGAGTGGGATTAGGTTGTGTGTTAATGCAAAATGACAGAGTGATAGCTTATGCTTCTAGACAGCTTAAGAGGCACGAGCTGAACTACCCGACACACGATCTTGAGATTGCAGCTGTTATCTTTGCACTTAAGATGTGGAGGCATTACCTCTATGGGGTAAAGTGTGAGATCTATACGGATCATAAGAGCCTGCAGCACATCTTAAGTCAGAGAGAGTTAAACTTGAGGCAGAGACGGTGGGTAGAATTGCTCAGTGATTACGATTGTAAGATCCAGTATCATCCGAGTAAGGCTAATGTTGTAGCTGATGCCTTAAGCCGGAAGTCACTTGGCAGTTTATCCCACATTGCAGTAGAGAGAAGACCGGTGGTGAAGGACTTTTCCAGACTTATGGATGAAGGCCTACAGTTGCAGTTATCTGGTACAGGTGCTTTGATTGCACAGATGAGAGTTACACCAGTGTTTCTAGAGCAAGTGGCTTTGAAACAGCACGAAGATCCTGAGTTAGTGAAGATTGCCAGGACTGTTCAGTCTGGCAACAGTGCAAAGTTCAGATTTGATAGTGAGGGGATTCTTCATCACGGTAAGAGATTATGTGTACCAGATGATAGCAGTTTGAAGGAAGACATTATGAGGGAAGCTCATAGTGCAAGGTATAGCGTTCACCCTGGAGCCACCAAGATGTATCAAGACCTGAGAAGGGTGTATTGGTGGCCAGCGATGAAGAGGGAAGTGGCACAGTTTGTGTCAGCTTGCGAAACATGTCAAAGGGTGAAGCTAGAACACCAGAAGCAGGCTGGAATGCTTAACCCACTGCCGATTCCAGAGTGGAAATGGGAGAACATAGCTATGGATTTTGTAGTGGGGTTACCGGCGACGTCCAACAGGCTAGACTCCATATGGGTGATTGTGGATAGACTGACGAAATCTGCTCACTTCATTCCAGTCAGGAGCACCTATTCTGTGGACAAGTTAGCGCAGGTCTATGTCGAAGAGATAGTCAAGCTGCATGGAGTTCCAGTGTCGATAGTATCAGATAGAGGACCGCAGTTCACCTCCAGGTTTTGGCGGAGTCTGCAAGCTGCTATGGGTACAAGATTGGATTTCAGCACTGCTTTCCATCCACAGACAGACGGTCAGTCCGAGAGGACCATCCAGACCATAGAAGATATGCTGAGAATGTGTGTGTTAGACTTTGGCAGTTCTTGGAGGCAGCATCTACCTCTGGTGGAGTTTGCCTACAACAACAGCCATCATACTAGCATAGGGATGGCTCCTTATGAAGCTCGGTATGGGAGGAAGTGCAGAACACCTGTTTGCTGGGAAGAGGTAGGAGAGAAGGCTCTTGCAGGGCCAAAGTTAGTTGAGATTACCAGCAAGTTAGTGCCTATGATCAGAGAGAGGATCAGAACAGCTGTAAGCAGGCAGAAAAGCTATGCAGACATCCGTAGGAAGTAGATAGAATTCCAGGAGGGGGATATGGTATTGTTGAAAGTGTCTCCAATGAAAGGAGTGGTTCGCTTTGGAAAGAAGGGGAAATTGGCTCCACGGTACATTGGTCCCTTTGAGATCTTGCAAAAGATCGGGCCTGTGTCGTATAAGCTGGATTTACCTGCATCGATGGAACAAATTCACCCGGTATTTCATGTTTCGATGTTGAGAAAGTTAGTGAGCCTGAGGTGGAAATCTTAAGCGATCTCACCTATGTCGAGCAGCCAGTGCGGATCGTTGACACCCAGATTCGAAAGCTGAGAAACAGGGAGATACCAATGGTGAAAGTCCTATGGAACCACCATAACTTAGAAGAGTGCACCTGGGAGACACGGGAGTCGATGCTCCGGCAATATTCATATCTGTTTTAGGTTAGTTGTTCCCCGTTTCTCTATGTATATGTGTTTATGTGTTTCGTTGTTTGAGGAACATTCGGGGACGAATGTTCTTAAGGGGGCAAGAATGTAATACCCGGCTTGAGTCCGGCCTCGGAATTCCTGTCGTCTGGTGGAATCTCGGGTGTCGGAACCCTCGAGAAGGGTAAGACATATGTTTTCATGTGTGTTTTAAGAGTTTTGAATGTTTTCCAGTGTTAAAGGAAATGAGTTTGGAAAGAAAAGCAATAAGGGAGAAATGCAAAGGTTCGGCCGCCGAAGGTCACTTTCGGCCGCCGAACATTGCATGGTTTCGGATTCACGTTCGGCTGCCGAAGGTGGTCTGGCCAGCCACCTATAAAAGGGCGAAAGGTTGGTGGAAGGAGGATATTTCTCCTCCACTTGCAGCCAGAGGTGAGTTCAAGCCTCTCCCAAGTTGACTTTCATGTTTTTCATGTTTTCACCAAATCTTTCAAGGGTTTTAAGAGTTTTGGTGTGTTTTGAAGGTTTTGAGCAAAAATAGCAAGTTTGGAAGTTTGGAGCTTTGGAAGAGGTTTTCTTCATATCTCCACGTTAGGATCACTTGATCTCTTGTTTGGAAGAGGTAAGTCAAGATCCAGAACCTCTTTTACTGATTTTTGAAGGTTTTATGGGAGTTGTATGGATAGTATGCATGAATAGGGTTTTGGTTGAGGTTTTGCATGATTTTGTGTTGAAGCATGTTAAAGTGTTGTTTGATATGTTTCTTGGGGTTATAAGTGAGTCTTAGGCCCTTTTATGCATGTTTTCTGGTATGTGCTAGTTGGGAGTAGTTGATATGCATGTTGGGTAAGTTTGGGGGAAAGGTTTGCATGAAACAGAGCAGGGTTCTGCCCAGCGGGCAAAACCAGGTTCGGCCGCCGAAGGAAGGTTCGGCCGCCGAAGGAAGGTTCGGCCGCCGAACCCCTTGTGGAGGCAGTTTCGGCTGCCAAAGCTTGCCCCCGAAAGCGAGGCTTTCGGTTGAGAAGGGGACTTTTGGCCGCCGAAAGAGGGAGTTCGGCCGCCGAAAGTGTGTGAGTTTCGTCTCTGGACGAGACCTTCGGCCGCCGAAGGTGCCGCCGAACATGCATGAGTTTCGTCTCTGGAGAGGGGTTTCGGCCGCCGAACCTGCCGCCGAAAGTGCCCTGTCCAGCTTTCGTTTGCATGTTTTATGTGATTGTTTGGGGATCATTTAGAGGGTTTTTGGGGAGTTTCTTAGAAATGTTCTTGAGTGAGTTTGGTCCCTCATTTGAGTCCACCTGTGTAGGTACGGACCAGAGGAACCCCAGAGAGCAGCAGTGAGAACTGTTTCAGAACCTGCCGAGTCAGCCAGAGTTGAGTGGAACTTCTCTTTTCAGAACTAAACTGCTTTGAGCATATGTCATGCATCATAAGAGTATAGTAGGGTGTTTGCATTAGTTTCACGAAGTTGACGCATTGCATAATACGATGTGTATGAGGCTGTGGATAGACCAAGGCGACTCCAATAGCCCAAGCTCTGTTATAAGACCTGGCCGGGCCAGGCAGCCATCTGTAGGTAAGACCTGACTAGATCAGGCAGCAGAGATAGTAAGACCTGGCTGGGCCAGGCAGGCAGAGTTGTAAGACCTGGCCGAGCCAGGCAGATTGAGGTTGTAAGACCTGGCTAGGCCAGGCATCCTTTGAGTGGGATTGTTGGTGGTCATGTCTATCCCTGAGATGATGTGCTGTAGTGCATTCCATGAGATCATGTTTTCAACTTATGGTTTATATAGTTCTGCTCATTGGGCTTGTATAGCTCATCCCTCTCCCCTATCCCCCAGGTTTGCAGGTTCAGAGTCCAGAGGGAGTCCAGCAGGGTTTGCAAGAAGAAGAGTTATGTAATAGCTAGTGTGGACATGTACATGTAACGAGATAATGTATAATGTGTAGCTTTGTGCTTGACTAATAAGAGTTGTAATCCCTTGTTGTAGACACATGATCAGTTTATGTATGTTTTCTTTTATTGTTATGAATATGAGAAAACCAGGCTTAACATTATGAGTTGCTAGACCAGAAATAGTGCATGCACAGGTTAAGCCCTGGAGAAAAGAAAAGTTTTAATGGTTTGACAGAAAATGTATGATCATGTATGGGATGTCACAGGTACACAGACAGTATAGCAGGCTTACTACGGGTCCCGGCGACCTTAAGTCGATCTGGATCCTAGTGCTGGTAGCAGTTCGGTTTCCGGGCTGTTACATTAATTTAAACTTGTATTTAACTGGAGCTCAATTATAAAAGACGAAGAATCTCTAAATAAGAGTGGCATGCAGTTAAGCTAAATTGTAAGTAATTTTTAAGAGAGAAGAAAAATAATTAGTGGTTGTAAATTAATTTTTCTTTATTAGTAGATCTATTATAGAGTAGGCTTATACTGAACTGCATTAAATTTTAGATTTTTTTATTATTTTGTAGGTGATTATCACAATAAATTAGTATTATAGTTCATAATGTCAAAAATAGAGAGTACAAAATTTAAAGTGGAGTTATTCGATGGGAAAAATATATTTAATATGTGGCAAAGTACAGGGAAATATGTCTTTATATAATAAATATTGATTAAAATTTTGAATGAGACAAGCAACGACAATCAAGAATGATGATTGGGAAGTGTTTCAATAAAGAATAGTGAGTACGATTAAATTGACGTTAGCTCCTAATGTAAAGTATAATATATTAGAAGAGACTTTTCTAATTGCATTGTGGAAAAAGTTGAAGAGCTTATACATACCAAAATCATTCACAAATATTTGTACTTAAGAAGCAATTATACTAGCTTAAAATGGATGAAGGTATAAATGTTTAAGATTATCTTAATATTTTTAATAAATTAATTACCTAATTGGCTAGTACAGGAGTGAAGATGATGACAAAGACAAAATTCACTTGCTTCTAACCTCACTCCCACAATCCAATAAAAGATTAGTGACAACCTTAACAATTGGGGAAAACATATTGAAGGTGGATGAGCTTATTATTGTAATTCTAAATGATGAAAAATTGAAGAAAAGTGATAGCAATAAAGATGGAGTTTTTGTTGCTAATTCAAGTTATACTAGAAGTATTCATGTAGAAAATAATTTCAAAAATTAGATCTCGAGAGATTTTGTAGATAAAGAATATTTCTATTGTCATGAAATGCGCAACATTTAGTACACTGATAAGAAGTTGAAAGAAGATCTTATAGAATTTAAACAATTTAAGAAAAGTCATAGAAAAAAAAGGGATTGTTGTAGTTGTAATTGAGAATAATGGATATGATATAATAAATGTGAATGTCGATGAAGAAAAGACAAAGAATTCATTACAAGATAAATAGATAATAAATTATGCTTGTCTTTTCTATATTTGTTCAAAAATTGAATGATTCAATTCACTTGAAAAAAATAAGAAAAGAGATTAAGAGATTAAGTTAGTTGATTGGAGTAAGATGAAAGCAGAAGATATAGGTAGAGTGAAAATCAAATTGCATGATACTCATGTTAAAGTATAAAGTATGTTCGTAAGTTTAAGAAAGACTTAATTTCTTTAGGTGAATTAGATTTTTTGGGTTATAGATTTTCTATTTAAGGTAGAGTCATAAGAGTTAGCCGCGTGTTCTTGTGATCATGAAGACTACGAAACTTGAGAGAAAAAATATCTATAGATTTGAAGGTAACACTTTAATTGGAGGGTTGCAAGTTGAAATAAGAGATAATATCAACAATCAAAAGCACAAGATGGTAAATGTAACGACCCGGAAACCGGACCGCTACCGGCACTAGGATTCAGATCGACTTAAGGTTGCCGAAACTTGTAGCAAGCCTACTATGCATCCTGTGTACATGATAAAATCTCATACATGATCATACATTTTCATAAAAAATTTAAACTTTTCATATACCAAGCTCAACCTGTGCATGCACCATAAAATGTATACATAAAACCCACACTAGAGCCCTCATCAAATGCTCTAGTATGGTAAACATCACATGCCTCAAGCTTGGTCCAACATAACTTATCATTAAAACTTTTACATAAAGATCATGATAAACAGGGATATACAAAACATAAACTAGGGCAAAGAACAAATCTAATCCATTACATAGAACATGTCCACTACTAATCTATTACATGAGCTTATACCAGCCTCTAGCCGACTTTCCGAGCTATTCTTGACCCTGCAAACTTGGGGTTAGGGGAAAGGGATAAGCTACAAGAGCCTAGTGAGCAGAATGTAAAAACAGTTTATTAAACATATGCTCTCATGAAATGCATCACAACACAGACAATATACATCAAGATGGACTTGTCACCAGTAACCCTCTACATATCCAAATAATGCCCGGCCCTCGACGGAGCTCCTCAGGACTTCCACTTAAGCATAACATAACATGTCCAACTGTGCCAGGGGTGTAGAATGGGCCTCGACCTGGACTTCTATATCATATCATATCATATCATATCGAGGGCTAGTGGGTCATCCAATATCCATCCACATCAACAGTAAATTATGCAATGCATCATATTCGTGAATTCTAATGCAACAACCTATTACATAACATGGCATTCATGATGCATGAATATGCATAAAAGTTTGATTACTTTAAAAACAATAGATTAGTTTAGTTCTACTCACTTCTGGCTGACGCTCGACTGTCAAAGATGCAGCTGGCTCACAGAAGGCCTCTACGGTCTCCCTGGTCCGATCCTACACAAGTGGACTCAAATGAAGGACCAAATACATATCTAACAAGACTCTAAACATCTCCCCAAAAACCCCCTAAAACATCATAAAACAAGCATTCAAAAAAGGCAAAGGAAGGCTGGATAGGGGACTTTTGGTGGCGAGTTCGGCGGCCGAAGGTCCCTACAGATCCGAAAGTCAGGCACTTTCGGAGGCAGGTTCGGCGGCCGAAGGTCTCCACAAATCCGAAAGTTAGGCACTTTCGGAGGCAGGTTCGGCAGCCTAACTGATAGAGCGTATTTTAGACCATTTTATCATAATATTATTGATGTTTATCTACACCATTTCTGCCTAATTTTATGGTTTTAATCTTGTTTTGCAGATATTAGGTGTAAAGAGACAATCTGGTAAAAATGCTCTTAAAACTGTTAAAAAGTGCCAAATATGGAAAGTGCCAAATAAGGAAAGTTTTCAGATAAGGAAAGTTTTCAAATATGGAAAGTGCCAAATAAGGAAAGTGCAGAAGTAAAAACAGATAAGGAAAGCGCAGTCAGAAGATTATTTGAAATTCAAATTGCAGATCTTTCTTTCCTTGTTTAAAGACGTGCAGACACCCCAGCAGTCAGATCTTCCTATTTAGGCAGCAAGATTTCAAGAAGACGCACTTGCCTCTCTTGCATTCAGCATTCAAGATTTGAAATTCAAATGAAGGCTTCACCTAAAAAGGAAAGATTGACAGCATATCTTTCCCTTTGCACAACCCATCCGCACGCCTCCTTCCTTCTGAAGACCTTGCAACGCGATTCTTTCCTTTTTAGACACAACTTGGGCACAAGCAGCCTCTTGGGCAGCAAGTAAGGACCTAGGGCAACACTTGCAACTATAAAAAGACACATAAGGAGTCTTCCCATGCCTTTTCAACACTCCCTTAGACACACCTATGGGATTGCAAGTGGCACCATCTCTTCTTCTTCCTTTCTTTTATTTTCTGTTTTGTTTCAGCCATGAGTGGCTGAAACCTTTTATTCTAGTTGAAAATTAGGTAAAACTTTGGTTGTTTTTGGATTGGGAGACTTGATCATATATTGTTCATCTTTTGGTTATTCAATATTTGTGCAATTTCATGCTTGATTCCATTATTGCTTTGTTATTTTGATCAATGTGGCCAATTGATTCTTAATTGCAAGGTAATATATTGTTAGTTTGAATAATTTTAAGTCCGTAATTGCTTGGATTGTTCAAACATAAGAACTATTGGTGTAAAAACTAAGGAAATGGTATGATCTAGGAACATCTCATGCGTTTGGGTAGCTAGGATTGGCTCTCTCTATCTCTTAATCTAATTGACAGTTGTTTTGATGCCTAAGGTCCAAGGACGTTCCTTGGCAACTTGTTGATTAGTAATTAATTAGAGGACGTTCCCTAATTGGTTTATGATTAAGCAAAGATATGGTGGTGAGAAGCGTCTTCCATCTCCATAACTAATCTATTAAATCAATCAAAAGAACATAAGTTTCAATGATCAATCCCAACAACTAAAGTGGATCCAATTTCTCAACTAGATCTTTCTTATTATTGATTTCTTTTATTTTAATCATTTGCCTTCTTTTATTGCTTTCAGTTTTATATCTCTTGAATCAATCTCAAAACTCCCCCATTTTACTTTCAGTTTATTTCTCTTTCAGTTTATTTTTGTTTCAGTTAATTCTCTTGGTCTTGAGAAGGATAAAGGATAATAGATAAGTTCTCAATTCCCTGTGGATTCGATCCTTTCACCACTATCTATAGTTGTAAAATTGTTGATAAACATAAAAGTTATTTTTTACCGGCTCCGACAACCGTGAGTCAAAAATTGGTGCCGTTGCCGGGGAATTGATTTAGCTAATATGTTTTTTTCTTTCATGACCAGATCTGAACATAGGGTAACTTTGCCTTACGATCTGAAAATTGAGCGCACAATCAGGAGACTGAACAAGCAAGTCACGCCCGAAACTTCATCTGAAGAGCACCTCTGCGCAGATCACTCTTCTGAAACATCTTCATCGCACACTCACCTTCTCTTCACCATTTGGCCACCCATCATCTCACCAAAGCAAGTGACCATAGCAGAACTGAATCATGGCAGAGGTAAGTACATCTGATCTTTCTTTTCAAATCTCTAAACTAACCTCTATTGTGAGAAGTTGTGTCATAGGTCAAACTCAATAATTTCAGCCACCAAGGTCATGTGGGATTTATGCATATGTAGGACACCCAACTGATCAATGTCCTATACTTTATGAGGATGACCAACCAGTGCATGCATTTGAAGGATTTGATAGTCAGCCTAGACATGCATTTGAAGGATTCAATAGTCAGCATAGACATGCATTTGAAGGATTCGATAGTCAGCCTAGACATGCATTTAAAGGATTCGATAGTCAGCTTAGACATGCATTTGAAGGATTCAATAGCCAGCCTAGACATGATCCATACTATGACACATACAATCCAGGCTGGAAAGATTATCCGGACTTCAGTTATGCAGGGGCTAATGACTACAAGGATTATCAAGGATATCAAGCCCAACCAGCACCTCCAAGTTCCAACCAGCACCTTGAGAAGATGATAGAGACATTGGCAGTTTTTGCGCAAAGCCTCCAACAGTAGATAGGACAAATGGCCACCTCATTAAATGCAATCATGTTAAGAAGAGAGGAAGAGCTTCAAGATGCCAAGGCTGATGATGAAAGTTTGCAAGCACAAGAACAAGCTGCTGAAGAGAATCAACTAGAATACTGTTTGTCCAAACAAACTGATCAAACAAAACCTGTTGATAGTTTAGATATCATTGATTGTTTGAGCAAAGATATTTTTGATGTAAATCAAGATGATATTCTTAACAATGATCTTTGCAGGGAAGAGAGCCAGAAAGAGCCAGAATTGAAAAAAATTGGTTGTTGCATCCAACAGGCGGACTGCAGCCATGCACAGAATGAAGAAAGCCCAATCACACCTCTTCAGATAAGTTTGCGGAAGAGCCTTGCACAGACAGAGGACATACAAACCGAACCTCTTCAGCTTCCATCGCAGGACAATCCCACCATTCTCCCATTTCAGACAGGCCTTGCGCAGGACAGTCCTGCAACACTTCCAGTTGCACCTCTTCAGCTTCCATCAAATGAAACTCCTTCCAGCCTTCCATTGCAGACCAATCATGCGCAGAAAGAGAAGGCTGAAACCATTTCAGTCATGAATCCAACACAAACAGTCTATGCTCACAAGGAATAAATGGTAGTCCAAGCACCCAAACCAAAGGAGCATGCAGATTAATACTTGCCTAAACCACTGGATAAGGTAGAGTTTGTTTTGCCCGAATTCAGTACCAAATTGTAGGCACCTATGGAGAAATATGAATTGAAGTTGGAAGTGCTCAAAAATGCAAATATAAGAGCTAGAGGCACACCTCATCTGAAAGAGAAGAAACTAATCATGTTAGTTCATGAGTATATGGAAAAAATAGGATGGGTTATGACCATATCAAAAGGAGTGCTATACTTTTCACTCAATTCAGTTGGGACCCTTTTCCCTTCCCCAATTACTTGAGCCTTGATCAAATGGATCGCACCATGCACACCACACCCAGGGGAGTACTCAGTTTTCTTTTGCATTTTAATTTTTCTAATACATTGAGGACAATGCATGATTTAGGTGTGGGGGTGCATATTTCTGAATCTTTATTTTTATTTATTTTTGCTTTGATTTTCAGTTTGAATTTTGTTGTCATTTTCAGTGTGATTTTTTTCAATTTTTCAATTTTCCTTTCAATAACACACACAACCACAGTCTTCTTCTTTTTTATTTGCTCTACTCAAACTTATAGACTATGTTAGATGAGCTTTTTTTTCCATGATCCCATTGATGTAATGACTCTTTAAACTTATGTTGAATCAATTGCAGTGAGTTGTGTTCATGTTTGGGAATTGCCTTTTGAATTGAATCTTTGAGCTTGCTATGGTGAAAAATATATATTGCTCATTAGATAGAATTAATTGAAAGAAGTGTGAACGAACTTGACATGACTTGTTTTAGCAATTGGTGTTGATATGCCCAAATTCATTGAGATAGGAAATTCGGCAAAGGCTTAGACTTCATGAGCACAAATTGAAAACTGTTCCAATGGTTGAAGGACTATGAACAGAGCTAGTAGCCACTTGGACAGGTGACCAACTGAAAATATATACTTTCACGTCAATAGGTTGGTGACCTTTTCAAGCAAAACTTAAGTGCAAAAGGCTGAATATAGTACTTCAAGGTAAGGGCAAGTCACTCTAAAAGCTAGAAAAAGTCTTAATTGAACAAATCGTATGTATATGTGTAATCTCTCTCTTGAGTAAAACAAATACTAGCCATGGTAGGTAAAGGGAAACAAGGAAAGAAGGTGAGTAACCTTGATGCATATATTCTTCACTGCAATGATTCAAAATAGGGGTTTAGAGTAATAGCTTAAGTGGAAATAAGGATCAAGTAGCAAAGAAAGCTTGTTTGACTATGTTTATTTGCTTGAGGACAAACAAAAGGCTAGGTGTGGGGGTATTTGATAGAGTATATTTTAGACCATTTTATCATAAAGTTATTGATGTTTATCTACACCATTTCTGCCTAATTTTGTGGTTTTAATCTTGTTTTGCAGATATTAGGTGTAAAGAGACAATCTGGTGAAAATGCTCTTAAAACTGCCAAAAAGTGCCAAATATGGAAAGTGCTAAATAAGGAAAGTTTTAAGATAAGGAAAGTTTTCAAACATGGAAAGTGCCAAATAAGAAAAGTGCAGAAGCAAAAATAGATAAGAAAAGTGCAGTCAGAAGATTATTTGAAATTCAAATTGCAGATCTTTCTTTCCTTATTTAAAGACGTGCAGACACCCCAGCAGTCAGATCTTCCTATTTAGGCAGTAAGATTTCAAGAAGACGCACTTGCCTCTCTTGCATTCATCATTCAAGATTTGAAATTCAAACGAAGGCTCCACCTAAAAAGGAAAGATTGATAGCATATCTTTTCCTTTACACAACCCATCCGCGCGCCACCTTCCTTCTGAAGAGCCATCCGCGCTCCTTCTTCCTTCTAAAGACCTTGCAACACGATTTTTTCCTTTTCAGACACAACTTGGGCAGCAAGCAGCCTCTTGGGTAGCAAGTAAGGACCTAGGGCAACACTTTCAACTATAAAAAGACACATAAGGAGCCTCCCCATGCCTTTTCAACACCCCCTTGGACACACCTACGGGATTGCAAGTGGCACCATCTCTTCTTCTTCCTTTCTTTTATTTTCTGTTTTGTTTCAGCCATGAGTGGCTGAAACCTTTTATTCTAGTTGAAGATTAGGTGAAACTTTGGTTGTTTTTAGATTGGGAGACTTGATCATATATTGTTCATCTTTTGGTTATTCAATATTTGTGCAATTTCATGCTTGATTCCATTATTGCTTTGTTATTTTGATCAATGTGGCCAATTGATTCTTGATTGTAAGGTAATATATTGTTAGTTTGAATAATTTTAAGTCCGTAATTGTTTGGATTGTTCAAACACAAGAACTCTTGGTGTAAAAACTAAGCAAATTGTATGATCTAGCAACATCTCATGCGTTTGGATAGCTAGGATTGGCTCTCTCTATCTCTTAATGCAATTGACAGTTGTTTTGATGCCTAAGGCCCAAGGACGTTCCTTGGCAACTTGTTGATTAGTAATTAATTAGAGGACGTTCCCTAATTGGTTTATGATTAAGCAGAGACTTGGTGGTGAGAAGCTTCTTCCATCTCCATAACTAATCTATTGAATCAATCAAAAGAACATAAGTTTCAATGATCAATCCTAACAACTAAATTGGATCCAATTCTTCAACTAGATCTTTCTTATTATTGATTTCTTTTATTTTAATCATTTGCCTTCTTTTATTGCTTTCAGTTTTAGATCTCTTGAATCAATCTCAAAACCCCCCCATTTTACTTTCAGTTTATTTCTCTTTCAGTTTATTTGTGTTTCAGTTAATTCTCTTGGTCTTGATAAGGGAAATAGATAAGTTCTCAATTCCCTATGGATTCGATCCTTTCACCACTATCTACAGTTGTAAAATTGTTGATAACCATAAAAGTTATTTTTGACCGGTTTCAACAATCGCAAGTTACTAACCCTTTCACAGATCCGAAAGTACTCCCTTTCGGGAGCAGGTTAGGCGGCCAAAAGCTGCCTCCACAAGTAGGTTTGGCGGCCGAACCTTGCTTCGGCGGCTGAACCTGGGTTCTCGAAGATGGCAGAACCCGATTCTGCCTCAACACTCAGCCACCAAAACTCATCAGACTCATACCCAACTTCCTACAATATGCATACTCACTCCAATATGCATAAGGGGTATAAAAACTAGCCTAAACCTCAACAACATTCACAAAACTCATCAAGAAAGCATACATTCATCAACAACCCAGCTTAAATCCTATAACCTTAGATCTAGCCATATCATGCAATTTTACCCTTAACCCTTTTTAAAACTTGCTTAAAACATAAACAAAAGCGAGGATCTACACTTACCTCTTGAAGATCGAAGGTAGATGTGACCCAAACTTGGAGTTGAGGAGCAACAGCCTCCCAAACTTTAAAATCTTTGATCCAAGCTTAAAACTTCAAAAATAAACGAAAACTCATGAAAATTTAAAAGAAAAATTTAAAATCATCAAAGGAAGGGCAAGAACTCACCTTTGCCAGAAAATGGAGAGAGAAACTCCCCCATTTTTGGACTGGAGGCCTCTTATAGGTGGCTGGCCAGACCACCTTCGGGGGCCAAAAGAGAGCTCTTGCGGCAGCACCATGTTCGGCGGCCGAACATGAGGTTCGGCGGCCGAACCTGAGCTTATCCCTCAAAAACATTTTTCTTTCATTTTAAAACCTTAACTCAAAACCAATCAATAAAATCATGAAAAACATTCTGTAAAAACATATTCTACCCTTGTAAGAGGTTTCGGTATTCGAGATTCCCGGATTCCAATGGGGATTCCGTCGGAAAGTTGGAATTCCGACATTGGAGTCTAGCCGGGTATTATATTCTCCCTCCCTTAAGAACATTCGTCCCCAAATATTCAAACACACACAAGCACACATAGCATCAAGAAAACACATAAAACTTAAAACACTAACCTTAAAAGAGATACGGGTATTGCTGGAGCATGGACTCCCGGGTCTCCCAGGTGCACTCTTCCATATTGTGGTGATTCCAAAGGACTTTCACCATTGCGATTTCCTTGTTCCTCAACTTTCTAATTTGAGTGTCTACGATCCGCATTGGCTGCTCAACATAGGTGAGATCTCCTAGGATCTCCACATCAGGTTCATTAAGAACCTTGCCTGGATCTGACAAGAACTTTCGTAACATGGAAACATGGAAAACCGGATGGATTCTCTCTATAGAAGCAGTCAAATCTAACTTATAAGATACATTCCCAACCTTTTGCAAGATTTCAAAGGGTCCGATGTACCTTGGAGCTAGTTTACCTTTCTTCCCAAAACGAATCACCCCTTTCAAAGGAGACACCTTAAGCAACACCATATCTCCCTCCTGGAACACAACATGTTTCCTGCGGATATCTGCATAACTCTTCTGCTGACTCACAGCAGTTCTGATTCTTTCTCTGATAATAGGCACTACTCTGCTGGTAATCTCAACTAACTCTGGCCCTGCCAAGGCCCTTTCTCCCACTTCTTCCCAGCAGACAGGTGACCTGCACTTCCTCCCATATAGAGCTTCATAAGGAGCCATCCCTATGCTAGCATGATAACTGTTATTGTAGGCAAACTCCACTAATGGTAGATGCTTGACTCGCGGTTGTCGAAGCCGGTCAAAAATAACCTTTTCGGTTATCAACAATATTACTACTGCAGATAGTGGTAAAGGAACGAATCCATAGAGAATTGAAAACTTATCTATTTTTCTCAACAAGACCAAGAGAATCAACTGAAAGCGCAATTGAAAGCAAGTAACTGAAAGCAGAATAAAAATAAAGTAAAATGGGGGTTTTGAGATTGATTTGATTAGCAACTACTGAAAGCAATTAAATAAGCAAAATATAAAAAATAAAAGGGAAATTCAATATGAGAAAGGTCTAGTTGAAGAGTTGGATCCACTTCAGTTGTTTGGACTGATCATTGAAACTTATGTTCTTTTAATTGACTCAATAGGCTAGTTGTGGAGATGGAAGACGCTTCTCACCGCCATGTCTCTCCTTAAGATTAAACCAATTAGGGAACGTTCTCTAATTAATTACTAATTAAAAAATTGCCAAGGAACGTCCTTGGCCTTAGGCATCAAACAATTGTTAATTGCATGAAGAAAGAGAGAGATCCAATCCTAACTACTCAAACGCATGAGATGTTGCTAGATCATACAATTCCTTAGTTGTTACACCAAGTGTTCTTATGTTTAAACAATTCAAGCAATTACGGACTTAAAATTATCCAAACTAACAATTAATTACCTTGCAATCAAGAATCAAGTGGCCAATTTGATCAAAACAACAAAGTAATAATAGATTTCAAGCATGAACTGTATGAATATTGAATAACCAAAAGACAAACAATGTGTGTTCAGATCTCACAATCCATAAAACAACCTTAGTTTCAACCAATCTTCAACTAGAATTAAAGGTTTCAGCCACTCATGGCTGAAACAAAAACAGAAAATAAAAGGAAAGAGCAAAAGATGAAGAAGAACCGAAGATGGAATGGTGAAGAGCCTTGGTGTGCCGATTCTTCAATGGAGAATGGGGTTGTCCTTTTGCCGGCCACTTAAGGATGAATTTATAAGGTTCTTAAGTTGCTGTCTAGGGTTTCTTTGCTGTCCATGAATCATTAAGAGGCTGCCCAAATTGCCCTTGAACTTCTTATCTTGCCGCCCATGCATAAGTGAAGGGAGAGGCGTGTGGCATGTGTGGCTTGTGCAAGATGTGGGTTCTTTGGTCCTTGCTTGTTGCCCAAGTGTCTTCAAGGTGCTGCCCAAGAAGCCTCTTCATACTATCCTTGCCGCCCATGCACAATTAAGGAAGGTGGAGCCTTCCTTTGCAATTTGAATTTTGAACGTGCAAGGCATGAGGTGGCAAGCATGTGATCTTTGGATTTAGCTTCCTTAATAAGCTGGATTTTGAAGTTTAAAATTTGAATATGAATCTTGAGGATTTGAAATTCAAAATACTTTCATTATTTGGCTCTTCATTTATGGCAACTTGAGATTTGACTTCTTGAATAAGGAGGTGGCTACTTGGAGATTTGAAATTGCTTTGGCTGAATGTACTTTCCTTATTTGCCACTTTCCTTATTTAGAACTTTCCTTATTTAGCTTCACTTGATTTCAACTTGGCAGACTTGCTCTCTTTTGCTCCAATTAAGGCAGTTTTAAGGGTATTTTCTCCAAAATGTCTCTCTACACCATTTTCTGCAAAATAACATCAAAAGCACTAAATTAAGTAGAAAACATGTAAATTAACATCAATAATATCATGATAAAATGGGCTAAAATATGCTCTATCAAATACCCCCATACATAGCCTTTTGCTTGTCCTCAAGCAAATAAACATAGTCAAACAAGCTTTATTTGCTACTTGATCCTTATTTCCACTTAAACTCTTACTCAAGACACCTATTTTGAATCATTGCAGTGAAGAATATATGCATGAAGATTACTCACCTTCTTTCCTTGCTTTCCTTTACCTACCATGGGTAGGATTTGTTTTCCTCAGGAGAGAGACTATACATGCACATGTTATGTTTAGTTAAGACTTTTTCTAGCTCTCAGAGTGATTTTCCCTTACCTTGAAGTACTATCTTCAGCCCTTTTTGCACTTAAGTTTTGCTTGAAAAAGTCACCAACCTTTTGATGTGAAGGTACATATTGGTGATACCCACCCCCAGTTACTCAGTTGGTCACCTGTCCAAGTGGCTACTAGCTCTATTCATAGTCTTTCAACCATTGGAACAGTTTTCGATTGTGCTTATGAAGTCTAAGCCTTTGCTAAATTTCTTTAATCAATGCATTGTGCAAATCAACACCAATTGCTAAATCAAGTCAAGTTAAGTTCATTCACACAAATTTCAATTCATTCTCTCTAATGAGTGTCATCAATATATTTTTCACCATGGAAAGCTCAAAGATTCAATTCAAAAGGCAATTCTCAAACATGAATATAACTCACTGCAATTGATTCAACATAAGTTTAAAGAGTTATCACATTAATGGGGTCATGGAAAGAAAAGCTCATCTAACATAGCTCATCATTTTGTGTAGAGCAAAACAAAAAGAAGAAGATTGGTGGTTGTGTGTGTTATTGAAAGCATAAACTAAAACAATACTGAAAGAAAACTAAAAATCACTTGAACTGAAAAAAATTGCGAAATTGAAAGGAAGAAAAAAAAATATTTGCAGAAAACTGAAAGGAAAATTGCACATAAACTGAGAGGAAAAAGGAGTAGAAAAGAAGAAGAAGAAAGAAAAAAAAAAGAAGGAGAAGAAGAGAGGTAAGCACCCCCACACCTAAATCATGCATTGTCCTCAATGTATAAGAAACATAAAAGAACAAAGGAAACTGAGTACTTCCCTGGGGTGTGGTGTGAACAGTTTTTTATTTATTTTGTTTCTTTTTTTTTTTTTTTGAGATGCTTTACTTATCATATAGACTATGTTGGATGAGTTTTTCTTTCCATGACCCCATTGATGTGATGACTCTTTAAACTTATGTTGAATCAATTGCAGTGAGTTATATTCATGTTTGAGAATTGCCTTTTAAATTGAATCTTTGAGTTTGCCTATGGTGAAAAATATATTGATGACCCTCAATTGATTGAGAATAAATTGAAATTGTGTGAATAAACCTAATGTGACTTGATTTAGCAATTGGTGTTGATTTGCCCAAATCATTGAGAGAAAGAAAATTCAGCAAAGGCATAGACCTCAAAAGCACAAATTCAAAAACTGTTCCAATGGTCAAGAGACTATGAATAAGGCTAGTAGCCACTTGGATAGGTGACCAACTGAAAAATATAAACCATGACATCAAAAATAGGTTGGTGACCTTTCCAAACAAAATCAAAGTGCAAAAGCCTGAATAAAGTACTTCAAGGTAAGGGCAAGTCAATTCAAAAGCTAGAAAAAGTCTTATCTAAACAAATCAATGTGCATGTATGGTATCTCTTGAGGAAAACAAATCCTAGCCATGGTAAGCAAAGGGAAACAAGGAAAGGAGGTGAGTAATCTTCATGCATATATCCTTCACTGGAATGATTCAAAATAAGTGTCTTGAGTAAGAGCTTAAGTGGAAATAAGGATCTAGAGCAAGGAAAGCTTATTTGACTATGTTTATTTGCTTGAGGACAAGCAAAAGGCTAAGTGTGGGGGTATTTGATAGAGCATAATTTAGTCCATTTTATATTAATATTATTGATGAATATTTACATGATTTCTGCTTAATTTATTGCTTTTAATATTATTTTGCAGAAAATGGTGTAAAATGACAATTTGGAGAAAATTCCCCTAAAACCGCCTTATTTGGAGCAAAAGAGAGAAAGTCTGCCAAATTGGATTCAAGACAAGGTGAGTGGAGAAAATATTTTAAAGCTTAAATATTGAAGCACTTGGACCAAAGAATTCACGCAAATGGGCCAATCACCAGCACGTGGATCAATCTCTCTTCGCGTGGACCCGCCAGCACATGGACTCCACCTTGCAAATGGACCAAAGCATTTCTCCACTCATACACATTCACTTCACGGGGGCCCGCCAAATGCCATCCACGCACATGGCCCATGCAAGCCACTGCAAACTCCCTCACATCTTCACATGGCCTGCAATTTCTTCCTCACGTGGGCGAGCTCACCACTCACACCATTGGACGGCCCAATTCGCGTGGACCCGCCAGCCCACTCTTGCAAGCTCACACGCGTGGACCATTCCTTCACGTGGACACTCGCGCACTCGATCCACTCCCAGGCCAGCAATCTTCCAAAATAGTGCGCCCCTCTGCACTTATAAATAAAGCCTTCAGTGGCCGAATTAAGGACATAATTCCTCCTCTCGGCAATTTTCGCAAGCCAGCTCCTTCGGTTCTTTCTTTTTCCTTTTTTTATTTTATTTTTTATTTTATTTTCCTGTTTTTAATTCAGCCAATGAGTGGCTGATTTTTTTCATCTAGTTGGATATTGGTTGAAACTTTAGTTGTTTAATGGGTTGTGAGACTTGATCAAATATTGTTTAATTTTGGGAATTCAATATTCATGCAATTTCATATTTAATTCTCATATTATTTTGTTATTGAAATCTACGTTGATTTTTTATTGCAAAATAATTATTTGTTAGTTTGAATAATTTAAATCCGTAATTGCTTGGGTTATTCTTACATGAAAACACTTGGGATAAAACCCAAAGAAATTGCATGATCTAGCGTTATCTCCATACGTTTGGGTAGCTAGGATTGGATCTCTCTATTTCTTAATGCAATTGACAATTGTTTTGATGCCTAAGGACCAAGGACGTTCCTTGGCAATTTGTTAATTAGTAATTAATTAGAGGACGTTCCCTAATTGGTTTAATCATAAGGAGAGATAATGGTGGTGAGAAGCGTCTTTCATCTCCATAACTAATCTATTGAATCAACCCAAAAGAACAAAGTGTCTGTGATCAATCCCAACAACTAAAGTGGATCCAATACTTCAACTAGAGCTTTCTTATTATTTATTTCTCTTTTATTTTAATTCGCTTATTTTAATTGCTTTTAGTAGTTTATTAATCAAATCAATCTCAAACCCCCCATTTTACTTTTACTGCAATTTATTTTTATTCCGCTTTCAGTTTATCTCATTTTTGGTTTATCTCATTGTTTCAGTTTATTTTATTGGTCTTATTGAGAAAAATAAATAGGTAATCAATTCTCTATGGATTCGATCCTTCACGACTATCTGCAGTTGTAAATTGTTGATAACCAAGAAGGTTATTTTTGACCGGCTTTGACAACCGGGAGTCAGTGGATATGGAGGGTAGTAGGGAGGATAGGGCATGAATGAGGGATATGGGTTGTAACTAGAGAAATCCGATGTGCCTCCCATCGGATACCCCGGTCCCTGTGGGTAGGGTTGGTACTGTGGTGGGTAAGCAAAACCCGAGGCCTGAGCACCTCCTTGTGATTCTCCCATACCCTCTTCTGACATGCTCACACCCAAACTGCCATCCCTCCTCTGGCGATCCAAGCTGAGGTGGTTCGGTTGGAGTTCACTTTGTCTGTGCAAGGCTGATCTGAATGGTTGCAGTCCACCTGTTGGATGCAATAGATAGTGTCCTTCAGTTCTGGCTCTTTCTGGTTTGCTTCATCTATTTGGCTAGCCTCCCTGCAAAAATCATTGTTTAGTATATCATCTTGATTTACATAAAAAGCATCTTGACTCAAACAATCAATGATATCTAAACTATAAACAGGTTCTGTTTGACCAGTTTGTTTGGACAAACAGTTTTCTGGTTTTTTCTCTTCAGCAGCTTGTTCTTGTACTTGCGAACTTTCACCATTAACCTTGACATCTTGAAGCTCTTCCTCTCTTCTTAACATGATCGCATTTAATGAGGTAGCCATTTGTCCTATATCTTGTTGGAGACTTTGCACAGAAATTGCCAATGTCTCTACCATTTCTTCAAAGTGCATATTGAAACTTGGAGGTGCTTCTTGGGCTTGATTTCCTTGATAATTTTGGTAGTCGTTAGCCCATGTATGACTGAAGTCTGGATAATCTCCCCAACCTGGATTGTATTTGTTATAGTATGGATCATGTCTAGGCTGGCTATTAAATCCTTTAAATGCATGTCTAGGCTAACTATTGAATCCTCCAAATTCATGTACTTGCTGAGTATTGAATCTTTCAAACGCATGCACTGGTTGGTCATACTCATAAAGTGTAGGACATTGATCAGATGGGTGTCCTATATATGCACAAATCCCACATGGCCTTGGTGGCTGAAATTGTTGAGCTCGACCTATGACACAACTTTTCACAACAGAGGTGAGTTCAGAAAGTTGAGAATAGAGAACATATGTACTTACCTCATCCATGAATCAGTTCTGCGATGGTGACTTGCTTTGGTGAAAGGATGGGCAATCCAAATGGTGAAGAGAAGGTGAGATGTGCAATGGAGATATTTCAGAACAGTGATATGCGGCTTGATGGTGCAATTCAGGGGCTTCAGAGATGGGATCTGCGATGGTGGTTGTTCCTGCGCAGATTCGGGTTGTGTGGTTTCTTAGATCTGGTCATGAAAGAAAAATAACCAAGTTAGATCAATTCCTCGGCAACGACGCCAATTTTTGACTCGCGATTGTCGAAGCCGGTCAAAAATAACCTTTCTGGTTATCAACAATCTTACAACTGTAGCTAGTGGTGAAAGGATCGAATCCATAGGGAATTGAAAACTTACCTATTTTCCTTATCAAAACCAAGAGAATTAACTGAAATAAAAATAAATTGAAAGAGAAGTAAACTGAAACGAGATAAACTGAAAGTAAAATGGGGGGGTTTTGAGATTGATGCAATTAATCTAAAACTAAAAGCAATAAAAGAAGGCAAATAATTAAAATAAAAGAAATCAATAATGAGAAAGCTCTAGTTGAAGAATCGGATTCACTTCAGTTGTTAGGATTGATCATTGACAGTATGTTTCTTTGGTTGTTTCAATAGATTAGTTATGGGGATGGAAGACGCTTCTCACCACCATATCTCTCCTTAAGATTAAACCAATTAGGGAACGTCCTCTAATTAATCACTAATCAACAAGTTGCCAAGGAGCGTCCTTGGGCCTCATGCAATAAACAACTATCAATTGCATTAAGAAAAAGAGAGATCCAATCCTAACTACCCAAACGCATGAGATGTTGTTAGATCATACAATTTCCTTAGTTTTTACACCAAGAGTTCTTGTGTTTAAACAATCCAAGCAATTACGGACTTAAAATTATTCAAACTAACAATATATTACCTTGCAATCAAGAATCAATTGGCCACATTGATCAAAATAACAAAGCAATAATGGAATCAAGCATGAAATTACACAAATATTGAATAACCAAAAGATGAACAATATATGATAAAGTCTCCCAATCCATAAAACAACAAAAGTTTCACCTAATCTTCAACTAAAATAAAAGGTTTCAGCCACTCATGGCTGAAACAAAACAGAAAATAAAAGAAAGGAAGAAGAAGAGATGGTACCACTTGCAATCCCGTAGGTGTATCCAAAGGGGAGTAGAAAAAGCACGGGGAGGCTCCTTATGTATCTTTTTATAGTTGAAAGTGTTGCTCTAGGTCCTTACTTACTGCCCAAGAGGCTACTTGCTGCCCAAGTTGTGTCTGAAAAGGAAAGAATCGCGTTGCAAGGTGTTCAGAAGGAAGGAGGCGCGCAGATGGCTCTTCAGAAGGAAGGTGGCGCACAGATGGGTTGTGCAAAGGGAAAGATATGCTGTCCAATCTTTCCTTTTTAGGTGGAACATTTGTTTGAATTTCAAATCTTTAATGCTGAATGCAAGAAAAGCAAGTGCATCTTCTTGAAATCTTGCTGCCTAAATAGGAAGATCTGACTGCTGAGGTGTCTGCACATCTTTAAACGAGGTAAGAAAGATTTGCAATTTAAATTTCAAATAATCTGCTGACTGCGCTTTCCTTATTTATTTTTGCTTATGCACTTTCCTTATTTGAAGACTTTCCATATTTGAAAACTTTCCTTATCTAAAAATTTTCCTTATTTGGCACTTTCCATATTTGGCACTTTTTGGCAGTTTTAAGGGCATTTTAACCAGATTGTCTCTTTACACTTAATATTTGCAAAACAATATTAAAACTACAAAATTAGGCAGAAATGGTGTAAATAAACATCAATAATATCATGATAAATCGGTCTAAAATATACTCTATCATTAACCCAATTAAATAAATACGTATTTACTTGAGTTAATCAGTTATATGTTTTCTAGTTAGGATATTCAATAGACCTCTTGAATACCCAAGAAGACAATAATAAAAGATGTTCCTCAAAAACATAAATTAAGATATAAAGAAAAGAAGATTAGATCTTACAACTTTAATAAATCCTAAACTAGATTAAACTTCAATTTTTTAAAAAAATAGTATTTAGCTACTAAGAGCCATAACAAAAATGTAGAAAAAATAAAAATAAGAAGAGAAAGTGGTTCAACTGTAGAAACTGAGAGATGGGAAGAGATGAGATGAATTCAGGGGATGAATTGAGAGATTCCTTCCTACTTCTAAAACAACCCTTGTATAGGCTTTTTCCCAATAAAAAGATCAAAGAAAATATTTAAAATTTAAAAGAAAGAAAATAAATCAACAAATCCTTTTATTTTTATTATCCTAATCCTAGATCTGATCATATTTATAGCTATCTGAAATAATTTGAATTCTGTACAGCTGTCAAAACCGAAACTTTAATGTCTATTCGTCGAGCTTGGTTCACAGCCCTGGGCAAGGTAGAACCTTTCGGTCCAAAACAACTTTAAAACAACCTTTACTAGTTCCTTTTAATATATTTAGCTCCAAACTTTTTTAAAATTAAAATCCAAGTAAAAATCCATTTTTTACCATTAAGAAAATAACAAAATCATGGAAATTAACATGAAAAAAACAGTGAGTTTGATAACTCATCAGAATCCCCTACACTTGCATGTTGCTTGTCCTCAAGTATAGAAATTCAGTTTTCCAAAAACACAACCCTATCTTCCACCAATTAAAATTTAATTTTCCAAAGTAAAGAACCAAATTATCATGCAATAAAATACTAGCAGAAATAACTTAACCTCACCAAAATTCGCTACAACAAGTATCACTTTTAAAACATGTTGCCCAAAACATAAAATAGGCCCTTTGTTCAATTCAAGCACACAGAAGTTAAAATGCCATCGTTTGAAATTATGCTACCCCCTTCAAGAGAATAGACTCTAGAAACATTGACTAGACCAACAACATTTAAAGATTTTTGGAGGTTTATTACACTTCCTATTATATCTTGCCTAAAACTGATGAAGTGAATGTGAAATAAATGGTTACTGAGCCACTTGCCCCAGGTTTTTCAATTCAGATGGCTACTAGCTCTACTCATGGTCACCCAACTAAAGGCATGGGGTAGGTTTTTAAACAGTAAAAAAGGGATGATACTCTTCCAAACACCGATTTTTCTATACAGAATCACTTTAAGGGGTTGCCAAGTACCGCACTATTTGGACCATTGGATTGGTAACCAAATAATCAAATGACTAAAGGAATGGGTCATAGGAGTGCAATGACTTATTTTTCTTTTTGCTGGCTTTTTTTCTTTTTTCGTTTTCTTCTTCTTCTTCTATTTTGTAACACCCCTAAATATTTTAGAATAAAAAAATAGTCTGGACAATTTTATTAGTGCCACTCTTATCAAAGGGTAGCAAACAGTTTAAGCATACATGTATTCATCATCTAACCATTTAACAAGGACCCTACTTCATGAACTTTCAAAACAATCCTTAAAAACAAGACTAAAGAAATTAATAAGGATGAACTTATTCTATTTAACCTAGCATCAAATGCATAAAAACTAAAAACTCTTTGATAGGGACATCTCAATCTTCTTATGGCAAGTAAGGATTTTTTACTCTTTTTTTATAGTAAAGAAAACTTGAGAACTGAAAATCAAAAAATAAATAAATGCAAGTCTGAGAAACAAGTCTGTCACATTTGGCAAAAGAATTTTAAAATTGTGCAAGGACACAATAATAGAACAACAGAACAATTAACAAAAAAATATGTATAACAACCATCATGGAAATCACAAAGAAAACAATAAAAACACTTTAATACTCCCCCTCCACACTTAATCCTCATATTGTCCTCAATGTGTAATAAAATATAAGTAACATGAAAGCTCATTAACACAAAATATAGAAAAATAAGATGGAGAGTGTACAGAACTTCACTGAGGAGCAAGTCCACCAAAAAAGAAGCAAAAGAAGCAGATGCCGAGAATCTCTAGGCTAGGTACTTACCCAAAGAGCATGAGCTACATGGTAATTTTGATTTTGAGGCCAACAATAAAGAAAGGTATCAAGTTTTCTTCCATTCTGATATTTACCATTGCAAAAGTATCAATGATGCTGCTTTGATATAGTTGAACATGTTTGGTGAAGTTTATGCACTAATTGATACTATTGGTTGGAAAAAGTCTTTTTGCAATTAATTTTCCATCCTATGTTGAGTTTGTAACGACCCCAAAATGGACCGTCACCGGCGCTAGGATTCAGGTCGGCTTAAGGCCGCCAGAATCCGTAGCAAGCCTGCTAGACTCTCTGTGTACCTGTAAAACTCATACATGATCATACATTTTCTGTGAAAATAAAAACTCTTTGCTGAACCCAGGCTTAACCTGTGCATGCACTATCTCTGTACTCTGTACTCTGTACTCTGTACTCTGTACCCCTGACTAGAGCTTGCTCTAGATGGGTTAACTCATACCTGTTAAGCCTGGTTTTTCACATACAGTAAAACATATATACATATCCAGATCATGTACAACACATACAGCACTAAGTCAAGCACATGTCTAACTTTTAGCCACAACTATTACAGCTCTTTAATATTACATGTCCACTCTAAGCTATTACAAATCTCTTTACTCTTTCTGTACCCTGCTGGACTGTCCCTGTACACTGTACACTGAACCTGCAAAACTGGGGTTAAGGGAGTGTGATGAGCTCTATAGCCCAGTGAGTAGAACAGTAAAACATCTCAGTAAAACATGATCTCATGAAATGCGTCATAACACAGACAAGCCACATCAAGAGTAAACCTGTCACCACATAGTCCCAGTAGCTCTGTGCCAGGGCGTAGAATCGAGCACCTGGTCTTCCTGTCATATATGTATATGTGTCTATAACACCGCTGTACTTACCATTGCCAGGGCATAGTCAAAGGCTCCTGGTCTTTGCTATACCTGCCAGGGCGTAGTCAAAGGCTCCTGGACTTTGCTATACCTGCCAGGGCGTAGTCAAAGGCTCCTGGACTTCCTGTCTGTGACTATGGGATCATTCAGCATTTACCCACATCAACAAATAACTATGCAATGCAACATATTCGTTATTACTAATGCACTCAACCTAGGGCATTATGATGCATGAGATATGTTAAAACAGTCCATTAGGCAATTAAAAACATTAAGTTTAGTTCCACTCACCTCCGGCTATCTGGACTGACTGACTCTGCAGGCGCTGAAACTCTGGAGCAGTACTCACTGCTGCTCTCTCTGGTTCCTCTGATCTGTACCTATATAGATGGACTCAAATGAGGGACCAAACAAGCTTATGAATAACCCTAGTAAATTCCCCAAGAACATCCATGCAAAGCATGCAAAAGGAAGCTGGACAGAACACTTTCGGCGGCAGGTTCGGCGGCCGAAAGTCCTCTCCAGAGATGAAACTCAAGCACCTTCGGCGGCCGAATCTCAAGCTCCGGCGGCCGAACCCTTTCGGGGGCAAGTTTCGGGGGCCAAAAGGCACTCCAGAGACGAAAGTCTCTAACCTTCGGCGGCACCTTCGGCTGCCGAATCCCCCAAACAGAGCCGAACATACAAAACTCGCGGGGGCAAGCTGTGGCAGCCTAAGCCACCATGCAAGAGGTTCGGCGGCCGAATGAACCTTCGGCTGCCGAACCTGAGTTCATCCAGAACTCAGCCCCGACGGCAAACAAGCTCCTCCATCCCTTCAATCTCGCAACATGCACACTTCAACTCCTCAACACACATATACTCATGTATATGTACAAAGGGGTCCAAAACTACCTAAAAACCCCAACAAACACATCATAACACATACTCATGCTTACAAGCTAAACCATCAAAAACACCCTTTGTCACCTAAGCATGCATCTCCATAAAACTTCTGTAGAACAGTAACACATGATCTTCACTTACCTCCTGTAAACACGAAGATGAACGATCTGAACAAAGAAAATGGCTCAACTTCTCTTCAAACTCATCAACACTCAAACCTAAGTTTTTTTCACTTCAAAACCTTCAAAAACTTTTGAAAACCAACACACACTTTGCAGGAGCTGGGCTTGCAAATAAAGCATGGGAGACGTGGCCAATCTTCTGGACAGGGTTTGGAGCCAACACCTGTCCAAAATGCTGACTAAGGAAGGCTCAATAGGTGGCTAGCCAACTCAGCTTTGGCTGCCGAATCGCATGCAAAACCATGCAACCTTCGGGGGCCGAATCTGAGCTTCGGAAGCCGAACATTGGGCACTTTCGGCGGCCGAACTTACCTTCGGCGGCCGCTCCATAGACTTTTCTCTTCCAACCTCAACCCAACTCAAAACAATTCAACTAAAAACCTTAAAACACATCATAACACTGTAGGAAAACATAAATCCTACCCTTCTAGCGACTTCTGACATCCCGGACTCCACCGGAAAGTAGAATTTTGATGCCGGACTCCAGCCGGGTATTACATTCTCCCCCCTTAAAAACATTCGTCCTCGAATGATTCTAAAACATATAAAACATATAACACATAAAACAGAGGAAACTAACCTCAAAACAAATATGGATACTGCTGGAGCATAGACTCCCGCGTCTCCCAGGTGCACTCTTCTAGATTATGGTGGTTCCATAGAACTTTCACCATCGGAATCCCCTTGTTTCTTAGCTGTCTGATCTGCGTGTCCAAAATCTGCACTGGCTGCTCTATATAGGTGAGATCTGTCTGCATCTCCACCTCAGGCTCACTCAAAACCTGATTCGGATCTGACACAAACTGCCGTAGCATAAAAACATGAAATACCGGGTGAATTCTCTCCATAGAAGGAGGTAAATCTAACTTATACGACACATTTCCGATCCTCTGCACAATCTCAAAGGGTCCAATGTACCGTGGAGCTAACTTACCCTTCTTCCCAAAACGAACCACTCCTTTCATTGGAGACACTTTCAGCAATACCATACTACCCTCCTGAAACTCTAATTGTTTTCTGCGAACGTCTGCGTAACTTTTCTGTCTGCTCTGCGCTGTTCTGATTCTCTCTCTAATCATAGGCACCACTCGACTGGTAATCTCTACTAACTCTGGCCCTGCAAGAGCCTTCTCTCCTATCTCGTCCCAACACACAGGGGATCTGCATTTCCTCCCATACAAAGCTTCATAAGGAGCCATTCCTATGCTAGCATGATGGCTGTTATTGTAGGCAAACTCCACCAAAGGTAGATGCTGCCTCCAAGAACCGCCAAAGTCTAACACACACAGTCGAAGCATATCCTCTATGGTCTGGATGGTCCTCTCTGACTGTCCATCAGTCTGTGGGTGGAAAGCAGTGCTAAACTCTAATCTCGTGCCCAAAGCACTCTGCAGACTTCGCCAAAAGCGGGAGGTAAACTGAGGTCCTCTGTCTGAAACTATAGACACTGGAACACCATGTAATCTCACTATCTCATCCAGATAGACCTGTGCCAACTTATCCACCGAATAGTGACTCCGAACTGGAAGAAAATGAGCAGATTTCGTGAGTCTATCCACAATCACCCATATAGAGTCTATCCTGTTGGACGCTACTGGTAAACCCACTACAAAATCCATGGCTATGTTCTCCCATTTCCACTCTGGAATGGGCAATGGGTTAAGCATTCCAGCTGGTTTCTGATGCTCTAGTTTCACCCTTTGGCAAACCTCACAGGCTGTCACAAACTGCGCCACTTCTTTCTTCATGGCTGGCCACCAATAGACCCTTTTCAGATCTTGATACATCTTGGTGGCTCCTGGGTGAACACTATACCTCGCATTATGAGCTTCCCTCATAATGTCTTCCTTTACACTGCTCCTATCTGGCACACAAAGTCGACTCCCATAGCGAAGGATCCCTTTGCTGTCAAAACTGAACTCTGCACTGTTGCCTGACTGAATAGTCCTGGCAATTTTCATCAACTCAGGGTCCTCATGCTGTCTCTGAGCTATCTGCTCCAGAAACACAGGTGTCACTCTCATCTGTGCGATCAATGCACCTGTACCAGACAATTCTAACTGTAACCCTTCTTCTAAGAGCTTGTAAAGCTCCATCACAACTGGTCTCCGCTCTGCTGCTATATGGGATAAACTGCCTAGTGACTTCCGGCTGAGGACGTCTGCTACAACATTCGCCTTACCCGAATGATACTGGATCTTACAATCATAATCACTGAGCAATTCTACCCATCTCCTCTGCCTCAAATTCAGCTCTCTCTGACTCAAGATGTACTGTAAACTCTTGTGATCAGTGAAGATCTCGCATTGAACCCCATAGAGGTAATGCCGCCACATCTTAAGTGCAAAGATAACTGCTGCCATCTCTAGGTCGTGGGTAGGGTAATTCAACTCGTGCTTCTTCAACTGTCTAGAAGCATAAGCTATCACCTTCTCACTCTGCATCAAAACACAACCCAATCCCACTCGAGATGCATCACAGAACACTGCGAAATCCTCATTACTCACAGGCAGAGCTACACTGGTGCTGTGGTCAATCTCCGCTTGAGCTCCTCAAAGCTCTCTTCACACTGGTCTGACCAGACAAACTTCTGGTTCTTCTGAGTCAGTTTGGTCATCGGAGCTGCTATCTTTGAGAAGTTCTGCACGAACCTCCTGTAGTACCCTGCCAGTCCCAGAAAGCTTTTAATCTCAGTCACTGTCGTGGGTCTGGGCCAGTTAGATACAGCCTCTATCTTCTTGGGGTCTACCTCGATACCATCTGCTGATACCACGTGTCCCAAGAAGGCAATGCTCTTCAACCAAAACTCACACTTCGAGAACTTGGCATACAATCCATGTTCTCTCAGTGTCTGCAAAATTATCCTCAGATGCTGGGCATGCTCCTCTGCATCTCTGGAATACACTAAAATATCATCGATGAAAACAATGATAAAGTGATCCAAAAACTCACTGAAAACTCTGTTCATGAGATCCATGAATGCTGCAGGGGCGTTAGTCAACCCGAACGGCATCACGAAGAACTCATAATGCCCATATCTGGTCCTGAAAGCTGTCGTAGGCACATCTGCCTCTCTGACTCTCAACTGATGATAACCGGATCTCAGATCTATTTTCGAGAAACAACCTGCTCCAGCTAGCTGGTCAAATAGATCATCAATCCTAGGTAGAGGATACCTATTCTTGATAGTGACCTTGTTCAACTGTCTGTAGTCGATACAAAGTCTGAGGGATCCATCCTTCTTTCTGACAAAAAGTACTCGAGCACCCCAAGGTGAGGTACTAGGGCGGATGAAACCCTTATCTACCAAGTCCTGCAACTGGTCTTTCAACTCTTTTAACTCTGCTGGCGCCATCCTGTAGGGAGGAATAGAGATAGGTCTAGTACATGGCAGTAAGTCAATTTCAAACTCGATCTCCCTATCAGGTGGGAGTCCTGGTAAATCGTCTGGGAACACATCGAGAAACTCTTGGACTACTGGTACTGTGGCTGGTTCCCTCACCTGACTGTCTAGCTCTCTCACATGAGCTAGAAACCCCTGACAACCCCTCCTAAGCAAACGACAAGCCTGAAGGGCTGAAATCATACCTCTGGGTGTACCTCTCCTGTCTCCTCTGAAGACACACTCTGACCCATCCTGGTCTCTGAGACTCACTAGCTTCTCTCTACAGTCCAAAGTAGCACTATATGTAGATAACCAATCCATCCCTAGAATGACGTCAAAATCCATCAAATCTAGAACCACAAGGTCAGCTGGAAGGTATCTACCCTCTATAAACACTGGACTGAAACGACAGACTGACACTGCCACTGATGGGTCACATTTAGGTCCACTGACCCAGAGAGGATACTCTAACTCAGAACTGATCAAACCCAATCTCTCTATGGCTCTCGAATCAATAAAGGAATGAGAATCACCGGGGTCCATCAAAGCATACACATCTAAACACCCAATGATGAGCTTACCTGACACCACTGTGTTCGACATGTTAGCCTCCTCCTGTGTCACTGTGAAAATCCGTGCTGGGGCTACCGGATTTCCACCTCGGGAACCTGCTGTTGAAGTAGAGGCTGCCCCTCTCCCTCTACCTCTGCCACTACTCTGAGGCATGACTGGAGCTACTGGCTGTACCACACTGCCTGAACTCATCTGCTGGGATGGTGCAAATGTCACCTGAGGACAATTCCGAGCAATATGCCCTTCCTGTCCACAGCGAAAACAAGCAGTAGATCCCAACTGACAAACTCCTCCATGTGGTTTTCCGTATCTTCTGCAGACTGGAGTTGTGCCAGAGCTAGAGCCACTACCGATTCCCAGACCTGACTTCACTTTATTCCAGAACTTATTCTTTGTTCCTTTTGCTCTATCCCATCTCTTACTGCCTGATGTACCTACACTGGGGGCCTTAGACCCCAAAGCCTGTGCCTTAGACTGTTTCTGAATACTGGCACTAGCTTCCATTTTCCTGGCTGCGTCCACTATGGTGTGGAAACTCTCCTTTTCTGCTGGAAGAATCAAGGAAGCATACCTGGGATGCAATCTCATAGTATATCTCCTTGCCTTCTTCTGATCAGTATCATAGGCTTGACCCACATACTGAAGCAAATCCAGGAACTTATCTGTGAATTCATCAACACTCATCTCATCTGTCTGTCTCAATTGTTCGAACTCTATCACTTTCATCTCCCTGGAACTATCAGGAAAAGCCCACCCTGCAAACTCATTGGCGAACTCTCCCCATGACATACTGTCCATTCTCGGCTCCACATAATTCTTGAACCATTCTCTGGCTTTCTTGCATTTTAATGTGAAACCTGCCATCTCAATGGCTCTCCTATCATCTGCTCCCAATTCACTAGTTATCATCCTAACTGCTCTGAGGTAATCAAATGGATCATCTCCCATGTTGTATTTAGGAGCATCCAGTTTCAAGTACTCCGTCATTTGCACTTTACCTCCAGATGAGCTAGGTTGATGTCTGTCAACGACAGGGGCTACTGGTTCTGGTGGTGGTACTGGTTCATTTGGCTCTGGGTATGCTGCACTTGGATGGGTAGGGGACGATGGATACAAAGGATATGGGGGGTAATAAGAGGGATAAGGCATATATGGCATGTAAGAAGGATATGGCACAAAACTAGAGTACTCCGATATACCTCCCATCGGATACTCTGGGTAGCCAAAACCTGAGGTCTGAGCACCTCCCTGTGACTCTCCCATACCTTCCTCAAAACTGCCTATACCTATGCTGTCATCGCTAGACTGATCAATCTCCATCGCTTCCCTCCTATCCTCTGATCTTTCTCCTCTAACTGTTCCTCTTCTGCTCTCGTCTACAGACCTTCTAGGGTCTATGGACGAACCTTCCCTGCTCGATCTTTGAGACCTTGCCCTGGGCAATGCAGGAGGACGAGCAGCTGGTCTCTCATCATCTGGTGGGACTCAAGTCAATCGAGCTGATCGACAAGTTCCTCGCATCTTTACTCTCTGGAAAACAACAACACATAACATAACACTTGAGCACATAAACAGCACATAGCAATAAGGCACATGCAACTCATGGCATAACACATAGGACTCAAACCCCTATTCTAGTGGACATGATTTCCTATTGTGCTTGACCACTGCTACTTGTTATGAGCCCGACACTGTCTCTATAGGTCCGATCATGTGAACCTAGGGCTCTGATACCAATCTGTAACGACCCCAAAATGGACCGTCACCGGCGCTAGGATTCAGGTCGGCTTAAGGCCGCCAGAATCCGTAGCAAGCCTGCTAGACTCTCTGTGTACCTGTAAAACTCATACATGATCATACATTTTCTGTGAAAATAAAAACTCTTTGCTGAACCCAGGCTTAACCTGTGCATGCACTATCTCTGTACTCTGTACTCTGTACTCTGTACTCTGTACTCTGTACTCTATACCCCTGAATAGAGCTTGCTCTAGATGGGTTAACTCATACCTGTTAAGCCTGGTTTTTCACATACAGTAAAACATATATACATATCCAGATCATGTACAACACATACAGCACTAAGTCAAGCACATGTCTAACTTTTAGCCACAACTATTACAGCTCTTTAATATTACATGTCCACTCTAAGCTATTACAAATCTCTTTACTCTTTCTGTACCCTGCTGGACTGTCCCTGTACACTGTACACTGAACCTGCAAAACTGGGGTTAAGGGAGTGGGATGAGCTCTATAGCCCAGTGAGTAGAACAGTAAAACATCTTAGTAAAACATGATCTCATGAAATGCGTCATAACACAGACAAGCCACATCAAGAGTAAACCTGTCACCACATAATCCCAGTAGCTCTGTGCCAGGGCGTAGAATCGAGCACCTGGTCTTCCTGTCATATATGTATATGTGTCTATAACACCGCTGTACTTACCATTGCCAGGGCGTAGTCAAAGGCTCCTGGTCTTTGCTATACCTGCCAGGGCGTAGTCAAAGGCTCCTGGACTTCCTGTCTGTGACTATGGGATCATTCAACATTTACCCACATCAACAAATAACTATGCAATGCAACATATTCGTGATTACTAATGCACTCAACCTAGGGCATTATGATGCATGAGATATGCTAAAACAGTCCACTAGGCAATTAAAAACATTAAGTTTAGTTCCACTCACCTCCGGCTATCTGGACTGACTGACTCTGCAGGCGCTGAAACTCTGGAGCAGTACTCACTGCTGCTCTCTCTGGTTCCTCTGATCTGTACCTATACAGATGGACTCAAATGAGGGACCAAACAAGCTTATGAATAACCCCAGTAAATTCCCCAAGAACATCCATGCAAAGCATGCAAAAGGAAGCTGGACAGAACACTTTCGGCGGCAGGTTCGGCGGCCGAAAGTCCTCTCCAGAGACGAAACTCAAGCACCTTCGGCGGCCGAATCTCAAGCTTCGGCGGCCGAACCCTTTCGGGGGCAAGTTTCGGGGGCCAAAAGGCACTCCAGAGACGAAAGTCTCTAACCTTCGGCGGCACCTTCGGCGGCCGAATCCCCCAAACAGAGCCGAACATACAAAACTCGCGGGGCAAGCTGTGGCAGCCTAAGCCACCATGCAAGAGGTTCGGCGGCCGAATGAACCTTCGGCTGCCGAACCTGAGTTCATCCAGAACTCAGCCCCGACGGCAAACAAGCTCCTCCATCCCTTCAATCTCGCAACATGCACACTTCAACTCCTCAACACACATATACTCATGTATATGTACAAAAGGGTCCAAAACTACCTAAAAACCCCAACAAACACATCATAACACATACTCATGCTTACAAGCTAAACCATCAAAAACACCCTTTGTCACCTAAGCATGCATCTCCATAAAACTTCTGTAGAACAGTAACACATGATCTTCACTTACCTTCTGTAAACACGAAGATGAACGATCTGAACAAAGAAAATGGCTCAACTTCTCTTCAAACTCATCAACACTCAAACCTAAGTTTTTTTCACTTCAAAACCTTCAAAAACTTTTGAAAACTAACACACACTTTGCAAGAGCTGGGCTTGCAAATAAAGCATGGGAGACGTGGCCAATCTTCTGGACAGGGTTTGGAGCCAACACCTGTCCAAAATGCTGACTAAGGAAGGCTCAATAGGTGGCTAGCCAACTCAGCTTCGGCTGCCGAATCGCATGCAAAACCATGCAACCTTCGGGGGCCGAATCTGAGCTTCGGAAGCCGAACATTGGGCACTTTCGGCGGCCGAACTTACCTTCGGCGGCCGCTCCATATACTTTTCTCTTCCAACCTCTACCCAACTCAAAACAATTCAACTAAAAACCTTAAAACACATCATAACACTGTAGGAAAACATAAATCCTACCCTTCTAGCGACTTCTGACATCCCGGACTCCACCGAAAAGTAGAATTCCGATGCCGGACTCCAGCCGGGTATTACAGAGTTATGCAGAGAGTTTTATGCTACTTTTGAATTCTCATATGATGTTCAAGATTTCAATTTAAATACACCCCTTATTCGCTTTAGGTCAGGAGATAAATTGGTACATTGTTCTATTACTAATTTTAATCTTCATTTGGGTGCCTATGATCATGAATATGTAAAAAGAGCTGCATACTTAGATTCTTTAAGTGATTATCCAGCAGATTGGGATCTAAATTTGGTTTATAAAGAGTTAACAATGAATCCTGTGATATTCAACTGCTTCTCACGTCCCACATCGGTAAAGTACGAAAAATTAAAATCGTATATAATAGCTAGCACAAAACTACTAAATAACTTGGGTTAACCATTTTGGGTCAAGTGAAATGTAGGTCCAAAAATTTTTTAGGTCAGTTTGGGCTGGGCTATTTCAATTGGTATCAGATCCACCCTGGGTTAGAAAAATTATGCAAAGCTAGTAGACTGCGAGGAAAGGGCTACTCGTGTGAGACGAGGTGGAGCCGGCCGAGGTACTAGCGAACAACAATACCTGAGGGTTCGGTCCTAACTTAGCAATTGTATTCGATTCAGTTGCGATAAGGACGTCGCAAATTTAGTAGGGGAGAGTGTTATATTCAGCTACTTCTCATGTCCCACATTGGCAAAGTACGGAAAATCAAATTTGTATATAGCTAGCATGAAACTACTAAATAACTTGGATTAACCATTTTTGGTCAAGTGAAAAGTAGGTCCAAAAGTTATTTGGGTCAGTTTGGGCCGGACTATTTCAAACCCTACACTTGAATTTAAGGGTGGTGAGTCCAAAGCAAATGAAATTCAAAGCCCTACCCTTAGATATATTCATATGTTCCTCTATTACATATTTTCTGGTAAAATAAAGATCCCACCATGCTAACAAAGTATGAGTTGTTCTTTCTTTGGTGTATGTTGCTTAAACAAAAGTCAATTTTGGTTTCTAGTTAGTCTCCCAATTCAAGACTATTTCTAACACTAGATGTGGCATTTATTTAGATTATGTGATTTCTATGTTGGCTGTTGGTATGGGTTTGATCGATACATATGACACTTATTTATACATTATTGAGCATATTCTTCCTTTAGATATTCATACACTTAATTCTATGAGCTCACTTTACCTCAACGAGAGGAAAGAAATTGTGTTTTATTGTCCAGGTCCTATCATTCCACCGCAATCACACTTATTTCGGACAGAAAACAAACCAAGCCCATCTATTTCAGCTCCTCCAAAATATGATGACAATGCTCGGCTAGCCAAAATACATCATATTGATACTAAATTTGATGCGATATTCTCCCATTTGGGGTTGCATATACCCCAACTACCATCAGCCTGAACATTCAGTAACCTCCTCGTTGCTGCTACTGTCATCGGCATCCTGTGCTGGGGTTATAGCCTCTTTGCCACTGAGGTTTGAAGCTATATCCTTACCGCTGCTCTTTGTGTAAGACTCCAAAATTAGCGTGGTAGTCTTAGTTGCTCTTTACTTTTCTTCAATTGCTCTAGAATCTCGGGCTTAACTTCCTATTCCACTTTTGGTTCAACCTACATGTTGGGAATCAGAGATTTATCTTTTACTTATAAGCAAGTAGCTTGCCTTGTCATGACTGGAGGAGACGCCATTGTTCGTGCGGCGGCTTCTGGTTGCTGACGCCAATGTTGGTGCAACAACATCATTTTCAGCTGACTGTTTTGGTATCGACAGAGTTGCCATGGTCTTGCCACAAGTGTGGTCCGACGGGTATTTTCAGTGTCGCTTAGACGTGGGCGTGGTGGTTGGCAGGATCTCTAATTGGTCGGAAGTTGACTTATTCTTTGTCATTGCAAGTCTACAAAAGAGGGGAGATGTGATATTCAGCTGCTTCCACCATGGCTTCCGTCCCACATCGAAAGATTATGAAAAATCAGAATTGTATATAATAGCTAGCACAAAACTATTAAAATAACTTGGGTTAGCCATTTTGGGCCAAGTGGAAAGTAGGTCCAAAAGTTATTTGGGTTAGTTTGGGTCGGGCTGTTTCAATTGGTATCAGAGCCACCCTGTGTCACAAAAATTATGTAGAGCTAGTGGACCTACAAGGAAAGGGCTACCCGTGTGAGACGAGGTGGAGCCGCTCGAGGTACTAGCGAACCACAATACCTGAGGGTCTGGTCCTGGTTTAGCAGTTGTATCCAATAATTTAGCAGGGGAGAGTGTGATATTCAGCTGCTTCCACCGTGGCTTCCGTCCCACATTGACAAATTATGAAAAATTAGAATTGTATATAATAGTTAGTACGAAACTATTAAAATAAGTTGAGTTAACCATTTTGGGCCTAGTGAAAAGTAGGTCCAAAAGTTATTTGGGTTAGTTTGGTCCGGGCTGTTTCAAGAGAGGTGAGATAGAGATCGATGGCGTGAGAGGAAGAAAGAAGAAAACAGGAGGGTGAGTTAGGTTTTAATTTTGAGAGGTAAAAATAAAACAGTAAAAATAATAAAAGCAATTAAAATTCTAAAACAAAATTACCTTTCAAGAAATAATTATAAAGTAAATCAAATAATTTTACTATATAAATCTCAAATAACTATGAAGGCCTATGTTTAATCTTCATGAAGCTCAGACTTGTCCAAAAAAATATAATCAGTTCCAAGGGTGTAGACAACATAAAAATTTAAAAATTTTAAAAAAAAAATTTGAGAATAGACAGGCTTGGGCAAGCCTCCCAAGCAACGCCCTCCTTTATTGTTCTTGGCCCGGACTTTCTTGCCTTCAAGCATCGATCTGTGGCACTTCCAAGGCTATTATTTCTCCATTCCTAAGCTCGAATCCTTCATAGAATTTGATCACAATGAATGGACCAATCCATCAAATTTTTTATTTTTCGAAAAAAATTTTAAATGAGAATAAAAAAAGAAAAAATTTTGTCCCATTTTAAAACTTTTCCAAGAAATAGATTGTAACAGACCGGTCTAAATTGGCCTAAATAACTTTTGGATCTATTTTTCACTTAACCTAAAATGGTTAACTCAAGTTATTTAGTAGTTTACAAGCTAGGATTTATATATTATTCAACCTATCTTTTGTTGAACAATGTGGGATTCTAAATCCCACATCAAACTAGGGCTGGGTCCCATACTCTTCCTCACTAAATTTGTGACGTCCTTGTCGCAACTCTATTATGTCGAATCAGATATAATTGCTAAGTCAGGACCGAACTATCGGGTATTGTGATTCACTAGTGTCTCAGGCGGCTCCACCTCATTTCACACGGGTAGCCCTTTCCTCGCAGGTCCACTAGCTCCGCACAATTTTTTCTAATTCAAGGTGACTTTGATACCAATTGTAACTAATAGCGGTTGTCGAAGCCGTAAAAAAATAAACCTATTATCAACTAATAAAATAATTTGTAGATAGTGGCAATAGGGTCGAACCACAGGGATTTGACACTACGGATTTTCCTAATAATGACTAAGGTAAACAAATAAAGTAAAATGAGGGGGGTTTTGATTTGATGAATTAAAACTAAATAGCAAGGGAAAGCAATAATTTAAAAAGATGAGAATTCCAATGGGAGAAGGATTCTAGTTGAAGCATGGATCTATTTCAGTTTGTTTAGAATAGATCATTGATCTTTTTGATACCCCTATTTACTTCAATAAATTAGTTTAGGATGTGGAAGACGCTTCTCACAATCCAAATTTCTCCTTAGTTTTAGTATGATTAGGAAACGTTCACTAATCAAACACTAGTTAACAAATTGCCAAGGAATGTCATTGGGGATTTTTACTTTTCAACTGTTAACTGCCTTAAGACTTAGAGAAACCCAATTCTAACCTTGCCAACCGCGTGGTCAAGTTTAGATTATGCAACCGTTTATATTTGAGTTTAAATAACTTAAGCAATTACGGACCTAAATCATTCAAACAATATATTACTCAAGCAATTAAAAGCAACAGGCCTTAATTGATTCTAAAAGCAAAGCAATAATTATAGAAAGATCAAGTTGCATAAATATTGAAAGTAAACAAGAGTTTAATAATGGAGTTTTAAATCTCCCAATTCATCACAAATCTAAAAATTCCCAACTTCAACTAGAAAAAGAATTGTTTAGCCACTCATGGTGGACAAAATCACAAAAGAGAAGAAGAAAGAAAGATGGACAGTGGCTGCCGAATTTCTGCAGTGATTCCGAAGGTGGAGAGATGATTCCTTACTGGTTTGAGGCTGCCTCCTTTTATAGGTGAAGATTCCTAATCCAATTAGGTCTTGGAATCCTAATTTGAATTGGTATTTTTGTGGTCTTTTACTCCTTCTTTGCTTTTGTATTTAATTATGGATAAATTCTTCTTCTTGAGAAAGTCTTTCTTGGAGTGACTCTTGGAGATGTCCTAGTATTGATCTTGAAGTGTTTGAAGTAGGATAGGACTTCAATGCTTTTGAATTTTGAATTCTGCCTTTTTCTCGCTCTGCTGTCTGCCTCTGTGTCATTTTGATTTGGGCAATGATTTGCCCAAATCACTTGCCCCAATCGCTTTCTATGAGTTAGTCCCAGTTTTCTGTTTCAGCTTGATTTGGGCAGTGATTTGGCCAAATCACTTTTCCAGCTTTTTCTACACTTTTTCTCCAACTTTCCATTTTCTTCCTTCTCTATAAAAACATGACAAAAACCGTAAATTAAGTTGGAAAATGTGTAATTAAGTAGTAATAAAAATAATAAAAATGTGGCTAAATTATGTTTGATCAAATACCCCCACACCTAGCTTTTTGCTTGTCCTCAAGCAACAAATAACTTAGTCAATCAAGCTTCTTTTTCTTTTGAGCCTAAGTACCACTTAATCAGCCCCCCCTAGATTCCTAAACTGAAGTATCACAGTATAGAGTACCTGCATCAAGGTTGTCCTCTCCTTTCCTTGTTTCCTTTCACCTACCATGGCCAAGAGAAAGGTTTTTGGTTCAATCATGCTTATTCTTTTGTTTTAAGCTTGATGCAACCCCTAAGAGTGACTTGACCTTTTTTAAACACACTTTTTTATTCAGCACTTATTCTTATCCTTGCTTGAAAAAGTCACTAACCTTTTTACGCGAAGGTGCATATTGGTGATACCGATCCCCGATTACTCAGTTAGTCACTTGTTCAAGTGGCTACTAGCTCTATTCATAGCTCATTTGACCATTGGAATAGGTTTATGATTTGTGCTTTGTGCTGGTTTTTCTTTTTCTTTTCTTTTCATAACAGTTTGGGCAAATCAGCTCATAGGGAATTACACTAACTTTTTATTCGCATGTATTTGTATTTTTATTTCCCTTGACCTCAGCAGTTTTAAAGATTCAATTCAAGAGAAAAACTTCCTAGGTGAAGGTAACATATTGTGAATGATTCAATCTAGGCTTAAAAGGGTTGAAAAATTTAATGGGTCATGAGATAGGAAGCTCTTTTAACTTTGTCATCTATGCTGAGTAGAACAATAGGCTAAAACAAAATTCTGTGTGCATATGCAAAAGTGAAAGATGTGTGCAAAAGAAAAAAATGTGTGAAAAAAAAAATCTGGTGTGTGTAATAGGGTAAAAAGATGTAAAAAGAAACAAAAAGAAAGTAAAAGATGGTGTAAACAATGCAAAAATAATGCCCAGTACCCCCACACCTATTGCAGACATTGTCCTCAATGTTAAATATACTAATAAAAATCAAGAGGGAAAGGGACTTCCTGGCCTGTGGGTGATTTGGTTAGTGATTTGGGCAAATCACTCGGCCAAATCACTGTCTGTCCTGGTCTACAGGCAGAAAGTGGTCCACCAGTAGTTGCAACAGGTGCTCCATATGATACATTCTGTCCTCGATTCTGTTGAGACGAGCCTCTACTGTCTGGTTTGGGGCTACGTCTTCAGGGGCCTGATTTGCTTCTTGCTGGGGTGCCACTGGAGGTGGCTCATCTGGTGGTACCTATTCTGTTTCTTCTGATGTCCCATCTGCTGGGGCAGGCTGCTGGTATACTGCGGTCTGGATGGTTGTCCTCTTTCTGAACACACGCTCATGGTGTGGTGTGAGAGGTCCTGCAGGTGAAATAGAAAAGATGTCCCCCACTTTGCAAAGTAACCCCATATCATCCAAAGATCGAAGGTCCAGGGGGGTTGGTTTGTTGGTGGGGGTGAGGTCAGTGTGGTCTGGGTGTAGTAATTTTAGGTTCACTGCAATGGCAGTGATCAAGTGCCCAAGGATTAATGGTCTGTGATATTGGATGGTGCTGGAGAGTTGTGTGGCAACCCAGTAGCCCAAATGGATTTTCTGGTGAGTATGTATGCACCACATAATGTACAACTCTATTCTGGTCAGGAAGTTGGGTGCATCCTTCCTTCCAGAAAATGTGTATGCTAAGAACCTATGAAGATATTTTAAACTGGGATTTTTGAGGTATAGATCCTTGGATTTTGTTGGTGAGTAAGAATCAGGGGGCTTGTCACACAATTCTAAATATGCAGAACTGGGATTAAATTCAGCAGGGAAGTCCCAGGTGGAATCAAGGCATTCACAGCCCATGGCCATACTAAACTCATGCAAGGACAAGCAAAATCTGTCCTAACAGCCTAAACCCAACATTGTCCGGTGTGTGCAGCGTGTTTATGGCTTGTTTATCAAAATAGAATGTGGTGAAGAACTCATGTGTGAGCTCAGTGAAGGATGGCATGTGAAGGTAGAAGAATGTGTCCCAACCAATGGCAGAGATAAGGGAACGTACCTGGTCTTGGAGTCTCAGTGCATCAAGAGTGCTATGGTGTATGTACTTACCTGGATGGTATGGCAGAGAAGAGACTTTGTCTAGCCTGACTCGTTCAGATGCCTTGTTGAATGTCAGGGTCTGAGTGATGTGATCTGGGTGTGTTGGTTTGGGCAGATCACTGGACAGATGGCCTTCTTCGTGGCTTGCAGGATGTGTGTCAATGGGGGTCTCTGGTTGTCGCTCTGGGCTCGGCGGTGGTGGTGGTGAAGGTGTTCTTGGCCGTTTCTGCCCATGGCCGGTGGAAGTGGTGGCTTCTAGACGCGTTTCGTCTTCAGGGGCGTCCATCGCGACTGTTGGAGAGGCAGGTGGTGGCGCAATCATCATCGCTTTGTTTCGCCGGTTGTATCTCTGGACATTCGGCGTGTCGGGGTGTTTGGTTTATTCTTCCTCGGTCATTTCAGTGTTGGCATTGTTGGGGACGATTGGGGGGTTGTCCATTGCCTCCTCACCACTGTCAGTGGGAATGCGTATAGGTCTGGGCATCCTGCGCCTCCTCCACATACCAGGGCCGCCGGTGGCTATCATCTTGGTTCTGGCCATGGTCCTTGTCTGTGCCGGTTGATAGACCATAATTTAGTCCATTTTATATTAATATTATTGATGAATATTTACATTATTTCTGCTTAATTTAGTGCTTTTAATATTATTTTGCAGAAAATGGTGTAAAAGGACATTCCGGAGAAAATACCCCTAAAACTGCCTTATTTGGAGCAAAAGAGAGTAAGCCTGCCAAGTTGAAATCAAGTCAAGCTAAATATGGAAAGTTCTAAATAAGGAAAGTGGCAAAGAAGGAAAGAACATTCAGCCAAAGCCATTTGAAATTCGAATTTCAAATCAGCAAGTTGCCTTTTCCTTATTCAAGAAGCCATATCTCAAGTTGCCATAATTGAAGAGCCAAAGAAGGAAAGTATTTTGAAATTCAAATCTCCAAGATTCATATTCAGATATTGGATTTCAAGATCCAGCTATTTAAGGAAGCCAAATCCAAAGATCACATGTTTCCCACTTCATGCCATGCCATTCAAAATTCAAAAAGAGGCTCCACCTTCCTTATTAGTGCATGAGCAGCCTCTTAACTCTTTAGGCAACATCTTGAAGATCTTGGGCAATAATTAAAAGACCAAAGAGCCCCCACTTGCAATTCAAAACATGCTCCACGTTTTTGCCTTAGCACATGCACAAAGAAGGCACATGTTCAACCAAGGGCACTTTAGGAAGTCTCTAAAAGATCCATGAGCTGTCAAGGGACCTTGGGCAGCCTCTCAACACCTATTTAAAGGCCTCAAGAACACAAAAAGAGACACAATTCAAGTCTCCAAATTCGGCCAAGCAAGGGCAGCCACACTCCAAGGGGCTTCTGCCCTCAATTTCGGTTCTTCTTTCTTCTTTTCTTTAATTTTCTGTTTTGGTTCAGCCATGAGTGGCTGAAACATTCATTCTAGTTGAAGTTTGGTTGAAACTAAGGTTGTTTAAAAGGTTGTGAGATCTGAACACAAAGTGTTTGTTTTTGGTTTATTCAATATTCATGCAATTGTGCTTAATTCTAAGATTGCTTTGTTGTTTTGATCAAATTGGCCACTTGATTATTGATTGCAAAGTTAATTGATTGTTGGTTAGGATATTTTTTAGTCCGTAATTGCTGGAAATATTCTGTCCATAGAACACTTGGTGTAAAAACTAAGGAATTGCATGATCTAGCACCATCTTCAAGCGTTTGGAGTAGCTAGGGTTGGATCTTTCTAGTTCTTTATGCAATTGACAATTGTTTTGATGCCTTTGGCCCAAGGACGTTCCTTGGCAATTTGTTGATTAGTAATTGATTAGAGGACATTCCCTAATTAATTTGTTCTTAAGGAAAGACATGGTGGTGAGAAGCGTCTTCCACCCCCATAACCAACCTATTGATTCAATCAAGATAACCATGTTTCAATGATCAACCCAAACAACCAAAGTGGATCCATATCTTCAACTAGACTTTTCTCATATTGATTTCTTGTTTTATTTTGATTACTTACTGTTTTAATTGCTCACAATAGTTGTTCGTTAAATCAAATCTCAAAACCCCCCTTTTACTTTTATTGCACTTGTTTCTATTTCTCTTTGATTACTTGCTTTCAATTGTGTTTTCAATTAATTCTCTTGGTCTTGATTAAGACAAATAAATAAGTAATCAATTCTATGTGGATTCGATCCTTCACCACTATCTGCAGTTGTAAATTGTAGGTAACCAAGAAGGTTATTTTTGACCGGCTTCGACAACCGCGAGTCACCGGTGATGAAAATCTCGGGGAAGAAGAAAGAGATGAAACAGAAAGAGATAGCATGAGGGAAAAGAAAATAAAAAAATATTTAAAGTGATTTGGGGTAGTTGAACTGCCCTGATCATTTAATGTTGGGTCTGAGACTTCTTGGCGAGGTGATTTGGTCAGAGATTTAGGCAAATCACTTGGCCAAATCACTTCTTCATTGCAGTTGCTTGATTGGCCCTGTTCACGTCTTTTCTGATGATAGGCTGATCTGGCAATTTGGCCTGGCGATTTGGGCAAATCACTTGCCCCGATCACTTGTGATATGGTACAATCAGTCAATTTGCCCCAGTGATTTGGGCAAATCACGTCATCTGGGCTGCCTCCCAGTAGCGCCCTGTTTTTTGTCTTGGGCTGGACTGCCTTGTTTTGGTCAGCAGGCTGGGGAAGGGGGATCCAAGGGAACCTCCTTCACAAGATGAACAGTAAATCCTTCATAAAATTGCTTCAAACGGTGCCCATTGACCTTAAAAACTTTGCTTGTTTGTGGACTGCGTATGTCTACAGCCCCATGTAGATAGACATGCTCAACCACGAATGGCCCAATCCACCTAGATCAAAGCTTTCCAGGAAATAATTTGAACCTTGAGTTAAAAAGCAAGACCTTATCACCAACCTGAAATTGTTTTCTGGAGATATGTTTGTCATGGAAGGCTTTAGTCTTGGCTTTATAATCCCATGAAGCTTCATATGCATCATGCCGAATCTCCTCTAGCTCTTGAAGTTGCAATTTTCTGTGGGCTCCAGCTTCTTTTTCATCAAGATTACACCTTTTGACAGCCCAATAGGCTTTGTGTTCAAGTTCTACGGGCAGATGGCAAGCTTTCCCATAAATCAGCCTATATGGGGACATTCCTATTGGTGTTTTGTAGGCTGTTCTATATGCCCACAAGGCATCATTGAGGCGCACACTCCAATCCTTGCGATTTGGGCAGACTGTCTTCTCGAGGATGGACTTGATCTCCCTGTTTGATGCTTCGGCCAGCCCATTGGTTTGCGGGTGATAAGCAGTAGAAGTTCTATGGACAACATGATGCTTTTTAAGGAGAGTTTCCACCACCTTATTGCAGAAATGAGTGCCTCGGTCACTGATTATTGCTTTGGGCAGACCGAACCTGGAAAATATGTGGGATTTCACAAAGTCAACAACCACTTTTGCATCATTAGCCCTTGTTGCTTTGGCCTCTATCCACTTGGACACATAGTCCACAGCCAGCAGTATGTAAGTGTTGCCAAAGGAAGGTGGGAATGGCCCCATAAAGTCAATACCCCAAATGTCAAAGATTTCACAAACTATGATGGGGGCTTGTGGCATTTCACTTCGGTTACTAAGGTTTCCCGTTTGTTGGCATCTTGCATATGACCTATAAAATAGATAAGTATTTCGAAATATATTAGGCCAATATAACCCACATTCCAGAATTTTCAAGGCTATCTTGCGTGGACCAAAATGTCCTCCACAGCCATATGAGTGGCATAAAGCTAGGACAGAAGGTATTTCTTGATCTGGGATGCATCTTCTTATTACTTGGTCTGCACAATGCTTCCATAGGTAAGGCTCATCCCACACATAATACCTTGCATCTTTCTTGATCTTGTCTCTCATATATTTGGGCAAATCAGAAGGTAAATCACCTGTGGCAAGGTAATTTACTATGTCAGCATACCATGGTTCTTCTTCTTGGATAGCAAATAGGTGTTCATCAGGAAAATCTTCATTGATGGGGCAGGTCTCCATTTCTGAAAGTATTCTGCTGAGGTGATCAGCTACAAGGTTTTCCTTCCCCTTTTTGTCACGGATTTCCACATCAAATCCCTGTAACAGCAGTATCCAACGTACCAGCCTTGGTTTTGCTTCTTTTTTCTTGACAAAGTACCTTAGTGCAGCATGATCTGAATAAATAATCACCTTTGTCCCAAGTAGATAGGACCAAAATTTCTCCAATGCAAACACTACAGCCAGCAACTCTTTTTCTATGGTGGAATAATTACATTGTGCTGCATCTAGGGTGCGTGAGGCATAGTGAATGACATGAGGAGAGTTATCTTTACGCTGTCCCAACACTTCACCTACAGCAAAGTTGCTAGCGTCGCACATGATCTCAAATGGAAGGGTCCAGTTAGGTGGTTGGATGATTGGGGTAGTGATCAGCAGTGATTTGACCAAACCAAAGGCTGTTTTGCAGCTTTAATCAAAGTCGAATGGCACGTCCTGCTGAAGTAACCTGCACAAAGGCTGAGTTATCTTGGAAAAATCTTTAATGAACCTCCTGTAAAAACCAGCATGGCCTAAGAAAGAGCGAATTTCCCGAATGCTGGTTGGATAGGGCAGGCTCTTGATAGTGTCTATTTTTGCTTTGTCCACCTCTATCCCTTTTGCTGAAACAATGTGGCCTAGGATTAGGCCATGGCTGACCATGAAGTGATACTTTTCGTAGTTCAAAACTAGATTTGTCTCCAAGCATCTTTGAAGTATCTTCTCTAAGTTGGCTAGGCATTCATGGAAAGAGTTTCCGTACACCATGAAATCATCCCTGAAGACTTCAATAATTTTCTCCACATAGTCAGAAAAAATACTCATCATGCACCTTTGGAAAGTGGCTGGTGCATTGCAAAGACCGAAGGGCATCCTCCTAAATGCGAAGGTGCCAAATGGACATGTGAAAGTGGTTTTTTCTTAATCCTCAGGTGCAACAGGGATTTGATAAAATCCCGAATATCCATCTAAGCAGTAGTAATGGCTTTTTCCAGCAAGTCTTTCAAGCATTTGGTCCATGAAGGGCAAGGGGAAGTGGTCCTTCCTTGTGGCTGTGTTGAGCTTCCTATAATCCATGCATACCCTCCACCCATTTTGCACACGAGTGGGTACTAGCTCTCCTTCAGAATTGAGGACAATAGTAATCCCAGTCTTCTTTGGTACCACATGGATGGGGCTTACCCACTTGCTATCAGAAATGGGGTAGATGACTCCAGTATCTAAGAGCTTTGCTATTTCCTTCTTCACAACCTCCATCATTAGTGGATTCAGCCTTATTTGGGCCTCATGGATAGGTTTGCACTCATCCTCTATAAGTATCCAATGCATGCATATTGAGGGTGAGATGCCTTTGATGTCCTCCAAGGTCTACCCAATTGCTTTCTTGTGTTTTCTCAATACCTCCAGGAGTTTTTTCCTCTTCTTGCTGGCTGAGTTGATTGGATACTATGATTGGAAGTGTATTTCCAGCCCCCAAGTAGGCATATTTGAGGTGCTTTGGTAAGGGTTTCAGATCTGGTGCAGTTGCTGACTGATCTGGTGCTTGCTGTCTGCTCACTGGTTTAGGCAGATTGTCTGCATCTTGTTTTGACGATTTGGCCAAATCACCCTTTGTCATGTCTGTCTACTCCAGTGATTTGGGCAAGTCAGTATCTGCCTGTTCTGGCGATTTGGGCAGATCATTCGCAACCAGTAGGGAACAGTATGCTGTCTGGTCAGTTTCTGTCTTGGTGCTGCTGCTGTCCACACCTTCTTACCTGCATAAATCAGCACTAAGTGAATTATCTAGATAAAAATCAAAAATTTCTTGACTTAAATTATCAATAACATCAAGGCCATAAACAGGAGAAATATCATTGGAAAATTTCATGGCATCATAAACATTAAATTTGATAACTTCCCCTTCAAACTCCATAGTTAATGTGCCATCATGCACATTAATTTTGGTTCTAGCTATGCTCAAGAATGGTCTTCCAAGTAGGATGTCAGAGGTTGTGTTGCTTTTGTCTTCCTCCATGTCAATTACATAAAAATCTGCCAGGAAGACTAGTTGGTCCACTTGCACCAACACATCTTCTAGCACTCCCTTGGGGTAGACAACGGATCGGTAAGTCAATTGAATCACAATGTTGGTGCCCTTGAGTGTACTTGCATTCAACAAGTTAAAAATGGAAAGCGGCATAACATTAATTGAAGCTCCAAGGTCACACATGGCCTTTTTTATCCCCATATTGCCTATTTTGCATGAAACCGCGAACATTCCTCTATTCTTGCATTTGGTTGGAAGTTTTCTTTGAATGACAGCTGAGATACACTCCCCCACACTTACCTTTTCACGTTCAGCAAGTTTCCTTCGGTTGGTGCATAGTTCTTTAAGAAATTTGGCATACCTTGGAATTTGCTTGACAGCATCAAGTAGAGGAATGTTGATTTCTACCTTGCGAAGTGTCTCAAGTATTTCTTTCTCCTCTTTTTCTTTTTCGGACCTCGCAAATCTCTTTGGGAAGGGGGGAGGTACCTTAAATTTCTCCACTGGTTGCTAGTCTGCCTTGGTCTGCTTGGAGCTGGATTCTGCCTGGATTGTTGATTTGGACAAATCAACTTCTGCCTTCTCTGGTAATTTGGGCAGATCGCCTCTGCTGGGCAATTCAGTCTGCCTATCGATTGGGTTTGTGATTTGGGCAGATCGACTGCCCTTATCACTTTCTGGCAGATTCTCCTCAGTGACCTGTTTTTGCATTTTCTCAGGCCTGCTGTCTTGAAGCTCTTTTCCACTCCTTAATGTGATGGCACTAGCATTCTACCTTGGATTTATCTCAGTTTGGGAGGGTAGCTTTCCTTGTGACCCAAGTTTGCTCACTAAAGTGGCCATTTGGCTCATTTGTTGCTCAAGATTTTGCACGGTACTTGCTAAGGACTTCACAATCTCTTCAAGGGGTGCATTGGACTTTTGAGGTGCAGCTTGGACTTGATTTCTTTGCTGGTAACTTGGATATTGATTGGCCCTTGCATAGCTGAAATTTGGATGATCCCTCTAGCCTGGGTTATAGGTGTTAGAATAGGGATCATACCTTCTTTGTCCATTGAAACCTCCAACTGCATTGACTTGCTAGTCCTCTTCTTGAAGGGAAGGACATAGATTAGTTGGGTGGTTTATGTTTGCACATATTCCACATGGCTTTGGCTACTAAATTTGCTGGACTTATTGGGCTTGACCCACAACAAGGCTACAGACAGCATTGGTGAGATCCGAAATTTGGGATGCCAAAGTGGATGTACTCACCTCATTCACCCTTCTTGGTGGCTGTTCTTGGTCTCCAAATTGTTGTGAAGCTGCTGCCATAGTTGAAATTAAATTGTTGTCCCTTGAGGCAACCCAAGAGGGGGTGAATTGGGTTTATAAAAAATTTAATGGCAAAGACAAGAAATTAGAAGAGAATAGGGAAGAGAAAAATCAACACAAAGATTTATAGAGGTTCAGCTATCCAAGCCTACGTCCTCTCCTCAAGGTCCACTTGAGAGTTCAACTCCACTATCAAATCTTCTTTGGGTGAAGATCAAAACCCTTACAATCTTAGAGCAAGCCTTTGCTCTTTACAAATCTCTTTTTCCACTCAAGAGCAATTCTTTGCTCAATGCCACACTCACAACAATAGAATTTCTCAATCAACCTTTACTCACTCAGAAAAGCCAATCAATTACAACTCAAAACAAGCTTTCAAGAAATCAATGCTTTGGCTCAAGGTTTTGAGAGAGAGAGAATGAAAAATGCTGTAATCTCAATAAATATTTGCTTGGATAGTTGTTGTAACCTCACAACAACAAAAACAAGTTGTATTTATAGTTCATTCATAAATATGGCCATTGGGGGTGCATTAAATGCAAATAGAGCCATTTATGTTCAGAAATAACCGTTACATTGCGTTCAGAAAAACTCAGGTTCGGCGGCCTAAGCTTAGAGTTCGGCGGCCGAACCATTTGGGGCGAAGAAACTATTCCTTTAAAACTGAATTTTCGGCGGCCTAAACTCAATGTTCGGCGGCCGAACATGGTGGACTTTCGTTTCTGTTCCTCACTTTCGGAAGCCAAACTTTAGGCTTCGGAGGCAGACCCAAAACACACTTTCGGCGGCCGAAGGTTAAATGTTCGGCGGCCGAAAGTGTGGGACTTTCGTCTCTGTCCCTCACTTTCGGAAGTCGAAGGTTACACTTAGGGGGCTGGTTGAAAACCCACTTTCAGCGGCCGAAAGTCAATGTTCGGCGGCCGAACATATGGGACTTTCGTTTCTGTCCCTGACTTTCGGAAGCCAAAAGTTGTGTTTAGGGGGCACAAAATCCCTTCTTTAAAACTTTGAAAAATCATAACTTAGGCTATAAAAATTCATTTTTCAATCCGTTTGAATATTTGTAACCTATATTTTTAGATCTTTCATTTTGATGAAAAATATTTTCAAAATCACTTCTTTTGGAAAATTTCATTTTGGTCCCTGAAAGTCAAGTACTTCAAAAAAGTGGCCATATCTAAAAGAACTTTTAGAAATGAAAGAACCCTTGAGCCATCACAATTAATTACTTGAAATTCACAATGAATAAAATGACAAGCATAATAAATAAAAATACTTTATGATCCCTTTCTTGTAGTATGCTTCCAAAATTGGCACTTTTCACTTTTGTGACTGAAGCAATATCATTTGTTTCAATAAGGGACCTGCAAACTCAATACAAACACTCTTGGAAATAATTAGTAGCACACCAATCATTTATTAATCATCAAAACAAGGATTAGGACATTTAGGTCCAACAATCTCCCCCTTTTTGATGATGACAAACAATTGGTAAACATTAGGATAATAATCATAAGTGTAGTGTGTGCATTTTAAAAAAAATTCTCCCCCTTAATGTGCTCCCCCTGTTAAAAATACTTTATGCCATATTTAAAAAGTGAGAAGGCACATAAGGGAGGTTTTGACTCAATGCAATGCTATGAGATGTAATGGATCCTATATGAATGAATGAGTCCCAACAAAAATGCATCTCAAATGAATACACACAATATCCACAAACCAAGAGAGAAAAATATTTAATCCAAACGAGTCAAATAAAAATAGCCAATATCCATAAAAATTATCAAATGTATACATAAGTAATACCATCTCTCCCCCTTTTGACATCATCAAAAAAAATACCACAATATCAGAAGGGAAAGAACAACAGCAACTAGATAAACAACAAAAAAATATCACTGAGGCGGCTGAGGAGGTGGCACTCCAGATGACTGCTGAATGAAGTGCAAAATCTGTCTCTGCTGCTCGATCATGGTCTGCTGCTGGTCTGTAAGGCGTGCTAACTGCTGCTCCATCTGAGTCTGGCGATCAGACATCTGAGTCTGGCGATCAGACATCTGAGTCTGGCGATCAAACATCTGAGCAACCTGCAACTCCAGACGACCCATGGCATCATAAAGATCAGATGCAGTCCGAGAAGATGTACCCTGCTCGGTGGACCGCCCGGTACTAGTATCGCCACGGGGAGCTCGCTCTGTCTCACGATCAGCAGGAGAAGCATCATCTGACTCCTCATCAGAACCATCATGTGCCTGTGCTGCTGCATGTGCTGCTCTGCGAGCTGCAAAATCTCTCCTAGAATTTTAAAATTCATTGCCTCTCCTAGTCAAACCCATGTGGTGGAGGGTAGCCTCAGTATAGGGGGTGTACTCACTAGACAAAGGTAAGGCCGACTCGGTACCTGGGTCAACCCCTAGGGCTCGAAGAAGAAGAGTGAGATGACGGCCAAAGGGGAGACAACCTCGACTCAGCCTAAGGGAGTCTGCTATAGAGTGAATCATAATATGTGGCAGGTTAAGGGTTCGACCCTCTAGCAGACAAGATACTACAAACATGTCAGAGTAGGAGAGTGCAGTCCTATGACCCGATCTAGGGAGAATCTCATAGGTGACTATGTGGTGAACAACTTTAGGGAGAGTGTTGAGGTCACAGGCCTTAAGCCTAGAGGGCTCCTCACGATCTACGTCTCCTGAAATAATCCTAGTCTGGTGAAGGGAAGAGACCTCACCAGTGATCCATTTATGAGTGGTAGAGACAACAGCCCCAGAGTTGGAGACACCTAGATGCCGAGCAATGATGTCAGGAGTGAGGAAAACTCTCTGACCATTTACAAAGCTGACCAGGTGGGGGGGAGTGTGACGGGTAAAGGTGTGTAGGTTTGCATAGAACTCCCTAACAATCCTAGGATGGGTGTCTGATGGAGTGATAAGAAGGTGCTCCCAACCCTGAACAATGAATGGCTGTAAAAAACCATGAGAACGAAAGAGCTGAACACTGTTAGCATGAATGGTTCTCCCAGGATGAACAAACCTGAGAGAAAAAGGCTGAAAAGCAGGATCATGCTCTCTAACAACAGGAAACTCAAAGGGTGGAGAGGCAGGAGGGTCAGAGGAGGGGGACCTAGGAGCCTCAGACTGTCTACTGGATTGACCTCTAAAATATGGATGTCTATGGGCTGTGGTTTTTCTACCCATGTTACCCAAACAACAGCTACAGAGGCAAATGAAAAAAAATAAAAGAACTAACCATAAGCAGCAATACCACAAAACTCAGCCCATAATCAACACAAAATCTCAACCAGTAAGCATCACAGTCATGCATTGATATATAAAGTCCCAGCTAACAAGATAACCCAGCTAATCACAACAATAAGATAACCCAGCTACTCAGTTACTGCACCATGGCCATATTCAGAGCCAAGGCCATGTTCAAAACCTAGAGAAAAATTCTGATGCTCCATCATTTGCAAAAACATAAACAAGTATCTAAGACAAAACCAACCAACTCAATCCAGCTAACAAAATGCATTATAAAGAGACCAAAAAGAAATTTTATATGTATATATATATATATATATATATATACCCAGCTAACAGAGAGCAGCAAACAACACAAAAAAAACAGTTTAAAAGATATATATATATACACAGTGATCAACAACCCAGCTAACGGTATGTACATTTTAACAGAGTAATCAAAAAAATATCAGGCAGTTTTATAAATATACAGCTATCAATAAAATAACCCAGCTATCAAGTTAACATAGAGCAATAAAACAACAAAAAAAAATAACCAACAGATTTTATATATATATATATCAACAAAACTTCAACAAAACACAACTCTAGATATCAGATCAACAGAAAATAATAAGCAAAAATAAAGAAAAATAGAGAGAGAAAACAGAACTTACCCAAAAGAGAAGAGTTCGAAAATGGGTTAATTTTTGGAGAAAAGGAAGTGTTTTTGTGAGTTTAGGAGAAGAAAAAGAGGGAAAAAAGAAATTTTTGAAGGAAAAAATGCTCAACAAAAGGCGATTTTGGGAGAGGGAGACGAAGGGACTTCGGGGAGAGAGAGAGCTTCGGCGAGAGGGAAAAGAGTCGCGTGGAGAAGATGATGAGCTGTTGCGGGGGTTTTTAAGGGACGCGCAGTTTCGGCGGCCGAACTAATATTCGGCGGCCGAACCTGGGCAGGTTTAGGAGGCTGAACTTAAACTTCGGCTGCCGAACTTCACAATGTTCGGCGGCCGAATAAAATGTTAGGCGGCCGAAAAATAGAAAAGAAAAAGGCAGAAAATTTCCCGCTTTTCATATTGCCCTTGAAATTGAAGGTTAGGGGGCCGAAAGTGCCTCCGAACCTGGAATTTTTGGGCTTCCCTCCCCCTTTTTGTTTTTAAAAAAAATTAAACAATTTTGACATGCTTCAAAAAGATACACACAAAAAAAAAAAAATACTCAACAACCACCATCTAGCATTCCCAATTCCCTTTTAATGAAGTTAAATCTTTCTTCATTTAAAGGTTTAGTAAAAATATCAGCTAGTTGGTTGTTTGTATCCACAAACTCAAGAACAACATCACCATTTAACACATGATCACGAATGAAATGATGTCTAATGTCAATATGCTTAGTTCTAGAATGTTGAATGGGGTTCTTGGTTAGATTGATTGCACTTGTATTATCACATTTAATAGGAATGTGATCAAGAGATACTTCAAAGTCTCTCAATTGTTGTTTAATCCAAAGGACTTGACTACAACAAAGACCCGCCGCCACATATTCGGCTTCGGCGGTTGATAGTGCAACCGAATTTTGTTTCTTGCTACACCAAGAAACAAGAGATTGTCCTAGAAGTTGACAAGTACCCGAGGTACTCTTCCTATCAAGAATGCTTCCGGCAAAGTCGGCATCCGAGTAGGAACATAAACTAAAGGATGAACTTCTAGGATACCATAACCCCAAATGCAATGTGCCATGTAAATATCTAAGAATGCGTTTAACGGCATGCAAATGAGACTCTTTAGGACATGATTGAAAACGTGCACATAAACATACGGAAAACATGATATCCGGTCTAGATGCGGTGAGATATAAAAGGCTTCCGATCATACCTCTATAGAGCTTTTCATCAATAGGCTTACCCTTTTCATCCTTGTCAAGCTTAGTGTTTGTGCTCATTGGAGTTCTACTTGGCTTGCTATTCTCCATTCCAAACCTTTTGATTAGCTCCTTTGTGTATTTGGCTTGGTTGATGAAGATGCCATCCTTAGCTTGTTTGATTTGAAGCCCAAGGAAGAATTTGAGTTCTCCCATCATGCTCATCTCAAACTCGCTTTTCATAACTTTTGAAAACTCTTCACACAAACACACATTAGTAGCACCAAATATAATATCATCAACATATATTTGCACTACAAGGATGTCATTTCCATGATTTTTGACAAAAAGAGTTGTATCCACTTTGCCTTTTGAAAAACCATTTTGCAAAAGAAAATTACTTAGTCTTTCATACCAAGCTCTAGGAGCTTGTTTTAAACCATATAAAGCTTTAGACAATTTAAAAACATGATTTGGAAACTCATGATTTTCAAACCCCGGAGGTTGCTCAACATAAACCTCCTCCTCAATAAAACCATTTAAAAAGGCACTTTTCACATCCATTTGAAAGAGATTAAAATTCATGTATGATGCATATGCAAGCAAGATTCTAATGGCTTCTAATCTAGCTACGGGGGCAAAAGTTTCATCATAGTCTATGCCCTCCTCTTGGTTATAGCCTTTAGCTACCAACCTAGCTTTGTTTCTAATGATATTGCCATCTTCATCAAGCTTATTTCTAAACACCCATTTGGTGCCTATGGTGGGGTGATGTTTTGGTCTAGACACTAAGGTCCAAACCTTGTTCCTTTCAAATTGGTTGAGTTCTTCTTGCATAGCAAGAACCCAACTCTCATCACCAATAGCCTCATCTATAGATTTAGGCTCTATATGAGATATGAATGCAATATTATTACATACATGTCTAAGAGAGGATCTAGTAGTTACCCCTTGTGATGTATCACCAATTATTTGATCCTTGGGGTGATCCTTCTTGTAGGCCCAATCCTTTGGCAAGTCATGTTGGACTCCTTGACTTTGTGTAATTTGCATTTGTTGCTCTTGAAGTCCAACTTCATCTTCCTTTGCCTCAATTGAAATCTCCTTGGGTTGATTTTGATCTCCATGAGGTTGAGGATCTTCAATGGTCAACTCATCAAGGTTACCTACAAGATCATCATCACAAGATACCTCCTTTCTAGGAGCAAAGGGATTAGATTCATCAAAAACAACATGCATTGACTCTTCAACTATCAAGGTTCTTGTATTGAATATTCTATATGATTTACTAGATATAGAGTATCCTAAGAAGATACCTTCATCGGTTTTGGAGTCAAATTTGCCTAGATTATCCTTATTGTTTAATATGAAGCATTTACAACCAAAAACTCTAAAATGACTAACTCTAGGTTTCCTTCCATTCCAAAGCTTATAAGGAGTTTTATTTAGGAGAGGTCTAATTAAAACTCTATTTGAAACATAACAAGCCGTATTTATGGCTTCCGCCCAAAAATAAGTAGGTAAATTATACTCTCTTAACATAGTCCTCCCCATATCTAAAAGAGTTCTATTTTTTCTTTCAACAACACCATTTTGTTGGGGAGTCCTAGGAGATGAAAAATTATGAGTGATCCCTAACTTATTGCAAAAAGTTTCAAATTTTTCATTTTCAAATTCTCTACCATGATCACTCCTTATAGAAGAAATTTGAAAACCCTTTTCATTTTGAACTTTCTTTGTGAAACTTTTAAAAGCATCAAAACAATCATCCTTATGAGCAAGGAACACAACCCAAGTATACCTAGAGTAGTCATCAACTATAACAAACCCATAATGCATGCCACCAAGACTAGCTACTCTAGTTGGACCAAATAAATCCATATGCAAGAGTTGCAAGGGTCTAGAGGAGATTACCTTATTAATAGCTTTAAAAGAACTCTTAACTTGCTTACCCATTTGACATGCATCACAAACTTTGTCCTTTTCATATTTGATCTTTGGGAGGCCATCAACTAGCTCATCTTTGCTCAAATTTTTGAGGAGATCCATGCTAGCATGAGAAAGCCTTCTATGCCAAATCCAAGAGTTATCACTAATAGACACAAAGCACTTCATATCTAGGTTAGTCATAGCTTGTAAATCAATAAGATAAATATTTTCAACTCTTTCACCAACAAACAAAATTTTGTTATCCGACATTCTAGAAACAAAACATGATTTTGATTCAAAGATAACTCTACAACCTTTATCACATAATTGACTTACACTTAATAAATTATGCTTCAAACCATCAACTAAGAGAACTTTATCAAGAATAGGAGAGTTTTCCTTACCGACTTTACCTATACCAACAATTTTACCTTTTCCATTGTCTCCAAAGGTTACTTGTCCACTTCCGTCTTTCTTTTCAAGAGAGATGAAGTGACTTGAATTTCCGGTCATGTGCCTTGAACATCCACTATCTAAATACCATTTGCTTTCAATTTTTGAGGATTTCAAGCACACCTAAAAAAAGAATTCAAACACTTTTAGGTACCCAAATGTACTTGGGTCCTTGGGGGTTAGTCATTCCACTATCCAATTTCCATATGCTACCATATCCAAGATGCAATTTTCTAATAGTACACTTATAATTGGTATGACCAAACTTGCCACAATAGTGACAATGTGACGCGGAACCCTATGGCACAAGCCTCAAACCCACACGCACAAGTAGATATGGAATCCAAAGATCTGATAAACCCACCTCCTATGGCACCCCACACTTAGAGAAGCTGAAACACCAATGATTGAAGGATTTAGATGAGAATCTGACAAACGCCACAACAAATAGTTGATAAGTTAATCGAGATTCCTGGTGCAATTGATGAAAGCAAATCCTCACTCTCACTCAAAGCAATACACGCCAAAGGCATGAAAATAATTCTGATAATTTGATTTCAAAGCTCCCTCTTACAATTGTTTCTTATCCTTATATAGTAAGGAGAAAAACAAATAAAACCCTAAGACACTCTTCTTGGGCCTGACTTAAACACATAAGACCCAAGCCCAATCACACACTAAAATAACACATAAGTATTAAAATATAAGCCCACAACATGGCCCAACACTCTAAAACTTAAAAGATAAAATATGGCCAGAATACAAGCCCAAACAAAACTAAAATAAAACAAGTGTTTAAATAATAAAACTAGCAAGCCCATCATAACAAAGTTGAATCTTCACAGAAGCCTTGCTTGATCTTCACTTTAGGCTTTCCTTTATGTAGTTTTAGCCCATAGGTTTGATTAGACTCCCTCAGCCTATGATTGCAAGTGTTGCACCAAATCTGTCCCATATGAGTTAAAGCACGCCCCAAATATATATGGATTATATGAATATGATTTTGAACTACTTCTGGATCCATTGGAATGATATAAGTTTGCTCCACACCATTGTTAGAAATTTGTCCTATTGGATCCGTATCATTCCCTCTTTCTTTAGAAAAGATTCGTCCTCGAATCTTGTTGATATTTATGTCAAGAAGGAAAGCTTTAGGCACCCATGTATCTTCAAAGACCTCCTTTTGAATAGGTGGAAATAGTATAAAACTTTCATCATGGATGTTTTCATCAACAACCTGCACATCATGAACAAATGAACTAGACATAAAAATATTAGTCATAGAAAGATCATGTGGATGTGACCCATTCTCCTCTACAACTTCCAAAACAGTCTTATTCACCTCCTCCACCTCATCAATCATGTGCTCCCCATGTCCACCATCATTCACAACCTCTTCTATAAGCTCATTAATGGAATTTTCAAGAACAACTACATTAGATGCATGCATTACAACTTCCTCTTCAATTTGAATCTCTATGGAAGTTGACATTGGAACTTTAGCCTCTTCTTTCTCCTTTTCTTTCTCCATCTTCCCTCCTTGAACTAGTCTTGATTCTTTTCCAGCATCGTTACCCTCAAACTCACTCTTTTCTCTCATTTTTTCCATAGAACTCAAGCTCTCACTCACCTTTGTAGCCAAGGCCGAGGCCTCCCTCTCCCTCTCTAGCATTTTTATGTGATCGGCATATACCTCTTGAGGTGATAAAGGAGCGAGTATAAGCTTCTGTCCTTCATGAGTGAAGGAGTACTTGTTATTGAGCCCATCATGTTGCACCTTTCTATCATATTGCCACGGCCTACCCAACAATATATGGCTTGCCTGCATAGGTACCACATCGCACAAGATCTCATCCTTATACCTACCAATAGAAAATGGTATAACCACCTGGCGTGTAACCTTAACCTCACCACAATCATTCAACCATTGCAATCTGTATGGCTTAGGATGTTTAATAGAAGCCAAGCCCAATTTCTCCACCATATATACACTAGCCACATTTGTGCAACTACCTCCATCAATAATGACAGTACACACTTTTCCATTAACCAAACACCTAGTGTGAAATATGTTTTCCCGTTGTTTCAGGCTTTCTTCCTTAACCTGCATATTCAGAGCACGCCTAGCAACAAGCATCTCACAATGTGCAGCAAGCAACACATTATTAACAAACGCATCCGAATCATCACAGTCATTATTGCAACTATGAGTTCTTTGAGGTATTCTTGTAGAAGTGGACACTGGTGAGACATTCTGATCTTTACTCATCCTACCTTTAATCAACAAAGAACAAAGAGAACTAGCAAATATTGTGTTAGAAAAGAAAGAACTCAAGTGTTTGCACACTTACCACTCTTTTGCTGATTCTTCAATTGCACTTCAGAAACTAAGGTCAACCAACTAACCACAAGGTGCGTTTAATGAAACAAAAAAAGAAAACCTAAAGAAAGAATGAAGCGCGCAAAAACTAGAAAGAAGACACTGACAATTTGGAAAGTAACACACGAACTAGGTTTTATGCTACTTGAAAATATCACCTAGAGTATAGACCCAAGCAAACAATACTCCAGCAATGTCAAGGAAGCAAAAGCAAGTTTAAATAAAAAAAAAAAAAAGAAACTTTGAATTCAAATAAAAACGAACCTGGACAAAAGTTTGAAATTAATTCACTTCAAAGCAAATTAAATATGGATCTAATTAAATCTACCCAAAAAGGAAAGTATCAAAACACTGCAAATAGAATCAGAAAAAAAAATGTAAATTTCTCTCAGATCAGAGACATGGACGAAAATTCTGGTGTTAAAAGAAGGATTTGACATCAAATCAATGTAGATGCAATTGCCTTAAATGTGCACTTTAGGCAATAGGCAGAATTTCTTTTATCTCATAATCTGGATTCAAACAAATTCAAAATTCAAAATTCAAAATTGATTCCTATAATTTACTGCAATCAATTGAAATAGGTAAGGCAATATGGACGAAAAAGGAAGTATATCACAATTTCGGCCAGATCAAGGTAAATAATGCAAAGGCGATTTTTTTTTTCAATTTTTTTTTTTTTTTTGTGATGCACGAAGAAAAGGAAAACTCAAAAAAAAAAACTCAGAAAAAAAGGAAAACTCAATAACGAAGGAAAGGAAACTCACAGAAATCAATAACGAAGAAAAGGAAAACTCAGAAAAAAAACTCTAGATCCTGAGATAAATAAGAATTTACCTCACTTTGGCTCTGATACCAACTGACGCGGAACCCTATGGCACAAGCCTCAAACCCACACGCACAAGTAGATATGGAATCCAAAGATCTGATAAACCCACCTCCTATGGCACCCCACACTTAGAGAAGCTGAAACACCAATGATTGAAGGATTTAGATGAGAATCTGACAAACGCCACAACAAATAGTTGATAAGTTAATCGAGATTCCTGGTGCAATTGATGAAAGCAAATCCTCACTCTCACTCAAAGCAATACACGCCAAAGGCATGAAAATAATTCTGATAATTTGATTTCAAAGCTCCCTCTTACAATTGTTTCTTATCCTTATATAGTAAGGAGAAAAACAAATAAAACCCTAAGACACTCTTCTTGGGCCTGACTTAAACACATAAGACCCAAGCCCAATCACACACTAAAATAACACATAAGTATTAAAATATAAGCCCACAACATGGCCCAACACTCTAAAACTTAAAAGATAAAATATGGCCAGAATACAAGCCCAAACAAAACTAAAATAAAACAAGTGTTTAAATAATAAAACTAGCAAGCCCATCATAACAAAGTTGAATCTTCACAAAAGCCTTGCTTGATCTTCACTTTAGGCTTTCCTTTATGTAGTTTTAGCCCATAGGTTTGATTAGACTCCCTCAGCCTATGATTGCAAGTGTTGCACCAAATCTGTCCCATATGAGTTAAAGCACACCCCAAATATATATGGATTATATGAATATGATTTTGAACTACTTCTGGATCCATTGGAATGATATAAGTTTCCTCCACACCATTGTTAGAAATTTGTCCTATTGGATCCGTATCACAATGACCATTGAACCTTCTTACTCTAGGTCCATAGGTGAGTGAGTGTGTTTGAGTTCTCATGTGGCCATTTCTCCTTTGTTTATTGAAAGCATGTGAGCAAGAGATATAATTAGAGTGGTGATTTTGTGAACTATAAGTGTGTGTTCTATAATGATCATTTCTCTTATATGCAACTTGCCTAGGTGTGTGTCTTATATGAGTGTTGTAACTAGTGGATTGGTGTACATGTGCATTCCTTGTAGGTGCATTCCTCATAGACAAATCACTACTAGAATCTTTAGGCATATTTCCATTTGAGCTAGAAACCTTAGGTTCATGTGAGTTGGTAGCTTTAACAAAAACGGTTTTAGAAAAATTTGCTTGAGTTGATTTATCATAGCCAAGGCCATACTTGATGCTAGGAGACCTTTGAGAGTCTAAAATCTCATCAAGTTTGTCCTTGCCTTTTAAAAATTTTGAAAGGGAATTTTTCAACTCAAGGATTTCATTTTTCAAATTTTTATTTTCTAGTGAGAGCTCATCTAAGGATTTTTGTAAAGAATCATTTGAGGGTAAAGGTTCCTTAGGTGAGTTCTCACTTTCCTTTTTAAAGCTAGCTAACTCACATTTCAAAATTTTATTTTTCCTATGACTCTTTTCAAGCTCATCATTCATCAATTTTAAAGCACCTACAAGTTCATCATATGAAAACTCAACATCATCATCATTTGAAGTAAAGTCATCAAGAGTAGTTACCTCATCGGAGCTTTCCTCTAGAGCCATGAAGCACATGTTGGCAATTTCATCACCAACCTCCTCTTCTTCGGAATCACTTGACTCATCCCATGTTGCTTTGAAGGCCTTCTTCTTGAACTTCTTGATAGGCTTCTTCAACTTGGGACAATCCACTTTGTAGTGACCCGGCTTATTACATTCATAGCAAATGACTACTTCTTTTTTGCTTGATTCACCCTTTTCCTTTCTAAAATTTTTCCTTGGGATGAACCTTTTATTTTGGAGAAGCAACTTCCTTATTCTCCTAGTTACCAAAGCCAATTCTTCCTCACTTATCTCTTCTTCTTCCTCACTAGTATCTTCGGAGGCTACCCTTAGAGCAATGTTCTTTTTCATCTTGCTAGGTTCCTCCACTTGCTCTCTCTTTAGAGTCATCTCATAGTCAATGAGATTCCCCAAGAGTTCATCCAATTGCACTTTGGTCAAGCCTTTGGCATCCTTTAAGGAAGTTACCTTTGGTAGCCATTCTTTAGGTAGACATCTAAGGATTTTCTTCACCAACTCTTCATTTGTGAATGTCTTCCCAAGAGATTTCATCCCTCCAATGATCTCAATGAACCTATCATACATTTGGCTAATAGTTTCATCGGATTTCATCTTGAACAACTCATATTGATAGATGAGGGATTCCATCTTGTTTTCCTTGACTTGATTGGTACCTTCATGAGTGACAACCAAAGCATCCCAAATTTCCTTGGCGGTGGACTTCATGCATACTTTGTTGTACTCACTTCTACTAAGAGCACAAAACAAGATGTGAATGGCTTTGTCATTGAGGGCTACCCTTCTCTTCTCTAGCTCACTCCATTCACTCTTAGGTTTTTGCTCTTGGTTTCCATCAATGAATCTTGTGGGAAAGAAAGGCCCATTCTCTACAATGTCCCACAAATCAACTCCTTCTGATTTAAGGAAATAATACATTCTATTTTTCCAATATAGAAAGTCATTCCCATCAAAGAAAGGTGGTCTCACAACCGATTGACCTTCTTGAGAATTGAGGGCTGCCATTTGATCTTTACTCCAAGATAATTATATCTTCAAGAAAGGGAGACTTGGCTCTGATACCACTTGTTGTCCCTTGAGGCAACCCAAGAGGGGGAGTGAATTGGGTTTATAAAAAATTTAATGGCAAAGACAAGAAATTAGAAGAGAATAGGGAAGAGAAAAATCAACACAAAGATTTATAGAGGTTCAGCTATCCAAGCCTACGTCCTCTCCTCAAGGTCCACTTGAGAGTTCAACTCCACTATCAAATCTTCTTTGGGTGAAGATCAAAACCCTTACAATCTTAGAGCAAGCCTTTGCTCTTTACAAATCTCTTTTTCCACTCAAGAGCAATTCTTTGCTCAATGCCACACTCACAACAACAGAATTTCTCAATCAACCTTTACTCACTCAGAAAAGCCAATCAATTACAACTCAAAACAAGCTTTCAAGAAATCAATGCTTTGGCTCAAGGTTTTGAGAGAGAGAGAATGAAAAATGCTGTAATCTCAATAAATATTTGCTTGGATAGTTGTTGTAACCTCACAACAACAAAAACAAGTTGTATTTATAGTTCATTCATAAATATGGCCATTGGGGGTGCATTAAATGCAAATAGAGCCATTTATGTTCAGAAATAACCGTTACATTGCGTTCATAAAAACTCAGGTTCGGCGGCCTAAGCTTAGAGTTCGGCGGCCGAACCATTTGGGGCGAAGAAACTATTCCTTTAAAACTGAATTTTCGGCGGCCTAAACTCAATGTTCGGCGGCCGAACATGGTGGACTTTCGTTTTTGTTCCTCACTTTCGGAAGCCAAACTTTATGCTTCGAAGGCAGACCCAAAACACACTTTCGGCGGCCGAAGGTTAAATGTTCGGCGGCCGAAAGTGTGGGACTTTCGTCTCTGTCCCTCACTTTCGGAAGCCGAAGGTTACACTTAGGGGGCTGGTTGAAAACCCACTTTCGGCGGCCGAAAGTCAATGTTCGGCGGCCGAACATATGGGACTTTCGTTTCTGTCCCTGACTTTCGGAAGCCGAAAGTTGTGTTTAGGGGGTACAAAATCCCTTCTTTAAAACTTTGAAAAATCATAACTTAGGCTATAAAAATTCATTTTTCAATCCGTTTGAATATTTGTAACCTATATTTTTAGATCTTTCATTTTGATGAAAAATATTTTCAAAATCACTTCTTTTGGAAAATTTCATTTTGGTCCCTGAAAGTCAAGTACTTCAAAAAAGTGGCCATATCTAAAAGAACTTTTAGAAATGAAAGAACCCTTGAGCCATCACAATTAATTACTTGAAATTCACAATGAATAAAATGACAAGCATAATAAATAAAAATACTTTATGATCCCTTTCTTGTAGTATGCTTCCAAAATTGGCACTTTTCACTTTTGTGACTGAAGCAATATCATTTGTTTCAATAAGGGACCTGCAAGCTGAATACAAACACTCTTGAAAATAATTAGTAGCACACCAATCGTTTATTAATCATCAAAACAAGGATTAGGACATTTAGGTCCAACAGTTTCCTTTTTACTCTTTATTTTTCACTTTTTACTCTTCCTAACCTTAAAACACTCTTCTCTCTTCTCTCTCTTACAGTAGCCATGCAACAACCTCTCATGGCTCCCACACGCAGATCTTCCTCCACCACTGATGACCGGCGAGCTTGAATCTTTAATGGTCACAACCCATTGCGCCCTAAACTGCCAACACCAATGGCCACCAACACTGTCCCTGAAGTCTCACCGGATCGCGCCACCTCTCTCATCACGAGTCCCTCACGCGATATTGCCTCCTCTCACAACCGCTACAAGCCACCATCGACGCACGAAATTACATCACCTCTCTCATCATAGGTCCCTCACGCAAAGCTGTCATCGCTTCCTCTCCACTGCTATGGCTAGCCACGGTCACCGATGATGAGCCACCTACCCGCGCTGCGTGATGATACTACCATCACCAATAGCCTCCTCGTGCCACCACCGCGGCTGTCTCCACTCCTGCCGGTTCATCCTTATTAGCCACCATCAACGACGAGCGCCTCTTTACCGGTTTGCTTCACTCCACCTCTACTTGTTCTTAGAAGATCATTCTCCTGCATCTTTAACAAATAACGCCACTGTGGTAAACGTCTCTATTGATGGTACACGGTCATGCCTTGGGAAGGGCAGGCATCACCTACCTCCAACTCCATTAAAGTTAAATGGTAACCTTCGATTTATAAATGCAAAAGAAAAAGCAAGGTATGTTGTAGTTACAACTCTTCCTATTGTACAAGGTAAGGTCTTACATGATCCTACTATGGAAGAATTACATTTAAATGTGAAGGTTTTGATTGCGAATATTGGTTGGAAAAATTTCTTTGCTATTAACTATCCCATCTACTATGAACTTATATGGGAATTTTATTCCACATTCTCCACGGATTCACTGACTAATTGCACATTGGATATTGTTGGAGTTGTCAAATTTAGATTAATGGGTCAACGATTTGCATATTCATTCACTAAGTTTAATAGAGTACTTGGGATGATTGATGATGAATTTGCACATTCGGAACGCATACACTAGCATATGCGATGACTTTAACCCACAGGCAGTGCATGACTTGCTCACACACCAACCACCAGCATCTTGTAATCCTGTAAAGTCCTGTGATTCATATTTACATTCACCTGCACTGGTCTATTTGTATTGTTTGCTTGCATATTATTTTTCAGAAAGGATGGATTCTCTTGAGATTCTATCTAAGATTGAATTATTTTCCTATGGTGCATGACTGAGAGTAAAATGGTCAATTCGGTTGTTTTATTGCCTCACAGATACACACTGTTGTTAATCGTCGTAGACCCTTGATTCTAGGATACATAGTAACTCATATTGCTTTACATGAAAGATTGATTGACTTAGCGAACAATGATTTGCATAAAACTTATGATATGTTGCTCTTGGATTTAATGAGTCTTGATGATATAGGTGTGCTGTGCAAAAATGGTGTTGTGATGGGCATCGAAACCACCAAAAATAAATTCCTACTTAGAATAAAACTTGTGATAATGGAAAGCAGAGTCGATCCTACAAAAATTGGTAAGTAAATTAATTTTATTGAATAAATAAAAAAATAAAACAAAATAAATGGAAGAGGTTTTGAATGTAGAAAAGTAAAAATAAATAAAACTAATTCAAAGAAAAAAGCAATTAAATTTAATGGAAAAAAATCAAGATGAGAAATATTCAGTCAAAGGAATAATCTTTGTTTAAGGTTTATTGGTTGATCACAGATATAAAAATAATACAAAATTAATTATTGAAAAATTAGTTATAGATATCGAAGACGCTTCAGGTATCTAATCCTTCCTTAGATTTTAAACTAGCTAAGAGACACACATTAACTAGCTCTAATTCTTGGACAACAATAGGAGATACTCCTAGAATTTAATCCAATTACAGTATTAAGATTTAGAAGGACCTGATTCAAACTAACAAATGCGAGATGCTCGATTAATTTAAGTTAGATTATATTGTTCCTTAGGAGGGTCTTATGTAACCTAATTCACCACTTGTTTCAGATTAAAATAAACAATTACGGATTTAATCAATCTGAATGGCACTATATTATTCTAATAACTGTGCAACAGGCTCTTATTGTAATAATCAATAGAATAATAATAAACACTAGTAACAGAAATAATATAAATATCAAGAACAATTAATGAAATAATAGAATCATATAAATCTCACAACCAATTGAACTGAAACCTCAATTATCCTTTAACTGAAAGAAGAAACTAGCTACACATGTTCATGGCTGAAACGCCACAAGGATAAGTGTGTTTTCAACCTTCTAAGCTAATTAAGAATGGGAAATGAGATGAGATCCCATATACATCATAATGTCCTCTTTTATAGTACTAAGAGTCCTAACTTAACCTAAATACAAGTAGCTAAAATCAAAGTTCAGTACATCTTGGCATATGAGAGTTATTTATTCATTTCTCGAATTTGAAACCGACTCTATTCGTCAAGTATATTATGCCCATAACATAATCCACAATACAGTTCGTTTGAGAGTTAGAGTTCAAGCATGACTTTGCCTCTTATCCTGCTGTGAACTTGGTTATGTCTATGATCCTTTTGAGTTCAGAATATAGAGTCCAAATTGGACTTTTCCCTTATTATGTTAGTGTATATGCCTTAGGCCATTATCTTGGACCTTTTTGTATGTTGTTTTGGTTATTAATAAAAGATGTTTTTATCATTATTATTTGTTTGCATGTTACATAATAATGATTATCATCCCTGGTTACTTATTATTATGTTGATAATAATAAAATATAACTAGTATGATTATTGATTGATAAGCATGAGATGATTATGTATATGTTGATATAATTCAATAATCATAGATACTCGTTAGAGAACAAAGTATTGGATGGACCCACACTGAGATCACTACATGGGTTATTGTCATAAGCGAATCTCAAAGTAGTTATGTCTAAATCCTTTGACTTGAGATTGTCATAGTTTCCAACATGAGGACTATTATGTTTTGACATAACCAAACATTGTCTTTAATGGGACAATCATAAAGGTTATAATTGAGCATAATAGAAATTATGTAGAGGATAATGAATAATCAAGATAGGATTTGTCCCTCTCTCTGAGAGATATCTTTTGGGTCCGTCGATAAGTGAGACTGAGAAATGCACGGCCATGCTCAAATGAATTGATAGTGTGATCAATATCATTTGAATTTATCAGTCTACTTAGAGATCAAGAAATCATAAGTTTGAACATTAAAAGTTTGACATTGACCATGACTTATGTTCAAACTAGATATCGTGTGACAAAGGGATTAATTCATGTTCTATTTATTAGGCTTTATCGGACTATTGATCCTCATATTAGTTGGGTAGTCATAATGTCTTGCTAGAGGCCACTTATGACTTATGGGCCTTGTGGGACTGGGCCTATTGCCAATTAATGTGAGCCTATTGGGTCACACATAAAAAAATGTTGTTGATGTGTTATGTCATATTAATGGGCTAAAAGCCCAAAGCCCATTAATATAATCAATAATAATAAAGTGTTATTATTATTAATCATTAATATAATTAATAATAATTAAGTGTTATTATTATTAATATTAATCGTTAATATAATTAATACTAATAAGTGTTATTATTATTAATATTAATTATTAATATAATTAATAGTAATAAAGTGTTATTATTATTAATCAATTATTATTATGAGATAATAATATTTAAAAGATCTGCAGTCTATCTGTAACTGTTATAGATAAAGGACTCTATCACATAAGATATTTGAGTATCTGCGAGATTGTGATAGTGGGTTATGAATACAACTCCTTTTAGGAAAAGAAGTTGTGGGAAAACAAAAGATTAAGACATATAAATACTCCTTCTACGAATCGTGGGGATTGATGAAGTTTTTTTTTTTTTTTTTTTTGAGAAAACTCAGTCTAAAGAGCTGCAGATTGTGGAGCACATAATCTATCTATCTTTGAGAGAGCTAGCACTCTAGAAGGATAGAAGATGTTCGTGTGGATACCATAGAGGGTGTTCATTTGAAAAAGCAGCACCATCAGTCCAACATTGTATCTTCTCGACGAGATTAACAAGTTAGTCTCATATCCTTATTGTGAATTAAATGAAGCACTCGAATTCTAGAAAAAGAAAATTCGAGATTTTTATTTTTCTGCTGCGCAATTTGGGTTGCAATAATCTTGGGATTTCCCAACATATTATTCTTCAATCCTTGTTAATCCTTCCAAGATATCAAAATTCAAACGAATCAACCTGTTTTAAATAAAATCAAACTCAATATCTAAGTGTTTTAGAATATTAAAACTATAAAATGTGCATATTATCAATTTCTCTACACTTAGATTAGACTTGTCTTCAAGTATATACTCATTAATTAGAAAAGACTCACAAAAGCTACCCATAATCAATGCCTCAAAGAGTTAAGTTAATTTACTTTAAGCAACTAGCATGCCACAACAAAATCTCATCAATATATACAAATCATAAAATAAATACTAACACAATATTCAAAACTGAAATGCAACAAACTTATTCTTAATGTGTGATCATACAATTAAGTTCAATTAAAATTCTTAAGTTAGTGCATAAAGAAACACATACCTAACCAACTAAGAAAGTCTCTTTATAATTTTCACCAAGGGACACAGGAATTCAGTTTTTATTTATTTATTTATTTTGATGGTTTTGATTCGAGATTTTGGTCGGGTCCTATGAGGGTATACTCTCCAAACACTAGTTTTCTCCATTCACAAAGGACATCCCTTGCTTAAGGGGAATGGACCCGAACCACCCAAACCAACTAATGATGGTAAACCATATCATTAATGGTATGTTTCAAACTATTGACAGTCCCTACGGGATATAATTCTCCCAATCACTAACTTTCTCCACCCACAAGAGATATCACTTGCTTAAAGGGAACAAATGTCGTACCATTTGAACCAGCCAATGTTGGCAAACCACTCAATATTATTTTTTTTTTTAATCTTTTAACTGAAAGTTTAGTTCACTAAGATAGTGTTAAGACTCACTGCAGTAGGTTAAAGTAAAGTTTCAAAATACATTATTGGTCTTTTATCAAGCAACATCAATTTACTTAAATATAAGTTTGCACATTTCAAATCATAAAGAAAAATCCTAGAATCTCTTAATGATTTACATAAAAAGATAAGAGAATGCCATTTGTGCTAGCTATCTAAAATATTTTAATTTAATTTAATTCTGAAAGTCATAATTTTTTTAAAGAAAATAAACAAACCAAACATAATGGAAAATAGTTAAAATAAAAGAAAATAAAGCTAATACTAAAGAACAAAAAACAGAACAGATGAGTAGCATATATATGGACAAACTCTCCCCCACACTTAAGTCACATTGCTCTCAATGTGGAACAAATCCATATAAAGCAAGCTATCAAAAATATTCCTCCCCCACACTTAAAATTCACATTTAAATAACAGAAAATAGATATTCAAGTACTTCCTTGGTGAGTGGAGAAGATCTGCTGATAAGATGTAGTGTTGTAGGTTGAGCTGTGAGCATAACCAAAGGCACAAACTTAATGAAATCATCCTGAAGGTGTTGTGCATATCATATCTTCATAACCTTGTGGTTGCGATATAGACTTAAAGAGAGAAATCATCATCCATGGAGGTAGAGGCATGGTGGACATCGCGCAATAGGTTGGGCATGCAATTTAGGTTGCGATATGGTGATATCACATCATAGTTATCAGCAGCTAATGGTGGAGATCCATCACATGATGGATTTCGTCCAGTTAAGATCTTCGCTCGTCAAACGTCAATGGAGGAAGAGTGAACGACTGACCCTTATTTAGGAGCCATGGAGAGGCTAATGTGCAGCTACAACGTGGTGAAAGGAAAAATAAAATGATTAGGGTTGTGTAAGTGTGAAGAATAAAAAGTAAAAATAAAATTAAAAATAAAAGTAAAATAATAAATAATGAAATAAGTCCTCATTAACTCCTATACTAAAATACATTGTTTTTAGTATGATATCAGAATTCAAACCTATAAAAACTTAAAATTGCAAATGGTGATGGATCAGATCAGATCAGATCATTAGGGAAGAAGACTTGATTAAAAAAAATTATAAAATAAAATAAATAAAACAGAGATAAGTAAAATGAAAATTTGAACAAAAGGGGTTTGGCTTTGTAAGTGTCAGGGGTGTGTGGTTATGAATATAACAAAAAACACGAACATTTCTCTGTGAGTACTGTAAGTGAAATAAGCACCCTCAAAATACATCCTTGGCTTTATTGTATCCTGTTACTTAAGAGAATAAAAAGGAATCTAGGCTATCAAAGAAAAGAAAATTTTACTTATTTATTTTTTTTGAATAAAAGAACAAAGTAAAAAAAAATTAACTAGAGGGATAAGAGAAAAAATAGTTCTAATTTATATTGTTAGCTAGACTTTATTTGAACATTATGGCCATCAGACAGTTAGTATTGGGTCACTTAAAATGACCTCCTTAGCTAGTTCTACCTTGAATCCTTCATAAAATGGTTTGAGAAATACTTGTTGTAGTAATTTCAAACTGCATGAAGTGTCATTATCATTCATGAATGGAGGTGGTTAATTAGGCAGTGATTTCAGTTCCACTTTTATTCCCTGCACAATAGAAGGTGAAAATTGATTATGGATAATAGGTGATTCCTCAATAGAAACAACATGGTGTAATGATTTATTTGCTTTTAATTCATATATTACTTCTTTTAAACAATCAGAATTTTCATTAATATTCATTGAGCTGGATTTTCTAAAATTATCACAAAGTATAGTATTCAACTCTTCTCCATATTCTAATTTAAGCACTTGTTGAATTAGAGGTTCACTGGCATCCACTTTACACACAATAGAAAAATTACTAGGGTATTTATCATAAACATCAAATTCATTGACTTCCTTATCAAACTCCATGGTGAGAGTGCCATCATAAATATTTATTTTCGTTCTAGCAGTCAATAAAAAGGGTCTCCCCAGTAAAATATCAGAAGAATTTGAGAATTTATTATCCTCTATAGGAACCACGTAAAATTCAGTAGGGAATATCAAATTATCTACTTGCACTAAAACATCCTCTAACACTCCATCAGGATAAACATGTTAGGAAACCCAGAGATTTACTGCAACCCAAACACGCAGCGAAAAAATTAAAATCTCTGATTTCATTCCCGGGATCCGTGCGCTTCGTTTAATTCAAAAGGAATGATAAGCTACTATATTAGACTCGACGAGAAGATACAATACCGGACTCAAGGTGCTGCTTTTTCAATGAACACCCGCTATGGTATCCACACAAATGTCTCTTATCCTTCTAGAGTGCTAGCTCTCTCAAGGATGGATAGATTATGTGCTCCACAATCTGCAACTGTTAGACTGAATTTTCTAAAAAAACGTTAACTCCACAATTCATAAAGGAGTTTTTATATGTTTCAGTCTTTTATTTTCCCACAACTCTTTTCGTAAAAGAGTTGTGTTCAGAACCCACTATCACGATCTCACAGATACTCAAATATCTTATGTGATAGAGTTGTGTTCATAACCAACTACCACAATCTCGCAGATACTCAAATATCTTATGTGATAGAGTTCTTTATCTGTAATAGTTACAGATAGTTTGCAGATCCTTTTAAATATTATTATCTTATAATAATAAATAATTAATAGTAATAATAATAATACTTTATTATTATTAATTATACTAATGGGCTTTTAGCCCATTAATATAGCACATCAATAATGTTTTTGTGTGTGACCCAATAGGCTCACATGAATTGGCAATAGGCCCAGTCCCACGAGGCCCATAAATCATAAGCGGCCTCTAGCAAGACATTATGACTACCCAACTAATATGAGGATCAATAGTCCGATAAAACCTAATAAATAGAACATGTATTAATCCCTTTGTCACACGATATCTAGTTTGAACATAAGTCATGGTCAATGTCAAACTTATAATGTTCAAACTTATAATTTCTTGATCTCTAAGTAGACCGATAAATTCAAATGACATTGATGACACTATCAATTCATTTGAGCACGGCCATACATTTTTCAGTCTCACTTATCGAGGGTCCCAAAAGATATCTCTCTCAAAGGGAGGGACAAATTCTATCTTGATTGTTCAATATCCTCTACATAATTTCTATTATGCTCAATCATAACCTTTATGATTTTCCGATTAAAGATAATGTTTGGTTATGTCAAAACATAACAGTCCTTATGTTGGAAACTATGACAATCTCAAGTCAAAGGATTAAGACATAACTACTTTGAGATCCACTTATGACAATAACCCATGTAGTGATCTCAGTGCAGGTCCATCCAATACTTTGTTCTCTAACAAGTATCTATGATTATTGAATTATATCAGCATATACATAATCATCTCATGATTATCAATCAATAACCATACTAGTTATATTTTATTATTATCAACATAATAATAAGTAACCAGAGATGTTAATCATTATTATGTAACATGCAAACAAATAATAATGATAGTAAAAACCTCTTTTATTAATAACCAAAACGACATACAAAAAGATCCAAGATAATGGCCTACGGCAAATACACTAACAATCTCCCACTTGCACTAGGCCTAATCATACAGATATGTAATACCCATAGACCTAGTGTGTTGATCATGCTTGACCTATGAGAGAGGCTTGGTCAGTGGATCTGCAATGTTGTCATTTGTGTCTACTTTGCATATTTTGATATCTCCTCTATTAATGATCTCTCGAATAAGGTGATATCGCCTGAGTATATGCTTAGATCTCTGATGAGATCTGGGCTCCTTTACCTGTGCTATGGCACCATTGTTATCACAATAAAGGTCCATAGGATTTCCAGTGCTGGGAACCATTCCCAACTCTGTGATGAATTTCTTCAACCAGACTGCCTCTTTAGCTGCATCTGATGCTGCTATATACTCAGCTTCTGTTGTAAACTCTGCTACAGTGCTCTGCTTGGAACTTTTCCAACTAATAGCTCCACTATTTAAAGTGAATACAAATCCTGACTGCGATCTGAAGTCATCTATGTCGGTTTGGAAACTAGCATCTGTGTAACCTTTTACAACTAGCTCATCTTCCAAACCTCCTGATAGAGCATATTTTAGTCCATTTTATCATTATGTTCTTGATGTTTATTTACATCTTTTCTACTTAATTTTGTGGTTTTAATCATGTTTTGCAGATATTAGGTGTAAAGAGACAATCTGGGGAAAATGCTCTTAAAACTGCCAAAGAGTGCCAAAAAAGGAAAGTTTTCAAATAAGGAAAGTGCAGAAGCAAAAGCAAATAAGGAAAGCTCAGTCAGAAGATTATTTGAAACTCAAATCGCAGATCTTTCTTTCCATGTTCAAAGATGTGCACACACTGCAGCAGTCATATCTTCCTACTTAGGCAGCAAGATTTCAAGAAGACGTACTTGCCTCTTCTACATTCAGCATTCAAAATTCAAATGAAGGCTCCACCTAAAAAGGAAAGACTGGATAGATATCTTTCCTCTTCTGCAGAGCATCTGCGCGAGCCTCACTTTCCCTCTTAAGAGCTTGCCGCGCGCCACCTTCCTTCTGCAGTGCATCCAATGCGATTCTTTCCTTTTCAGACACAACTTGGGCAGTAAGCAGCCTCTTGGGCAGCAAGTAAGGACCTAGAGCAACACTTTCAACTATAAAAAGACACATAAGGAGCCTCCCCATACCTTTTTCAACTCCCCCTTGGACACACCTACGGGACTGCAAGTGACACCACCTCTTCTTCTTCCTTTCTTTATTTTTGGTTTTTGTTTCAGCCATGAGTGGCTGAAACCTTTTATTCTAGTTGAAGATTGGTTGAAACTTAAGTTATTTTATGGATTGTGAGATCTGAACATAAACTGTTTGTCTTTGGTTTGTTCAATATTCATACAATTTCATGCTTGAATCTATTATTACTTTATTGTTTTGATCAAATTGGCCACTTGATTCTTGATTGCAAGGTAATTAATTGTTAGTTTGGATGATTTTAAGTCTGTAATTGCTTGAATTGTTCAAACATAAGAACACTTAGTGAAACAACTGAGAATTGTATAATCTAGCAACATCTCATGCATTTGAATAGCTAGGATTGGATCTCTCTATCTCTTCATGCAATTAACAATTGTTTTGATGCCTAAGGCCCAAGGACGTTCCTTGGCAACTTGTTAATTAGTAATTAATTAGAGGACATTCCCTAATTAGTTTAATCTTAAGGAGAGACATGGTGGTGAGAAGCGTTTTCCATCTCCATAACTAATCTATTGAATCAATCAAAAGAACATAAGTTTCAATGATCAATCCAAACAACTGAAGTGAATCCAACTCTTCAACTAGACTTTTCTCATATTTGATTTCCCTTTTAATTTATTATTCGCTTATTTAATTGCTTTCAATAGTTGTTTAATTAAATCAATCTCAAAAATTCCTCCATTTTACTTTCAGTTTAGTTGGTTTTAGTTTTATCTCGTTTCAATTTATTTTGCTTTCAGTTTCACTTTCAGTTAATTCTCTTGGTCTTGTTAAGAAAGATAGATAAGTTTTCAATTCTCTGTGGATTCGATCCTTTACCACTATCTGCAGTAGTAATATTATTGATAACCGGAAAGGTTATTTTTGACCGGCTTCGACAACCGCGAGTCAACTCCATAAACTAGGAATGCATCCTTGTCTAAGGTACTTTAGGATATTCTTAACAGCTGTCCAGCGACTTTCACTGGGATCTGCCTGATATCTCCTTGTTGTGCTCAAGGCATATGAGACGTCTGATCTAGTACATAACATGGCATACATGATAGATCTAATAGCAGAAGCATAAGGAATCTTATTCATCCGTTCTCACTCATCAGATGTCATAGGACTTTGATTCTTGCTGAGATGAATACCATGAGACATGGGCAAGAATCCTCTTTTGGAATCTTGCATGCTGAACCTTTTCAGCACCTTGTCAATAGAAGTACTTTGACTCGGACTGATTATCCTCTTGGATTTATCCTTATAGATCTTAACACCAAGGATATATGCAGCCTCACCTAAGTCCTTCATTGAAAAAGAATTCCCTAACCAAGTCTTAACCTTTTACAAGGTAGGGATATCATTTCCAATGAGTAATATGTCATCCACATATAGGACTAGAAACACAACCGCACTCCCACTAACCATGTTGTAAACACAAGGTTCATCTTCATTCTTGATGAATCCAAAGTCCCTGACTGTCTCATCAAAATGAAGATTCCAGCTCTGAGAGGCTTGCTTCAATCTATAAATGGATCTTTGAAGCTTGCAAATCTTTCCAGAATTCTCAGGGATTACAAAACCCTCAGGTTGTGTCATGTACACATCCTCGAGCAAGTTTTCATTAAGGAAAGTTGTTTTGATATCCATTTGCCATATCTCGTAATCATAGTACGCAGCAATGGCAATGAGAATTCTAACCGACTTAAGCATTGCAACTGGCGAAAAGGTTTCATCATAGTATATACCATAAGTTTGTTTGAAATCTTTTGCAACAAACCTTGCTTTGTAGGTATGCACATTTCCATCCATGTTAGTTTTCTTCTTGAAAACCTATTTGCAACCAATGGTCTTAACACCCTCAGGGGGATCAATTAATGACCAAAGTCGATTGTCATACATGTATTACATTTCAGATTTCATGGCAGAAAGCCTGATAGAGCATATTTTAGTCCATATTATCATGATCTTATTGATGTTTATTTACACCTTTTCTACCTAATTTTGTGGTTTTAATTATGTTTTGCAGATATTAGGTGTAAAGAGACAATCTGGAGAAAATGCTCTTAAAACTGCCAAAAAGTGTCAAATATGGAAAGTGCCAAAAAAGGAAAGTTTTCAAATATGGAAAGATCTAAATAAGGAAAGTTTTCTGATAAGGAAAGTGCCAAAAAAGGAAAGCGCAATCAACAGATTCTTTGAAATTCAAATTGCAGATTCTTCTTTCCTTATTGAGAAGGTGAAGCCAATTATGGAAAGTGTCAAATAAGGAAAGTTTTCAGAAAAGGAAAGTCCTCAAATAAGGGAAGTGCAGAAGCAAAAGCAAATAAGGAAAGCTCAGTCAGAAGATTATTTGAAATTCAAATCGCAGATCTTTCTTTCCTCATTCAAAGATATGCACACACTGCAGTAGTCAGATCTTCCTATTTAGGCAGCAAGATCTCATGAAGACGCACTTGTCTCTTTTGCGTTCAACATTCAAAATTCAAACGAAGGCTCCACCTAAAAAGAAAAGACTGGACAAATTCACTTTCCCTTCTACATTCAATGACTGCGCTCCACTTCTTCTTCTGCAATCCGTGCGCATCCTTCCTCTTTTGAAGCTTGATCCGCACGCCTCCTTCCTTCTAGAGAATTTGCAACGCGATTCTTTCCTTTTCAGCACTTTGGGCAGCCTCTTCACTAATTAGGAAGCAAGTATGACCTAGGGCAGCACTTTCAACTATAAAAAGACACATAAGGAGCCTCCACACAACCTTTAAGCCCCCCTTGGGAGGCACCTACGAGATTACATCTCTTCTTCTACATTTCTTCTTTTCTTTTATTTTTGGTTTTTGTTTCAGCCATGAGAGGCTGAAATCTTTTATTCTAGTTGAAGATTAGGTGATGCTTTAGTTGTTTTATGGATTGGGAGACTTGATCAAACATGGTTTATCTTTTGTTTATTCAATATTCATGCAATCTCATGCTTAATTCCATTGTTGCTTTGTTGTTTTGATCAATATGGCCAATTGATTCTTGATTGCAAGGTAATTAATTGTTAGTTTGGATAATTTTTAGTCCGTAATTGCTGAAATTATTCAAACATAAGAACACTTGGTGTAACGACTAAGGAATTGTATGATCTAGCAACATCTCATGCGTTCGAGTAGCTAGGATTGGATCTCTCTCTTTCTTCATGCAATTAACAATTGTTTGATGCCTAAAGCCCAAGGACATTCCTTGGCAATTTGTTAATTAGTAATTAATTAGAGTACGTTCCCTAATTGGTTTAATGATAAGGAGAGACATGGTAGTGAGAAGCGTCTTCCATCTCCATAACTAATCTATTGAATCAATCAAAAGAAACTAAGTGTCAATGATCAATCCCAACAACTGAAGTGGATCCAATTCTTCAACTAGAGCTTTCTTATTATTTATTTCTCTTTTATTTTATTATTCGCTTATTTTAATTGCTTTCAGTAGTTTGTTAATCAAATCAATCTCAAACCCCCCATTTTACTTTTACTACAATTTATTTTTATTCCGCTTTCAGTTTATCTCATTTTTAGTTTAATCCGCTTTCAGTTTATCTCGTTTTTAGTTTATTTGGCTTTCAGTTTTATTTTGTTTCAGTTTTATCTCGTTTCAGCTTTATCTCGTTTCAGTTTTATCTCGTTTCAGTTTTATCTCGTTTCAGTTATATTTGCTTTTAGTTTATTTCTCTTTCAGTTTTATTTTTGTTTCAGTTTATTTTTGTTTCAGTTAATTCTCTTGGTCTTGATAAGAAAAATAGGTAAGTATTCAATTCCCTATGGATTCGATCCTTTCACCACTATCTGCAGTTGTAAATCGTTCATAACCAGAAAGGTTATTTTTGACCGGCTTCGACAACCGCGAGTCAAAGCCATTTCTCAGAATCTGGACCTGACACAGCCTTTTGATAGGCAGTAGGCTCATCTTCATCAATGAGCAAATTTTCACGACTGTCAGTCATGAGAAATCCATGTCTCTCAAGATGATGATGTGTCCTATCAAATCTGCGTGGGATTTGTGTCACCTTTTCAGCTTCCAAAACTGTTTGTGGTTTTGGAAGTGGTTCTACTGGTGGTTCAATGCTCTCTTATGGTGCTTGAGTTTCTTCAAGTCGCACTGTACTCCTACAGAATCTCTGAGAGATAAATTCCTTTTCTAAAAAGGTACCATTTCGAGCAACAAACACTTTGTTCTCTGAGGGAATATAGAAATAGTATCCTTTAGTTTCCTTAGGATACCCCACAAAATTGCACTTGATAGATTTTGGAGCTAGCTTATTTGAAATTGGGTGTTTTACATAAGCCTCACAACCCCAAACCTTGAGAAAAGACAAACTGGGCATTTTGCCAGTCCATAACTCATATGGTGTCTTTTCAACCGCTTTTGATGGTACTCGGTTTAAAATGAATGTAGCTGTTTCCAAGGCATAACCCCAAAATGATAAAGGGAGATTTGTTTGACTCATCATAGATCGAACCATATCGAATAAAGTTCGATTTCTCCTTTCAAAAACACCATTCCATTGTGGAGTTCCTGGAGGAGTTAATTGTGAAACAATTCAACAATTTCTAAGATGTTCATCAAAATCTTGGCTCAAATATTCACCACTTCGATCAGATTGAAGCATTTTAATAGTTCTACCAAGTTGATTTTGTACTTCATTTTGAAAAGTTCTAAACATTTCAAATGATTCATGTTTATGTTTCATTAGGTAGACATAGTCATACCTACTGAAATCATCAGTGAATGTAATGAAGTACTGATAACATCCCCTGGCACTAATGCTTAGTGGGCCACATACATCTATATGTACTAAGCCCAATAAGTCTGAAGCCCTTTGACCTTGTCCAGTAAAAGGGTCCTTTGTCATCTTACCAAGCAAACAAGATTCACAATTTTCAAATGATTCAAAATCAAATGAATCTAATAAACCATCCTTATGGAGCTTAGATATGCGATTCTCATTTATATGGCTAAGACGATAATGCCATAAATATATTGGGTTTAACTCATTTGGCTTAGTTTTCTTAGAAGTTATGTTATAGATATTGTTGTCTCTAGAATCATCTAGATTAAGGGCATAAAGGCCATCATAAGAATTTGCAATACAATAAAGCAAATCTTTATTATAAATGGAGCATTTCTTATTCTTAATAAGAAATGGAAAACCTTCATCGTCCAAAACATAAACTGAAATAATATTCCTACTCAAAGTAGGAACATAAAAGCAATTATTCAAAATTAACAAAAGCCCATTGGACAAAACAAGTTCATAAGTCCCTACGGCTAAAGCAGCAACTCTTGCTCTATTGCCTACATATAGGTCCACATCGCCCTTTTTAAGTTTTCTACTCGTTTTGAGACCCTGCACATTTGTACAAATGTGAGAACCACATTCGGTATCTAATACCCATGAAGTAGAAATAGATAAATTAATATCTATAACATAAATACCTAAAGTCGTAGTCTCACTACTCTTCTTCTTCTTGCACTCATCCAAAAAGAGTTTACAATTTCTCTTCCAATGCCCTGGTTCCTTGCAATGGAAGCAGATTCCTTGCTTAGGAACTATTTCCTTAGGAACTTTTGCCTTGGCTTGCGGTTTAGGCTTGCCTCATCCCTTAGGCCCATTACCACCTTTAAACTTGGGCTTCCCCTTATTTTTCATGGGCGCACCCTTATTGACATTCAAAATTTGCGTAGGCCTGTTCTTGACATTTACCTCAGCTATTTTTAGCATCCCATGCAGCTCAGGAATGGATTTCTCCATGTTGTTCATGTTATAGTTCATGACAAACTGAGAAAAACTGTCAGGTAAAGAATGTAGGATCAAATCCGTGGAGAGTTCTAAGCTTAGAGGATAGCCAAGCCTAGCAAGGTGATCAATGTAGCCTTTCATTTTCAAAACATGAGCACTAATTAATTCACCTTCAGCCATTTTGTAATCATGCAATGCAATGGTTGTTTCATACCTATCCTGCCTTGCTTGCTGTTGGAAAGCCTGTTTGAGATGGACACTCATCTCATAGGCCTAAAGGTGCTCCAGATCCTTCTGAAGTTCTGGGCACATAGTTGCCAACATAAGACATCTAATGTCATTAGAATCATCCATATGCTTCTTATGTTTGTTCTTAACAGCATTAGTAACATCAGCAGGCGGTGGTTCAGGGATAGCTTCATCAAGCACATAGGACTTTTTCTCTTGCTTGAGAACAATTCTCAAGTTTCTAAACCAGTCAACAAAATTAGTCCCATTTTCTTTCAGTTTATCCTTCTCAAGGATGGATCGCAGTGATAAAGTGGAATTGTTATTAGCAGCCATAATGATCTATAAAATATGCAAATATGATCAATTTAGTAAATTAATATTGAGGTGATAATAATTTCCCACTAAAATACAACCCTCAAAAAGAATTATTACAATAATAATATTTTAGTGGGCTAAGATCCATATTTCACCTAATTCCGAGTCAGCTTTGGCATGACGCTTAGAATTAAGTTATTTAGGTAGGTAACTCCTTACTAATTACATCTAATGTAACTCTTAGATTATGAGGTGTTGACATCATATGTCAAATGTATGTTATACCCCATTTAATGCCTTAGGCCCAAAACCGTTTTGATAGCCTAATTAAGCCCAACCAAAATTAAATAAATGAGTAACTATTACTCATCCTATCTTACTAAGATAACCTAAGCACCTTGCTTTGGCAAAACTTGCATTTTGGTGATCTTAGTCTTGATAGGTATTTAATACATGGGTGGCATTAAACTTAAAATTTTAGAGTGAGGGTTCAACTTTCAATTTTAATTATGTTATCTTGCATTTATATATCATAGCATCCTATATGCATACATATATATAAATTATCATGCATAGCATCACATACTAATATATGACAGAATATATAAACGTGCATGACCAAAATCTAAAATGATCTTCACAAGCCAATATAAAGATCATAAAGGGAAACCTAGGTGTAATCCTATTACATTAGTTGCAATGGAACATGTCTTTATATCTTGAGCTTGCTTGTCCACACCATGGAATCTACTCGTCATTGGAGGCAACTCCACCATCACCATGGAAGCACGAGTCTTGACTCCTCCATCTTATGGATCTCCATTTACAAAATATAAAGAAGCCTATACTATTACATTAAAATAAACGACGCACAGGCCGTATTTAAAAATTACATCCCATAAAAACCAATCTCATAGGTTAATAAGGCCATGCTATGTATCATGCCAAGACACCACATAATCACAACATATTTCATACAAACATGTTATAAACTTATTATCTTAAAGTTTATTTTGTTGCGGGAATGATATCTAAGGCGCTACGCACACGGCGGTCCCTCTAAACAGAACCATTAATTGCATTAACAGATTACCGCCTAAATCCCCTTATTCTGCATATCAGTCAGATTGATTTTACTGATCTTAACAGTATTTGTTTGATCATATCAAACAATCCTGACTATACAGAAAATGATACCATTGTTTATTAATCATATTAACAAACAACAGTAACGCATATGTGTGGGTATACTTTGTGAAAACGATTTTCACATAAAGCCTATAGATATTAAGGATTCATATCACATATAAATCTATCATTTTTTGACATCATATGTAAAACGAACTATACGATTTAATTACCATGCCATTCTAGCAAATTTATATCACATATAACACATCAAACATAGCATATTCGACTTAAACCAAGAGCACAGGTTGGCTCTACTACCACTGTTAGAAAACCTAGAGATTTACTGCAACCCAAACATGCAGTGAAAAAATTAAAATCTCTGATTTCCTTCCCGGGATCTGTGTGCTTCGAAAGGAAGGATAAGCTACTAACCTGTTAGACTCGACAAGAAGATACAATCCCAGACTCAAGGTGCTACTTTTTCAATGAACACCCGCTATGATTGACTCGCGGTTGTCGAAGCCGGTCAAAAATAACCTTTTCGGTTATCAACAATATTACTACTGTAGATAGTGGTAAAGGATCGAATCCACAGAGAATTGAAAACTTATCTATTTTTCTCGACAAGACCAAAAGAATTAACTGAAAGCACAACTGAAAGCAAAATAAACTGAAATGAGATAAAACTGAAAGCAAACAGACTGAAAGTAAAATGGGGGGGGTTTTGAGATTGATTTAATTAAACAACTACTGAAAGCAATTAAATAAGCGAACAATAAATTAAAAGGGAAATCAAATATGAGAAAGGTCTAGTTGAAGAGTTGGATTCACTTCAGTTGTTTGGACTGATCATTGAAACTTATGTTCTTTTGATTGATTCAATAGATTAGTTATGGAGATGGAAAACGCTTCTCACCACCATGTCTCTCCTTAAGATTAAACTAATTAGGGAACGCCCTCTAATTAATTACTAATTAACAAGTTGCCAAGGAACGTCCTTGGGCCTTAGGCATCAAAACAACTGTTAATTGCATGAAGAGATAGAGAGATCCAATCCTAGCTACTCAAACGCATGAGATGTTGCTAGATCATACAATTTCCTTAGTTTTTACACCAAGTGTTCTTATGTTTGAACAATCCAAGCAATTACGGACTTAAGATTATCCAAACTAACAATATATTACCTTGTAATCAAGAATCAAGTGGCCAATTTGATCAAAACAACATAGCAATAATAGAATCAAGAATGAAATTGTATGAATATTGAACAAACCAAAGACAAACAGTTTATGTTTAGATCTCACAATCCATAAAATAACTTAAGTTTCAACTAATCTTCAACTAGAAATAAAGGTTTCAACCACTCATAGCTGAACCAAAACCAAAAATAAAAGAAAAGAAGAAAGGTAGAAGAAGAGAAGAGGTGGGCGTCGGTCCTTGTGCAATCCGAGAAGGAGAGACATGAAGAGTTGGGGAAGAGAGGCTCTCAGCTGGTTTATGTGCTTCTTAAATAAGTTTAGATGCTGACCTTGCTGCCCAAGAGGTACTTGCTGCCCAAGTTGTGTTTGAAAAGGAAAGAATCACATTGCAGGGTCTTCAGAAGGAAGGAGGCACGCGGACGACTCTTAAGAAGGAAGGTAGGCGCGGGGAAAGGTTGTGCAAAAGGGAAAGATATGTTGTCCAGTCTTTCCTTTTTAGGTGGAGCCTTCGTTTGAATTTCAAATTTTGAATGTTGAATGCAAAAGAGGCAAGTGCATCTTCTTGAAATCTTGCTGCCTAAATAGGAAGATCTGACTGTTGAGGTGTCTGCACATCTTTAAACAAGGAAAGAAAGATCTGCAATTTGAATTTCAAATAATCTGCTGACTGTGCTTTCCTTATCTGTTTTTGCTTTTGCACTTTTCTTATTTGAAAACTTTCCATATTTGAAAACTTTTCTTATTTGGCACTTTTTGGCAGTTTTAAGAGCATTTTCACCGGATTGTCTCTTTACACCTAATATCTGCAAAACAAGATTAAAACCACAAAATTAGGCAGATAATATGTAAATAAACATCAATAATATCATGATAAAATGGACTAAAATATGCTCTATTAAATACCCCTACACCTAGCCTTTTGCTTGTCCTCAAGCAAATAAACATAGTCAAACAAGTTTTTTTTGCTACTTGATCCTTATTTCCACTTAAGCTCTTACTCTAAACCCCTATTTTGAATCATTGCAGTGAAGAATATATGCATCAAGGTTACTCACCTTCTTTCCTTATTTCCCTTTATTTACCATGGCTAGGATTTGTTTTACTCAAGAGAGAGATTACACATACACATGCTATTGTTTAGTTAAGACTTTTTCTAGTTTTCAGAGTGATTTGCCCTTACCTTGAAGTACTTTTTTCAGCCTTTTGGACTTAAGTTTTGCTTGAAAAAGTCACCAATCTTTTGACGTGAACGTACATATTAGTGATACCCACCCCCAGTTACTCAGTTGGTCACCTGTTTAAGTGGCTACTAGCTCTATTCATAGTCTTTCAACCATTGGAACAGTTTTCAATTTGTGCTCATAAAGTCTAGGCCTTTGCCGAAATCCTTTGATCAATGTATTGGGCAAATCAACACCAATTGTTAAAACAAGTCATGTTAAGTTCATTCACACAACTTTCAATTCATTCTCTCTAATGAGTGTCATCAATATATTTTTCACCATGGCAAGCTCAACGATTCAATTCAAAAGGCAATTCTCAAACACGAATACAACTCACTGCAATTGATTCAACTTAAGTTTAAAGAGTCATCACATCAATGGAGTCATGGAAAGAAAGCTCATCCAAGATAGTCTATAAGTTTGAGTAGAGCAATCAAAATGAAGAAGACCGTGGTTGTATGTGTTATTGAAAGCAAAAACGGAAAAAAAATTGAAAAAAAAAATCAAACTGTGGCTAGCTATTCTTATGCAGAACTGAAAGAAGACAAACTGAAAGAAGACTGAAAGGAAAATAGCACAAGCTGAAAGAAAAAAGAAAAAAAACATTGCAAAACTGAAAGAAGGGAAAATCGCAAAATTGAAAGGAAAAAATCAGAGATATGCACGCTCACACCTAATTCATGCATTGTCCTCAATGTATAAGAAACATAAAAGAGCAAAGGAAACTGAGTACTCCCCTAGTGTGGGGTGCATAGTGCAATTCACTTGATCAAGGCTCAAGTAATTGGGGAAGGGAAAAGGGTCCCAACTGAATTGAGTGAAAAGTGTAGCGCTCCTTTTGATATGGTCATAATCCATCCTATTTTTTCCATGTACTCATGAAGTAACATGATTAGCTTCTCCTCTTTCAGATGAGGTGTGCCTCTAGCCCTTATGTTTGCATTTTTTAGCACTTCCAACTTGAATTCATATTTCTCCATAGGTGGCTGCAATTTGGTACTGAATTTGGACAAAACAAACTCTACCTTATCCAGCAGTTTAGGCAAGCACTGATCCGCATGCTCCTTTGGTTTGGGTGCTTGGACTACCATTTGTTCCTTGTGTGCATGTGCTGTTTGCATTGGATGAATGGCAGAATTAGTTTCAGTTGCCTCCTTCTGTGCAAGATTGGTCTGCAGTGGAAGGCTGGAAGGAGTTTCATACGATGGAAGTCGAATAGGTGCCAAGGGAAGTGTTGCAGGACTGTCCTGCGATCCAAGCCGGGGTGGTTCGGTTGCAGTTCCCTCTGTCTGCGTAAGGCAGATCTGAAGAGGTGTGACTGGCTCTCCCTTGTTCTGCGCATGGTTGCAGTCCACCTGTTGGATGCAACAGACAGTGTCCTTCAGTTCTGGCTCTTTCTAGCTCTCTTCCCTGCAAAGATCATTGTTCAGAATATCATCTTGATTTATATCAAAAATATCTTTGCTCAAACAATCAATGATATCTAAACTATCAATAAGTTCTATTTGACTGGTTTGTTTGGACAAACAGTATTCTGGTTGTTTCTCTTCAGCAACTTGTTATTGTGCTTGCGAACTTTCATCATCAGCCTTGGCATCTTGAAGCTCTTCCTCTCTTCTTAACATGATTGCATTTAATGAGGTGGCCATTTGTCCTATCTGCTGTTCAAGGCTTTGCGCAGAAACTATCAATGTCTTTATCATCTTCTCAAGGTGCTGATTGAAACTTGGAGGTGCTGGTTGGGCTTGATATCCTTGATAATCCTGGTAGTCGTTAGCCCCTGCATAACTGAAGTCTGGATAATCTCTCCAACCTAGATTGTATGTGCTATAGTATGGATCATGTCTTGGCTGTTCATAGAATCCTCAAAATGTATGTCTAGGTTGACTATTGAATCCTCCAAATGCATGCACTGGTTGGTCATACTCATAAAGTGTAGGACATTGATCAGTTGGGTGTCCTACATATGCGCAAATCCCACATGGTCTGATTCGCTGAAGTTGTTGGGCTTGTTGGACTCGACCTATGACAAAACTTTTCATAATAGAGGTTAGTTCAGAAATTTGAGTAGTGACACTTTATTATTATTAATTACACTAATGGGCTTTTAGCCCATTAATATAGCACATCAACAACGTTATTGTGTGTGACCCAATAGGCTCACATTAATTGGCAATAGGCCCAGTCCCACAAGGCCCATAAATCATAAGCGGCGTCTAGCAAGACATTATGACTACCCAACTAATATGATGATCGATAGTCCGATAAAGCCTAATAAATAGAACATGTATTAATCCCTTTGTCACACGATATCTAGTTTGAACATAAGTCATGGACAATGTCAAACTTATAATGTTCAAACTTATGATTTCTTGATCTCTAAGTAGACTAATAAATTCAAATGACATTGATCACACTATCAATTCATTTGAGCACGGCCATGCATTTCTCAGTGTCACTTATCGAGGGGCCCAGAAGATATCTCTCTCAAAGAGAGGGACAAATTCTATCTTGATTGTTCAATATCCTCTACATAATTTCTATTATGCTCAATCATAACCTTTATAATTGTCCGATTAAAGACAATGTTTGGTTATGTCAAAATATAACAGTCCTTATGTTGGAAACTATGACAATCTCAAGTTAAAGGATTAAGACATAACTACTTTGACATCCACTTATGACAATAACCCATGTAGTGATCTCAGTGCAGGTCCATCCAATACTTTGTTCTCTAACACGTATCTATGATTATGGAATTATATCAACATATACATAATCATCTCATGATTATCAATCAATAACCATACTAGTTATATTTTATTATTATCAACATAATAATAAGTAACCAGGGATGTTAATCATTATTATGTAATATGCAAACAAATAATAATGATAGTAAAAACCTCTTTTATTAATAACCTAAACAACATACAAAAAGGTCTAAGATAATGGCCTAAGGCAAATACACTAACAAAACAATAGAGCAGTCAGCCAATTGAATTACTACACCCATTTCTTTTAATGGACCAATATTCAAATATTAAAAAACTGGCAAAGGCATGATATTTATTGATGCACCTAAATCACACATTGCTTTTTTCACAATAACATTGCCAATTTTAATAGGAATAGCAAACATACCTTGGTCCTTGCATTTAGTAGGAAGCTTTCTTTTGAACACAGCAAAAATACTTTTGTCCATATAAACCCTATAATAACCTACCAGCTTTTTCTTTTTGGTGCATAATTCCTTTAACAATTTCATACAGCAAGGTACTTGTTTAATTAAATCAAGCAATGGTATATTTATCTCTACTTTGTGAAATCTCTTAAGGATCTTATTCTCTTTTTTCTCCTTTTTGGACTTGGCTAAGCTTTCAGGAAAAGAAGGTTTGATTATCAGATCATTAGGTTCAGATTGTTTAGGTGCCAGTGTTGGTTTATTTTTTATTTCAGGTGTTGGAATTTCATTCTCCATGTTTGCACTTTTATCATGCCTACAACTTACCTCACGATGATTTTGCAGCAACTCGTTTTTACTTCCTAATGTAACAGCACTTACATCCTCCCTTGAGTTGACTATTATTCGGGAAGATAATTTCTCTTGAGACTCTAATTTGCTTAAGGACGTAGCTAGTTGGCTCATTTGGATTTTCAGATTTTGAATCCTTTCCCTTGTTTCCTGCTGAAATTCTATGTTAATTGCTAAACTATTGAAAATATCATCAAGTAACATACCTGAATTTGATGAAGATGATGGTTGTTGCTGAGGTTGTTGAGGATTTTGGGAACAGGTCGACGTTGCTCCATGGTTGAAATTTGAATGATTTCCCCATCCTTGATTATAAGTGTTTAAGCAAGAATCATATTGTCTTTGAGGAGCACTATAAAATTCATCCGTTACATTGACTTGCTGTTGTAAATTTCTTATAGCAATAGCCTGTACCAAAGTGGTCAAATGTGAAAGTTATGAGGCAAGAAAAGAAAAAGATGGTTCATACCAGCTTAGATTTGGATACATCACGTTGCCGTAATGCATCTCTATAAGCAAATCCAAGATTTATCTGCAAGATAACATAAAGTCATTCAAAAGAATTAACAACCAATTAAAACCAGTCCCCAGCAACGGTGCCAAAATTTGATGGGCGTCAAAACCACAAAAAATAAATTCTTGCTTAGAATAAAACTTATGATAATGTTAAGCAGGGTCAATTCCACAGAAACTAGTAAATAAATTAATTCCATTGAATGAACAAAAAAAAAAAATGGGGGAGGTTTTGAATGTAGAGAAATAAGAATAAATAAAACAATTCAAAGAAATAAGCAATTAAATTTAAGAGAAAGAATCAAGTTGAGAAATATTTAGTCAAAGGAATAATCTTAGTTTTAGCTTTATTGGTTGATCACATATATAAAAATAATCCGAAATTAATTATTAATAAACCAGTTATAGATATTGAAGACGCTTTAGATATTTAATCCTTCCTTAGATTTTAAACTAGCTAAGAGATGCTTGTTAACTAGCTCTAACTCTTGGACAACCATAGGAGACACTCCTAAAATTTAATCTAATTACATAATTAAGATTTAAAAGGACATGATTCAAACTAACAAATGAGAGATGCTCGATTCATTTAAGTTAGATTATATTATTTTTTTAGGAGGGGCTTATGCAACCTAATTCGCCACTTGTTTCATATTAAACTAAACAATTATGGATTTAATCAATCGAATGGCAATATATTATTCTAATAACTGTGCAACGGGCCTTTATTGCAATAATCAATAGAATAATAATGAACACTAGGAACATAAACAATATAAATATCAAGAACGATTAAAGAAACAATAGAATCATATAAATCTCACAACCAATTAAATTGAAACCTTAATTATCCTTTAACGGAAGGAAGAAACTAGCCACACATGTTCATAGCTAAAACACCACAAGGAGAAGAGTGTTTTCAACCTTCTAAGCTAATTAAGAATGGGAGATGAGGGATGAGATGAGATCCCAGATACATCAAAATGTCCTCTTTTTATAGTGCTAAGAGTTCTAATTTAACCTAAATACAAGTATTTGAAATCAAAGTTGAGTACATCTTGGCATATGAGAGTTATTTGTTTATTTCTCGAATTTGAAACTGGACTATATTCGTCAAGTATGTTATGCCCATAACATAGTCCAGAACATAGTTCATCTAAAAGTTAAAGTTCAAGTATGACTCTGCCTCTTATCTTTCTGTGAACTTGGTTACACCTATGATTCTTTTGAGTTTAGAATAAAGAGTCCAAATTGGACTTTTCCCTTGTTATTCTCCAATCCTTATTAATCCTATCAAGATATCAAAATTCAAACGAATCAACTTGTTTTAAATAAAATCAAACTCAATATCTCAGTGTTTTAGAATATTAAAACTACAAAATGTGCATATTATCATGTTGTGTTTTCTCTTTGTCCTCCAGGTCCCATCATCCCTCGATCAGATCGAGTGTTCAAAAAAGGTGTTGTACGCACTGCTCCTATTGTCCCTACCCCATCCATGGCTAATCCTCCTTTTGATACCCAACAAGCTTTTCAAGCTCTCAATACCATAATTGTGGTTAGATGGAGAGTCGCTATAAAAATATCTTAGAGTGTGTTGCTACTCACTTAGCATGCCTAGCGAAAAAGTCAGCGACCTGCAGGCCACAATATGTTCCACACACCAGCGGCGGCAGTTGGAGGCCACGGCATCCTTCCGTACACTGGGTCATATTCTAAACTCTCTTATTGCTTTATATTGTGATCTAAGTGTGAAGGAAAGCTGGACATTTATTATCTTTAGTTGCCTTTTTTTTTATCACATTGAGGACCATGTGAACCAAGTGTGGGAGAGAGTCTATCCATATACATGTTGTTCATTTATTTTTAGTTTTAATTATTTTCTGTTTTGTTTGTTTTGTTTATTTTTAAAAAAAAATGCTAAAAAAAAGAGCTTTTTAGAGTTCAATTAAATTATTTTAGGTAGTTAGCACAAATAGCTTTCTCTCATCTCTTTTTGCAAATCATTAGGAGATTCTAGCATTTTTCTTTATGAGTTGAAATCTGAAAACTTATATTTAAATTAATTGATATTGCTTGATAAAAAACTAATAGTGCATTTTGAAATTCTACTTTAACCTACTACAGTGAGTCTCAATACTATCCCAGGGAACTAAACTTTCAATTAAAAAAATAATTATTAATAATATTAAATGGTTTACCAATATTGGTTGGTTCAAATGGTATGTGATAGAGCATATTATTTTAGCCCATTTTTCATGATATTATTGATTTTTTTTACACCATTTCTGCCTAATTTTGTAGTTTTAATAATGTTTTGCAGATATTAAGTGTAAAGAGACAATCTGGTGAAAATGCTCTTAAAACTGCCAAAAAGTGTCAAATATGGAAAGTGCAAAAAAAGGAAAGTTTTCAAATAAGGAGAGTGCAGAAGCAAAAGCAAATAAGGAAAGCTCAGTCAGAAGATTATTTGAAATTCAAATCGCAGATCTTTCTTTCCTTGTTCAAAGATATGCATACACTGCAGTAGTCAGATCTTCCTATTTAGGCAGCAAGATTTCAAGAAGACGCACTTGCCTCTTCTGCATTCAACGTTCAAAATTCAAACGAAGGCTCCACCTAAAAAGGAAAGAATGGACATAATATCTTTCCCTTCTTCACATCCATCTGCGCGCACACCTTTCTTATGAAGAGCCTTCAGCACGCCACCTTCCTTCTGAAGAGCTTGCAACGCGATTCTTTCCTTTTCAGACACAACTTGGGCAGCAAGCACCACTTGGGCAGCAACTTGGGCAACAAGGAGACCTAGGGCAACACTTTCAACTATAAAAAGACACATAAGGAGCCTCCCCATGCCTTTTCAACTCCCCTTTGGACAGACCTACGGGATTGCAAGTGACACCATCTCTTCTTCTTCCTTTCTTTATTTTTACCTTTTGTTTCAGCCATGAGTAGCTGAAACCTTTTATTTTGGTTGAAGATTGGTTGAAACTTAAGTTGTTTTATGGATTGTGAGATCTGAACATAAGTTGTTTGTCTTTGGTTTATTCAATATTCATACAATTTCATGCTTGATTCTATTATTGCTTTGTTGTTTTGATCAAATTGGCCACTTGATTCTTGATTGCAAGGTAATATATTGTTAGTTTGAATAATTTTGAGTCCGTAATTGCTTGGATTGTTCAAACACAAGAACTCTTGGTGTAAAAACTAAGGAAATTGTATGATCTAGCAACATCTCATGTGTTTGGGTAGCTAGGATTGGCTCTCTCTATCTCTTAATGCAATTGACAATTGTTTTGATGCCTAAGGTCCAAGGACGTTCCTTGGCAACTTGTTGATTAGTAATTAATTAGAGGACGTTCCCTAATTGGTTTATGATTAAGGAGAGACATGGTGGTGAGAAGTGTCTTCCATCTCCATAACTAATTTATTGAATCAATCAAAAGAACATAAGTTTCAATGATCAATCCCAACAACTAAAGTGGATCCAATTCTTCAACTAGATCTTTCTTATTATTGATTTCTTTTATTTTAATCATTTGCCTTCTTTTATTGCTTTCAGTTTTAGATCTCTTGAATCAATCTCAAAACCCCCCCATTTTACTTTTAGTTTTTTTCTCTTTCAGTTTATTTTTGTTTCAGTTAATTCTCTTGGTCTTGATAAGGAAAATAGATAAGTTCTCAATTCCCTATGGATTCGATCCTTTCACCACTATCTACAGTTGTAAAATTGTTGATAACCAGAAAGGTTATTTTTTACCAGCTTCGACAACCGCGAGTCAGTATGACATTTGTTCTCCTTAAGTAAGGGATGTCTCTTGTGAATAGAAAAAGCTAGTGATTAGGAGAATTATACCCTGTAGGGGCCGTCAATAGTTTGAAATATACTACAAATAATATGGTTTACGATCACCGATTGGTTTGGGTGGCTCGGGCCCATTCCCAACTTAGAAGTTTAAGAATGAATTATACCCCGTAGGGGCCGTCAATAGTAAAAATTATAACTTTAAGAGGCTTCCTTAATTGGTTTGGTATGTGTTTCTTTATGCACTAACTTAGAAGTTTGACTGAACTTAATCGCATGATCATATATTAAGAATGAGTTTGTTGCATTTCAACTTTGAAGATTGTGTTGGTATTTCTTTTATGATTTGTATACATTGATGAGATTTTGTTGTGGTATGCTAATTGCTTAAAGTAAATTAACTTAACTATTTGAGCCATTGATTTTGGGTAGCTTTTGTGAGTCCTTTCTAATTAATGAGTACATACTTGAGGACAAGTCTGATCTAAGTGTGGGGAATTGATAACATACACATTGTATAGTCTTAATATTCTAAAACACTTGGATATTGGTTTGATTTTATTTAAAACAGGTTGATTTGTTTGAATTTTAATATCTTGATAGATTAAACAAGGATTGGAGAATAACAAGAGAAAAATCCAATTTGGACTCTATATTATGAAATCAAATGTGAGCACAATCAAATTCATAGAAAGATAAGAAGTAGAGTCATACTTAAACTCTAATTCCTAGACGAATTGTGTTATGGACTACGTTATGGGTATAACATATTTGATGAATCAGAGTCCAGTTTCAAAATTGAGAAATAAACAAATAACTCTCATCTGCCAAGATGTACTCGACTTTGACTTTAGCTACTTGTATTGAGGTTGAGTTAGGACTCTTAACAATATAAAAAGAGAACAAACTGATGTACCAAGCATCTCATATATCATCTCATCTCCCATTCTTAATTAGTTTAGAAGGCTGAAAATACTCTTCTCATTGTGGTGTTTCTTCCATGAACATGTATGACTAAGTATCTTCTTTTGAGTTAAAGGATAATTAAGGTTTCAGTTCAATTGATTGTGAGATTTATGTCATTCTATTGTTTCCTCAGTTGTTCTTGGTATTTATATTGTTCTCGTATTTATTGCTTACTATGATTCTATTGGTTGTTGCATTAAAGCACCATTGCCCAATTAATAGAATGATATATTTCTATTCAGGTATTAAATCTTATTAAACTGAAATAAGTAGTGAATTAGATTGCATAAGGCCTTCCTAAAGAATAGTATAATCTAACTTAAATGAACCAAGCGTCTCGCGTTTGTTACTTAGAATTAAGTCCTTTTAATTCTTAATGCGATAATTGGATTAAATTCTAGGAGCATCTCCTATGATTGTCCAAGAGTTAGAGCTAGTTAACAAGCATCTCTTAGCTAGTTTAAAATCTAAGAAAGGATTAGATATCTGAAGCGTTTTCGATATCTATAACTGGTTTATCAATAATTAAATTGGGATTATTTTTATATCTATGATCAACCAATAAAAACTGAAACTAAGATTATTCCTTTGACTGAATGTTTCTCATATTGATTCTTAAAATTAAATATTTATTTCTTTGAATTAGTTTTATTTATTTCACTTCTCTACATTCAAAATCTCCCCCTATTTTATTTTATTTATTTTTTCATTCAATAGAATTAATTTACTTATCAATCTATGTGGGATTGATTCTGCTTACCATTATCACAAGTTTTATTTAATGCATAAATTTATTTTTAGTGATTTTGACGCCCATCACTTGCTGTGCTAAGGAATGGTCTCCCTAGCAACAAATCAGTAAAATTAGATGAACTTCCATCTTCCATTTCCAAGACAAAAAAGTCTATTGGAAAAATTAACTTCCCCACTTGTACCAAGACATCCTCCAACACACCTTTAGGGTAGACTATCGATCTATCAGCGAGTTGGAGTGTAACTCCAGTTTGCTTCAATAGACTTGCGTTCAAAGATAGATAAAACGACAGAGAGATAATATTTATTGAAGCTCCAAGATCCCACATTGCCTTCCTAATTCTACAATTTCTAATGTTACATGATATTGCAAACATATCTTTATCTTTACATTTTTGTGGAATTTTTCTTTGAAGTACAGCTGACACATTTTCACCCACTTTTATTTTCTCATGCCTAAAAAATTTCCTTTTATTAGTGCATAAATCTTTTAGAAATTTTGCATACCTAGATATTTGCTTTATAGTTTCAAGCAGAGATATGTTTATCTGGACTTTGTGAAAAATCTCCAAGATTTCTTTTTCTTCTCTTTAGCCCTTTTGGATTTAGCAAATCTCTTAGAAAAAGGGATATGTGTTACCTGAATTATGGGTTGTTCTATTTTTGATTTTGGGAGTTGTTTTTCTATTTGAATTTCCAGCTCCTATTCTGTTTCTAATATTAGACTTGGGGTACTGCCTTGGACAAGCCTGTTCAAGCTGTCAGCTTTCAGCTTCTTCCCATTTCATAATGCGATTGCGCTTGCATTCTGTTTTAAGTTTGGCATAGTTTGAGAGGGCATTTTCCCTTGAGATTCTAGCTTGCTCATTGAAATGGCAAGTTGGCTCATTTGGTTCTTTAAATTTTGTATGTTTGACTTTTTTTCTATTGAAAAGTAAGGGTACTACTAGTAAGTGATTGCACAATGTCTTTGAAAGACATACTCAACTTTGAAGCTTGATAATTTACTCTTGGCTGGAAATTTTGCTGTCTATTCCTATAGCTAAGGTTGAGATGATCTCTCCATTTGGGATTATACATATTTAAAAATGGATCATACTTTTTTTGCTGTCCATTAAATCCTCCAATTGCATTTACTCGTTGTTCATCTTCCTGAAGGGTGAGATACATATCGGTGGTGATACGAACTAGCAAACCCAATCACATGAGAATCAAGGAAGCAAGGATCCATTGGTGCTCCCTAGTGGACCCAGTAACAAGGAGCAAAGCTAAGAAGCTTGAAGCAGCTATGAACTTACACATTCAAGAACAAGTAACACAAGAATTGACTGAGCTTGCCTTTGGCAAATGTCTCGTGAAGCTTGAAGACACACCTAAGCTACTCACCTTGCTTAAGGTGTGTAATGGAGATAGTGCTGTCTAATTTATTCAGCATTGATATGATGGGCTTGCTATATTTTTATGATTTAACACTTGTTTTATTTTAGCTTTGTTTGGGCTTGTATTCTGGCCATATTTTATCTTTTAAGTTTTAGAGTGTTGGGCCATGTTTTGGGCTTATGTTTTAATACTTATGCGTTATTTTAGTGTGTGATTGGGCTTGCCCTTAGGAGTTTAAGTCAGACCCAAGAAGAGTGTCTTAGGGTTTTATTTGTTTTTCTCCTTACTATATAAGGATAAGAAAGAATTGTAAGAGGCAGCTTTTAATCAAACTTTTCAGAATTTCTTTCATGCCTTTGGCGTGTATTGCTTTGAGTGAGAGTGAGGATTTGCTTTCATCAATTGCACCAGGAATCTTGGCTTACTTATCAACTATTCGTTGTGGCGTTTGTCAGATTCTCATCTAAATCCTTCGATTATTGGTGTTTCAGCTTCTCTAAGTGTGGGGTGCCATAGGAGGTGGGTTTATCAAATCTTTGGATTTCATATCTACTTGTGCGTGTGGGTTTGAGGCTTGTGCCATAGGGTTCCGTGTCAATTAGTATCAGAGCCAAAGTGAGGTAAATTCTTATTTATCTCAGGATCTAGAGTTTTTTTTTTTTTGAGTTTTCCTTTTCTTCGTTATTGATTTCTGTGAAAGCTTTTGTGTCCATGGCTGCACCTTCTTGATCATTAATCATAAAAAAAAAAGAAAAATTTGAAATCCAAAAAAAAAAAAAAAGCGAAGAAAAAAAAATCGCCTTTGCCATATTCATCTTGATCTGGCCGAAATTGTGATATGCTTCCTTTTTCATCCATATTTCCTTACCTATCTCAATTGATTACTGTAGTTTATGAAAATCAATTTTGAATTTTGAATTAGGTTGAATCCAGATTAGGAGACAAAAGAAATCTGCCTATTTCTTAAGGTGCACATTTAAGGCAACTGCATCTAAATCGATTTGGTGTCAAATCCATCTTTTAATGCCCATTTTCGTCCATGATGCTGCACTGAGTGAGTTTTTTTCTTTTTTAGTCTATTTGTAGGGTTTTGATACTTGCCTTTTTGGGTAGATTTAAATAGATCCGTATTTAATTTGCGTTGAAGGGAATTAAATTCAAACTTTTGTCCAGATTCGTTTTCATTTGAATTCAAAGTTTCATTTTTGGTTTAAGCTTGTTTTATTTCCTTGACATTGCTGGAGTATTGTTTGCTTGTGTCTATACTCTAGGTGATATTTTTCAAGTAGCATAAAATCTAGTTTGTGTGTTACTTTCCAAATTGTCAGTGTCTTCTTTATAGTTTTTGTGCGCTTCCTTCTTTCTTTAGGTTTTCTTCTTTGTTTCATTAAACGTACCTTGTGGTTGGTTGGTTGACCTTAGTTTCTGAAGTGCAATTGAAGAATCAACAAAAGAGTGGTAAGTGTGCAGACACTTGAGTGCTTTCCTTTCTAACACAATATTTGCTAGTTCTCTTTGTTCTTTGTTGATTTAAGGTAGGATGAGTAAAGACAAGAATGTGGTGGACAGTACTGGTGAAAGTGAATCGGACATGGGTAACGATTATGAGATCTTTAAGAAATCAGTCAGTGGTGAGTTACAAAGGCTCAGTAGGGCTCTTGAGAGGATGACCGTAAGTATAAAGAGTTTGAAAGTCTCACAGGCCATACAGATTGCAATGGTTGAATGATTGTGGAGAGGTTAGGGTTACACGCCAAATGCTTATACCATTTTCTATTGGTAGGTACAAGGATGAGATCTTGTGTGATGTGGTACCTATGCAGGCAAGCCGTCACTCTAAAAGCTAGAATATGTCTTAATTGAACAAGAACTTGTGCATGTATGATCTCTCTCTTGAATAAAACCGATCCTAGCCATGGTAAGTAAAGGGAGACAAGGAAAGAGATAAATAACCTTGATGCATATATTCTTCATTGCAATGATTCAAAATAGGGGCCTAGAGTAAGAGCTTAAGTGGACATAAAGGATCAAAGCAAAGAGAGCTTGTTTAACTATGTTTGTTTGCTTGAGGACAAGCAAAAGGTTAGATGTGGGGGTATTTGATAGAGCATATTTTAGGCCATATTATCATGATCTTAATGATGTTTATTTGCACCTTTTCTACCTAATTTGGTGGTTTTGTTCATGTTTTGCAGAAACTAGGTGTGAAAACACAATCTGGAGAAAATGCTCTTAAAACTGCCAAAAAGTGCCAAATATGGAAAGTTCCATAAAAGGAAAGTTTTCATATATGGAAAGTTCCAAATAAGGAAAGTTTTCATATATGGAAAGTGCCAAATAAGGAAAGAGTCAGAAAGCACAGTTAGCAAACTGTCCGAAATTTGAACTGTAGAATCTTTCCTGCCTTATTTAGAACATATGCCAAGAAAGGAAAGTTTTCAAATAAGGCAAGTTTTCAGAGAAGGAAAGTCTTCACATGAGGAAAGTGCAGAAGCAAAAGTAAATAAGGAAAGCTCAGTCAGAAGATTATTTGAAATTCGAATCGCAGATCTCGATTTCCTTGTTCAAAGATGTGCACAAACTGCAGCAGTCATATCTTCCAATTTAGGTAGCAAGATCTCATGAAGGCACACTTGCCTCTCCTACGTTCAGCGTTCAAAATTCAAACGAAGGCTCCACCCAAAAAGGAAAGGTTGGACAGATGCACTTTCCCTTCTGCATTTAATGACCGCTCGCCAACTTCCTTCTGCAGCATGATCTGCACACCACTCTCTATTCAGGAAGGAGATATCAATGCACTTGGCCTTTATTTAGTCCAGATTCAAGATTCAAAAGAAGCTCCACCTAAATAGGAAATCTGGACAACGCGTACTTCCTATTCAGAAGCATCTGCGCGCCTGCCTCTTCTGCAGAGCACCATCCGCGCGCCTCCTTCCTATTCAATGCCATCTGCGCGCACACCTCTCTCCTGAAGGTCAAGCCGCGCCATCTTCCTCTATTGGCAGCCTTGAATCACTCTTCCTTCCTTTTCAAGCACAAGGTACGTCCCTTTCCTATTCTGAAAGCAATCAACGCACCAACTCCCTTCTGAAGCCTTGCAGTCCGATTCTTTCCTCTTCTACAACTACTTGGGCAGCAAGTTGAGTATGGGCAGCATTATGGGCAGCCTCTACACTAATTAGGAAGCAAGAAAGACCTAGGGCAGCACATAATCTCTATAAAAAGGTACTCTCATTGGCAGCCACGAATTTTTTAGACACTCAGAGACTCTTCTCCTTCTCCCTTCCGGATCAAGCAAGACCGTCGCGCCTCCACCTCCTTCGGCTTCTTCTTCTCTTCTTCTACCTTTCTTTTTGGTTATTTTGTTTCAGCCATGAGTGGCTGAAACCTTTTTATTCTAGTTGAAGAATAAGTGAAGCTTTAGTTGTATTGTGGATTGAGAGACTTGGACTACATTGTTAATCTTTTGTTATTCAGTATTCTTGTGATTTCATGCTTTGAGACATTATTGCTTTGTTATTTAAGATCTACATTGATTCTTCGATGCAAAGTAATATATTGTTAGTTTGAATGATTTTTAGTCTGTAATTGCTTGAATTGTTCAAACAGAAGAACACTTGGTGTACAACCAAGGAAATTGCATGATCTAGTGTTGTCTCCATACATTTGGGTAATTAGAATTGGTTCTCTCTATTTCTTAATGCGATTGACTGTTGTAAAAGGCCTAAGGCTCAAAGACGTTCTTTCACAACTTGTTAATTAGTAATTAATTGGAGGACTTTCCCTAATTGATTTAATCTTAAGAAGAGATAATGGAGGTGAGAAGCTTCTTCAATCTCCATGGCCAATTTATTGAATCAAATAAAGGAACATATGAGTCAATGATCAATCCCATCAACTAAAGTGAATCTGAATCTTCAACTAGAGCTTTCACCATTATTGTTTCATTCTTAATTTACCATCTGCTTTCTTTTTAATTGCTCTTTTTATTCGTATAATCAAATCAATCTCAAAACCCCCATTTTTACTTTACATGCACTTGCACTTTATTTTATTTGGTCCTAACAAGGGAGGTAAGTAAGTATCAATTCCCTGTGGATACGATCCTTTCACCACTGTCTACAGTTTTAATATTGTTGGTAGTTAAAAAGGTTATTTTTGACCGGTCTCGACAACCGCACTGTCACTTACATCATCCCCTCCCTCTTGAAAACGGTTCGTCCTCGAATCTGTACCAAAATCAAAAGGAGACAAATCAGAAACATTAAAGGTAGCACTTACACCAAACTCACCTGGCATATCAATTATGTATGTGTTGTCATTGATCCGTTCCAACACTTGGTATGGTCCATCCTCTCGTGCATCAAGTTTTGATTTCCTTTGATTCCAAAACCTCTCCTTTCGCATATGGATCCAAACCCAATCACCTGGTCTGAATATAACTTTCTTGCGACCCTTATTGGCCTGTTTCTCATACATCCTGTTACGCTTGTCAATATGCTCATGCACTTTCATGTGTATTGATTCAATCATTTCAACCTTCACTTTTCCATCTAAATTAGACAACTTGTTCAAAGGTAAAGGCATTAAATCTGATACAGTTAATGGATTAAAACCATACACAATCTTAAAAGGTGAATAACCAATAAAAGAATGGACAACGCGATTATAAGCAAATTGAACATATGGCAAACATTCTTCCCAAGTTGTCATGTTCCTACCCACAATAGCACGAAGCATAGTTCCTAGAGTCCTACTAACAACTTCAGTTTGGCCATCTATTTGTGGATGACAAGTAGTAGAAAATAAAAGTTTAGTACCCAATTTTCTCCACAAAAAATGCCATAAATGACTAACGAACTTAGAATCTCTATCACAAATAATAGTCCTAGGTATACCATACAAACGGACTACTTCCCTGAAAAATAAATCAGCTATCTTCGTTGCATCATCAGTTTTATGAAATGGAATAAAATGTGCCATCTTACTAAAGCGATCTACAACAACAAACACTGAATCTCTACCTCTTCTTATCCTAGGTAAACCTATCACAAAATCCATACATATATCAGTCCAAGGTTCAGTAGGTACAGGCAAAGGAGTATACAACCCATGTGGCAAGGACTTAGATTTAGCCTATTTACATGCAAAGCATTGGGCACAAATTTTCTCTACATATTTTCGCATATTAGGCCAATAAAAGTGTTCATTCAATATGTCTAAAGTCTTTTGCACACTAAAATGTCCCATTAACCCTCCTGAATGCGATTCTCTAACAAGCAACTCACACACTGACTCGCAGTTGTCGAAGCCGGTCAAAAGTAACCTTTTTGGTTATCAACAATTTTACAACTGCAGATAGTGGTAAAGGATCGAATCCACAGAGAATTGAAAACTTATCTATTTTTCTCAACAAGACCAAGAGATTAAACTGAATGAGAAACTGAAAGCAAGTAACTGAAGGCGGAACAAAAGTAAAGTGCAATAAAAGTAAAAAGGGGGGGTTTTGAGATTGATTTGATTAGCAAACTACTGAAAGCAATTAAATCAACAAGTAATTAAATAAAAGAGAAATTCAATATGAGAAAGGTCTAGTTGAAGAGATGGATCCACTTTGGTTGTTCGGATTGATCATTGAAACTTATGTTCTCTTGATTGATTCAATAGATTAGTTATGGGGATGGAAAATGCTTCTCACCACCATGTCTCTCCTTATGATTAAATCAATTAGGGAACGTCCTCTAATCAATTACTAATTAACAAATTACCAAGGAACGTCCTTGGGCCTTAGGTATCAAAACAATTGTCAATTGCATGAAGAAATAGAGAGATCCAATCTTAGCTACCCAAACGCATGGAGATGTTGCTAGATCATACAATTCCTTAGTTGTTACACCAAGTGTTCTTATGTTTGAATAATTCCAGCAATTACGGACTAAAAATTATCCAAACTAACAATCAATTACCTTGCAATCAAGAATCAAGTGGCCAATTTGATCAAAACAACAAAGTAATCATAGATTCAAGCACCAAATTGTATGAATATTGAACAAATCAAAGACAAATAGTTTATGTTCAGATCTCACAATCCATAAAACAACCTTAGTTTCAACCAATCTTCAACTAGAATAAAAGGTTTCAGCCACTCATGGCTGAAAGAAAAATAAAAAACAAGAAGAGAAGATGAAAAGGGGAACCGAATGGAGGAGATGGAGCTTGGTGCGCCTCCCTTGCCTTGGCCGAATGGGGGGATGAAGAGTGCTGGTCGGCTGGCCTCTTTGGAGTCTTTAAATATGTTTTAAGATGCTGGCTTAGGGTTTCTTAGCTGTCCATGAGTCTTTAAGAGGCTGTCTAAAATGCCCTTGGTCCAAGATGTGCCATCCATGCACATGTGAGAAGGGAAAAACGTGGGGCATGTGTGGCTTGTGCAAGAGTGGGTCTTTTGGTCTTTACTTACTGTTCAAGTGTCTTCAAGATGCTGCCCAAGGTGCCCAAGACTTGCCTTCACACTCTCCTTGCCGCCCATGCACTAACAAGGAAGGTGGAGCCTCCTTTGCAATTTGAATTTTGAATGTGCAAGACATGAGGTGGCAAGCATGTGATCTTTGGATTTGGCTTCCTTAGTAAGCTGGATTTTGAAATTCAAAATTTGAATATGAATCTTGAAAATTTGAATTTCAAAATACTTTCCTTATTTGGCTCTTCATATATGGCAACTTGAGACTTGGCTTATTGAATAAGGAAAAGGCTACTTGGAGATTTGAAATTTGAATTTCAAATTGCTTTGGCTGAATGTTCTTTCCTTCTTTGCCACTTTCCTTATTTAGAACTTTCCTTATTTAGCTTCACTTGAATTCAACTTGGCAGGCTTGCTCTCCTTTGCTTCAATTAAGGCAATTTTAAGGGTATTTTCTCCATAATGTCCTTTTTCACCATTTTCTGCAAAATAATGTCAAGAGCACTAAATTAAGCAGAAATCATGTAAATAATCACCAATAATATCAAGATAAAATGGACTAAAATATGTTCTATCACACACTGAACAATTGGGTATGCATATTTGTTTCCCCCTAAAAAGAAACCCATCATGCAAATAAAACTTATTAAACGCTCCATGTTCACAAGCCTTAAATACATTAGAAAAATCAGTATCATTCTCATACATATCTTTCAAATGCTCAAACCCTAACAACTTAGAACTAACATGGAAGTCAATGCATAACGTCTAGATAATGCATCAGCAACCATATTCTCTTTACCTTGCTTGTATTTAATCACATAAGGAAAGATTTCGAGATACTCAACCCACTTACCATGCCGCTTGTTCAACTTACCTTGTCCCTTCAAGTGTTTGAGAGACTGATGGTCGGTATGAATCACGAACTCATTAAGTAGCAAGTAGTGTTCCCAAACTTCAAGAGCCCTAATCAATGCATAGAACTCTTTGTCATATGTGGAATAGTTTAAATGTGTACCACCTAGCTTCTCACTGAAATATGCTATGGGTCGGCCTTCCTACATACGAATAGCACCAATACCAATCCCAGAAGCATCACATTCAATTTCAAAGGTTTTAGAAAAATCAGGTAACCTTAAAACAAGAGCAGTAATAAGTTTTTCTTTTAATGTGTTAAATGCAAGTTCATGTTCTTTACTCCATTTAAACCCAACAGCCTTTTTAATGATCTCATTTAGAGGTGCAGCAATAGTGCTGAAATCTCTAACAAACCTCCTATAGAAGCTTGATAATCCATGAAAGAATCTCACCTCATTAGCATTCTTAGGTGTAGGCCATTCTTAGGTGTAGGCCATTCTTGGATAGCCTTAACATTTTCAATATCTACCTTAACTCCACATGAACTAACAACAAATCTTAGAAATATGATACTATCAGTACAAAATGTGCATTTCTGAAGATTAGCATACAGTTCATGTTCATGCAACTTCTGTAGAACAAGTTCACCATGCCTAATATGATCATCCAAGTTTCGACTATAAATCAATTTATCATCAAAATACACAACCACAAACTTACCTAGGTAATCACGCAAAACATGGTTCATTAATCTCATAAATGTGCTAGGTGCATTAGTTAAGCCAAAAGGCATTACTAACCATTCATATAAATTATATTTAGTCTTAAAGGCAATTTTCCACTCATCACCTAGCTTCATCCTAATTTGATGATAACCGCTTTGCAAATCAATTTGGATAAAGAAAACAGCACCACATAATTCTTCAAGAATATCATCTAATCTAGGAATAGGATGGCGATACTTTACAGTGATTTTGTTGATCACACGACAATCAACACACATGCGCATTGTTCCATCTTTCTTTGGAACTAGCAAAACAGGTACTGCGCATAGTCTGAGGCTCTCCCCAGGATTACTCTAGTAAGCTAGACAGTTTCGAATCTGAGCTCCAGGAACAAAATCGATATGATGTTCTATTCCCTAATCGGCGGCAACCCAGATGGCACCTCCTCAGGAAATACATCCGCAAAATCCTGCAATAACTTAGAAAAAGAACTAGGCAATTCATCAGTGGGGTTAGTCTCAATCGTAAAATTGAAACTAAAACACAACATAATTAAAGCTCTCTTCCCTAAGTATGCTTTCTTCAACTCTCTCTCTCTTTACAATAAAAGGAAGACTTGCTAAATTCTTCACTCTTCTCACTCAACTCTCCTTTTACCTCCACACTCACTAACATTTTCTCTCTTGCATGTCTCTTATTTTTATCCTTTTCTGTGCAGTCACTCTCCTTTGGGCCATTCGGAACCTTCTTTTTACTACTGGCCTCTTTTCCCTCATTCTTTTTACTTGTCTCACCTCTCTCACCCAATTTAGCAGATTGTTGTAATTTCACTTGATCTGCATATACATTTTTAGGAGATAATGGTACAGTATGTATTTTACACCAAGGAACGTAAAAGAAAACCTATTACTATATCCATCATGAATGACACGCCTATCAAATTGCCATGGTCTACCTAACAAAATATGTCCAGCCTGTATGCGTACAATATCACAAGTAACCTCATTTACATACTTGCCAATAGAAAATGACACTTTACATTGCTTGGTTACCTTTGCCTCGCCACTATCATTCAACCACTAAAGTCTGTAAGGATTAGGGTGTTTAATAGTTTATAGTCCTAATTTATCAACTAAAATAGTACTAGCACAATTAACTTGACTACGCAAATCTATTATCATGCAATAGACTTTACCACCTATCAAACAACGAGTGTGAAAGATGTTTTCATGCTGTTTAAGTCCCTCTTCTTTAATAGAAACATTTAAAGTACGCAATATCACTAAGGACTCTCCCTGAACAGGATACTCTTCTATCTCTACATCAAAACAATCTTCTAAAGGTGGTATTTCATCAGAATCAGAATCAGTTTTGGAGACTATCTCATCTCCCCTCACTATTATGGCACATTTATTAACACACTCATTGGCATAATGCCCATGCCCTTTACATTTAAAGCACTGAATATCTCTAGTCCTGTTAGATTTAGGGGCTGGTTCATTTTTACCATGAGAGTTAGATGTTTCTTTGGAAGTTAACGTGCCTTTTTAAGTTGAAGACTTATCAAACCTTTTAGGATCAGCCTTGGTGTTCCATTTAGAATCCCATTTGTTGTTGGAGTTTTGAGCAGCCCTGTTACTCCCTCATCTACTTTGGCCTCTTTGTCTTTCCACCTTAATGGCAATATTCACCAAGTCTTCCAAATCAACATATGGTTGTAAATCAACCACATCAGCAATCTCTTTATTTAGACCACCAAAGAAACGAGTCATAGTATGGTCATTCTCCTCCACTATATTTGCTTTGATCAAGAGCAACTCCATCTCCTTATGATACTCATCAACAGATTTTGATCCCTGGGTTAGTCTTTGCAGCTGATGATGGAGATCTCTATGGTAATAAGTCGGCACATATTTCTTCCTTATGATTTGCTTCATCTCTTCCCAACTAGCAATGGGTAACTCTCCATTCCATCTCCTAGATTTCATAAGCTCATCCCACCATATTAGTGTATAATTTGAAAACTCAAGGGCAGCAAGTTTTCCCTTTTTATCATCAGAATAGCTTTGACAGTTAAAAACCATCTCCACTTTACGCTCCCACTCTAAATAGGAATCAACATCTGCCTTACCATTGAAGCTTGGAATCTTCATCTTTATGGAGTTCATATTATTATCTACATAGGGTACACGATCATTGAACCTTCTGGCTTGAAAAGGGGCTAATTGTGCCTCATTTTCCTCTTCATAAGATGGATCGTGTGTATCATCATCCCCCTGATTGGACTTGCCCTTTGAAGATCTAACATTGTCCTCAAGGTTATCCATTCTCGAATTTAATTTCTAAAAGCTATCCATGAAAGCTTTATACATAACTTTAAGATCAAATGTAGGGTCAGAAGTATCACCAGTATTATGCCCATACATTATAGAAAAATTCACAATTCTCTCAACTCATGACTCGCGGTTGTCGAAGCCGATAAAAAATAACCTTTCCGGTTATTAACAATATTACTACTGTAGATAGTGGCAAAGGATCGTATCCACAGAGAATTGAAAACTTATCTATTTTTCTCAACAAGACCAAGAGACTTAACCGAATGAGAAACTGTAAGCAAATAACTGAAAGCAGAATAAAGTACAATAAAAGTAAAATGGGGGGGTTTTGAGATTGATTTGATTAAGCAACTACTGAAAGTAATTAAATAAGCGAAATATGAAAATAAAAGGAAATCAAATATGAGAAACGTCTAGTTGAAGAGTTGGATCCACTTCAAGTGTTTGGATTGATCATTGAAACTTATGTTCTTTAGATTGATTCAATAGATTAGTTATGGAGATGGAAGACGCTTCTCACCACCATGTCCCTCCTTATGATTAAACCAATTAGGGAACGTCCTTTAATTAATTACTAATTAACAAATTGCCAAGGAACGTCCTTGGGCCTTAGGCATCAAAACAATTGTTAATTGCATGAAGAGATAGAGAGATCCAATCCTAGCTACTCAAACACATGAGATGTTGCTAGATCATATAATTTCCTTAGTTTTTACACCAAGTATTCTTATGTTTGAACAATCCAAGCAATTACGGACTTAAAATTATCCAAACTAACAATATATTACCTTGCAATTAAGAATCAAGTGGCCAATTTGATTAAAACAACAAAGCAATAATAGAATCAAGCATGAAATTGTGTGAATATTGAACAAACCAAAGACAAACAGTTTATGTTCAGATCTCACAATCCATAAAACAACTTAAGTTTTAACCAATCTTCAACTAGAATAAAAGGTTTCAGCCACTCATGGCTGAAACAAAACAGAAAATAAAGAAAGAGATGAAGAAGAGCTGGTGCCACTTGCAATCCCGTAGGTGTGTCTAAGGCGGAGTAGAAAAAGCATGGGGAGGCTCCTTATGTGTCTTTTTATAGTTGAAAGTGTTGCCCTAGGTCCTTACTTGCTATCCAAGAAGCTGCTTGCTGCCCAAGTTGTGTCTGAAAAGGAAAGAATCGCGTTGGATGCACTGCAGAAGGAAGGTGGCACGTGGCAAGCTCTTCAGAGGGAAAGTAAGGCGCGCGCGAATGCTCTGCAGAAGAGGAAAGATATTTGTCCAGTCTTTCCTTTTTAGGTGGAGCTTTCGTTTGAATTTTGAATGCTGAATGCAGTAGAGGCAAGTATGTCTTCTTGAAATCTCGCTGCCTAAATAGGAAGATATAACTGCTGCAGTATGTGCACATCTTTGAACATGGAAAGAAAGATCTGTGATTTGAGTTTCAAATAATTTTCTGACTGAGCTTTCCTTATTTGCTTTTGCTTCTGCATTTTCCTTATTTGAAAACTTTCATTTTTTGGCAGTTTCAATATTTGGCACTTTTTGGCAGTTTTAAGAGCATTTTCTCTAGATTGTCTCTTTATACCTAATATATGCAAAACATGATTAAAACCACAAAATTAAGCATAAAAGCTGTAAATAAACATCAAGAACATAATGATAAAATGGACTAAAATATGCTCTATCAAATATCCCCACACCTAGCTTTTTGCTTGTTCTCAAGCAAATAAACATAGTCAAACAAGCTTTTTTTGCTACTTGATCCTTATTTCCACTTAAACTCTTACTCTAAACACCTATTTTGAATCATTGCAGTGAAAAATATATGCATCAAGATTACTCACCTTCTTTTCTTGTTTCCTTTTACTTACCTTGGCTAGGATTTGTTTTCCTCAAGAGAGAAATTACACATGCACATGTCATTGTTCAGTTAAGACTTTTTCTAGCTTTCAGAGTGACTTGCCCTTACCTTGAAGTACTATATTCAGCTTTTCGCACATTAGTCTTGTTTGAAAAAGTCACCAACCTTTTGATGTGAAGGTACATATTGGTGATACCCACCCCCAGTTACTCAGTTGGTCACCTGTCCAAGTGGCTACTAGCTCTATTCATAGTCTTTCAACCATTGGAACAGTTTTCAATTTGTGCTCATGAAGTCTAAGCCTTTGTTGAATTTCTTTGATCAATGCATTGGGCAAATCAACACCAATTGCTAAATCAAGTCATGTTAAGTTCATTCACACAAATTTCAATTCATTCTCTCTAATGAGTGTCATCAATATATTTTTCACCATGGCAAGCTCAAAGATTCAATTCAAAAGGCAATTCCTAAACATGAATACAACTCACTGCAATTGATTCAACTTAAGTTTAAAGAGTCATCACATCATGGGGTCATGGAAAGAAAGCTCATCCAACATAGTCTATAAGTTTGAGTAGAGCAAATCAAAAAGAAGAAGATTGTGGTTGTGTGTGTTATTGAAAGCATAAACTGAAAAAAAAAAACTAAAAGAAAATTGAAAGAAGAAAATCGCATAAACTGAAGAAAAAAAAATCGCAAAATGAAAGGAAAAAAAGAAAAATTTCGCAAACTGAAAGGAAAAGAAGAAGATTCAGAGATATGCACCCCCAAACCTAATTCATGCATTGTCCTCAATGTATAAGAAACATAAAAGAGCAAAGGAAACTGAGTACTCCTCTTGGTGTGTTGTGCATGGTGTGATCCACTTGATCAAGGCTCAAGTAATTGGGGAAGGGAAAAGAGTCCCAACTGAATTGAGTGAAAAGTGTAGCACTCCTTTTGATATGGTCATTACCCATCCTATTTTTTCCATGTACTCATGAAGCAACATGATTAGCTTCTCCTCTTTCAGATGAGGTGTGCCTCTAGCCCTTATGTTTGCATTTTTGAGATGATTGGGCAGCACTTTGAACTCCAATTCATGTTTCTCTATGGCTAGCTGCAATTTAGTACTGAATTTAGGCAAAACAAACTCTACCTTATCCAGAGGTTTGGGCAAGCATTGATCCGCATGCTCCTTCGGTTTAGGTGCTTGGAATACCATTTGTTCCTTGTGAGCATGGGCTGTTTGTGTTGGATCTATGGCTGAATTGGTTTCCGATTCCTCTTTCTACGCAGGACTTACCTGAAAGGGATGACTGTCCTGCGATTCAAGCTGAAGAGGCATGCCTGGAATGCTCTTTGTCTGTGCAAGGTTGATCTACGCACCAAGCTGAAGTGGTGCGATCTGCTTCTGTTCATTCTGCGCATGGCTGCAGTCCACCTGTTGGATGCAACAACCAGTTTCTTTCAGTTCTGACTCTTTCTGGATCTCTTTCCTGCAAAGATCGTTGTTTAGAATATCATCTTGATTTATATAAAAGACATCTTTGCTCAAACAATCAATGATATCTAAACTATCAACAAGTTCTATTTGACTGGTTTGTTTGGACAAACAATATTCTGGTTGTTTCTCTTCAGCAGCTTGTTCTTGTACTTGCAAACTTTCATCATCAGCCTTGGCATCTTGAAGCTCTTCCTCACTTCTTAACATGCGTGCATTTAATGAGGTGACCATTTGTCCTATCTACTATTCGATGCTTTGCATAGAACTTGCCAATGTCTCCATCATCTTCTCAAGGTGTTGGTTGGTACTTGGAGGTGCTCGTTGGGCTTGATATCCTTGATAATCCTGATAGTCGTTAGCCCCTGCATAACTGAAGTCTGGATAATCTCTCCAACCTGGATTGTATGTGCTATAGTATGGATCATGTCTTGGCTGTTCATAGAATCCTCCAAATCCATGCATTTGTTGGTCATACTCATAAAGTGTAGGACATTGATCAGTTGGGTGTCCTACATATGCGCAAATCCCACATGGCCTGGGTGGCTGGGATGCTTGAGCCTGTTGAGCTAGTCCTATGGCAAAATCTTTCATAACAGATGTGAGTTCAGAAAGTTGAGAATAGAGAATAGATGTACTTACCTCATCCATGACTCAGATCTGCGATGGTGGCTTCTTTAGAAGCAGATTCGGTGGTGCTTTGTTCCTAAAAGAAAAAATAGATTAGTTGAATCAATTCTCCGGCAACGGCGCCAATTTTTGACTCGCAGTTGTCGAAGCCGGTCAAAAATAACATTTTCGGTTATCAACAATATTACTACTGTAGATAGTGGCAAAGGATCGTATCCACAGAGAATTGAAAACTTATCTATTTTTCTCAACAAGACCAAGAGACTTAACCGAATGAGAAACTAAAAGCAAATAACTAAAAGCAAAATAAAGTGCAATAAAAGTAAAATGGGGGGTTTTCAGATTGATTTGATTAAGCAACTACTGAAAGCAATTAAATAAGCGAAATATGAAAATAAAAGGAAATCAAATATGAGAAACGTCTAGTTGAAGAGTTGGATCCACTTCAGTTGTTTGGATTGATCATTGAAACTTATATTCTTTAGATTGATTTAATAGATTAGTTATGGAGATGGAAGACGCTTCTCACCACCATGTCCCTCCTTATGATTAAACCAATTAGGGAACGTCCTCTAATTAATTACTAATTAACAAATTGCCAAGGAACGTCCTTGGGCCTTAGGCATCAAAACAATTGTTAATTGCATGAAGAGATAGAGAGATCCAATCCTAACTACTCAAACGCATGAGATGTTGCTAGATCATACAATTTCCTTAGTTTTTACACCAAGTGTTCTTATGTTTGAATAATCCAAGCAATCACGGACTTAAAATTATCCAAACTAACAATATATTACCTTGCAATTAAGAATCAAGTGGCCAATTTGATCAAAACAACAAAGCAATAATAGAATCAAGCATGAAATTGTATGAATATTGAACAAACCAAAGACAAACAGTTTATGTTTAGATCTCACAATCCATAAAACAACTTAAGTTTCAACCAATCTTCAACTAGAATAAAAGGTTTCAGCCACTCATGGCTAAAACAAAACAGAAAATAAAGAAAGAGATGAAGAAGAGATGGTGCCACTTGCAATCCCGTAGATGTGTGCAAGGCGGAGTAGAAAAAGCATGGGGAGGCTCCTTATGTGTCTTTTTATATTTGAAAGTGTTGCCTTAAGTCCTTACTTGCTGCCCAAGAAGCTGCTTGCTGCCCAAGTTGTGTCTGAAAAGGAAAGAATCGCGTTGGATGCACTGCAGAAGGAAGGTGGCGTGCGGCAAGCTCTTCAGAGGGAAAGTGAGGCGCGCGCGGATGTTCTTCAGAAGAGGAAAGATATCTGTCCAGTCTTTCCTTTTTAGGTGGAGCCTTCGTTTGAATTTTGAATGCTGAATGCAGAAGAGGCAAGTGCTTCTTCTTGAAATCTTGCTGCCTAAATAGGAAGATATGACTGCTGCAGTGTGTGCACATCTTTGAACAAGGAAAGAAAGATCTGCGATTTGAGTTTCAAATAATCTTCTAACTGAGCTTTCCTTATTTGCTTTTGCTTCTGCATTTTCCTTATTTGAAAACTTTCCTTATTTAAAAACTTTCCTTTTTTGGCACTTTCCATATTTGGCACTTTTTGGCAGTTTTAAGAGCATTTTCTCCAGATTGTCTCTTTACGCCTAATATCTGCAAAACATGATTAAAACCACCAAATTAAGCAGAAAAGATGTAAATAAACATCAAGAACATAATGATAAAATGGACTAAAATATGTTCTATCAACTCACGTGTTTAACTTTCAAGCACTTACTTAGTATCTCAAAAGTGCACTTCAGAATAAAAACTCAATAAGCTAAGCTTGTATGATTCAAATAACAAGTAAAGCAAAGAAAGACCTAACAAAAAAAGATAAGAAACAACACTAGATGCAAACTGATCAAAATGAACAACGGATTGATTTAGCACACAAAAGTAAAACTTCGTGTACTAAGTGTAATTAGATGTTCAACAATGTGCAATTTATCAAACTAAGTGTAAGGAACCAACAAACAAAAAGACATCAAATTGACAAACTAAGAATCAAAATTGACAAGACGGATGTGCTTAACACGAAGTTTTCCCTAAGCATGCGATCCTAGGTTAATTGATGTTAATATTGACTCAACAAAAATAATTCAAAGCAAGCAAACAAAATAGACACTTAAAACAGCAAGTATTAAGTACAACTTTTTTGTGAAAATACTACCCAAATTGACCCTAAACCTACCCCAAACATGTTTTTCGAATCCCAAGCCCAAAAATATGTTCAAGATATATGAAATATGATTTATATCAATAGGTATCAATATCAGAATGAAGTTTTGACAACTGACCCAAAGTTGCAGAAATTCTTTTTCTTTTTTTTCCTTCTTTTTGGTATTTTTTTTATACCGACAGAAGTAAAATACTAAAAATACTATTCCAAAAGTATTAGAATAGGAGCATATGAATTAGGGCAGAAAGCACAAACCAAATCACTAAAGATAGCAATTCCACCTAAATAAGAATTTAGGGTAAAATTCGATTTGAACAGCAACTAAACAATCAATTCGACTCTAATAGTATCCCAAACGGAAAGATCACAAAAAATTAAAGAAAATACACCAAATAATCAAAGGGATATATTCGGCCAATAATGAACAAAATTGAATACAAAGACACAAAGGATAGTTAAGAAATTATTACTAAGCCTAGCTCTGATACTAATTGATGCAGAACCCCAGCCTATTAGAGACTGAAACGACACATACTGATAGTGCGGTTGTCGAAACCGGTCAAAAATAACCTTCTTGGTTATCAACAATTTACAACTGCAGATAGTGGTGAAGGATCGAATCCACAGAGAATTGATTACCTATTTATTTTTCTCAATCAAGACCAAGAGAACTAAGTGAAAGCACAATGGAAAGCAAGTAATCAAAGAGAAATAGAAACAAGTACAAATAAAATAAAAAGGGGGGTTTTGGGATTGATTGGACTAACAACTATGGAAAGCAATTAAAACAACAAGTAATAATAAAAGAGAAAATCAATATGAGAAAAGTCTAGTTGAAGATATGGATCCACCTTGGTTGTTTGGATTGATCATTGAAATATGGTTATCTTGATTGAATCAATAGGTTGGTTATTGGGGTGGAAGACGCTTCTCACCACCATATCTTTCCTTATGAACAAACTGATTAGGGAACGTCCTCTAACCAATTACTAATCAACAAATTGCCAAGGAACGTCCTTGGGCCAAAGGCATCAAAACAATTGCCAATTGCATGAAGAACAAGAAAGATCCAAACCCTAGCTACTCAAACGCATGAGATATTGCTAGATCATACAATTTCTTGGGTTTTTACACCAAGTGTTCTAAGATCATAATATTTCCAGCAATTATGGACTAACAAATATCCTAATCAACAATCAATTAACTTTGCAATCAAGAATCAAGTGGCCAATTTGATCAAAACAACAAAGCAATTATGGAATTCAAGAATCAATTGTATGAATATCAATTAAACCAAAGATAATAAATTCTGTTCATATCTCACAATCCTTTAAACAACCTTAGTTTCAACCAAAATTCAACTAGAGATAAGGGTTTCAGCCACTCATGGCTGAACCAAAATAGAAAATAAAAGAAAAGAAGAAGAAAAGATGAAGAACCAAAGTGTGGGGAGGCTTGGAGAGCCTTGGCCGAACCTTGGAGAGGTTGGGAGATTCAAAATCTGCCTTTCTTATCTTCTTGAAGCCTTTAAATAGATCTTGAGAGGCTCCTTAGGGTTTGGTGGCAGTCCATGAGTCTTTTAGAAGCTGTCCAAAGTGCCCTTGGTCCCATATGTGCCTTCTTTGTGCATGGGTGAAGGCAAAAACGAGATGCATGTGATGGGGGGCAAGTGGGGGCTCTTTGGTCTTTTTAATTGCTGCCCAAGGTCTTCAAGATGTTGCCTTAAGAGTTAAGAGACTGCCCATACACCAATAAGGAAGGTGGAGCCTCCTTTTGAATTTTGAATGTGCATGATACTAAGTGGGAAACATGTGATATTTAGATTTGGCTTCCTTAAATAGCTTGATCTTGAAATCCAATATTTGAATGTGAATCTTGAAGATTTGGTTCTCAAAATACTTCCCTTGTTTGGCTCCTCAAATATGGCAACTTGAGATATGGCTTCTTGAATGAGGAAAGAGAGTGTTGAGAGGGATTTTCGGCTGCCTAAAATGAGTTTCGAAGGCTGGACTTTCGGCTCTGGATGCAAGGTTCGGCGGCCGAAGGTGCCGCCGAAGGTGGTGGAGTTTTGCCTCTGGACTTGACTTTAGGCCGCCGAAAGTGCTTCCGAAAGTGGGTGACTTTCGGCTTCCGAAAGTGCTTCCGAAGGTGCTTCCGAAGGTGGTTGAGTTTCGGCTTCCGAAAGTGCTTCTGAAGGTGCTTCCGAAGGTGGTTGAGTTTCGGCTACTGAAAGTGCTTCCGAAAGTGGCTGTTTTTTGGCATTCTTTGGCACTTTTAAGAGCATTTCCTCCAAATTGTTTCTTCACACCTAATATCTTCAAAACATGATTAAAACCACAAAATTAGGTAAAAAAGATGTAAATAAACATCAAGAACATAAGGATAAATTAGGCTAAAATATGCTTTATCACATACCCTAGTAAAAAGAACTTAGTTCAGAAAATAATTCCCCAATCTAAAGCACCCTTAATTAACATGCAATTAAGAATACTTATAACTGATTGATTTTAAGAGCAGCAAGAATAAGAATCATACAAGTTAGTATCAAACCTTATTCATGATGCAATGTCAAGAACCAAGATCTCTTTTAAGTTCTCAAAGAAGAATTGCGTAAAGCAATTGCATTGAATAATTGATAGTTTGTGTACAATACGAAAAAAGAGATACTTTATATACCCTAGGGCAACTTAGCCTAATTAATAATAATAATAATAATAATAATAAGTAAAAACCTAAATAAAGACCCATGATCTTTTCCACTTCCCACTACTATGCATGGATCCATGAACTATGCCATTATCCACTACTGGATAACTATCCACTACCGGTTAACTACCCACTACTAAATAACTACCTCCTACTAAATTAGTGATGGGAATCTGTTAATGCAAATACAAAATTTGAATCGTCAATAAGGACACATTCGGTCTAATTAACTTGGAATGGCCAGATTGTTCTTTAACTTCAAAATGAACTTGCAAAGTTTCAACATATTCCTTCACAAATCCTTGAAGTGCTTCCTTCAACCTCTTGGATCTCAACCTTGTAATTGGTCCTTGAGGTAATGCTAGCTCATCATTTTTGGTGTTGTTGGTTGTGCTTACATCAAAAGGTAAAAGGGTCTTGATTTCTAACTCTGATTACTCATCCTCTGATGCCACATCTAACTTTGTAAAGTTAGGTAATGCTTCCTCTCTTAATAATGCTCCATGGATTATCGATATAGACACATGACAAGCTCTTATAAAAGCTTTCTCAATTATTTTCCTTCTCTAACCAAAGATAGTGTCAGAATTACTGATGGCTCTTTTACTCCCATATCCGGAATAGGTTCTGTTATTTGCACATCCAATATTAAATTATCATATGTTCTCCATGTTTCTCATTTTTCTGTCAACCTCTTATCTATCAGTGCTATGACCAATGCTCTTAACTGTAAAATTGAATTCTTTTCTGATCATTGTGTTATTCAAGATCTTCACACAAGGAAGAGGATTGGCAATCAGAAAGAGAGGTGATCCTAAATTCTGTGATTCTGAATGATATGGTTCAACTAGAGAGTTTGAGTTCTAGTAGACAGAGGGAGATGTCCAATCAGAAAGAGAGAATTGGTCATTTGGACAATGCATATTTAAGAAGGTATTCGAGGAGAGACAAGGCAAAAGAAGCCATTATGTAGTCTACTCAGAGTCAAGAATCTTCTTCTGGTGAGTTACCCTGTCAAAAATTCTCTTCTGGTGAGTTACCCAGTCAAAAATCTTCTTCTGGTGCGTTACCCACAACTATTGAATGCTTCAATGACTTAGAAAAACCTTGTAACGACCTGAAAACCGGAACGCTACTAGCGCTAGCATTCAAGTCTCTTAAGGTCACGGAAACCCATAGCAAGCCTACTATGCATTATGTGTACCAGATAAAATCCCATATATGATCATGCATCTTCATAAAAATTTAAACTTTTCATATACCAAGCTCGACCTGTTCATTCATCATAAACTGTAAACATAAAACCCACACTAGAGCCCTCATCAAATGCTCTAGTATGGTCAACATCATATACATCAAGCTTGGATTAATATAACTCATCATTAAAAACTATTACATAATAATCATGTTCACAGGGATTTTACAAAAACATAAACTAGGGCAAAGCACAAATCTATCCATTACATATTACATTTCCACTACTATCTATTACATAAACTATACTCGCCTCTAGCCGACTTCCCGAGCTAATCTTGACCCTGCAAACCTGGGGTTAGGGGAAAGGGATAAGCTACAAGAGCCTAGTGACTAGAACCATAAAAACAGTTAAATAAACATATGCTCTCATGAAATGCATCACATCACAAACAATACACATCAAGGATAGACTTGTCACCAGTAACCCTCTGCATATCCAAATAATGCCCGGCCCTCGACAGAGCTCCTCAACACTTCCTCTTAAACATAACATAACATGTCCAACTGTGCCAGGGGCTTAGAATAGGCAAGCCCTGGTCTTTCCCTTACATCGTGCTAGGGGCATAGAATGGGCAAGCCCTAGACTTCCATATCATATCATAGCATATCGTATCGTATCATATCATATCGAGGGCTAGTGGGTCATCCAATATCCATCCACAACAACAGTAAATTATGCAATGCATCATATTCGTGAGTTCTAATGCAAACAAACTATTACATAACATGGAATTCATGATGCATGAACATGCTTAAAAGTTTGATAATCTTTAAAATAATGGATTAGTTTAGTTTTACTCAACTCTGGCTGACGCTCGACTGACAACGACGCAGCTGGCTCACTGGAGGCCTCTACGGTCTCCCTAATTCGATCCTATACAGGTGGATTCAAATAAGGGACCAACATACTCTAAACATCTCCTCAAAAACCCCTTAAAACATCACAAGACATGCATAGAAAACCAGCAAAGGAAGGCTGGGTAGGGGACTTTTGGCGACAGGTTCGGCGCCCGAATGTCCCTACAGATCTGAAAGTCAGGCACTTTCGGGGGCAGGTTCGGCGGCCGAAGGTCTCCACAGATCCGAAAGTCACCAACCTTCAGGGGCAGGTTCAGCGGCCTAACCCTTTCACAGATCCGAAAGTCCATCCTTTCAGGGGGCAGGTTAGGCGGCCAAAGGCTGCCTCCACAGGCAGGTTCGGCGGCCAATGGCAGAACCCGATTCCGTCCTATGCATTTCAGCCTCCAAAACTTCCCAAATCCTCACATCCTTTCCCCAAAACATGCATACACACTCATCAAGCATAAGGGGCATAAAAAAAAAACTAGCCTAACCCCCAACAAACAACAACAAAACATAAAAAGGAGCATACATTCATCAAAACCCAAACTCAAAGCCTATAATCTTAGATCTACCCATATCATGCATATAAATCCTTAAACCTCTTAAAACTTACTTAAAATATAATCAAAAGCCCCTACACCTACCTCTTGAAGATCGAAGGTTGATGTGACCCAAACTTGGTGATGAGGAGGAAAACTGTCTCCGGAGGTCTCCAAGCTTTAAAACTTTATATTCAAGCTTAAAACTTCAGAAACAAACAGAAACCCATGAAAATTTGAAGGAAAAACATAAAATCATCAAAGGGAGGGCAAAAACTCACCTTTGCCCGAAAATGGAGAGAAAACTCGCCCGTTTTCGGACTGGGGGCCTCTTATAGGTGGCTGGCCAAACTAGCTTCGGGGGCCGAAAGAGCTCCCGCGGTTGCACCATTTTCGGCGGCCGAACATGAGGTTCGGCGGCCGAACCTGGGCTTATCCCTCAAAAACATTTTTCTTCATTTTTAAAAAAATTTTAATTAAAAAACTTAGCATTAAAACCATAAAAATCATTTTGTAAAAACATATTTTACCCTTCTAGAGGTCTCGGCATCCGAGAATTCCAGATTCCAACGGAGATTCCATCAAAAGGTTGGAATTTCGACACTAGAGTCTAGCTGGGTATTACATTCTTCCCCCCTTAAGAACATTGATCCCTGAATGTTCTACAAACACGCATGCAAACATAAACATTAAGAAACACAAAAGACATTAAACACTCACCTTAAAAGAGATAAGGGTATTGTTGGAGCATGGACTCTCGGGTCTCCCAGGTGCACTCTTCCATGTTGTGGTGATTCCAAAGGACTTTCACCATCGGATTTCCTTGTTCTTTAGCTTTCTGACTTGTGTGTCTATGATCTATACTGGCTGTTCAACATAGGTGAGATCTCCTGAGATTTCCACCTCTGTTTCATTAAGAACCTTACTCGGATTTGACACGAACTTCCGTAACATGGAAACATGGAAAACCGGATGGATTTTCTCCATTGAAGCAGGTAAATCTAACTTATAGGATACATTCCCAATCCTTTGCAGGATTTCGAAGGGTCCAATGTATCTTGGAGCTAGTTTACCTTTCTTCCCAAAACGAATCACCCCTTTCATAGGAGACACCTTGAGCAATATCCTATCCCCCTCTTGAAACACAACATGCTTCCTACGGACATCTGCACAGCTCTTTTGCCTGCTCACTGCTGTTTTGATTCTTTCTCTAATAATAGGCACTACCCTGCTGGTAATTTCCACTAGCTCTGGCCCTGCCAAGGCCCTCTCTCCTACCTCCTCCCAGCATATGGGTGACCTGCACTTCCTCCCATATAAAGCTTCATAAGGAGCCATCCCGATGCTAGCATGATAGCTATTATTGTAGGAAAACTCCACCAGCGGTAGATGCTACCTCCAAGAACCGCCAAAATCTAGCACACACATTCTCAACATGTCTTCTATGGTTTGGATGGTCCTCTCTGACTGTCCGTTAGTCGGTGGTGAAAGGCAGTGCTAAAGTTCAATCTTGTGCCTATAGCATTCTGCAGACTCCGCCAAAACCTGGAGGTGAACTGGGGTCCCCTATCTGACACAATTGATACTGGGGCCCCATGAAGCCTGACGATCTCTTCCACGTAAACATGTGCCAGCTTGTCCATAGAGTAGCCACTCTTGACAGTGATAAAGTGAGCAGATTTGGTTAGTCTGTCCACTATTACCCATATAGAGTCTAATCTGTTGGACGTTGCTGGTAACCCCACTACGAACTCCATTGCCACATTTTCCCATTTCCACTTTGGAATCGGTAGTGGGTTGAGCATCCTGGCTGGCTTTTGATGCTCTAGCTTCACCCTTTGACAGATCTCACAAGCAGACACAAACTGCGCCACTTCCTTCTTCATAGCTGGCCACCAATAAACTTTCTTTAGATCCTGATACATCTTGGTGGCTCCAGGGTGAACACTATACCTAGCATTATGAGCCTCTCTCATAATATCTCCCTTCAAATTTACGTCATCTGTTACACATAACATGTTCCCATAGCGGAGGATCCCTTTGTTGTCGAATCTAAACTCTTCATTCTTGCCTGACTGAACAATCCTGGCAATTTTCACCAACTCGGGGTCCTCATGCTGTTTCTGCACCACTTGTTCCAGAAACACTGGTGTCACTCTCATCTGAGCCACTAGAGCACCTATACCAGACAACTCTAACTGTAAACCTTCACTGATGAGCTTGTAAAATTCCCTCACCACCGGTCTTCTCTCTACTGTAATATGGGATAAACTACCAAGTGATTTCCGGCTGAGGGCATTTGCCATTACATTAGCCTTACTCGAATGATACTGAATCTTGCAATCATAGTCACTAAGCAGTTCTACCCATCTTCTCTGCCTCAAGTTCAATTCCTTCTATCTCAAGATGTACTGCAAACTTTTATGATCTGTAAAGATCTCACATCTTACCCCATATAGGTAATGCCTCCACATCTTGAGTGCAAATATCACAGCTGCCATCTCTAGATCGTGTGTAGGATAATTTAACTCGTGCTTCTTCAGTTGTCTAGAAGCATAAGCAATTACCCTTTCATTCTGCATCAACACACAACCTAGTCCCACTCGGGACGCATCACAAAACACTGTGAAGTCTTCATTACTCGTAGGCAGAGCTAACACCGGTGCTGACGTCAACCTTCTCTTCAGCTCTTTAAAGCTTTCCTCGCACTGTTCTGACCAAACAAACCTCTGATTCTTTTTGGTCAGCCTGGTCATAGGAGCGGCAATTCTGGAGAAGTCCTGGACAAACCTCCTGTAGTAACCTACCAAACCCAAAAAGCTTTTAATTTCTATTACTGTAGTGGGTCTAGGCCAGTTAGCTACAGCCTCAACTTTCTTGGGATCTACCTCAATTCCCTTTTCTGACACTACATGCCCCAAGAAAGAAATGCTCCTCAACCAGAATTCACACTTAGAGAACTTGGCATACAAACCGTGTTCTCTCAGGGTCTGCAACACTGTCCTCAGATGATGGGCATGCTCCTCTGCATTCTTGGAATACACTAAGATATCGCCAATGAAGACAATAACAAAGTGATCTAGAAACTAACTAAAAACTCTGTTCATGAGGTACATGAATGTTGTAGGGGCATTGGTCAGCCCGAACGGCATCACTAGGAACTCATAATGCCCATATCTGGTCCTGAAAGCTGTCTTTGGCACATCCTCTTCTCTAACCCTCAGCTGGTAGTACCCGGATCTCAAATCTATATTGGAGAAACAACCGGCTCCTGCTAGCTGATCAAATAGATCATCAATCCTGGGTAGCGGATACCTGTTCTTGGTAGTGACCTTGTTCAACTATCTGTAGTCGATACAAAGTCTTAGGGATCCATCCTACTTTTTCACAAATAGGACCGGAGCAGCCCCAAGGTGAGGTACTAGGTTGGATGAAACCCTTATCTACCAACTCTTGCAACTGCTCCTTTAACTCCTTTAGCTCTGTAGGTGCCATCCTGTAGGGAGGGATAGAGATGGGTCTAGTTCCTGGCATCACTTCAATTTCAAACTCTATCTCCCTAGCAGGTGGCAAACCTGGAAGCTCGTCTGGGAAAACATTTAAGAACTCTCTAACTACTGGCACTGAAGCTGGTTCCCTAACCTGACTGTTAAGCTCTCTGATATGAGCAAGAAACCCTTCACAACCCCTCCTAAGCAACCACGAGCCTAAAGGGCTGATATCAAACCTCTAGGCATCCCTACTCTGTCCCCTCTGAAGACTACCTCTGATTTATCCTGATCTCTGAACCTGACTACCTTGTCTCTGCAATCCAAGGTAGCACCATGAGTAGAAAGCCAATCCATCCCTAGAATGACGTCAAAATCGGTCAAATCTAGAACCACAAAGTCAGCTGGAAGGCATCTACCCTCAACAAACACTGGACTGTACCGGCAGACTGACTCTGCCACAAATGGATCACACTTGGGCCCACTGACCCAAAGTGACGCGGAACCCTATGGCACTTAATCCTCAAACCCCGTCGCACCTCTGATATAGATTCCAAGAACGTGGATAAACCACCCTCTATAGCACCCTAAGCTTAGCGAAGCTAGAACACTAATAACGGAAGGATTTTGTAGAACGGATCAGAAGAACGCCACAATCGAAATTGATAAGTTGGTCTGATTCGTGATGCAATCAATGAAAGAAGCAAACTCTCACTCTCTCAAAGAAGGCCGAAATTTGCATAAAGCAAATCTGAATTAAATTTGTCAAAAAAACAAAGAAAGTGTCTGATATAAGAATTTAAGGCCTTATTTATAGTGTAAGGCAAAAACCTAAACCTAGTTGGAAAAGGAAAACAAATACTAAGTCAGAATTCCTATCCCAACAGGGAAACAAGCTAAAATAACAAAAATAACTGCCAAGTCTTTAAAAACCAACCACATTCTCGTATGCCTCAATAGTTCCAGCAGAAACCACAACCTCAGGGACGAAACCACAACCTGCTTGTGGTTCGGGCTGATTCTCCACTATCTTCCTCCATGATGTGCTCCAAAATTAACTTCCACAAAACACAAAAGTATCTTCGGCTAACTGAATGTCGCGAGCGCGACTTTGATAATGGTAGCGAGCGCTACAAATCTTCAATTTGCTTCTGCTTCATCCATGCATACACCCAGCAACGTAATCAGCTTCGAATGACCTTCAAGTTCCTTCTCGCACTTATCCCTAGCAATTTCAGTCATCTCTCTTGTAATAAATTCTTGAATATGCAATCCAAGAGTAACGCCGTACTTCCTTGCTTTATTCCTTGTCAATGGTCCTTGTTGTAGCTCCAAGGGATCCTTGCCTTGCTTCCCATGCTGGTTCACATCATTCTCCCCTTCTTTAAAAAGATTTGTCCTCAAATCTGCATCGTCATAAGGAGACAAATCAGAAACATTAAAAGTGGCACTAACACCATACTCACCAGGCAAGTCAATCTTATAAGCATTGTCATTGATCTTCTCCAAGACTTGAAATGGACCATCACCACGCGCATCCAGCTTATTCTTCCTTTGATGTGGGAACCTCTCCTTGCGAAAATGCACCCAAACCCACTCTCCAGGAGCAAACACCATCTTCTTGCGACCCCTATTCGCAATATCAGCATACGTCTTGTTTTTTTTCTCCATGTTAGCTCGTGCTTTCTCATGCAAAGCTTTCACTTTCTCTTCATCAACTTCTAATCCCTGTGCACTCACAACAAAGCCAAGAAAAACAAGCCTATCCATGCAAAATGTGCATTTCTTAAGCTTGGCATATAAGTTTTCTGTTCTCAAAGCTTCCAACACTATCCTAACATGCTCTAAATGCTCATCTAATGTCTTACTATAGATCAGAATGTCATCAAAATAAACAACAACAAATCTGCCCAAATAAGCTCTCAAAACATGGTTCATTAATCTCATAAATGTACTCGGTGCATTAGACAACCCAAAAGGCATTACTAACCACTCATATAGGCCATATTTTGTTTTAAAAGCTGTTTTCCACTCATCCCCAGGTTTCATACGAATTTGATGATATCCACTCATAAGATCAATTTTAGTAAAATACCTTGCACCATGTAACTCGTCCAACATGTCGTCAAGTCGTGGAATGGGATGTCGATACTTCACCGTGATCTTATTTACAGCCCTACAATCGACACACATCCTCCACGTGCCATCTTTCTTTGGTACCAGCAAAACAGGAACGGCACAAGGGCTTAAGCTCTCTCTAATCAAGCCTTTCTCCAACAGCTCCTCCACTTGTCGTTGCATCTCCTTGGTCTCCATTGGGTTACTTCGATATGCTGGTCTATTTGGAATCGTCGAACCAGGTATGAAGTCGATTTGGTGTTCAACTCCCCTTAATGGCGGTAAACCACTAGGCAGCTCCTCTGGAAACACATCTTGAAAATCCTGCAACATAGACACAAAACTGGAAGGCAAATGGTCAAGTGAAACATCAACATTAGTAAACAAAGTTTCTTTATATCTAATGAGCAATAACGGCTGCTCGTTAGATATTGCAAATTTAAGCTCTCTTGGTTTCGCATAAAAAGTTTGTTTCACCTTTCCTTGGTTTTCTCTCACCAATGGGCCATTTATTTGATTATTTTCTTTTCTGGCCTCCTTTCCCAATTTCTTCTCACATTCACTCTCCTTATCATGTTCTCTCGCACTTCCCTTAATTTTTAAAGTAGCACCCCTTTTGGTTGAATCTTGCTTTGCTTTTTCATGCATCTTCCGATGATCTTCATACACCTCCAACGGTGATAATGGTACAAGAGTAACCAGCTTTCCTTCATAGGTAAATGTGTACCTATTTGAATACCCATCATGCTGCGCCTTCCTATCAAATTGCCATGGTCTTCCTAACAACATATGGCCAGCTTGCATAGGAACTACATCACACAACACTCCATCTTTATACCAGCCTATAGAGAATGGTATCTTCACTTGTTTAGTAACCTTCACCTCTCCACTATCATTAAACCATTGTAGTCGATATGGATGTGGATGTTTTAAACAAGTCAATTTCAGCTTCTCCACCATTGTCTCACTTGCAGCATTGGTGCAACTACCACTGTCAATGATGAGCATACAAACTTTACCCTCAACTAAACATCTAGTATAAAATATGTTATCTCGTTGCTCTAGACCTTCTTCTTTCACTTGCATATTCAAAGCACGCCTAGCAACTAACATATCACCACGTTCAGCAACCAACGCATTCTCAACTTCTTCTTCACACTCATCAACATCATCAAGCATATCATTCATATCATTATTATCACCATCACTATGGTCAGAATCAGAAACTAAACCCCCATCATCAGTAGCAATCATAACTCTCCTATTTGGACATTGAGATGCAATATGCCCATTTCCTAAACATTTGAAACACTTAATATTTCTACTAGGAGTAGTATTAGGAATACCTGACTGCTGCTTATTTGAACCTCCATTCATCCCTTTTCCACTTGTAGGTGGAGGATTGCTCCTTTGGAAGGAATTCTTGAAATCTCCACCTTTTGAGGGCAAATCATTTGAAGACCCCTTAAAGGTTGAACTACTTCCTCCCACATTCTGGAACTTCCCATATTTGGTGGAGCTCTTGTTCTTGATTTTCCTTTCAATCTTCATGGCCTTCTCAACTAACTCTTCCATGGAATTGTAATCATACATTTCCAGCTCACTTGCAATGTTGGAATTTAGACCTCCCAGAAATCTGGACATTAGCCTGTGTTCATCCTCCTCAATGTCAGCCCTGGCCATGGTCATCTCCATCTCCTTGTGGTATTCTTCAACACTCTTACCACCTTGGACCAGTCTTGCCAACCTATTATACAAATCCCTATAGTAATGAGAAGGAACAAACCTTATTCTCATTAAGTCTTTCAAGGCCTCCCACTCCGGCACGGGTCGCAATCCTTTTCCTCTTCTACTAGACTTGAGTTGATCCCACCAGAATGTAGCATATCCCCTAAATTCCACGGCTGCGATATGGGACTTCTTTTCTTCTGAGTAATTATGACACTCAAAAATTTGTTCCACCTTTCGCTCCCATTCAATGTATTCTTCCGCATTGTTATTCCCTTTAAATTCGGGTACCTTCATCTTGATGGAACTAAGGTCATTGTCAGTCACAATTTGGTAGTTTTCAGCCACCTCTTCCTGATCACCTCGACCTCCTCTTGCTGCTCTCCTAATGACCTCCTCTTCGCCTCCCCTTGGTAAGATTCGTTGTGGTAATCTCACTGGAGGTGCGGGCTGTTGTACCCTCTCCCTCATCATTAGATTCATGTTCTCTTGTAGGGTGGCCATCATTCTTGCCATCTCTTCCATCTTCTCATTACTTTGCTGCATATATGTCTCAAAATTGCTAGAAATTGAAGCAACATCTTTACCATTCCCACTAGTCATGACCACAACAGAGAAACTCACAAGAAACAATTAGTAACTGAAAGAAAGAATTCACAAGTGTTTCGCTCTTACCTCACTATTGCTGATTCTTCGATTGCACTTCAGAACCAAGGTTCACTCACCAATCTGCCAAGTACGTTCAAAAAGGTAGGATCCTAATCCCTAGACACCTAGAAGACAACTTGACAAGTATCCGGAGGCAGCACAAGAACGTTTGCACTACACGATTGAAAACTAAGTATCGAAACAAACAAATGATACTCAGCAATGTAATGGAATTTCAACGCTAGCTCAAAAACAAAATAGAAACAAGAGGGCAATAAAATAGACAATTCTGGTCAGAATGTATCAAAACCAACTCGCTCTTGGTAAGCTGATTTATGGACCTAAATCTTCTACCCCAAACGCTGGTTTGAAGACACCCCAAGAATGCTACTATACTATGAAATTTGAAATAAAAGAACAGCAGCCCCTTAATGGTGGAAAAAAAAATCTGAAGCAAAATTTTCACTTAATTGTAACCCACCTAGAACTGATCCTTAATACTTAAATAGCAAGACTAAAAAGAAAATTTTTTTTTGTTGGAGCAATTTTTTTTTTTTTTTTTTTCTCACTATCCCCTTGCTTGGGTCTCAAACAACACCACACGAAATTCTTGAGGGTGTATCAAAAAAAATTCACTAACAGATTCAGTTCGAAGGGAAATAATGGCTGCTAAAAGAAACCGAATTGCCAAATAACAAAATAGCAAGCAACACAATGATTTTGGATGGACAATCCAGGACCTAACAATTGGAATCGAATTGAACAGAAACGAATTGAAGACAATGAACCCTAACGAAATTCGAAACTAAGATACCAAAAAAACGAAAATATAACACAGCCCTAGAAAGACAGATAGATAAAGATTTACCTGTTGTTGGCTCTGATACCAAATGACGCGGAACCCTATGGCACTTAATCCTCAAACCCCGTCGCACCTCTGATATAGATTCCAAGAACGTGGATAAACCACCCTCTATAGCACCCTAAGCTTAGCGAAGCTAGAACACTAATAACGGAAGGATTTTGTAGAACGGATCAGAAGAACGCCACAATCGAAATTGATAAGTTGGTCTGATTCGTGATGCAATCAATGAAAGAAGCAAACTCTCACTCTCTCAAAGAAGGCCGAAATTTGCATAAAGCAAATCTGAATTAAATTTGTCAAAAAAACAAAGAAAGTGTCTGATATAAGAATTTAAGGCCTTATTTATAGTGTAAGGCAAAAACCTAAACCTAGTTGGAAAAGGAAAACAAATACTAAGTCAGAATTCCTATCCCAACAGGGAAACAAGCTAAAATAACAAAAATAACTGCCAAGTCTTTAAAAACCAACCACATTCTCGTATGCCTCAATAGTTCCAGCAGAAACCACAACCTCAGGGACGAAACCACAACCTGCTTGTGGTTCGGGCTGATTCTCCACTATCTTCCTCCATGATGTGCTCCAAAATTAACTTCCACAAAACACAAAAGTATCTTCGGCTAACTGAATGTCGCGAGCGCGACTTTGATAATGGTAGCGAGCGCTACAAATCTTCAATTTGCTTCTGCTTCATCCATGCATACACCCAGCAACGTAATCAGCTTCGAATGACCTTCAAGTTCCTTCTCGCACTTATCCCTAGCAATTTCAGTCATCTCTCTTGTAATAAATTCTTGAATATGCAATCCAAGAGTAACGCCGTACTTCCTTGCTTTATTCCTTGTCAATGGTCCTTGTTGTAGCTCCAAGGGATCCTTGCCTTGCTTCCCATGCTGGTTCACATCACAAAGAGGACACTCTAACCCAGAAATTATCAAACCCAACCTCTCCACGGCTCTCGGAGCAACAAAAGAATGAGAAGCACTAGGGTCTATAAGAGCATACACATCAGAACATCCAATGATGAGATTACCTGACACCATGGTGTTTGACGTGTTAGCCTCCTGCTGTGTCATGGTGAAGATCCGTGCTGGAGCTGATGGACCTTCCCCTCGGGAACCTGCTGAAGAAGAGGCTGTCCCTCTCCCTCGACCTCTGCCCTGAGACATGGTTGGAGCTGCTGGCTGAGCTACACTGCCAGAAGCTGTCTGCTGGGACTGTGCTATCCTGGCTGCATTGGGACACTCACGTGCCATGTGCCCCTCCTGTCCACATTTGAAACATGTTGTAGTCCCCAACCGATAGACTCCCTTGTGCAGCTTACCGCACCTCATACATCCAGAGCTATCTGAACTAGAGCTCGAACCACTACCCATTCCCATACAAGACTTTAACCTGTTCCAGAACTTGTTCTTCTTTGGCTTTTTAGTGGATCTATTCCACCTTTTGCCTTCTGAGGCAGCTGCATTCAGAGAGGAGAGGTCGATATTCCCTGTACTCGGGGTTTTGGAACCCGAGGACTGTGCCACCTTCTGCTTAACTGTCCCCTGAATAATGGCACTAGCCTCCATCTTTCTAGCTGCATCCACTATGGTGTGGAAGCTCTCCCTCTCTGCTGCTAGGATCAGGGAGGAATACCTTGAGTGGAGCCTCATGGTATACGGTATACCTCCGGGCTTTCTTCTGATCCGTATCATATGCCTGTCCCACAAACTGAAGCATCTCTAGGAATTTGTCTATGTACTCATCTACACTCATGTCTTCAGTTTGTCTCAGCTGCTCAAACTCAATCACTTTCAGCTCCCTTGAACTGTCAGGAAAAGCCCATCCTGCAAACTCATTAGCAAACTGCTTCCAGGATAAGCTATCCAATTTCGGGTCCACATAGTTCTTAAACCATTCCTTCGCTTTCTTACATTTTAGAGTGAACCCTGCCATCTGAATGACTCTACTATCACTAGCTCCCAACTCATCAGTTATCATCTTCACCGTCTTGAGATACTCAAATAGATCATCACCCGTTTTAAACTTGGGATCATCCAACTTCAGATAGTCTGTCATTTTCACCTTGCTCCCATCAGATGGGTTGGCTCTAGATGATTGGGTTTCAGGAACCCTTGGTTCTACTGGGGGAGGAGGAGGTGGTGCAGTATTCCCTGGGTTAGGGTTTGCTGGATTTTGGTAGAAAGGTAGGGATGAAAACATGGGATAAGGTGGATATGAGGGGTAAAAGGGAGGATAAGGCATGAATGAAGGATATGGGTTATAGCTAGAGAAATCCGATGTGCCTCCCATCGGATACCCCGGTCCCTGTGGGTAGGGTTGGTACTATGGTGGGTAAGCAAAACCTGAGGCCTGAGTGCCTCCTTGTGATTCTCCCATACCTTCCTCTAACATGCTCACGCCCAAACTACCATCCCTCCTCTGATCATCTTCCACTGATTCCCTCACATCCGCTGACATTCTACCCGGATCAGTTCTCCTCCTATTTACATCAAAAGACCTTCTAGGGTCCCTTGATGTTTCACCTCTGCTGGTTTTACTTAACCTTGCTCTTGGCAGAGCAGGTGGTAGGGCATCCATGCCCTCATTCTCAGGTAGAACTCCAGTCAATCGTGCAGATCGACGAGTGCCTCGCATTCTATTTTCTGAAAAATGACATACAACAAATAAACATCAGCATCATATGGTTCATGCGGATACACATGAACCCACATCATATACATAACATATCATTAATGCACAAGCATATTATCATGGCATTACACATCATCATCAAGACAGGACTCTACATCCTATCCTAGTGGACATGATTTTTCCTATTATGCTTGCCCTTCTATAACATCTATGAGCCCGACACTCTAGGTCTGACCATATGAACCTAGGGCTCAGATACCACTCTCTAACGACCCGGAAATCGGAACGCTACCAGCGCTAGGATTCATGTCGACTTAAGATCGCCGAAACCCGTAGCAAGCCTACTATGCATTTTGTGTACCTCATAAAATCCCAAACATGATCATGCATCTTCATAAAAATTTAAACTTTTCATATACCAAGCTCGACCTGTGCATTCATCATAAACTGTAAACATAAAACCCACACTAGAGCCCTCATCAAATGCTCTAGTATGCTAAACATCATATACATCAAGCTTGGATTAACATAACTCATCATTAAAAACTGTTACATAATAATCATGTTCACAGGGATTTTACAAAAACATAAACTAGGGCAAAGCACAAATATATTCATTACATATTACATGTCCACTACTATCTATTACATAAACTATACTCGCCTCTAGCCGACTTCCCGAGCTAATCTTGACCCTGCAAACCTGGGGTTAGGGCAAAGGGATAAGCTACAAGAGCCTAGTGAGTAGAACCATAAAAAAAGTTAAATAAACATATGCTCTCATGAAATGGATCGCATCACAAACAATACACATCAAGGATGGACTTGTCACCAGTAACCCTCTACATATCCAAATAATGCCCAGCCCTCGACGGAGCTCCTCAGGACTTCCTCTTAAACATAACATAACATGTCCAACTGTGTCAGGGGCTTAGAATGGGCAAGCCCTGGTCTTTTCCTTACATCGTGCTAGGGGCATAGAATAGGCAAACCCTAGACTTCCATATCATATCATATCATATCGTATCGTATCATATCATACTAGTGGGTCATCCAATATCCATCCACAACAATAGTAAATTATGCAGTGCATCATATTCGTGAGTTCTAATGCAAACAACCTATTACATAACATGGCATTCATGATGCATGAACATGCTTAAAAGTTTGATAATCTTTAAAACAATAGATTAGTTTAGTTCTACTCACCTCTGGCTGATGCTCGATTGACAACGACGCAGCTGGCTCACTGGAGGCCTCTACGGTCTCCTAGATCCGATCCTACATAGGTGGATTCAAATGAGGGACCAACATACTCTAAACATCTCCCCAAAAACCCCTTAAAACATCACAAGACATGCATAGAAAACAAGCAAAGGAAGGCTGGGCAGGGGACTTTCGGTGGCAGGTTCGGCGCCTGAATGTCCCTACAGATCCGAAAGATAGGCAGGTTCGACGGCCGAAGGTGTCCACATATCCGAAAGTCACCAACCTTTGGGGGCAGGTTCGGTGGCCTAACTCTTTCACAGATCTGAAAGTCCATCCTTTCAAGGGCAGGTTAGGCGGCCAAAGGCTGCCTCCACAGGTAGGTTCGGCGGCCGAACCTTGCTTCGGCGGCCGAACCTGGGTTCTCTAGAATGGCAGAACCCGATTCCGCCCTATGCATTTCAGCCTCCAAAACTTTCCAAATCCTCACATCCTCTCCCCAAAACATGCATACACACTCATCAAGCATAAGGGGCATAAAAAACACTAGCCTAAACCCTAACAAACAACAACAAAACATAAAAAGGAGCATACATTCATCAAAATCCAAACTCAAAGCCTATAATCTTAGATCTAACCATATCATCCATATAAATCCTTAAACCTCTTAAAACTTACTTAAAATATAATCAAAAGCAAGGGTCTACACCTATCTCTTGAAGATCAAAGGTTGATGTGACCCAAACTTGGAGATGAGGAGGAAAACAGTCTCAGGAGATCTTCAAGCTTTAAAACTTTGGATTCAAGCTGAAAACTTCAGAAACAAACGGAAACCCATGAAAATTTGAAGGAAAAACATAAAATTATTAAAGGGAGGGCAAGAACTCACCTTTGCCCGAAAATGGAGAGAAAAACTCGCCCGTTTTCGTACTGGGGGCCTCTTATAGGTGGCTGACCAGACCACCTTCGGGGGCCGAAAGAGCTCCCGCGGCTGCACCATGTTCGGCAGCCGAACATGAGGTTCGTCGGCCGAACCTGGGCTTATCCCTCAAAAACATTTTTCTTCATTTTTAAAAAAATTTGAATTCAAAAACTTAGCATTAAAACCATAAAAATCATTTTGTAAAAACATATTTTACCCTTCTAGAGGTCCCGACATCTGAGAATTTTGGATTCCAACGGAGATTACATCGGAAGGTTGGAATTCCGACACTGGAGTCTAGCCGGGTATTACAAACCTATTGCACAAAGAAAAGGGGTCAGATCTTGTACTAAACACTCTATTTCTAACTTTATTTCTTATGAATCCTCGTCTCCTTCCTATAGAGCCTTTGTCTTATCCATTTTCTCTGTGTCTATTCCACAGGATTGGAAGAAAGCTTTTGCAGATTCTAAATGGAAGGAAGCAATGATTGAAGAGATGACAACATTGGCTAAAAATGAGACCTGGGAGCTTGTCACTCGCCCACCTAGAAAGAAACACGTTGGCTGTAAATGGGTGTTCATAGTGAAACATAAAACTGATGGCATAATTGAATGGTTTAAGGCTAGATTGGTTGCTAAAGGATTCACGCAAACCTATGGAGTGGATACCAAGAGACATTTACCCCAGTTGCAAAAATGAACTCAATCAAAGTTCTGTTATCTTGCGCAGCCAACTTAGATTGGGACTTGCAACAGTTTGATGTGAAGAATGCTTTCCTTCATAGAGATTTAGAGGAAGAAGTGTTCATGAAAATTCCTCCTGGGTTCGCTGATGAGAAGACACAAGGAAAGGTGTACAGATTAAAAAAAGCTTTGTACGGGCTAAAACAATATTCCAGAGCTTGGTTTGAAAGGTTTAGTAGAGACATGATGTCCTTTGGTTATCAACAAAGCAATGCTAATTACACTCTGTTTATCAAACATCACAAGGGTAAAATCACCCTTCTTATCATGTATGTTGATGATACAGTGGTGATAAGTGATGACAAAGAGGAAATGGCTCAACTAAAGAGGTTGTTGGCCTGGGAATTTGAAATCAAAGATCTAGGAAAACTGCAATATTTCCTAGGTATCAAGGTGGCTAGATCAGAAAAAGGAATTTTCATCTTCCAAAAAAAGTACATTCTAGATCTTTTGGAAGAAATTGTTATGATGGGGTGTAAACCAGCAGAATCCCCCATTGAAAGTAATCACAAGCTGGAGGCAGGAACTGGTGAGTCCATGGATATTGAAAGATACCAGAGATCTGTAGGAAGGTTGATTAATCTCTCACACACTCGACCGGATATAGCCTATGTTGTTAGCTTAGTCAGCCAATTCATGCATGACCCTCGCAAGACTCATATGCAGGCTGTACTTCACATCTTAAGATACCTAAAATCTGCGCTAGGGAAAGGGCTTCTTTACTCCAAACATGGTCACCTCCGAGTTAAAGCTTTTACAGATGCAGATTGGGCAGGATCTCTCTATGACAGGAGATCCACCTCTGGCTACTGCACATTTGTGGGAGGGTACCTTATCACCTGGAGGAGCAAAAAACAAAGTGTTGTTGCTCGGTCAAGTGCTAAAGTAGAATACAGAGCAATGGCTCAAGGTGTGTGTGAACTCTTATGGTTGCAGAAGTTATTGGAGGAGTTGAGGTTGCCCAAGAGAGACAAGATAATTTTGTATTGTGATAATAAAGCTGCTATAAGTATAGTACAAAATCCAGTCCAACATGATCGGATGAAGCACATTAAAATTATTTGGCACTTCATTAAAGAAAAATTAGCAGACGGTGTCTTGAGCCTAGTTCATGTGACTTCTACTGGGAAACTTGCGGATGTGTTTACCAAAGGGTTCAACAACAATATCTACCATAATCTGATTTGCAAGTTTGGTATGTGCGATATCTTTGCACTAACTTGAGGAGAGTGTTGACTTATTTACTGATCCTGATTCTAGGGATATGATTTGATTTGATTAGTATCCTTAATTATCTCTGTAATTATTATTTGATTATTTGCTTCCTGTTTAGATATAATTCTTTGTGTATAAATAGTCATGTAAACCAATTGTAAAGATTAAGAGTGAAATACAAGAATACTCTAAATTTTTCCAAAATTCTTCATGATCTTTTCTGGTGGACATATTTAATTTACAATAATCTATACAAACCCTCCACCCATTTTGGACGCGGGTGGATACTGATTCCCTATCTTCATTTTTTACCACAGTAATGCCTGTTTTCTTAGGGACAACTTGGATTGGGCTCACCCATTTGCTATCGGAAATGGGGTAGATCACACCTGCATCAAGTGATTTCAGAACTTCTTTTTTTACCACCTCCATCGTAGGAGGATTCAGACGACGTTGAGCTTTCCTGGTGGGCTTGCTGTCTTCTTCCAACAAAATTTTGTGCATACATATGGAAGGACTAATTCCCTTTATATCGGCTATAATCCAGTCAATTGCATCTTTGTTTTCTTTTAGGACTCAGATCAGCTCCTCTTCCTCATATGGTGTCAACTTGTTGGAGATAATTACGGGTAGAGAACTTTCTAGCCCAATGTACGCATACTTGAGGTGAACAAGCAATAGTTTCAACTCTAGTTGTGGGGCTTGCACAACAGATGGTAAAATTTTAGAATGAGCAGTAGGTAATTCTAAAGTAGAGACATTACATTTGATTTTATTAGCTTCAAGTTCATGGACAATATCTTTCAGCCTTCCTTGTAAGACAAAGTTAGCACGTATGGCTACCAATTTAGATTTAATCAGGTTCTCATACATAACAGTTGTTAGTTCATCCTCACCTTGCAACTCAAATACTTGCTGGACTAATGGTTTGATGATATCCACTTCACACACATTAGAAAAGTCATTTGGGTATTTCATGTTGCCATATACATTAAATTTTATAATTTTCTCATCGAACTCTATGGTAAGTGTGCCATCAAAAACATCTATTTTTATTCTCGCAGTTGTCAAGAAGGGTCTACCTAATAGAAGATCATATGTATTAGAGGACCTATCATCATCCATATGAACTATGTAAAAATCAGCAGGGAACACTAAATTACCAACTTGTACAAGCACATCCTCTAAAACTCCCTCAGGGTATATAATCGATCTATCAGCCAATTGTATCACCACACCAGTTTCTTTCAAAAGGCCAACATTTAAAGATTGATAAATAGACAATGGCACTACATTTATAGATGCACCTAAGTCACACATTACTTTCTTAACCCCTACTTTGCCAATTTTGATAGGTATAGCGAACATACCTTGGTCCTGTGCATTTAGTAGACATTTTACTTTGAAAAACAATAGATACCTTTTCATCCATGCAAACCTTTTGGTAGCCCACCAGCTTTCTTTTATTTGTGCATAATTCCTTTAAGAATTTTGCATTGTGAGGTACTTGTTTAATTACATCAAATAAAGGTATATTGACTTCTATCTTATGAAATATCTCAAAGATCTCCTTTTATTCTTTTTATCACTTGGATTTAGCTAATCTCTCAAGAAAAGGAGGTTTAATGATTAGAGATTCGGATTGCACATGTAATACTCGGCTAGACTCCGGTATCGGAATTCCTACCGTCCGGTGGAATCTCGGATGTCGGAAGCCTCTAGTAGGGTAAAACCATATTTTTATGAAATGTTTTAATGTGTTTTATGTTTTAAGCATGAAAGAAAATGAGTTTTTTGCATGAAAATAGCATTGGAGGAAAAATCAGGTTCGGCCGCCGAACCTCAAGTTCGGCCGCCGAACATGCATGCGTTGCGGGTGTGCTTTAGGCCCCCGAAAGCATAAGTGAGGGAAGTCCAGGTTCGGCCGCCGAACATGGCATGCATGCGGAGGCACATTCGGCCCCCGAACGTGGTCTGGCCAGCCACTATAAAAGGGTCCTTTAGCCGAAAACGGGCGAGCTTTTTCCCCATTTTCGGCCAAGGTGAGCTCTTCGCCGTCCTTCACCCATCTTTGATGTTTTTCCTCTAAATCTTTCAAGATTTTCATTTGTTTTAACTTTGTTTTGAAGATTAAAGCTTTTGAGCAAAGTTTTGGAGCTTGGAGGTTCAAGAACCCAATCTCTCCCAACTTCGAGTTTAGGTCGTCTCTCTCTGGATCCTCAAGAGGTAAGATCCGATCTTAAGCTCATTGCATGTTTTAAGTAAGTTTTAAGTAGATCTGTGGGATAGAATGCATGTTTAGGTTATGGTTATTTTTTTGGAGTTTATGGGTATAAATGTATGTTCATGAACAATGTGGATGCTTGATGTGTTGTAGATGGGGTTTATGATGATTTGAGGCCCCTAGGAACTTGTATGCTTGTGTTTGTGTGTTGTAGAATAGGTTTGATGCATGTTTGGAAGGTTTGGAGACGAAATGGACAAGAGGAGCCAAGTTTCTGCCCTTTGGCAGAAACCAGGTTCGGCAGCCGAAGGACTTTCGGCCGCCGAACATGGCTGGGGAGGCAGCCTTTCGGCTGCCGAAGCCTGCCCCCGAAAGGAGACTTTCGTCTCTGTCTGGCAGTTTCGACCGCCGAAAGTGCCGCCGAACATGCATGAGTTTCGTCTCTGTCTGGGAGTTTCGGCCGCCGAAGGTGCCGCCGAACCTGCCTGACTTTCGGCTCTGGAAGGACTTTCGGCCGCCGAACCTGCCGCCGAAAGTGCCCTGTCCAGGCCTCCTTTGCATGTTTTTCTATGGTTGATTCATGATGTTTTAGGGGGTTTTTGGGAGTAGTTTATAGTTATGTTCAGGTGTGTTTGGTCCCTCATTTGAGTCCACCTGTGTAGGTTCGGACCCGAGGAACCGAGGACCCCAGCAGTGAGTTCAGCTGCTTCGGTGTTGTCAGAGTCAGCCAGAGGTGAGTGGAACTAAACTTAATCTTTTAAATTAAATGTTTTATCATGTTTCATGCATCATGATTATGCAATAGGATGATTGCATTAGTTTCACGAATATGCCGCATTGCATCGATTTTTGTTGATGTGGGTGAATGTTGGATGACCCAATTAGTCCATGACAGGAAGACCAGGACCCCATTCTATGGCCTGGCACAGAGTAAGGAAAGACCAGGACCCCATTCTACGGCCTGGCACGGTAATAGGACTCGAAGACCAGGAGCCCAGAGGAGGCCTTGGGATAATGGTAAGTAATGTATGTATGACAGGAAGACCAGGACCCCATGCTACGGCCTGGCACAGAGTTAGCTTGGACTAATTGGTGACAAGTTCACCCAACCCTTATGTGAATTGTCTGTGTTATGATGCATTTCATTGGAGCATAGTGTTAATATATTTTTATGGTTCTACTCACTGGGCTTTTAGCTCACCCCTCTCCCTTTACCCCCAGGCTTGCAGGTACAGGATAGAAGAGGAGGTCAGTTAGAGTAAAGATTGTTTATGTAATAGATAGAATGTGGACATGACAAATCATAGAACGATGTAATGTAAAAGTACAGTATAGTTATGTAATGAGATGATGTTTATGGATGTTAGAGATGTGCTTGACCATAGATTGTTGTATCCCTTTCTATACATGATCGTAGAGATTTTTATGATGTTTATGTAAACCAACTCAACATATGTTATGTCACCCATTTGGGGGCACTGATGAGATCCCACAGAGGGATCAATGTTTATGAGTTATGTTATATACAGTGCATGCACAGGTTGAGTATGGTTGATGTATATGGAAAGAAAAGTTTTAATTTTTATGTATGCTATTGATCATGTATGGGATTATACAGGTTTACAGGTTAGATGTCAGGCTTGCTACGGGTCTCGGCGGCCTTAAGCCGATCTGGATCCTAGCGCCGGTAGCGGTCCGATTTTTGGGTCGTTACAGCACAGGTGCTAAAGCTGATTTGTCCTGTTCAGGTACAGTCATCTCAGTTTCCAAGTCTATACGCTATCGTGCCCACGACTTACTTGACGAGGATTATCGTGCCCATAACTTACCTGATGAGGATCATCCTGCAGTTCATTTGAGTGTAATGGCACTGGCATTCTGCTTGGGGTTCACTATGGCATGAGAGGGTAGTTTACCTTGATTTTCTAGTTTGTTCATTGATACTGCCAATTGACTTATTTGTATTTCCAGATTGCAAATACTCGTCTGGGTCTCATTGTTGATATTGTTAAGTGTTAGTTGCCAAATTTTTAACAATATCTTCCAAGGATAAACCTAAATTGGATGAAATTGTTTAGGCTGATAGCTTTGAAAATTTTGTTGTTTATAGCTAAAATTCAGATGGTTTCGCCATCCTGGACTACACGTATTTGAGAAGGGATCATACTTTGTTTGTGGAGGACCTAGTAACTCATTGACAGCATTCACATGCTGGTCATCCTCTTGAAGTGATGGGCACATATTAGTGGGATGACCCGTATTAGCGCAAATTCCACAAGTTTTGGCTTGTTGTGCCTTGTCTGCAACAAAATTTTCAACTAAAATAGTTAGATGAGAAAGTCTAGATTCAACAAAATAATTACTTACCTCATAAACTCTCCTATGAGAGCCTTGTATAGGTACAAATTGTTATGAATTTACTGCCATCGTAGATATCAATTCCCTAGCCTCTCGGGGTGTTCTTTTGCATATCGCACCTCCACTTGCAGCATCTATCATACGTCTTTCCATGGTTGTGAGTCCCTTATAAAAATGGAGCATGAGTTGTTTATCTGAAATGTCATACCTAAGGTAGCTTGCACATAGACGTTTAAATCTCTCCTAATAGTCATGGAAAGTTTCTGTTTCCTTTTGCTTAATTCCTGATATTTCCCTTCTAATTGTAGATGCTCTAGAAGTGGGAAAGAATTAGTTCAAAAATAATTTTATCATTTCTCCCCATGTAGTGACTAAACCTAGAGGTAGGTAGTACAACCAATCTTTTGCATTATCAGCTAGAGAAAAAGAAAATGCCCTTGGCTTGATTTGTTCTTCTATAATTCCTTGTGGTCTCATGCTGGAGCATACCATTTGAATTCTTTCAAATTTCTATGAGGATCTTCCCTTTCAATTCCCCTAAAGGTAGGGAGGAGATTAATTAATCCTGACTTTAGCTGAATTGGTGCATTTAGTGCAGAATAGACGATGCAAAGGGGTTGAGGGTCATCCACATTGTCAACATATTGTATTGCTTGTTCTTTAGCCATTTTCTCTTTCACGTAAGATTCACCAGAAGTATCGTCTATTTCAGATGCTATTTTCTCTATGCCCACAACCTATTCGTCGGTAGCAACCTGTTCTTTGACTACGATCTCATCTTCAATAGCAGAAACCTGTGCTTCAATAGTGACTTGTCCCTCAATTGTAACGACCCGAAAATCGGACCGCTACCGACGCTAGGATCCGGGTCGACTTAAGGCCGCCGGGACCCGTAGCAAGCCTAACATGCCTCCTGTGAACCTGCTTAGTCCCATACATGATCAACAATATACATAAAAATTAAAACTTTTCTTTCCATAATCATCAACCAAACTCAACCTGAGCATAAACATAAACATAACTTTGATCCCTCTGTGGGATCTCATCTGTGCCCTCAATGGGAAACATACATCTGTTGAGTTGGTTTACATAAACATCAACAAAATCTCTAAGATCATGTATAAAAGGGATACAACAATCTATGGTCAAGCACATACTAACACCCATAAAACTCATTACATAACTATACTGTACTTTTACATTACAATTTGATCATCTCCCTTGCTAGCTATTACATAAGCATGACTTCTTTACTCTATCCGGACTCCCGCACTATATCCTGTACCTGTAAGCCTGGGGGAAAAGGGAGAGGGGTGAGCTAAAAGCCCAGTGAGTAGAGCTAGTAAAAACACAGTAACACTATGCTCAAATGGAATGCATCATAACACAGACAATTCACATAAGGGTTGGGTGAACTTGTCACCAAATAGTCCAAGTTAACTCTGTGCCAGGCCGTAGCATGGGGTCCTGGTCTTCCTGTCATACATACATTACTTACCATTTTCCCAGGGCCTCCTCTGGGCTCCTGGTCTTCGAGTCCCATAACTGTACCTTACTCTGTGCCAGGCCTGTAGACTGGGGCCTGGACTTGCATACTCTGTGCCTGTTGGACCTGCTAGACATTGCCCTAGGCAATGCTGGAGGACGGGCGCTCATGCCCTCATCCTCAGGTGGTACTCCAGTCAATCTTGCTGATCGACGAGTTCCTCTCATCCTGTTTTCTGAAAAACAGTACACATCACAAGCAACATTAGCATCATATGGTTCATGTGGGCACACATGAACCCTCATCACATACATCACATAACATAACATATCATTAATGCACATGCATAAAGTCATGGCATTTCACATCATCATGCAAGACAGGACTCCACATCCTATCCTAGTGGACATGATCTTTTCCTACTGTGCTTGACCTTCTATAACCTCTATGAGCCCGACACTCTAGGTCCGACCATATGAACCTAGGGCTCTGATACCATTCTGACCTCTGAACCTGACTACCTTGTCCCTGCAGTCCAAGGTAGCACCATGGGTAGATAACCAGTCCATCCCTAGAATGACGTCAAAGTCTGTCAAATCTAGAACCACAAGGTCGGCGGACATGCATCTCCCCTCAACAAAAACTGGACTACACTGACAGACTGACTCTGCCACTGATGGATCACACTTGGGTCCACTGACCCAGAGAGGACACTCTAATGCAGAGATCATCAACCCCAACCTCTGGACGGCTCGCGGAGCAATAAATGAATGAGATGCACCAGGGTCCATCAAGGCATATACATCTGACCGCTACCTCAATAGTGAGCTGCACCTAATCGCTGGACAATAAGAGGTCTTTATTCCGCTGTTTGACCTCTTTTCTCAGTTTTTTTACAGTTTTCTAAATTTCTGGATTGAACTCGAGTTTGCCTACAAGATTAGAACATTTCATTCAAAAAGAATTAATAAAAAAATTTAGAACCAGTTCCCGGCAACGGCGTTAAAATTTATTGGGCATCAAAACCACCAAAAATAAATTCCTACTTTAAAATAAAACATGTGATAATGGTAAGTATGATTGATCCCACAGAGACTGGTAAGTAAATTAATTGTATTGAATGAATAAAAATAAAATAAAATAAAATGGGGGGAGGTTTTGAATGTAGAAAAATAAATAAAATCAATTCAAAAAAAGAAGGAATTAAATTGAAGAGAAAGAATTAAGATGATAACATTCAGTTAAAGGAATAATTTTAGTTTCAGTTTTTGTTGGTTGATCACAGATATAAAATAATCTCAATTTAATTATTAATAAACCAGTTATACTTATCGAAGACGCTTCTGGTATCCAATCCTTTCTTAGATTTAAAACTAGTTAAGAAACGCTCGTTAACTAGCTCTAACTCTTAGACAACCGTTGGAGACGCTACTAGAATTTAATCCAATTATTGCATTAAGAATTAAAAGAACCTGATTCTAACTAATAAATGTGAGACGCTCGGTTCATTTAAGTTAAATTATACTATTCTTTAGGAAGGTCTTTCGCAATCTAATTCACTACTTATTTCAATTTAACTAAATAATTACGGATTTAATTAACCTGAATAGCAATATCATTCTGTCAATTGAGTAATGGCGCCTTAATATAACAACCAAATAGAATAATAGTAAGTAATAAACACAGGAATAATATAAATACCAAGAATAATTGAATAAATAATAGAATCATGTAAATCTCACAACCAATTGAACTAAAACTTTAATTATCCTTTAACTGAAAAGAATAAACTTAACCACACATGTTCATGGCTGAGAATGGGAGACGAAAGATGAGATCAGATCCCCGATATATCAGAATGTCCTCTTTTTATAGTGCTAAGAGTCCTAATTTAACTTAAATACAAGTAGCTAAAATCAAAGTTGAGTATATCTTGGCAGATGAAAGTTATCTGTTTGTTTCTCGGATTTGAAAATGGACACTGTTCATCAAGTATGTTATGCCCATACATAGTCCATAACACAACTCGTCTGGAAATTAGAGTTCAAGTATGACTATGTTCCTTATCCTTTTATGAATTTGGTTATGACCACATTTGATCTCAAAATGTAGAGTCCAAATTGGATTTTTCGCTTGTTATTCTCTAATCCTACCAAGATAACAAAATTTAAACAAATGAACCTGTTTTAAACAAAATTAAACTCAATATCTAAGTATTTTAGAATATCAAAACTACATAATTGTGCATATTATCATTCTTTCAAAAGAAAATTATTTTCTAGAAAGATTGCATGTTTTGAGATAAATACTTTTTCTCAATGGGATGATAGAAGTAATATCCAATAGTTTTTATTAGATATCCCACAAAATCACATTTATCTAACTTAGCACCGAGCTTATCAGATATCAGACGCTTCACATAAGCATCGCATCTCTAAATCTTAATGTGGGATAAGGCTAATTTTTGTTAGTTCACATCTCATTTGGATCTTATCAATAGATTTGGATGGAACTCTATTAAGAAGGTATATTGTACTTTGCAAGGCATATCGCCAAAGGGATAGAGGTAAGTCTGCAAGACTCATCATAGACTGCACCTGTAACGACCCCAAAATGGACCGTCACCGGCGTTAGGATTCAGGTCGGCTTAAGGCCGCCAGAACCCGTAGCAAGCCTATTATACTCTCTGTGTACCTCTATATCTCATACATGATCATACATTTTCTGTGAAAATAAAAACTCTTTTCAGAACCAAGGCTTAACCTGTGCATGCACTATCTCCGTACTCTGTACTCTGTACTCTGTACCCCTGACTAGAGTTTGCTCTAGATGGGTTAACTCATACCTGTTAAGCCTGGTTTTTCACATACTCTGTAAAACATATACATATACAGATCATGTACATAACAAAAGATTTACAACACACACATCACTAAGTCAAGCACAATTCTAACTTTATACACAACTGTTACATCTCTTTACTATTACATGTCCACTATATTCTATTACACAGCTCTTCTCTTTTTCTGCACTCTGCTGGACTTCCCCTGTACACTGAACCTGCAAGACTGGGGTTAAGGGAGTGGGATGAGCTCTATAGCCCAGTGAGTAGAACAGTAAAATAGTCATTCACACATGCTCTGATGGAATGCATCAAACCACAGACAATCCACATCAAGGGTAAACCTGTCACCACATAGTCCCGGTAACTCTGCCGTGCCAGGGCGTAGAATCGAGCACCTGGTCTTCCTGTCATATATGTATATGTGTATATAACACCTCTGTACTTACCATTGCCAGGGCGTAGTCAAAGGCTCCTGGACTTTGCTATACTTGCCAGGGCGTAGTCAAAGGCTCCTGGACTTCTCTATACCTGCCAGGGCGTAGTCAAAGGCTCCTAGACTTCTCTCAGAGACTATTGGATCATTCAGTATTCACCCACATCAATAAATAACTATGCAATGCACCATATTCGTGGATTCTAATGCAAACAACCTACTGTATACTCATGATGCATGAACTATGCTACAAGCATTTCATTTCTCAATTAAAAACATTAAGTTTAGTTCCACTCACCTCTGGCTAGCTGGACTGACTCTGCAGGCTCTGACAAACTCTGGCGCAGTACTCACTGCTGCTCTCTCTGGTTCCTCTGGTCTGTGGAGGCACAGAGAAACTCAAATGAGGGACCAAACTAGATTATGAACAACTCTATTAAACTCCCCAAGAATCCCCTTAAATTTACTCAAACATCCATGCAAAGCATGCAAGAGAAGGCTGGACAGAATACGTTCGGCGGCAGGTTCGGCAGCCGAAAGTCCTCTCCAGAGACGAAACTCATGCATCTTCGGCGGCCGAATCTCTACTTTCGGCAGCCGAACCCTTTCGGGGGCAAGTTTCGGAGGCTGAAAAGCACTCCAGAGACGAAAGTCTCTAACCTTCGGCGGCACCTTCGGCGGCCGAACTCCCCTCCAGAGCCGAAAGTCCAAAAGCTCGGGGGCAAGCTTGGGCAACCGAAGCCACCTCCTCATGGGTTCGGCGGCCCAACCTGAGTTCATCCGCAAGGCAGAAACTTGCTCTGCCTCTCACCAAAAGCACAAAACTCTCTCAAACTCAAACACCTCAATTCCTCAGCTTGCATACACCCAAGTATATGCTCAAAGGGGTCAGAAACTACCTTAAAACCCCAAATACACAAGACATACAACACATATACAAGTTTTTCTCACAAAATCACCAAAACCTCAAAAATAACCCTATTCATGCAACTCTCTCCCATAACCTCATAAAACCTTTAGAAAACATAAAAATAGGCTCAGGATCTTCACTTACCTCTTGAAACCAAGAAGATGAACGATCCTAACGTGAAGTTTTGGAGCAACTCTCCTTCAAACTCTCCAAACTTCAAAATTCAAGTTTCTAACTCAAAACCTTCAAATAAACATAAAAATCAATCAAATCTTTGCATGATTTAATGAAAACATGAAGAAAACTCTACAAAGGATAGGGTCTCACCTCAGCAAGTCAAAGAAACGGTGATCTTATCGTTTCAACCGACTGAGGGCCTTTTATAGGTGGCTGGCCAGACCACCTTCAGTAGCCTTTTGTGAAACCGAAAGCCATGCATGTTCGACGGCCGAACCTCAACTTCGGCGGCCGAACCTGGCTTTTCTGCCTTGGTTCATTTCACTCAAAAACTCATTTCCTTATGCTTTAAAACTATGAACCATACCAAAACCTTTTAGCAAAACATAATTCTAACCCTTCTAGAGACTTTCGGCAACCGGAACTCCATCGGAAAGTAGAATTCCGATGCCAGACTCTAGCCGGGTATTACATTCTCCCCCCCTTAAGAACATTCGTCCTCGAATGTTCCGAAAACAAACAACTAACACATAAAAAGGAGGAAACTAACCTCAAAAAAAATATGGATACTGCTGAAGTATAGACTCCCGCGTCTCCCAGGTGCATTCTTCTAGATTATGGTGGTTCCACAGAACTTTCACCATCGGAATCTCTTTGTTCCTTAGCTGTCTGATCTGCGTGTCCAGAATCCGTACTGGCTGCTCTATATAAGTGAGATCCTCTAGAATCTCCACATCAGGCTCACTCAAAACCTGACTAGGATCTGACACAAACTGCCGTAGCATAGAAACATGAAATACCAGGTGAATTCTCTCCATAGAAGCAGGTAAATCCAGCTTATACGACACATTTCCGATCCTCTGTAAAATCTCAAAGGGTCCAATGTATCGTGGGGCTAACTTACCTTTTCTTCCAAAACGAACCACTCCTTTCATTGGAGACACCTTCAGCAATACCATACTACCCTCCTGAAACTCTAACTGCTTTCTGCGAATGTCTGCATAACTTTTCTGTTTGCTCTGAGCTGTTCTGATTCTCTCTCTGATCATGGGCACCACTCTACTGGTAATCTCTACTAACTCTGGCCCTGCAAGAGCCTTCTCTCCTATTTCTTCCCAGCAAACAGGGAATCTGCACGTCCTCCCATACAAAGCTTCATAAGGAGCCATCCCTATCTAGCATGATGGCTGTTATTGTAGGCAAACTCCACCAAAGGTAGATGCTGCCTCCAAGAACTGCCAAAGTCTAACACACACAGTCGAAGCATATCCTCTATGGTCTGGATGGTCCTCTCTGACTGTCGTTACAACCCCAAAATGGACCGTCACCGGCGCTAGGATTCAGGTCGGCTTAAGGCCGCCAGAACCCGTAGCAAGCCTGCTATACTCTCTGTGTACCTGTAAAACGCATACATGATCATACATTTTCTATGAAAAATAAAAACTCTTTTCTCTGTACCAAGGCTTAACCTGTGCATGCACTATCTCTGTACTCTGTACTCTGTACTCTGTACTCTGTACCCCTGACTAGAGCTTGCTCTAGATGGATTATCTCATACCTGTTAAGCCTGGCTTTTCACATACAGTAAAACATATACACAGATCATGTTATAACAAACAGCACTAAGTCAAGCACATTGCTAACTTTATACATAACTATTACATCTCTTTCATGGTACATGTCCACTCTACACTAGTACAATTCTCTTTACTCTTTACTCTTTTGGCACTCTACTGATCTCCTCTCTACCCTGTACACTGAACCTGCAAAACTGGGGTTAAGGGAGTGGGATGAGCTCTATAGCCCAGTGAGTAGAACAGGAAAACATCTCATTAAAATATGATCTCATGGAATGCGTCATAACACAGACAAATCACATCAAGAGTAAACCTGTCACCACATAGTCCCAGTAACTCTGTGCCAGGGCGTAGAATCGAGCACCTGGTCTTCCTGTCATATATGTATATGTGTATATAACACCTCTGTACATACCATTGCCAGGGCGTAGTCAAAGGCTCCTGGTCTTTACTATAACTGCCAGGGCGTAGTCAAAGGCTCCTGGACTTCCTGTCTAAGACTATTGGATCATTCAGCATTTACCCATATCAACAAATAACTATGCAATGCAACATATTCGTGGATACTAATGCCATCAACCTATTGCATAAGCATGATGCATGAGATATGCTAAAACATTCCCTTGTTCTATTAAAAGAGTTAAGTTTAGTTCCACTCACCTCTGGCTATCTGGACTGACTGACTCTGCAGGCTCTGAACACTCTGGAGCAGTACTCACTGCTGCTCTCTCTGGTTCCTCTGGTCTGTACCTATACAGATGGACTCAAATGAGGGACCAAAGTAACTCAAGAACCACTCTAGTAAACTCCCCAAGAATCCCCTTAAACTCACTCAAACATCCATGCAAAGTATGCAAAGGAAAGCTGGACAGGATACTTTCGGCGGCAGGTTCGGCGGCCGAAAGTCCTCTCCAGAGACGAAACTCAAGCACCTTCGGCGGCCGAACTTCCACTTTTGGCTGCCGAACCCTTTCGGGGGCAAGTTTCGGAGGCTGAAAGGCACTCCAGAGATGAAAGTCTCTAACCTTCGGCGGCCGAACTTCCCTCCAGAGCCGAAAGTCCAAAAGCTCGGGGGCAAGTTTGGGCAGCCGAAGCCACCTCCTCTCTTCTCCTCAGGGGTTCGGCGGCCGAATGTACCTTCGGCTGCCGAACCTGAGTTCATCAGCAGGGCAAAAACTTGCCCTGCCTCTCGCTCAATGTACAAAACTCACTCCACCTCAAACACTTCAATACTTCCACTTGCATACACTCATGTATATGCTCAAAGGGGTCAGCAACTACCTTAAAACCCCACACACACAACAAAAACAACACAGAAACAAGCTCTATGCACAAAATCATCAAAAACTCACAACTAACCCTATTCATGCAACTCTCTCCATAAACCCCATAAAACCTTCAGAAAACATAAAAACAAGCTCAGGATCTTCACTTACCTCGTGAAAACAAGTAGATGAATGATCCTAACGTGGAGGTTGGGAACAACTTTCCTTCAAACTCTCCAAACTTCACAACTTTGAGTTTTTAGCTTAAAACCTTCAAAATACCATAAAAACTAATCAAATCTTTGCATGATTTAATGAAAACATGAAAGAATACTCACAAAGGACAGAGTTTCACCTCAGCAAGTGAAAGAAACGGTGCTCTTACCGCTTCAACCGACTGAGGGCCATTTATAGGTGGCTGGCCAGACCACTTTCGGCGGCCACACGTGAAACCGAAAGCCATGAATGTTCGGCAGCCGAACCTCAACTTCAGCGGCCGAACCTGGCTTTTCTGCCTTGGTTCATTTCATTCAAAAACTCATTTCCTTATACTTTAACACTATAAAACATACCAAAAACATGTTAGAAAAACATCACTCTAACCCTCTAGAGACGTCCGACATCCAAAACTCCATCGGAAAGTCGACTTCCGACTCCGGACTCTAGCCGGGTATTACATTCTCCCCCACTTAAGAACATTCATCCTCGAATGTCCTAAAACAAACAATAAACATATAACAAGGAGGAAACTAACCTCAAAATAAATATGGATACTGCTGGAGCATCGACTCCCGCGTCTCCCAGGTGCATTCTTCGAGATTATGGTGGTTCCACATAACTTTCACCATCGGAATTTCCTTGTTCCTTAGCTGTCTGATCTGTGTGTCCAGAATCCGCACTGGCTGCTCTATATAGGTGAGATCTGTAAAAATCTCCACCTCAGGCTCACTCAGAACTTGTTTCGGATCTGACACAAACTGCCGTAGCATAGACACATGAAATACCGGGTGAATTCTCGCCATAGAAGCAGGTAAATCCAGTTTATACGACACATTTCCGATCCTCTGCAAAATCTCAAAGGGTCCAATGTATCGTGGGGCTAACTTACCCTTCTTTCCAAAACGAACCACGCCTTTCATTGGAGACACTTTAAGCAATACCCAATTACCCTCTTGGAACTCTAACTGCTTTCTGCGAACGTCTGCATAACTTTTCTGTCTACTCTGCGCTGTTCTGATTCTCTCTCTGATCATGGGCACCACTCTACTGGTAATCTCTACTAACTCTAGCCCTGCAAGAGCCTTTTCTCCTATCTCTTCCCAGCAAACAGGGGATCTGCACTTCCTCCCATACAAAGCTTCATAAGGAGCCATCCCTATGCTAGCATGATGGCTGTTATTGTAGGCAAACTCCACCAACGGTAGATGCTGCCGCCAAGAACCGCCAAAGTCTAACACACACAATCGAAGCATATCTTCTATGGTCTGGATGGTCCTCTCTGACTGTCCATCAGTCTGTGGGTGGAAAGCAGTGCTAAAATCCAATCTCGTGCCCATCGCACTCTGCAGACTTCGCCAAAATCTGGAGGTGAACTGAGGTCCTCTGTCTGAAACTATAGACACTGGAACTCCATGTAATCTCACGATCTCATCCAGATAGACCTGTGCCAACTTATCCACAGAATAGTTACTCCGTACTGGAAGAAAATGAGCAGATTTCGTGAGTCTGTCCACAATCACCCATATAGAGTCTATCCTGTTGGACGTTGCTGGTAAACCCACTACAAAAATCCATGGCTATGTTCTCCCATTTCCACTCTGGAATCGGCAATGGGTTAAGCATTCCAGCTGGTTTCTGATGCTCTAGTTTCACCCTCTGGCAAACCTCACAGGCTGTCACAAACTGCGCCACGTCTTTCTTCATGGCTGGCCACCAATAGACCCTTTTCAGATCCTGATACATCTTGGTGGCTCCTGGGTGAACACTATACCTCGCATTATGAGCTTCCCTCATAATGTCTTCTTTCACACTACTCCTATCTGGTACACAAAGTCGACTCCCATAACGGAGGATCCCTTTGTTGTCAAATCTGAACTCTGCATTGTTGCCTGACTGAACAGTCCTGGCAATTTTCATCAACTCTGGGTCCTCGTGCTGTCTCTGAGCTATCTGCTCCAGAAACACAGGTGTCACTCTCATCTGTGCTATTAACGCACCTGTAGCAGACAACTCTAACTGTAACCCTTCTTCTAAGAGCTTGTAAAGCTCCATTACAACTGGTCTCCGCTCGGCTACTATATGGGATAAACTGCCTAGTGACTTCCGGCTTTGGGCGTCTGCCACAACATTCGCCTTACCCGGATGATACTGGATCGTACAATCATAATCACTGAGCAATTCTACCCATCTTCTCTGCCTCAAATTCAGCTCTCTCTGACTCAAGATGTACTGTAAACTCTTATGATCGGTGAAGATCTCGCATTTAACTCCGTAGAGATAATGCCGCCACATCTTAAGTGCAAAGATAACTGCTGCCATCTCTAGGTCATGGGTAGGGTAATTCAACTCGTGCTTCTTCAACTGTCTAGAAGCATAAGCTATCACCCTATCACTCTGCATCAAAACACAGCCCAATCCCACTCGAGATGCATCACAGAACACTGTGAAGTCCTCATTACTGACAGGCAGAGCTAAAACTGGGGCTGTTGTCAATCTCCTCTTGAGCTCCTCAAAGCTCTCTTCACACTGGTCTGACCAGACAAACTTCTGGTTCTTCTGAGTCAGTTTGGTCATAGGAGCTGCTATCTTTGAGAAATTCTGAACGAACCTCCTGTAGTAACCTGCTAGTCCCAGAAAGCTTTTAATCTCAGTCACTATAGTGGGTCTGGGCCAGTTAGCTACAGCTTCTATCTTCTTGGGGTCTACCTCAATACCCTCTGCTGATACCACATGTCCCAAGAAGGAAATGCTCCTCAACCAAAACTCACACTCAAGAACTTGGCATACAAACCATGCTCTCTCAATGTCTGCAGAACTATCCTCAGATGCTGGGCATGCTCCTCTGCATCTCTGGAATACACTAATATATCATCGATAAAAACAATGACAAAGTGATCCAGAAACTCACTGAACACTCTGTGCATGAGATCCATGAATGCTGCAGGGGCGTTAGTCAACCCGAACGGCATCACTAAGAACTCATAATGCCCATATCTGGTTCTGAAAGCTGTCTTAGGCACATCTGCCTCTCTGACTTTCAACTGATGATACCCGGATCTCAGATCTATTTTCGAGAAACAACCTGCTCCAGCTAGCTGGTCAAATAGATCATCAATCCGAGGTAGCGGATACCTATTCTTGGTAGTGACCTTGTTCAACTGTCTGTAGTCGATACAAAGTCTAAGGGATCCATCCTTCTTTCTGACAAAGAGCACTGGAGCACCCCAAGGTGAGGTAATAGGGCGGATGAAACCCTTATCTACCAAGTCCTGCAACTGTTCTTTCAACTCTTTTAACTCTGCTGGCGCCATCCTGTAGGGAGGAATAGAGATAGGTCTAGTATCAGGCAGCAATTCTATTTCAAGCTCTATCTCCCTACCAGGTGGTAGTCCTGGAAGTTCGTCTGGGAAAACATCAAGAAACTCGCAGACTACTGGTACCGTGGCTGGTTCCCTCACCTGACTGTCTAGCTCTCTCACATGAGCTAGAAACCCCTGACAACCCCTCCTAAGCAAACGACGAGCCTGAAGGGCTGAAATCAAACCTCTGGGTGTACCTCTCCTGTCTCTTCTGAAGACACACTCTGACCCATCCTGGTCTCTGAGCCTAACTAGCTTCTCTCTACAGTCCAAAGTAGCACTATATGCAGATAGCCAATCCATCCCTAGAATGACATCAAAATCTGTCAAGTCTAGAACCACAAGGTCAGCTAGAAGGCATCTACGCTCTATGAACACTGGACTGAAACGACAGACTGACACTGCCACTGATGGGTCACATTTAGGTCCACTGACCCAGAGAGGATACGCTAACTCAGAACTGATCAAACCCAATCTCTCTATGGCTCTCGATGCAATAAAGGAATGAGAAGCACCGGGGTCCATCAAAGCATACACATCTGAACACCCAATGATGAGATTACCTGACACCACTGTGTTCGACGTGTTAGCCTCCTCCTGTGTCACAGTGAAAATCCGTGCTAGGGCTACCGGATTTCCACCTCGGGAACCTGCTGCTGAAGTAGAGGCTGCCCCTCTCCCTCTACCTCTGCCACTACTCTGAGGCATGACTGGAGCTGCTGGCTGCACCACACTGCCTGAACTCATCTGCTGGGATGGTGCAAAAGTCACCTGAGGACAATCCCGAGCAATATGCCCTTCCTGTCCACATCTAAAACAAGCTGTCGATCCCAACCGACAAACGCCTCCATGTGGTTTTCCGCATCTTCGACATACTGGAGCTGTGCCAGAGCTTGAACCACTACCTAGTCCCAGACCTGACTTGACTTTATTCCAGAACTTACTCTTTGTTCCTTTTGCTCTATCCCATCTCTTGCTGCCTGAGGGTGCTGAACTGGGGGCCTTCGAACCTGAAGCCTGTGCCTTTGACTGTTTCTGAATATTGGCACTAGCTTCCATTTTCCTGGCTGCGTCCACTATAGTGTGGAAACTCTCCTTTTCTGCTGGAAGAATCAAGGAAGAATACCTGGGATGCAATCTCATAGTATATCTCCTTGCCTTCTTCTGATCAGTATCATAGGCTTGACCCACATACTGAAGCAAATCCAGGAACTTATCTGTGAATTCATCAACACTCATCTCATCTGTCTGCCGCAACTGTTCGAACTCTATTACTTTCATCTCCCTAGAACTGTCAGGAAAAGCCCACCCTGCAAATTCATTGGCGAACTCTCCCCATGACATACTGTTCATCCTGGGTTCCACATAATTCTTGAACCATTCTCTAGCCTTCTTGCATTTCAGTGTAAACCCTGCCATCTCAATGGCTCTACTATCATCAGCTCCCAACTCACTGGTTATCATCCTAACTGATCTGAGGTATTCAAATGGATCATCTCCCGTGTTATATTTAGGAGCATCCAATTTCAAGTATTCCGTCATTTGCACCTTACCTCCAGATGAGCTAGGTTGATGTCTGTCAACAACAGGGGCTACTGGTTCTGGTGGTGGTACTGGGTCATTTGGCTCTGGGTGTGCTGCACTTGGATGGGTAGGGGAAGGTGGATACATAGGATATGGTGGATAGTAAGGAGGATAAGGCATATATGGCATGTAAGGAGGATATGGGACAAAACTAGAGTACTCCGACATACCTCCCATCGGATACTCAGGGTCCTGCGGAAAGGCTGGATATCCATAACCTGAGGCCTGAGCGCCTCCCTGCGACTCTCCCATACCTTCCTCAAATCTGCCTATACCCATATTGTCATCTCTATACTGATCAATCTCCATTGCCTCTGATCTTTCTCCTCTCGCTGTTCCCCTTCTGCTCTCGTCGACAGACCTTCTAGGGTCTATTGACGTACCTTCCCTGCTATATCTCTGAGACTTTGCCCTTGGCAATGCAGGAGGACGAGCAGTTGGTCTCTCACTATCTGGTGGGACTCCAGTCAATCGAGCTGATCGACGAGTTCCTCTCATCGTTACTCGCTGAAAAAACAACACATAACATAGCACTTTAGCACATAAACATCAATATAGCACATGCATAACTCATGGCATATCATAGATAGGACTCAAGACCCTATCCTAGTGGACATGATTTCCTATTGTGCTTGACCACTTCTCCCTCTATGAGCCCGACACTGTCTCTATAGGTCCGATCATGTGAACCTAGGGCTCTGATACCAATCTGTAACGACCCCAAAATGGACCGTCACCGGCGCTAGGATTCAGGTCGGCTTAAGGCCGCCAGAACCCGTAGCAAGCCTGCTATACTCTCTGTGTACCTGTAAAACGCATACATGATCATACATTTTCTGTGAAAAATAAAACTCTTTTCTCTGTACCAAGGCTTAACCTGTGCATGCACTATCTCTGTACTCTGTACTCTGCACTCTGTACTCTATACTCTGTACTCTGTACTCTGTACCCCTGACTAGAGCTTGCTCTAGATGGGTTATCTCATACCTGTTAAGCCTGGCTTTTCACATACAGTAAAACATATATACAGATCATGTTATAACAAACAGCACTAAGTCAAGCACATTGCTAACTTTATACATAACTATTACATCTCTTTCATGGTACATGTCCACTCTACACAAGTACAATTCTCTTTACTCTTTACTCTTTTGGCACTCTGCTGATCTCCTTTCTACCCTGTACACTAAACCTGCAAAACTGGGGTTAAGGGAGTGGGATGAGCTCTATAGCCCAGTGAGTAGAACAGGAAAACATCTCATTAAAATATGATCTCATGGAATGCGTCATAACACAGACAAATCACATCAAGAGTAAACCTGTCACCACATAGTCCCAGTAACTCTGTGCCAGGGCGTAGAATCGAGCACCTGGTCTTCCTGTCATATATGTATATGTGTATATAACACCTTTGTACTTACCATTGCCAGGGCGTAGTCAAAGGCTCCTGGTCTTTACTATAACTGCCAGGGCGTAGTCAAAGGCTCCTGGACTTCCTGTATGAGACTATTGGATCATTCAGCATTTACCCACATCAACAAATAACTATGCAATGCAACATATTCGTGGATACTAATGCCATCAACCTATTGCATAAGCATGATGCATGAGATATGCTAAAACATTCCATTGTTCTATTAAAAGAGTTAAGTTTAGTTCCACTCACCTCTGGCTATCTGGACTGACTGACTCTGCAGGCTCTAAACACTCTGGAGCAGTACTCACTGCTGCTCTCTCTGGTTCCTCTGGTCTGTACCTATACAGATGGACTCAAATGAGGGACCAAAGTAACTCAAGAACCACTCTAGTAAACTCCCCAAGAATCCCCTTAAACTCACTCAAACATCCATGCAAAGCATGCAAAGGAAAGCTGGACAGGACACTTTCGGCGGCAGGTTCGGCGCCCGAAAGTCCTCTCCAGAGACGAAACTCAAGCACCTTCGGCGGTCGAACTTCCACTTTCGGCTGCCGAACCCTTTCGGGGGCAAGTTTCGGAGGCTGAAAGGCACTCTAGAGACGAAAGTCTCTAACCTTCGGCAGCACCTTCGGCGGCCGAACTTCCCTCCAGAGCCGAAAGTCCAAAAGCTCGGGGGCAAGTTTGGGCAGCCGAAGCCACCTCTTCTCTTCTCCTCAGGGGTTCGGCGGCCGAATGTACCTTCGGCTGCCGAACCTGAGTTCATCAGCAGGGCAGAAACTTGCCCTGCCTCTCGCTCAATGCACAAAACTCACTCCACCTCAAACACTTCAATACTTCCACTTGCATACACTCATGTATATGCTCAAAGGGGTCAGCAACTACCTTAAAACCCCACACACACAACAAAAACAACACAGAAACAAGCTCTATGCACAAAATCATCAAAAACTCACAACTAACCCTATTCATGCAACTCTATCCATAAACCCCATAAAACCTTCAGAAAACATAAAAACAAGCTCAGGATCTTCACTTACCTCGTGAAAACAAGTAGATGAATGATCCTAACGTGGAGGTTGGGAACAACTTTCCTTCAAACTCTCCAAACTTCACAACTTTGAGTTTTTAGCTTAAAACCTTCAAAATACCATAAAAACTAATCAAATCTTTGCATGATTTAATGAAAACATGAAAGAATACTCACAAAGGACATAGTTTCACCTCAGCAAGTGAAAGAAATGGTGCTCTTACCGCTTCAACCGACCGAGGGCCATTTATAGGTGGCTGGCCAGACCACCTTCGGCGGCCACACGTGAAACCGAAAGCCATGCATGTTCGGCGGCCGAACCTCAACTTCGGCGGCCGAACCTGGCTTTTCTGCCTTGGTTCATTTCATTCAAAAACTCATTTCCTTATACTTTAACACTATAAAACATACCAAAAACATGTTAGAAAAATATCACTCTAACCCTCTAGAGACGTCCGACATCCAAAACTCCATCGGAAAGTCGACTTCCGATGCCGGACTCTAGCCGGGTATTACAGTCCATCAGTCTGTGGGTGGAAAGCAGTGCTAAAATCCAATCTTGTGCCCATCGCACTCTGTAGACTCCGCCAAAATCTGGAGGTAAACTGATGTCCTCTGTCTGAGACTATAGATACTGGAACTCCATGTAATCTCACTATCTCATCCAAATATATCTGTGCCAACTTATCCACAGAATAGTTACTCCTAACTGGAATGAAATGAGCAGATTTCGTGAGTCTGTCCACAATCACCCATATAGAGTCTATCCTGTTGGACGCTGCTGGTAAACCCACTACAAAATCCATGGCTATGTTCTCCCATTTCCACTCGGGAATCGGCAGTGGGTTAAGCATTCCAGCAGGTTTCTGATGCTCTAGTTTCACCCTTTGACAAACCTCACAGGCTGTTACGAACTGCGCCACTTCTTTCTTCATGGCTGGCCACCAATAGACCCGTTTCAGATCTTGATACATCTTGGTGGCTCCTGGGTGAACACTATACCGCGCATTATGAGCTTCCCTCATAATGTCTTCCTTCACACTATTACGATCTGGTACACAAAGTCGACTCCCATAGCGGAGGATCCCTTTGCTGTCAAATCTAAACTCTACACTGTTGCCTGACTGAACAGTCCTGGCAATTTTCATCAACTCTGGATCCTCGTGCTGTTTCTGAGCTATCTGCTCCAGAAACACAGGTGTCACTCTCATCTGTGTTATCAATGCACCTGTACCAGATAACTCTAGCTGTAACCCCTCTTCTAAGAGCTTGTAAAGCTCCATCACGACTGGTCTCCGCTCTGCTGCTATATGGGATAAACTGCCTAGTGACTTCCGGCTTAGGGCGTCTGCCACAACATTCGCCTTACCCGGATGATACTGGATCTTACAATCATAATCACTGAGCAATTCTACCCATCTTCTCTGCCTCAAATTCAGCTCTCTCTAGCTCAAGATGTACTGTAAACTCTTATGATCAGTGAAGATCTCGCATTTAACCCCGTAGAGGTAATGCCGCCACATCTTGAGTGCAAAAATAACTGCTGCCATCTCTAGGTCATGGGTAGGGTAATTCAACTCGTGCTTCTTCAACTGTCTAGAAGCATAAGCAATCACCCTCTCACTCTGCATCAAAACACAACCCAATCCCACTCAAGATTCATCACAGAACACTGTGAAATCCTCATTACTGACAGGCAGAGCTAACACTGGTGCAGTTGTCAATCTCCTCTTGAGCTCCTCAAAGCTCTCTTCACACTGGTCTAACCAGACAGACTGCTGGTTCTTCTGAGTCAGTTTGGTCATAGGAGCCGCTATCTTTGAGAAGTCCTGAACAAACCTCCTGTAGTAACCTGCCAGTCCCAAAAAGCTTTTAATCTCAGTCACTGTAGTGGGTCTGGGCCAGTTAGCTACAACCTCTATCTTCTTGGGGTCTACCTCAATCCCTTCTGCTGATACCACATGTCCCAAGAAGGAAATGCTCCTTAACCAAAACTCACACTTAGAGAACTTGGCATACAAACCATGCTCTCTCAGTGTCTGCAGAACTATCCTCAGATGCTGGGCATGCTCCTCTGCATCTCTGGAATACACTAAGATATCATCAATGAAAACAATGACAAAGTGATCCAGAAACTCACTGAAAACTCTGTTCATGAGATCCATGAATGCTGCAGGGGCGTTAGTCAACCCGAACGGCATCACTAAGAACTCATAATGCCCATATCTGGTCTTGAACGCTGTCTTTGGCACATCTGCCTCTCTGACTCTCAACTGATGATACCCGAATCTCAGATCTATTTTAGAGAAACAACCTGCTCTAACTAGCTGGTCGAATAGATCATCAATCCGAGGTAAAGGATACCTATTCTTGGTAGTGACCTTGTTCAACTGTCGATAGTCAATACAAAGTCTAAGGGATCCATCCTTCTTTCTGACAAAAAGCACTGGAGCACCCCAAGGTGAGGTACTAGGACGGATGAAACCCTTATCTACCAAATCCTGCAACTGCTCTTTCAACTCCTTTAACTCTGCTAGCGCCATCCTGTAGGGAGGAATAGAGATAGGTCTGGTATCAAGCTGCAATTCGATTTCAAACTCTATCTCCCTACCAGGTGGTAGTCCTGGAAGTTCGTCTGGGAAAACATCTGGAAACTCTCAGACTACTAGTAGCGAAGCTGGGTCCCTAACCTGTCTGTCTAGCTCTCTCACATGAGCTAGAAACCCCTGACAACCCCTCCTAAGCAAACGACGAGCCTGAAGGGCTGAAATCAAACCTCTGAGTGTACCTCTCCTGTCTCCTCTGAAGACACACTCTGACCCATCCTGGTCTCTGAGGCTAACTATCTTCTCTCTACAGTCCAAAGTAGCACTATATGCAGATAGCCAATCCATCCCTAGAATGACATCAAAATCTGTCAAGTCTAGAACCACAAGGTCAGCTGGAAGGCATCTACCCTCTATGAACACTGGACTGAAACGACAGACTGACACTGCCACTGATGGGTCACACTTGGGTCCACTGACCCAGAGAAGATACTCTAACTCAGAACTGATCAAACCCAATCTCGCTATGGCTCTCGACGCAATAAAGGAATGAGAAGCACCGGGGTCCATCAAAGCATACACATCTGAACACCCAATGATGAGATTACCTGACACCACTGTGTTCGACGTGTTCGCCTCCTCCTGTGTCACAGTGAAAATCCGTGCTGGGGCTACCGGATTTCCACCTCGGGAACCTGCTGCTGAAGTAGAGGCTGCCCCTCTCCCTTTACCTCTGCCACTACTCTGAGGCATGACTGGAGCTGCTGGCTGTACAACTGGTTGTACCACACTGCCTGAACTCATCTGCTGGGATGGTGCAAAAGTCACCTGAGGACAATCCCGAGCAATATGCCCTTCCTGTCCACATCTATAACAAGCTGTAGATCCCAACCGATAAGCTCCTTCATGTGGTCTTCCGCATCTTCTGCATACTGGATAAGCTGTGCCAGAGCTTGAGCCACTACCTATTCCCAGACTCGACTTGGCTTTACTCCAGAACTTATTCTTTAACCCTTTTGCTCTATCCCATCTCTTGCTGCCTGAAGTTGCTGAACTGGGGGCCTTAGAACCCAAAGCCTGTGCCTTTGACTGTTTCTGAATATTGGCACTAGCTTCCATTTTCCTGGCTGCGTCCACTATAGTGTGGAAACTCTCCTTCTCTGCTGGAAGAATCAAGGAAGCATACCTGGGATGCAGTCTCATAGTATATCTCCTTGCCTTCTTCTAATCAGTATCATAGGCTTGACCCACATACTGAAGCAAATCCAGGAACTTATCTGTAAACTCAACAACACTCATCTCGTCTGTCTGTCTCAACTGCTCAAATTCAATTACTTTCATCTCCCTGGAGCTATCAGGAAAAGCCCACCCTGCAAACTCATTGGCGAACTCTCCCCACGACATACTGTTCATCCTGGGTTCCACATAATTCTTGAACCATTCTCTGGCTTTCTTGCATTTGAGTGTAAACCCTGCCATCTCAATGGCTCTACTATCATCTGCTCCCAATTCACTGGTTATCATCCTAACTGATCTGAGGTATTCAAATGGATCATCTCCCGTGTTGTATTTCGGAGCATCCAATTTCAAGTACTCTGTCATTTGCACTTTACCTCCAGATGAGCTAGGTTGATGTCTGTCAACAACAGGGGCTACTGGTTCTGGTGGTGGTGGTACTGGGTCATTTAGCTCTAGGTGTGCTGCACTTGGATGAGTAGGGGAAGGTGGATACATAGGATATGGTGGGTAATAATGAGGATAAGGCATATATGGCATGTAAGTAGGATATGGGACAAAACTAGAGTACTCCGACATACCTCCCATCGGATACTCTGGGTCCTGCGGAAAGGCTGGATAGCCAAAACCTGAGGCCTGAGCGCCTCCCTGTGCCTCTCCCATACCTTCCTCAAATCTGCTTACACCCATGCTGTCATCTCTAGACTGGTCAATCTCCATAGCCTCCCTCATTTCCTCTGATCTTCCTCCTCTAGTTGTTCCCCTTCTGCTCTCGTCAACAGGCCTTCTAGGGTCTATTGACGTACCTTCCCTGCTAGATCTCTGAGACCTTGCCCTCGGCAATGCAGGAGGACGAGCAGCTATTCTCTCACTATCTGGTGGGACTCCAGTCAATCGAGCTGATCGACAAGTTCCTCTCATCTTAACTCTGGAAAACAACACATAATATAGCACTTTAGCACATAAACATCACATATCAAGCATGCATATGCATAACTCATGGCATCAAACAGATAGGACTCAACACCCTATCCTAGTGGACATGATTTCCTATTGTGCTTGACCACTTCTAACCTCTATGAGCCCGACACTCTCTCTATAGGTCTGATCATGTGAACCTAGGGCTCTGATACCAATCTGTAACGACCCCAAAATGGACCGTCACCGGCGCTAGGATTCAGGTCGGCTTAAGGCTGCCAGAACCCGTAGCAAGCCTATTATACTCTCTGTGTACCTGTATATCTCATACATGATCATACATTTTCTGTGAAAATAAAAACTCTTTTCTGAACCAAGGCTTAACCTGTGCATGCACTATCTCTGTACTCTGTACCCCTGACTAGAGCTTGCTCTAGATGGGTTAACTCATACCTATTAAGCCTGGTTTTTCACATACTCTGTAAAACATATACATATACAGATCATGTACATAACAAAATATTTGCAACACAAACATCACTAAGTCAAGCACAATTCTAACTTTATACACAACTGTTACATGTCTTTACTATTACATGTCCACTACATTCTATTACACAGCTCTTCTCTTTTTCTGCACTCTGCTGGACTTCCCCTGTACACTAAACCTGCAAGACTGGGGTTAAGGGAGTGGAATGAGCTCTATAGCCCAGTGAGTAGAACAGTAAAATAGTCATTCACACATGCTCTGATGGAATGCATCAAACCACAGACAATCCACATCAAGGGTAAACCTGTCACCACATAGACTCTGTCGTGCCAGGGCGTAGAATCGAGCACCTGGTCTTCCTGTCATATATGTATATGTGTATATAACACCTCTGTACTTACCATTGCCAGGGCGTAGTCAAAGGCTCCTGGACTTTGCTATACTTGCCAGGGCGTAGTCAAAGACTCCTGGACTTCTCTCAGAGACTATTGGATCATTCAGCATTCACCCACATCAATAAATAACTATGCAATGCACCATATTCGTGGATTCTAATGCAAACAACCTACTGTATACTCATGATGCATGAACTATGCTACAAGCATTTCATTTCTCAATTAAAAACATTAAGTTTAGTTCCACTCACCTTTGGCTAGCTGGACTGACTCTGCAGGCTCTGACAAACTCTGGCGCAGTACTCACTGCTGCTCTCTCTGGTTCCTCTGGTCTGTGGAGGCACAGAGAAACTCAAATGAGGGACCAAACTAGATTATGAACAACTCTATTAAACTCCCTAAGAATCCCCTTAAATTTACTCAAACATCCATGCAAAGCATGCAAGAGAAGGCAGGACAGAATACGTTCGGCGGCAGGTTCGGTGGCCGAAAGTCCTCTCCAGAGACGAAACTCATGCATCTTAGGCGGCCGAATCTCTACTTTCGGCAGCCGAACTCTTTCGGGGGCAAGTTTCGGAGGCTGAAAAGCACTCCAGAGACGAAAGTCTCTAACCTTCGGCGGCACCTTCGGCGGCCGAACTCCCCTCCAGAGCCGAAAGTCCAAAAGCTCGGGGGCAAGCTTGGGCAACCGAAGCCACCTCCTCATGGGTTCGGCGGCCGAATGTACCTTCGGTGGCCGAACCTGAGTTCATCCGCAAGGCAGAAACTTGCCCTGCCTCTCACCAAAAGCACAAAACTCTCTCAAACTCAAACACCTCAATTCCTCAGCTTGCATACATCCAAGTATATGCTCAAAGGGGTCAGAAACTACCTTAAAACCCCAAACACACAAGACATACAACACATATACAAGCTTTTCTCACAAAATCACCAAAACCTAAAAAATAACTCTATTCATGCAACTCTCTCCCATAACCTCATAAAACCTTCAGAAAACATAAAAACAGGCTCAGGATCTTCACTTACCTCTTGAAACCAAGAAGATGAACGATCCTAACGTGAAGTTTTGGAGCAACTCTCCTTCAAACTCTCCAAACTTCAAAATTCAAGTTTCTAACTCAAAACCTTCAAATAAACATAAAAATCAATCAAATCTTTGCATGATTTAATGAAAACATGAAGAAAACTCTACAAAGGATAGGGTCTCACCTCAGCAAGTCAAAGAAACGGTGATCTTATCGTTTCAACCGACTGAGGGCCTTTTATAGGTGGCTGGCCAAACCACCTTCGGCGGCCTATCGTGAAATCGAAAGCCATGCATGTTCGGCGGCCGAACCTCAACTTCGGCGGCCGAACCTGGCTTTTCTGCCTTGGTTCATTTCACTCAAAAACTCATTTCCTTATGCTTTAAAACTATGAACCATACCAAAACCTTTTAGCAAAACATAATTCTAACCCTTCTAGAGACTTTCGGCAACCGGAACTCCATCGGAAAGTAGAATTTCGATGCCGGACTCTAGCCGAGTATTACAGTACCATATCTAATAATGTACGGTTTCTCCTTTCTAAAACTCCATTGTATTGTGATGTTCCAGGTGGAGTCTATTGTGAGAGAATCTCATTCTCTATTAAATAATTATAAAACTCTTGACTCAAATATTCACCACCTCGATCAAATCTAAGTTATTTAATACTTTTGCCAGTATATTCTTCAACTTCAATTCGGAATCCCTTGGACTCTTTAAAAGATTCAGACTTGTATTTTATTAAATACACATAACCATATTTAATATAGTAACTAGTAAATATAATGAAATATAAGTACTTACCTATAGTCAGGGTGGTTATTGGTCTAAATACATCTGTATATATAAGGCCCAATGATTATTGTGACCATTTACCTTTTCTTTTAAAAGGTGTTTTGATCATTGTACCCATTAAATAAGCTTCACAAAGTTCATATGATTCATAATCAGATGGATCAAGATATTCATCTTTATGTAACTTAGTGGTTCTTGTTTCATTTATGTGACCAAGTCTATAATGCCAAATATAAGAAAAAATTAATTATCCATTTTGAGTTTCTTGTTATTTATGTTGAATATATACCTTTTAGAATAAACACTATATAGATCGTCTATATAAACTTCAGTTCCATAATAAATGTCTTTATTATTAAAAAAACAAGTATTATATTCAATAATAAGCTTGAATCCAACATTCAAAGCTAAAATGAAACTGAAATAATATTTCTGCAAGGTACTGGAACAAAATAACAATTTATTTAATTCTAATACTAAGCTTGAGTATAAAGGCAGATGATAAGTTCCTACAGCTAATGCAGCAATCCTTTGCTCCATTTGCCACTCATAGGTCCTTCTCTCCTTTTCTCAACTTTCTACTACTCTTTAGTTCCTGCATATTATTGAAAATGTGAAAAGCATATCGGGTATCAAATACCCAAGTACATAAATTAAATGTAGAAAGATTTAATTTCAATCATAAATATACTTGAAGTAGAAGCTTCTCCAAGCTTCCTTGCCTTCACGATAGCAAGATACTCCTTGCAGTTTCTTCTCCAATGTCCTTCTTTGAGACAATGATGGCAGATACCTTTGTCTTTCTTGATACCTTTGTCTTTCTTGACACCTCTAGTGGGCTTTAATGTTGTATTTGCTTTTTTCTTGTTTTGCTTCTTCTTAGGCTTTTTCTTAGCCTTAGAAGATTGAACTAGAAGAACTGATACTTTTTCCTTCTTAAGGGATTTCTTAGCAGTTACAAACATACTCACCAACTCAAGTAGTTCAGCATCTAGTTTGTGCATGTTAAAATTCATAATAAACTGAGTAAAGCTAGGTGGTAATGGTTGCAAGACCAAATCAACACTTAACTCATGGTCCATGACAAAACCTAATCGAGCTAATTTCTCTATATACCCAATCATCTTCAAACCATGGGCATGGGACTGAAGAACCTTCATCATCTTACAGCTGAATAATTTTTTTGGAGTCTAATACATCTTTGTCCTCCTCTGAGAGATAAACAGCTCTTTGAGGTGAAAGATAATAGTGCGAGCATCCATGCTCTCATGTTGCTTTTGAAGCTCAGGAGTCATGGTAGCTAACATCACACATGTAGCTTGCACATCATCATCAATATGACAATCATACTTATCCTTAACATCATCACTAGCATTCTCATCAGGAACATCATGTAAATCTTGATCGAGTGAGAATAATTCTCAAATTGCGATACAAGTCCAAGAAGTTTGATCCAGTTAATTTGTTAGCATCAAGTATGCTATGCAGTGATAGATTAGTACTCATGATGGAAAAGATCTACAAATGCAGAAATAATAATTATTAGTCTAATGTATTTTCCTAATTAGTATATAAGGTCTTTAATCTTTTAATTAGTCTCCCACTATTTTATTCAAATTAATAGTCCTATCTATTAATTCAGAAAATCTAATGATAGATCTCCTAGTAGGCTAGGATCCCTTTAATTTAAATAACCTTGGGTTTGCTCAATAAATTATAAATTAAATTAGGTAGATAACATAATTTATCAATCACATTTCTATGTGACTCAGTTAAATGACAACTTTTTGTCTTTATCATATTTTATGTGTTATGCCTAACTCTTTGTAATACCCGGCTAGACTCCAGCATCGGAATTCCTATGTTCCGGTGGAATCTCGGATGTCTGAAACCTCTAGAAGGGTAAAATATATTTTTCTAAAATATTTTCATGTGTTTTAAGGTTTTAAGTAAGAAAGAAATTGAGTTTTTGAAAGAAAAGTGCCTTGGAAGGAAATCCAGGTTCGGCCGCCGAACGTTGGTGACTTTAAGGAGCACCTTTGGCCCCCGAAGGTAGTCTGGCCAGCCACCTATAAAAGGCCCCATGTCCGAAAATGGGCGAGTTTTCTTCCCCATTTTTGGGCAAAGGTGAGTCCATGCCCTTCCATGGTTAGTTTTGATGATTTCCTTCAAATCATTCATGTTTTTGACAAGTTTTAACTTGGTTTTGAAGATTTTGAGCTAAAGATCAAGTTTTGAAGCTTGGAGACCCTGGAGCTCAATTTCTCCCATCTCCGAGTTTGGATCGTCTCTCCTCTCGTTTTTCAAGAGGTAAGAGTAGATCCTACCCTTCTTTTATGATTTTAGTAAGTTTTGAGGGGTTTGAAGGGTGTTGGATGCATGATTAGCTTAGTTGTAAAAGGTTAGGGTTTATGTGAATTAAATGATGCAAAGTATGTTTATTGTTTGTTAAAATGAGATGTTTTTGGGGTATAGGTTAGTTCTAAGCCCCTAAATGCTTGAGGAGGTGTTTTTGCATGTTTTTGCATGAGTTGGTTTGGTTGGAAGGTTTGATTGGCTGAATGTGGGAGAGAAGCCCGAGTTCTGCCATTCTGGAAGAACTCAGGTTCGGCAGCCGAAACCATGTTCGGCCGCCGAACCTGCCTGGGGAGGCAGTTTTGGCTGCCGAACCCTGCCCCCGAAAGTTTGGACTTTCGGCTTTGGAGGGGACTTTCGGCTTTAGAGGGGACTTTCGACTGCCGAACCTGCCGCCGAAGGTGACTGAGTTTTGGCTCTGGAGGGACTTTCGGCCGCCGAACCTGCCGCCGAAAGTGCCATGTTCAGCCTTCCTTTGCATGCTTTCTATGATTATTTTGTGATGTTTTAGGGGGTTTTTGGGGGGATATTTAGAGTCATGTTAGTATATGTTTGGTCCCTCATTTGAGTCCACCTGTGTAGGTTCGGACCCGAGGAACCGAGGACCCCAGCAGTGAGATAGCTGCTTTAGAGTCTTTCTAGAGTCAGCCTGAGGTGAGTAGAATGGATCTTTATGTTTCAAAGTAAATAAATTCTGAGCATGTTCATGCATCACGAATGACATGATATATACTAGGTTATTACATTAGAAATCACGAATATGTTGCATTGCATATTATGATGTTGATGTGGATGGATGTTGGATGATCCATTAGCCCTCAATATGATATGATGACGATGATACGGTATGAAAGTCCAGTGAGGCCCATTCTACACCCCTGGCACAGAGTAAGAGAAAGACCAGTGAGGCCCATTCTACGCCCCTAGCACATTGGAATGTTATGTTAGGTTATGTTAAGAGAAAAACCAGTGAGGCCCATTCTACGCCCTTGGCACCATTGGAATGTGTAGAGGGCTATTGGTGACAAGTCCATCCTTGATGTGGATTGTTTGTGATGTGATGCATTCCATGAAAGCATGTATTTTAATATACCGTTTTACTATTCTGCTCACTGGGCTCTTGTAGCTCACCCCTTTTCCCTTAACCCCCAGGCTTGCAGGTTCGGGATAGACCAGGAAGTCAGCAAGAGTAAAAGTCTCATGTATGTAATAGTTAGTTGTGGACATGAAAGATAATGTAATGTAAGATATTGTATAGAATTGTATTGAGGATTAGTATTGTGCTTGGCCCTAATGCATGAGAATCCCTTTGATACATGATATTAATGTGATGTAAACCAAGCTTGATGTATGTAATGTTGACCCAGCTAGAGCATTTGATGAGGGCTCTAGTGTGGGGTTTTTATGTTTATAGTATGGTGCATGCACAGGTCAAGCTTGGTAGAATGGAAAGTTTAAAGTTTTTATGAAAATGTATGGGATTTATCAAGTATGACAGGTTGTATGTTAGGCTTGCTATGGGTCCCGGCGATCTTAAGTCAATCTGGATCCTAGCGCCGGTAGCGGTCCGATTTCGGGTCGTTACACTCTTACTCTAAACTTACATGATCATGGGTTTGCTCATCCAAATCAAGAAATTTAGTTAAGTAGAACTATTGTTTAGAAATATTTAATATTTCATAGCACTAATCATATTCGGGTGAAATTAAGCTTGGGTTTGCCCAATAAATTAATAAAAATCGAACTCTAATTTTATGCTATAACAATGGGTGGTATGCTATCATGTTCTTAATATGTATTTAAAATTTTAATTAGGGATTTTAATCCTAAGATTTCTATTAAGGTCTCATACATAGGCGTTATTATTGTAAAGCATACATATCACATACCTAAATATATACCCCTAACATGCCATCCTAATTGGATAATTATTGACATTTTAAAAATAATTCCCTTTGAGCCATAAAGGGAACTTGATGCTTTAAAAATATAAGTGGCATTTTCTTTGATCTTCATAAGTTAAAAGGGTTCCTCCAATGCATCACGTTCAATACTCCTTATAATTTTTAACGTCTCATTTTCTTCTTAGGTTAAAAAAAATCCTATCTACATATCCTAATCGCATAACAATTACATACCGAAAAAAGAGAACTTGAGTTACATTCAAGGAGAGGTAAATAAGAAGAGAATTTTACAATTCAGAATAATAAAAAAAGGCAAGATACATAGACCCTATTTAAAAATTATAAAAAATGAATCAATCATTCATCCCAACACACTGGGCTTTTCAAAATTTATCCATAACCATCTATCATGCAAATAAATCATGTTAAATGTATATAAATTAACCATTAATTTATTTTATATTTATTATTGATTTTGTGTGCTAAAATTAAAAATTAAATAATTTAATATTTTAATTTTAGTGCCAATAGAAAATAATTTATGAATAAAATAATTTTATTCAGAGCTCTAATCACATTAGAAAATTAATCTTAACAGTAAATTATAAAATTAAATTTTATGTCATTAATTTCTAAAATTAATTTAATGAATAAAATAATTTTACTCATGTTTCTAATCAAATTAGAAAATATACTAAAATTAATTTTAATTACTGTTTTAATAATTAAATGACCCTAATTAATAAAACATGTTTTAAATTAAATTAAAGACCGAAAATAATTTTTAAATTAATTTTCCAGCCCAAAAGGACCCCTCTGAAGAATTTTAAAACTCGCAGGAATCAAATTATAATTTAGTTAAGAGTTCATCTTCTTCCTCAAATTAATTTTCCAGCACACCCGTCGTCCAGTCCAGCCACCGGAGGGACGCAGAACACTTGCGTCCCCGCCGGTGCCCCGTCCACCGCCAATCGAGCGCATGATCGACGGCATCACAAAGGAAGCCGCGATCTCCCGCAACGAACAGCAGCTTCAGCCCGCGACGTCACGACAGCCGCTATCCTTCAGCTCTCGCCGCCGTTCGTCGACCCACAGATCATGCAACGGTTGTGCATTCGCTACCGATCGAAGCAGCGCCGAAGACGACTTCGTCTTCTTCGTCGACGAGAATCAAGCAAGAGAACGATTTCTCCTCTCGATTCTACGGGCGACGACAACGACCAGAGCTAGTTCCAGCTTCCCCACGATATTGAGGATGCCCGACGACGACCTCAGCAGCCACAGATGCTGCAACTGTGCACGGCACGCGTGTTAGCTGGTCACAGGGACGCGACGCCCGTAGTCGGACCATCGGGCTGTCGCCGGGCGTTCCAGCAGCCCCAGATCGTTTTCCAGGATTTCCATAAATTCCATTTTACTATTTTAATTTTTAACAAAAATTACCCTTATTAAATAACTCAAAATAGTTTTTGATTCCTGATCAAATAATTTTTGAGGCAATAAATCTGAAAAAAATATTTTTAAACAAACACCAAAAATTATTGTGCATAAAATTTAATCCAATTAACCTAATAATAAATATAATTAACTATTACAATTTAATCGTTTAAATCAGATATAATACAACTGTTGAGTTTCAATCGAATTAAATACAGTAAAAAAAATGAAAAATAAAATTTTTTCTAATATGGACCATGTTTAAATGAGAAAGTAATAAAAAGAAGATAAATACCTTTTATTTTCGTTTCAGTAAAATACCATATCGTTCATTTTAGTTGGATTGTTACAAACCACAAATCGTCTAAGCGTTAGATGTCCAACGATATCCATACAGAAAATGACAATTAAAAATTCTTAAAATAATTCTAAGAAATTGAGAAAGAGAAAAGTTTTGAGTGCTAACGCTTTACCTTTTCTCTAAATTCTAATTACTCTTAAAAAGTTTATGCTAATAGTAGGTACGGGTTCTTATAACATGTCCTTTTTATACATAAACACTAAAATTTCAGTATAAGAATATTTATTTATTTATTTAACTAATTAAATAAATAAATTATAACAATAGTATTGAATTTTAATAAGCAAACTATATAAATTGTGGAAATTTTTTTAAATTCTTAATTAATTAATTATATTAAAATAGTAATTCTTTCAAAATATAATTTTATCTCAATATCAATTTATATGCAATCAGATCCTACTTATTTAAATTTTTTATTTTATTTTCTCACACAATTTTTTTATGTGTGTGACCCATTAGATTCCAAATATATTGGCAACAAATATAATTAACTCATTAATTAATTTAAAAGTCAAAAATATTATTTAGCAATATGTCAAAACTATCCAAATATTCCAGAATGTTAAAAGTAATTTGACTTAATCTTTCACTGCATGGTTTATCAATGTAATTAATATCTCTTCATCACAAATGTCTTGATTTAACATTTGATGCATAAAATGTATTTACAATGTTAAATTATATTAGTTCTCATTTATTAGTTATTGACCTATTGAATGAAATTTCAAATCTCATTGCATATAAATGGGACAAATGGGACATTTCTACCTAGAATGATGAATCATATCTCAATCTCATAAATATCTTTGTACAGTTCTTAATACATCTGATTTATCCTCATTTGTTACTCATGAACCAAACAATGTGTAAGATAAATCAAAATATAAAAGTTTATATAAGATTATTTATTGATTTCAAGGTAAAGAATCACTTACACAACCATCACTTGAGTAATCCATAGACATAGGTTATTTTCTATATGAATTTTTCAGGCGAATAAGTTCAATGCACTTATTTATAAAATAAGTATCTATATATTAGTTCTACACATTTCACATATCTCAATCTATAAGATCAATTGCTTCCTTTAAAAAGAAAAAACATAATATGTACTAGTCTTAACAGTTCTAATTATTATCTAATTATGATAAGAATATCGACTAAGAACATTTGGAGATATTACTTAAATGCAATAAGAATCACTACAAAAAAACAGACTATCAGCGACGGATTTAGCGACGGAAATTACTTCCGTCGGAAAAAAAAATTTAGCGACGGATCAGCGACGAATATTGCATTTTGGCATTTCTGACAGATTTCCGACGGATTAGCGACGGATTATAAAAATATTAGCGACGGAATAAATTCCGTCGCTAATCCGTCAGAAAATACAAATCATATAAAAAAAAAAAAACCCTAATCATTCATTCTCACTTCTTATTTTAGCCGCCCACTTCCTCTCCTCTCCTCTCCTCTCCTCTCCTGGATGCCACATCTTTCTCCTTGCCGCAATCGCCGCCGCCGCCGCCGTCGATCCCGTGATTGTCGCCGCTGCTGGACGCTCGCCACTGCTGGACGCTCCTCTCGCCATCACTGCGTTGCCGCTCGCCACTGCCGCTACTTCCGCCACTGCCTATCAAGTAAGTATCTACTTTGATTTTTAGTTTCTTTTTGTTATATTATTGAAATTTTGAGTTTTAGTTTTTGAATAAGTTATGATATAGTGAAAATATTATTCATTTAGTTATAAATTTGTGTTAATCAAAATTTATTTTTAATTTTACTAATTATTTTTTTTAAAAAAATTAAATTGAGGGCAACAGCAAGCACAGCAGCAGCTGTTGCTGCGCAGCATGCAAGCTGCTGGGCACTTGCCGCTGTGCGCAGCAAGCAGCTGGTGCCCTGCGTGCCCAGCAGCAGCTGCTTGCTGCGCACAGCAGCAAGCTGCTGCGTGCCCAGCAGCTCCGTGCCTGCAGCTGCTGGCAGCAGCTGCTCCCGCAGCTGGCTGGGCAGCTGCTGCTGCTGCTTGTTGGCAGCAGCTGCTTGCTGCTGCTGGGCAGCAAGCAGCTGCCCAGCCAGCTGCTGCTGCTTCTGCCTTTTTTTTATTTAATGTGGGTTTAATGTAGTTAATGTGGGTTTAATTTTTTATTTAAAATATATATAATTTTAATTGAAAAAAGAGATCAAATAATAATTGTGGGCCAATAAATCAAATAATAATTTATTTTATCTAATTGTGTCATCATTTAAACTGCATTTTTTTCCTTTTTGTCTAATAAAGCAATATTGGATTTAGTAAAGACTCTTGTGATTAAGGAATTAGAGAAAAAAGAATAAAAAAATAAATTTCAGAAATTAATTTGATTTGATTAGTATATTAATGAATGGATTAACAAACTAATCTATTAATTTAACTTTTTTAAAAAAATAATAATATTTAAAAGTAGTTAGTTAATTAAAGACATGAATTAAAATAGTATTTGTGGGTTTGCTTTACATGCCTTCTTTTCAACTCTACTTTGATATGTTACTTATGGACAATTATTTTTTCAGATGCCTCGAAGAGCAGTATCATCCAGAGGTAGAGAACATAGCCAGCATCTGTCTATGAATGAAATAGATGAGGCAGTACAGGTGCAGGAGGAAATACTGGACCACACTCCACAAGCATTAGGGGGCCAAGCAAACGCATCCTCATCATCATCAGTTCGAACTAGAGGTCCGAATTTGGGACATCCTATCCCATCAAACCCGTCTGATCGACAATTGATTAGATTGAAAGGAACTGTGTAAGTCATATACAACTTTTTGCTATTGATTTAATATGTATTATTACTTACAACTACTCATTATATATAAAAATATTGCAGTTTTTTAGATTCTATGGTTACTAGATCAATCACTAATGACATTAAGATGCGTTATACTGCTCCATGGAAAACTTGGTCAGAAATACCTTTAAAGACAAAAGACGAGCTCTTCGGACTTTTTCGGGTAAATACAACTTATATTCTAAAATTTATAATATGCATTTTAAGTTTTTTAAATTTACTTAATACTTGTAGAGTCGATATGCATGGGATGAGAGTGAAGAAGGTATGGTTCGAATTGCTTGGGAAAAGGTAGGTAAAGAAAGACTGCGAGACATTCTTAATAGAGTTAGGAGCGAATTGTTGCGCAAGCACAAGAAGACAGATGTTGCTTATCTATACAATTTAGGACCAGATTGGATGGAGACAGAGATATGGAATGAACTTGTTGCATATTGGAGTACACCAGAGTGGAGAAAGAAATCAGAAGCAGGTAAAACAAATAGAAACGTAGAAAAAGATGGGACTATTATGAAACACTCTGGTGGTTCAATAAAATTGGAGGTTCATGAGAATAGATTGGTATAACTCTTTTATTTCTTACTTTTATTTATACAATTCTATTTTTATATATATGGTTAGAAATTATTCGTGCATCTTGTGTTGTGTGATTGTTTCTTTTTTGTAGGCAAAGAAGTTGGGTAGACAACCAACTCAACTTGAACTATTTCGTGCAACTCACACAAAAAAGGGGAGTCAAGGTGTTTACATTGATGGAAAATCACGACGAGTTGATGTAAGTTACTTTTTGCTTATTTAATGTTATCACATTATTTTTCTAATTGTTATGTTATCATTAGTTGTGTATGATTCATGAAATGTTTATTATGTTTTCTTTTTTTACTTAGGGAGCTTATTTGAGTGCAATTGTTGAAAATGTGAATGACAATTGTGAGAGTCAGTCTGCTTTTAATTTGAATAAGTGGATTGAAATTTCTGGAAGTAGCAAAGGAAGAGTTTATGGTTTTGGATCCTCTGATATTGCAAAATCAGGAACTCCAACTACATCTTTCTCATGCACATCAGCTCATCCTGGAGTACCTTCTCAAACTATGTTTTCTTTAGAGGAGGTTGAACAAATATTAGAGCAAAACCGGATCAAAATGAAACAAGACATGGAGCAAATGCAAGAGCAAATGCAAGAGTAAATGCGAGTGCAGATAGAAAAATAAATAAAAGATCAGATGAAATCATTGAAGAACAAAAATAGATCTTCACCGCATAACACAACTGCAGATTCGGATGGTTCAACAAATTCATAGATTACTTTTAAATTTTATGAATATTGTTAAATATTATGGATTTATTTTAAATTTTATGAACATTGTAAAATATTATGAATTTAATTTAAATTTTATGAATATTGTTAAATATTATGGATTTATTTTAAATTTTATGAATATTGTTAAGTATTATGAAATATTTGATTTATATTTACTATGATTTTTAATTATAAATTATTTGAATAAAAGCAAGAATTTTTTTGTCTTAATATTTCTGACGGTTTTCCGACGGAAAATTTCCGTCGCTAATTATTTTTGACAGATTACCGACGGATTGTTATAGGATGAATTTAGATATTCCGACGGATTTAGCGACGAAAAAATTCGTCGCTAAAATTTTCCGATGGAATTATCCGTCGGCAAATCTGTCGGAAATCCGTCGCTAATATTTCCGACGGCAGCCCAATCCGTCGGAAAAAATTAGCGACATGACTTTAAGCGACGGATTTGAGTCCGTCGGAAATCCGTCGCTGAAAGTTTTAGCGACAGATTTTTGACTATCAGCGACGGAAAAATCCGTCGCTGATAGTCTGTTTTTTTGTAGTGAATCTTATAATTATAATACATTATAATTTTCTTTGCACAATAATATAGTCTCACAAATTTTATATTTATTTAATATTCAATTAAATTAACATTAAAAATAAGTAACTGCCGTTATAAAATTATATTTGAATACTTAAAATATACGAACAATAATATCCAAGTGCAATCAATATATTAGTTGTAGGGCATATTACTAACGTAACTAATATAATAATAATATTATTATTTATTAATAAATGTCTTTTTTTTTCTTTGGAATCCGAGGTAAATATTATTTTGACTCATGAAATTGAATGAAATTTTTGTTAAGAATTATAATATACTTAAAAGAAGAAAAAAGAAAAGCAAAAAATTAGAATGGGAAAAAGAAAAAGGGAGAGGTAAATAAAAATGGGTACATAAGGCAAAAATATCGTACGAGGAAGCGTCGACGCCAATGCCAAATTGTAAGTGTGTGATTAAAGTGGGAGGCAGTGCATGAGAGACTGAAGAGAGGATGAGAAAAGGAAATGATTCAAAGCAAAAGAAAAAAGAAAAAACACAAAACACTAAGAGACTACAGAGTAGACAGTACTATACATAACTTTTCTTAGAGGCCTATCTCACTTTCTTATCTTTTCCCACGAAACCAAACACTCCCTATAAACAATGATAGCTATTGAAGATTTAATGGATGGTCCCTCTTTGTCTCTTTGATGTCTATCAACTTATTCTTTTTCCTTTTTTGGACGCTTCCCTTCCCTTCTTCCCCTTTCACTTTCCATTGCCACTCTCTCTATCCAACTTTCTTTGGTGGTTACCTCTTTTTCTAATTTATTTATTTTTAATGTTTTTGCTGTTATTTAATAAGGTTTTTCTAATTAATTATCATTTATAATTTTTATAAACAAGCTAGAGATATTTATTGTGCTAACTACTTGATATTTGAAGAATGGTTAACGGTTGGTTGGTGTATAATATACATAATATATGTTCTTAATTAGTTATTTTCTCGTTATACAAACAACTTGATATATTCTATTCATCACAAGTTGTGAGAGGAGGAGAAGTCAGAGTCAAACTTGAGATTATGTAGATGACTCTTTAATATTGTTGCCGCTTGACTAACGAGTAACTAACTGCGTTTTACTTTTTAATAATGACGTGTTAGTCAGAAATTATATATATATATATATATGCTTTTTATATTTTAATTATATATGTAATTTCTGACTAACACGTTATTATTAAAAAATAAAGCGCAGTTAGTTACTCGTTAGTCAAGCGGCAACAATATTAAAAAGTCATCTACATAATCTCAAGTTTGACTCTGACTTCACCTCATTATACTTTTGATTTTATTGGAATTATACTCTATATTTTGAATTTTGTCAATTAAACTATGACATTTTAAAATTATTTCAAATACACCGAAATGTTACTTGTGCCGTTAGAAACTAATAAAATTGTCATATCACCATATCACATCAGTAAAGTTTAATCAGCTAAAAAAATCATATATTTTACTTTTATTGCAATTCCACCCTATACTTTAATTTTTTACCAATTAAACTTTATCTTTTTAATATTTGACTAAATATACCTACCGTTATTTGTATAGTTATAAACTTATAAAATTATCAAGTTATTCTTTTTTACTATTAAATGTATTTAAGAATTACTATTTATATTATTATTTTTTCTATTTTTATCAATAATTTTATAATAATAATTTGTTTTGATCTTATTTTAACTAAAATTATTATCAATCGACTTTTCTTAAATCCAATATGTTTACTATTTGGCATTACTTTTAAAACTATTGTTAAGAAAATAATCTTATGAAATATATTAATTATGAAATATTTAAAAAATAATTTAAAATAATATTTAACATGATTTAGCCAAAAAATATTAAAAATAATAAATTATTCTTTAAACTCTCAAGTATAATGCTAATCAATCACTTTTTCTAAATTATATTAATAGTTAGATTAAATTTTTAAAAAAATTAATAATATATAGATTAAATTAGAATTTAATTGTCTAACCTGACTTGATTAAGTGATTAAAATAATATGTAATTCATCTGGAATCATAAATTCGTGTTTTCATTCCCAATCTCTTAAAAAAAGATTTTATTAATAAAGTAGATAATTGTCAAAAAAATCATATATTTTTAGTTTTGTTATAATTTTATCCTAAACTTTTAAATTATTATTAATTTTACTCTGAAAGTTACTGATATGACATGCAAACATAGCGATGACATGGCAATTATATTAATTTTTAATATTTTAAATAATGGCAGGATACATGATGTGGCATTGAACTGTGCTACGATTGGTTAATCTTGCAAGAAAGAAAATGTGAGCGTGGTTGGCGCCTACGGCAACCACTCCGATACTCAAGTCAGTAAATTGAAGAATATGGTGAGTATAAAGAATTGCTTAGAACTCAAGTGTAGTTCTGTAAGAATTGTGTGCCTTTGTCTCTATTAATCATTAGTTTTTATACTGTAAGAAAATGAAGTTAATTATAACATTTTCTGAAAAATTCGATAATGATATAACTAGCTAATTGATAAGGGATGTCGCTGACTAATCGGTCAAGGATCTCGCGATTTCAGACGTAATTGGAAATCTGCTAAATTATGCCTCCTAACGGTAACTTTATGTGAAGAATTGACCTCTTCAAGGAAGAGCGAGTCTTGATGAAGAATAAGGTGCAACGGTGTCTAGATCTTCCTTTCCACGGGTGGGACCACATATTGGTTTATCAGACTCTTGTCATGTTTTTATGGTGACAGCTCATGACTTATTTTAGGCGATCATTGTGTAATATCAGAAGTCCCCCCGCTAGTCTTTGATTTTTTAGATTCGAAGGTGACAATTGTATTCTCGATCTGGAGCACGTGACCTATTTAGATTGGCCTTCCATGCTTGCATCACTCACTTTATCTGATATTTTTCCTCTTTTGTAATTTTCATTTTTAATGAGAAATCTTTCCTTCTATACTCTTTGTTATTATTTTCGCTAAGTGTTTATATGCTCAATACTCGATCATAACCCTCATCCAACCATAGCTAAATAAGACTTTGAATAATTTTTTTAAAAGACTATTAAGGGGTTAACACCCGACTAGATATTTGGCAGTCTCTGCTTTTTGTCATAAGATAACTTTAACTTTTTAGTGGGACTTAGCCCCGCCTTGTGATTCACCTGGTGGTTATTCACCTCATAGCTATGGAATAAATAACTTGAAAAAATAAAAAATCAAACTTAACACCCATTCATGATAACGATTTAAAGGATTCTATTAATCGGGACTGACAACCGGTCGTTAGCTTGGCAGATACCCACATTGTGGTGCTTTTTGTACAAATTTGCATTTGTCATTTGGGAAGGATACCATAAGACTCACCTGGCAGTTACCCACCTTGTGGGGCTTTTTGGCAGAAATTCTCTTTTGTCTTTTGGAAAGGACACCAGAAGACTTGCCTAGTAGTTACCCACTTTGTGGCACTTTTTGGCAAAAATTTACCCATCTTTTGGGACTAACACTCAGATTACGACCTGGCAGATCCCGCCTTATGGCCTTGTATAAAATGTCTTAGAAACTTTTTGTGAAACGGGACTAACACCCGTTTGGTCGGTGATAGCGGTTATCGAAGCCGTAAAAAATAAACCTATTAATCAATCAACCAAGTAATTTGTAGATAGTGGCAATAGGGTCGAATCACAGGGATTTGACACTAAGAATCTTTCTAATAATGACTTAGGCAATTAAATAATAAAAGTAAAAATAAAGGGGGGGTTTGATTTTAATGATAGAGAACTAAAATTTAAAGATTAAGCAGTAGAAGAAAGCAATAAATGGAAAAGATGAGTAAATCAATGGGAGAAAAGCTCTAGTTGAAGTATGGATCTATTTCAGTTGTTTAGAACTGATCATTGATTCTTTGATACTCCTATTTATTTCAATAAATTAGTTTAGGTTGTGGAAGATGCTCCTTACAATCAAATTCCTCCTTAGTTTTAGTTTGATTAGGAAATATTCGCTAATCAAACACTAGTTAACAAGTTGCCAAGGAACGTCCTTAGGGTTTTTTACTTTTCAACTGTTAACTGCATTAAGACTTAGAGAAACCCAATTCTAATCTTGCCAATCGCGTGGTCAAGTTTAGATTATGCAACCAAGTGTGCTTGTGTTCAAACAATCTAAGCAATTACGGACCTAAATTATTTAAACTAACAATTTATCACTTATGTAATTAAAAGCAACAGGCCTTAATTGATTCTAATAACAAAGCAATAATAGCATGAAGATCAAGTTGCATAAATATTGAAAAATAGGAGTTTAACAATGGGGTTTTAAATCTTCTAATTCATCACGAAACTGAAATTTCTCAACTTCAACTAGAAAAGAAGATATTTAGCCACTCATGGTGGACAAAAATACACAAAAAGAAAGAAGAAAAGTAGAGAAAGAGAGCTGCTGTGTTGCTGCTGAAATTCTGCAGTGAATTCGATTCCTCCTTGCTGGTTTGTGGCTGTCTCCTTTTATAGGTGAAGAGTTCTAGTCCAATTAGGATTTGGAATCCTAATTTGACTTGGTCTTTTGTAGTCTTTTATTCCTTCTTTGCTTTTGTATTTAATCATGAATAAATCTTCTTTTTGGAGAAAGCCTTTCTTGGGAGTGACTCTTGGAGATGTCATAGGATTGGTCTTGTGGTGTTTGAAGTAGAATAGGACTCCAACACTTTTGAAATTCTGATTTTTCCTTTTTTCCGCGCTGTTGTCATTGTCTGCGTCAGTTTGATTTGGGCAGTTGATTTGCTCAAATCGCTTGCTCAGATCATTTTTGCAAGTCAGTCCTAGATTTCTGCTTCAACTTCCTACGAGTGATTTGGCCAAATCACTTTGACCCAATCAATTTTTCAGCTTTTTATGCAATTTTTCTCCAAGTTTTCAGTTTTCTCCTTTTCTGTAAAAACATCATAAAAATATGAATTAAACTAGAAAAATGTGTAATTAAACAGTAATAAAGATAATAAAAATATGGCTAAATTATGCTTGATCAAATACCCCCACACCTAGCCTTTTGCTTGTCCTCAAGCAACAAATAACTTAGTCAATCAAGCTCCTTTTTCTTTTAAGCCTAAGTACCACTTAATCAGCCCTATCTAGACTCCCAAATTGAAGAACTATAGTGTAGAGTACATGCACTAAGGTTGTCCTCTCTTTCCTTGTTTCCTTTTACCCACCATGGCCAAGAGAAAGTTTTTTTATTTGATCATGCTTTATTCTTTCATTTTAGGCTTAATGCAACCCCTAAGAGTGACTTGCCCCCTTCAAAGCATTTTTATTCAGCATCACTTTTTATTCTTGCCTGAAAGAGTCACCAACCTTTTTACGCGAAAGTGCATATTGGTGATATCCATCCCCGGTTACTCAGTTGATCACTTGTTCAAGTGGCTACTAGCTCTGTTCATAGTCTTTGACCATCGAAACAGGTTATGTTTTGTGCTTATTAATTTTGCTGAGTTTTTCTTCTTTTTTTTTTCTTTTCTTTTTTCTTTTCATAATAGTTTGGGCAAATCAGCTCACAAAGAGTTATACTAATTTTTTATTGCATGTATTTATATTTTTCCTTTGACCATAGCAAGTTCAAAGATCTAATTTAAGAGAAAAACTCCCTAAGTGAAGGTAACACACTGTAAATGATTCAATTTAGGCTTAAAGGGTTGGAAAATTTAATGGGGTCATGAGATAGGAGGCTCTTTTAACTTTGTCATCTATGCTGAGTAGAGCAAAGGCTAAAACAAAATCTGTGTGAGTGCATGTGTGTAGAAGTGAATATGAGTGCAAAAAGAATTGTGAGTGAGAAAAAAAAATTGGTGTGTGTAAAAGGGTAAAAAGATGCAGAAAAGAGACAAAAAGATAGCACAAGATAGCAAAGAATAGTGCAAAAATATTCTCCAGTACCCCCACACCTAGTACAAACATTGTCCTCAATGTAAAACATATAAGGAAAAGGAATATGAGAGAAAGGGACTTCCTAGCCCGTGAGTGATTTGGTCAGTGATTTGGACAAATCACTCGGCCAAATCACTGGCTGTCATGGTCTGTGGGCAGAAAATTGTCCACCAGCAATTGCAGCAGGTGCTCCATGTGCTGCATTCAGTCTTCGATTCTGCTGAGATGAGCCTCTACTGTCTGGTCTTGAGGTGCTTCTGGTGGTACCTCATTTGCTTCTTGTTGTGGTGCCTCTGGAGGTGCCTCTTCTGCTGGTTCCTCTACTGCCATCTCTGCTGTCTCCTCTGCTGGTTCTTCTGCTAGAGCAAGGTGCTGAGAGGTTGTTGGCTGGCTGGCTGTCTTCTTCCTGAACACACACTCGTGGCGTGGTATGATCGGTCCTGCAGGTTCAATAGAAAAAACTTCCTCCATTTTTCGAAGCAACCCCATATCATCCAAAGTGCGAAGGTCCAGGGGGGTTGGTTTGCTGGTTGGGGTAAGGTTAGTGTGTGCAGGGTGCAATAATTTTAGATTTACTGCTATGGAAGTGATCAAATGGCCAAGGATTAGGGGGCGGTGATATTTGATGGTGCTGGAGAGTTGCGTGGCAACCTAGTAGCCTAAGTGAAGTTTTTGGTTTGTGGACATACTCCACAGGATGTATAAGTCTATTCTGGTCAGGATGTTGGGTGCATCCTTCCTCCCAGAAAATATATATGCTAAGAACCTGTGTAAATACTTAAGGCAGGGATTTCTGATATACAGGTCTTTGGACTTTGTGGGTGAGTATGTGTCAGGTGGGTTGTCACACAATTCCTCATAGGCTGTGCTAGGATTGAACACAGCAGGGCAATCCCAGGTGGAATCAGGGCATTCACAGCCCATGGCAATACTGAACTCATGCAGGGACAAGCGAAATCGCTGTCCTAACAGCCTAAATCCAATAGTATCTGGTGCAGTGTGGTCATGGCTGACTTGTCAAAATAAAATGTGGTGAAGAATTCATGAGTGAGCTCAGTGAAAGCAGGCATGTGTAGGTAGAAGAAGGTGTGCCATCCAATTGCATCAACAAGAGAACGTACCTATTCTTGAAGTCCTAGTGCTTCAAGAGTGCTGTGGTGGATGAACTTACCTAGGTGGTATGGCAGAGAAGAGACTATGTCTAGCCTAGAACGTTCAGATGGCTTATTGAAGGTCAGCGCCTTTGTCACATGATCTGGGTTTGCTGGTTTGGGCAAATTGCTGGGCAAATTGCCTTCGTCGTGGCTCACAGGAGATGTGTCTGGTGCATCACTGGGGACTTTTGGCCGTGGCTTTGGGCTTAGCAGTGGTGATGATGAAGGCGTTCTTGGACATTTTTGTCCATGGCCGGTGGACGGGGTGGCATCGGGAAGCGATTCTTCTCCAGGGGTATCTATCACGACTGTTGGTGTGGAAAGTGGTGGGGTAATCATCAATGCCCTAGTTCGTCGGCGATAGGTCTGGGCGACTGGTCTTTCGATGTTTCTTGTTTCATCGGCCGTCCTTGTGTTGGCATCATTGGCGATGGGAGGAGGGTTTTCCATAGCCTCCTTGTCACTGTCAGTGGGAATGTGAATGGGCCTGGCCGCGCTTCCACCACATGCCAGGGCCGCTGGTGGCCATCATCTTGATTCTGGCCATAATTCTTAATGTCATCGGTGATGAAAATCTTGGGGAAGAAGAAAGAGATGAAGCAGAAAGAGATAGCTTGAGGGGAAAGAAAATAATAAAAAACTATTTAAAGTGATTTGGGGGAGTTGGACTGCCCTGATCATTAAATGCTGAGTCTCTGGCTTCTCGGCAGGGTGATTTGGTCAGTGATTTGGGCATATCACCTGGCCAAATCACTTCCTTGTTTCAATTGTTTGATTGGTCTGTGCATAACTTTTCTGTGATGGTTGAATCTTGACGATTTGGCATGTCGATTTGGGCAAATCACATGCCCCAATCACTTCAGCTGGGCTGCCTCCCAGTAGCACTAGTTTTCTATCTTGGGCTGGACTATCTTCTCTTGATCAGCAGGTTGGGAGAGGGGGATCCAAGGGAACTTCCTCCACTAGGTGCACAGTAAATCCCTCATAGAAGTGCTTCAAATGGTGCCCATTAACCTTGAAAACTTTGCTTATTTGTGGACTGCATATGTCCACAGCCCCATGTGGATAGATGTGTTCCACCAAGAATGGTCCAATCCACCTAGACCGAAGCTTCCCAGGAAATAATTTGAACCTTGAGTCAAAAAGCAAGACCTTATCACCAACTTGAAATTATTTCCTAGAGATATGTTTATCATGGAAGGCTTTAGTCTTGGCTTTATAATCCTATGAAGCTTCATACGCATCACGCCGAATTTCCTCTAACTCTTGAAGTTGTAATTTTCTATGGGCTCCAGCTTCTTTCTCATCGAGATTACATCTTTTAACAGCCCAATAGGCTTTGTGTTCAAGTTCTACAGGTAGATGGTAAGCTTTCCCATAGATCAGCCTATAGGGGGACATTCCAATTGGTGTTTTGTAGGCTGCTTTATATGCCCACAATGCATCATTGAGGTGCACACTCCAGTCCTTGTGATTTGGGCAGACTGTCTTCTCAAGGACGGACTTGATTTCTCTATTTGAGACTTCAGCCAGCCCATTTGTTTGAGGGTGATAGGCAGTAGAGGTTCTATGGACAACATGGTGCTTTTTAAGGAGAGTTTCCACTACCTTGTTGCAGAAATGAGTGCCTCGATCACTAATTATGGCCTTAGGCAAACCGAATCTGGAGAAGATGTGGGATTTCATAAAGTCTACAACCACTTTTGCATCATCAACCCTTGTTGCTTTGGCCTCAATCCACTTGGACACATAGTCTACTGCCAGCAGTATTTAGGTGTTGCCAAAGAAAGGTGGGAAAGGTCCCATGAAGTCAATGCCCCAAATGTCAAAGATTTCACATACCATGATGGGTGCTTGTGGCATTTCACTTCTGCTGCTGAGGTTTCCCATTTGTTGGCATCTTGCACATGACCTACAAAATAAATAAGTATCTCGAAATATGTTAGGCCAATATAACCCACATTCAATGATCTTTAGGGCTGTTTTGCGTGGACCAAAATGTCCTCCACAGCCGTATGAGTGGCAGAAGGCTAGGACAGAAGAAATCTCTTGATCAAGGATGCATCTGCGTATCACTTGGTCTGCACAAGGCTTCCATAGGTAAAGTTCATCCCATACATAATATCTTGCATCTTTCTTGATCTTGTCTCTCATGTATTTGGGCAAATCCGTAGGTAAATCACCCGTAGCTAGATAATTTACTATATCAGCATACCATGGTTCTTCTTCTTGGACAACAAACAGGTGCTCATCAGGGAAGGTTTCATTGATGGGAAAGGTCTCCATTTCTGAAGGTATTCGGCTGAGGTGATCAGCTACAAGGTTCTCTTTCCCCTTTTTGTCACGGATTTCCAGATCAAATTCCTGTAACAGTAGTATCCATCGTACCAGCCTTAGTTTTGCTTCTTTCTTCTTGACCAAATACCTCAATTCAGCATGATCTGAATAGACAATCACTTTTGTCCCAAGTAGATAGGACTGAAACTTCTCCAATGCAAACACTATGGCCATCAACTTTTTTTCTGTTGTGGAGTAATTACAATGTGCTGCATCTAAGGTGCGTGAAGCATAATGAATGACATGAGGAGAGTTACCTATGTGCTGCCCCAATACTGCACCTACAACAAAGTTGATGGCGTCACACATGATCTCAAATGGAAGGGTCCAGTCAGGAGGTTGGATGATTGGGGCAGTGACCAGTAGTGATTTGATCAAATCAAAGGCTGTTCTGCAGCTTTCATCAAAGTCAAATGGCACGTCCTATTGAAGCAGCCTGCACAATGGCTGAGTTATCTTGAAAAAATCTTTGATGAACCTCTGGTAGAAACCAACATGGCCAAGGAATGAGCGAATCTCCCAAATGCTGGTTGGATAGGGTAGGCTCTTAATGGTGTCCATTTTGGCTTTATCTACCTCTATCCCTTTTTCTGAAACAATGTGGCCTAGGATTAGACCGTGGTCGACCATGAAGTGACACTTCTCGTAGTTCAAGACCAGATTTGTCTCCAAGTATCTTTGAAGTATCTTCTCCAAGTTGGCAAGCCATTATAAAAAGAGTTGCCATACACCGTGAAATCATCCATGAAGTCTTCAATGATCTTCTCCACATAGTCAGAAAAAATACTCATCATGCATCGTTGAAATGTGGCTGGTGCATTGCAAAGGCCAAAAGGCATCCTCCTAAATGCGAAGGTGCCAAATGGACAAGTGAAGGTGGTCTTTTCTTGATCTTCAGGTGCAACAGGGATTTGATAAAATCCTGAATATCCATCTAGACAACAGTAGTGGCTTTTTCCTGCAAGTCTCTCAAGCATTTGGTCCATGAAGGGCAAGGGAAAGTAGTCCTTCCTTGTGGCTGCATTGAGCTTTCTATAATCCATACATACTCTCCACCCATTTTGCACACGAGTGGGTACAAGATCTCCTTTAGAATTGGGGACAATAGTAATCCCAGTCTTCTTTGGCACTACGTGGATAGGACTCACCCATTTGCTGTTAGAGATGGGGTAGATGACCCCAGTGTCTAAGAGCTTCACTATTTCTTTCTTTACAACCTCCATCATTGGAGGATTCAACCTTCTTTGAGCTTTATGGATAGGTTTTCACTCCTCCTCCATGAGTATTCGGTGCATGCATATTGATGGTGAGATGCCCTTTATGTCCTCCAAGGTCCAACCTATGGCTTCCTTGTGCTTCCTCAATACCTTTAGGAGGCTTTCCTCTTCTTGCTGGCTCAACTTATTGGAAATTATGATTGGAAGTGTTTTTTCAGCCCCCAAGTAGGCGTATTTGAGGTGCCCTGGTAGAGTTTTCAGATCTGGTGCAGTTGCTGTCTAGTCTGGCGCTTGCTGTTCGCTCACTGATGTGGGCAGATTGTCTGATGCTTGTTCTGGTGATCTGGTCCAATTGCCTTTAGTTATGTCTATCTGGCCCAGTGATTTGGCAAGTCAGGATCTGCTTGTTCTGGTGATTTGGTCAAATCATCCGCAACCAATAAGGTACAGCATGTTGTCTCCTCTGTATCTGTATTGGCGCTGCTGCTGTCCATGTCTTCTTGCCTACATAAACCAACATTAAGTAAATTATCTTGATCAAAATAAAAAATTTCTTGACTTAAATCATCAATAATATCAAGGCCATAAACAGGAGACACATCATTGGAAAATTTCATGGCATCATAAACATTAAACTTGATAACTTCCCCTTCAAACTCCATAGTCAATGTGCCATCACGCACATCAATTTTGGTTCTGGCTGTGCTCAAGAATGGTCTTCCAAGTAGGATGTCAGAGGTTGTGTTGCTTTTGTCCTTCTCCATGTCAATTACATAAAAGTCTGCTGGGAAGACTAACTGATCCACTTGCACTAGCACATCTTCTAGGACTCCCTTGGGGTAGACAACAGATTGGTCGGCCAACTGGATCACTATGCTGGTGCCTTTGAGTGTACCTGCATTCAACAAGTTAAAGATGGAAAGGGGCATGACAATAATTGATGCCTTAAGATCACACATGGCCTTCTTTATCCCCACGTTGCCTATCTTGCATGAAACAGCGAACATTCCTCTATCCTTGCATTTGGTTGGGAGCTTTCTTTGGATGACAGCCGAGACACACTCCCCCACACTTATCTTTTCACGTTCAGCAAGCTTCCTTCTGTTGGTGCATAGCTCTTTGAAAAATTTGGCATACCTTGGTATTTGTTTGACAGCATCTAGTAGAGGTATGTTGATTTCCACCTTGCGGAGTGTCTCAAGTATTTCTTTTTCCTCTTTTTCTTTTTGAGATTTTGCAAATCTTCTTGGGAAGGGGAGAGGTACCTTAAATTTCTCCACTAGTTGATGGTCTGCCTTGGTTTGCTTGGAGCTGGATTCTACCTGGGTCATTGATTTGGGCAAATCAACTTCTGCCTTCTCTGGAGATTTGGGCAAATCACCACTGCTGCGCAGTACTGTCTGTCCATCGATTGGGTCTGTGATTTGGGCAGATCGATGACCCTGATCATTTTCTGGCAGATTCTCCTCAGTGACCTGTTTCTGCACTTACTCAGCCCTTCTGTCTTGCAGCTCTTTCCCACTTTTTCATGTGATGGCACTAGCATTTTGCCTTGGATTTATCTCAGTTTGGGAGGGTAGCTTTCCTTATGATTCAAGCTTACTCATTAAAGTGGCCATTTGACTCATTTACTGCTCAAGGTTTTGCACAGTGTTTGCTAGGGACTTCACAATCTCTTCAAGGGATGTGTTGGACTTTTGAGGTGCTACTTGGGCTAGATTTCTTTGCTGATAGCTTGGATATTGATTGGCCCTTGCATGACTGAAATTTGGATGGTCCCTCCAACTTGGATTATAGGTATTAGAGTAGGGATCATACCTCCTTTGCCCATTGAATCCTCCAACTGCATTGACTTGATGGTCCTTTTCTTGAAGGGAAGGACATAGATCAGTTGGGTGGTTTATGTTTGCACATATCCCACATGGCTTGGGCTGCTGAATTTGCTGGGCTTGTTGGGCTTGACCCTCAACAAAGCTACGGACAGCATTGGTGAGATCAGAGATTTGAGATGCTAAAGTGGATGTACTCACCTCATTCACCCTTCTTAGTGGCTGTTCTTGGTCTCCAAATTGTTGAAAGGTTGCTGCCATGGTGGAAATTAAATTCCTTACTTCTTGAGGTGATTTGTGTTCAATTGATCCTCCACATGCTGCATCAATAAATTTTCTTTCTGAAGGTAGCAGACCTTTATAGAAATATTCAATGAGAGATTTGTCAGAAATATCATGCTGAGGGCAGCTTGTGCACAACCTTTTGAACCTCTCCCAGTACTCATACAAGCCTTTAGAATGCTTTTACCTTATACCACTTATCTCTCGATGGATGCCAATGGCTTTTGAGGTTGGAAAGAATTTGCTCAAGAATGCTCTCACCATACCGGCCCATGATGTGACAGATCCGGGTGGCAAGTAGAATAGCCAATCTTTGGCATAGTCATCAAGGGAAAAAGGGAAGGCTCTAAGTTTAACATGCTCTTCTGAAATGCCTTGGGGTCTCATGGTTGAGCATACAATGTGGAATTCCTTCAAGTGCTTATAGGGATCCTCATTTTCTAGGCCTCTAAATTTGGAAAGGAGATGGATCAGGCCTGTCTTCAATTCAAAGGGTGCTGTCAATTGGGGATAGGCAATGCATAATGGTGCCTGATTTCTTGCTGGTACAGCTAGCTCACAGAGTGTTCTCTCCCATGGCTGTGGTGCACGGATGGGCACGTTTTCAGCTTGAGCTTCTTCATATGCAGCAGGTGGTTCTGCCATTGTTTGATTTTCTGCAGCAACCCGGAATTCTGTTTCTGGTTTAAATGCAGCAGTAGCAGGTGCGGCAGTAGGTGTACCGCTGGTGCAATAAATTTTGCAGCAGGGGCAGTAGTAGTTTTATCAGATAGCTCAGCGGCAGATCGAATGGTAGACACCAGATTTATTGCTGTTGCTGATGAAGATGGTTTGGAGGCTTGGTTCCTTAAGTTTGCTTGCTTCCTTAAGCTCTTGGCAATGCGTTCCATCTTCGGATCGTAAAGAAGAGTGTCTTTACTGCCAGCACTGGTCATAAAGGGAAAATACGTTAGTTTAAATCAAATCTCCGGCAATGGCGCCAATTTTTGATAGAGGTTGTCGAAGCCGTCAAAAAATAAACCTATTAATCAATCAACAAAATAATTTGTAGATAGTGGCAATAGGGTCGAATCACAGGGATTTGACACTAAGAATCTTCCTAATAATGACTTAGGCAATTAAATAATAAAAGTAAAAATAAAGGGGGGGTTTGATTTTAATGATAGAGAACTGAAATTTAAAGATTAAGCAGTAGAAGAAAGCAATAAATCGAAAAGATGAGTAAATCAATGGGAGAAAAGCTCTAGTTGAAGTATGGATCTATTTCAGTTGTTTAGAACTGATCATTGATTCTTTGATACTCCTATTTGTTTCAATTAATTAGTTTAGATTGTGGAAGACGCTCCTCACAACCAAATTCCTCCTTAGTTTTAGTTTGATTAGGAAACATTCGCTAATCAAACACTAGTTAACAAGTTGCCAAGGAACTTCCTTGGGTATTTTACTTTTCAACTGTTAACTGCATTAAGACTTAGAGAAACCCAATTCTAATCTTGCCAACCGCGTGGTCAAGTTTAGATTATGCAACCAAGTGTGCTTGTGTTCAAACAATCTAAGCAATTACGGACCTAAATTATTTAAACTAACAATTTATCACTTATGTAATTAAAAGCAACAGGCCTTAATTGATCCTAATAACAAAGCAATAATAGCATGAAGATCAAGTTGCATAAATATTGAAAAATAGGAGTTTAACAATGGAGTTTTAAATCTCTCAATTCATCACAAAACTGAAATTTCCCAACTTCAACTAGAAAAGAAGATATTTAGCCACTCATGGTGGACAAAAATACACAAAAAGAAAGAAGAAAAGTAGAGGAAGAGAGCTGCTGTGTTGCTGCCGAAATTTTGCAGTGAATTCGATTCCTCCTTGCTGGTTTGTGGCTGTCTCCTTTTATAGGTGAAGAGTCCTAGTCCAATTAGGATTTGGAATCCTAATTTGACTTGGTCTTTTGTAGTCTTTTATTCCTTCTTTGCTTTTGTATTTAATCATGAATAAATCTTCTTTTTGGAGAAAGCCTTTTTTGGGAGTGACTCTTGGAGATGTCATAGGATTGGTCTTGTGGTATTTGAAGTAGAATAGGACTCCAACACTTTTTGAAATTCTGATTTTTTCTTTTTCCCACGTTGTTGTCCTTGTCTGCGTCAGTTTGATTTGGGTAGTTGATTTGCCCAAATCGCTTGCCCAGATCATTTTTGCAAGTCAGTCCCAGATTTCTACTTCAGCTTCCTGCGAGTGATTTGGCCAAATCACTTTGACCCAATCAATTTTTCAGCTTTTTCTGTAATTTTTCTTCAAGTTTCCAGTTTTCTCTTTTTTTGTAAAAACATCATAAAAATATAAATTAAACTAGAAAAATGTGTAATTAAATAGTAATAAAGATAATAAAAATGTGGCTAAATTATGCTTGATCAGTCAGCCTAGCATATACTTGTGGCCTAAGTGTAAAATGCCTTAGAAACTTTTTGTGAAACGAGACTAGCACCCAATTAGTCGTCTGGCGTAACCGTCTTGTGGCCTTGGCATTAAATGCCTCAGAAACTTTTTGTGAAATGGGACTAACACCTGGTTGGTCGGCCTAGCATATATTTGCCTTGTGACCTAGTATGAGATGCCTTGTTTAGTGGGACTAATAACCGGATCATGGCTTGACAGATTTTCGCCTTGTCACCTAGCATGAAAAGCCTTATTTATTGGGACTAACACCCAAATTATGACCTGAAGGATTCCCGTCTTATGGCTTGGCGTGAGATGCCTTGTTTATTGAGATTAACACCCTGATTATGGCCTAACGGATTCCTATCTTGTGGCTTGGTATGAGATGCCTTATTTATTGAGACTAACATTTGGATTATTGATAGAGCATATTTTAGTCCATATTTTCATGATCTTATTGATGTTTATTTGCACCTATTCTACCTAATTTTGTGGTTTTAATCATGTCTTGCAAATATTAGGTGTGAAGAAACAAATTGGAGAAAATGCTCTTAAAAATGCCAAAGGAAGCCAAAATTCAGCAACCTTCGGAAGCACTTTCGGAAGCCAAAAACCAGTCACCTTCGGCGGCACTTTCGGCAGCCGAAAGAGGACTCTAGAGACGAAACTCTACCACCTTCGGCGGCACCTTTGGCCGCCGAACCTTGCGTCTAGAGCCGAAAGTCCAGCCTCCGAAACTCATTTTAGGCAGCCGAAAATCCCTCTCAACACTCTCTTTCCTCATTCAAGAAGCCATATCTCAAGTTGCCATATTTGAGGAGCCAAACAAGGGAAGTATTTTGAGATCCAAATCTTCAAGATTCACATTCAAATATTGGATTTCAAGATCAAGCTATTTAAGGAAGCCAAATCTAAAGATCACATGTTTCCCACTTAGTATCATGCACATTCAAAATTCAAAAGGAGGCTCCACCTTCCTTATTAGTGCATGGGCAGCCTCTTAACTCTTAAGGCAACATCTTGAAGACCTTGGGCAGCAATTAAAAAGACCAAAGAGCCTCCACTTGCCCCCCCATCACATGCATCTCGTTTTTGCCTTCACCCATGAACAAAGAAGGCACATATGGGACCAAGGGCACTTTGGACAGCTTCTAAAAGACTCATGGACTGCCACCAAACCCTAAAGAGCCTCTCAAGATCTATTTAAAGGCTTCAAGAAGATAAGAAAGGTAGATTTTATCTCCACCTCTCTTTCAAGAATTCGGCAAGGCTCTCCAAGCCTCTCCACACTTTGGTTCTTCATCTTCTTCCTTCTTTTCTTCTATTTTTCTGTTTTGGTTCAGCCATGAGTGGCTGAATCCCTTCTCTCTAGTTGAAGTTTGGTTGAAACTAAGGTTGCTTAAAGGGTTGTGAGATCTGAACATAAAGTGTTTGCTTTTGATTTATTCAATATTCATGCAATTGTGCTTAATTCTAAGATTGCTTTGTTGTTTTGATCAAATTGGCCACTTGATTCTTGATTGCAAAGTTAATTAATTGTTGGATTAGGATATTTGTTAGTCCGTAATTGCTGGAAATATTCTGTCCATAGAACACTTGGTGTAAAAACCCAAGAAATTGTATGATCTAGCAACATCTCATGCGTTTGAGTAGCTAGGGTTTGGATCTTTCTTGTTCTTCATGCAATTGGCAATTGTTTTGATGCCTTTGGCCCAAGGACGTTCCTTGGCAATTTGTTGATTAGTAATTGATTAGAGGACGTTCCCTAATTAATTTGTTCTTAAGGAAAGACATGGTGGTGTGAAGCGTTTTCCATCCCCATAACTAACCTATTGAATCAATCAAGATAACCATGTTTCAATGATCAACCCAAACAACCAAAGTGGATCCATATCTTCAACTAGACTTTTCTCATATTGATTTCTTGTTTTATTTTGATTACTTACTGTTTTAATTGCTCACAATAGTTGTTAGTTAAATCAAATCTCAAAACCCCCCTTTTACTTTTATTGCACTTGTTTCTATTTCTCTTTGATTACTTGCTTTCAATTGTGTTTTCAATTAATTCTCTTGGTCTTGATTAAGAAAAATAAATAAGTAATCAATTCTCTGTGGATTCGATCCTTCACCACTATATCCAGTTGTAAATTGTAGGTAACCAAGAAGGTTATTTTTGACCGGCTTCGACAAACGCACTGTCAAAAATTGGCGCCGTTGCCGGGGAATTGATTTTACTTGTTTGTTTAATTTTCTTTCATGACCAGGTCTAAATGCAGGGATACTCTACCCTTTGATCTAGAAATTGAATGCACCCTCAGAAGATTAGGAAAGCAAGCTGCCGAGCATTCTGCCCAACCTTCGGCCGCCGAAACCCATCAACATTTGGCCGCCGAACTTGCTTCACTCTAGCAATCGAACATCTCACCGAATGGCACAGTCACCATCGTAGATCTGAATCATGGATGAGGTAAGTAGACCTGATCTCTCTTTTCTGACATCTTTTCTGAAAGATATTGCCATAGAAGTAGTTCAACAGGTTCAAGCACCCCAGCCACCAAAGCCATGTATGATCTGTGGATATGTGGGACACCTAACTTCCCAATGTCCTACACTTTATAAGGATGACCAACTAGTTCATGCATATGGAGGATTCTATGAACAGCTAAGACATGATCCATACCATAACACATACAATCCATATTGGGGAGACCATCCGAATTATGGCTATGCAAGGGACCAACAAGTACATGCATTTGAAGGATTCTATGAACCGCAAAGACATGATCCCCACCATGACACATACAATTCAAATTGGGGAGACCATCCAGAATTTAGTTATGCAGAGGATAACAACTACCAAAATTATCAAGGATATCAAGCCCAATCAGAACCTCCAAATCCTTACCAACACCTTGAAGAGATGATGGAAACAATGGTAAGTTCCATGCAAAGCGTGCGACAGGACATAAGACAGCTGACTGCGTCAATGAATGCAGACGTGTTAAGAAGAGAGCAAGAACTTAAAGATGTGGAGGATGATGAGGAAAGTTGGCAAGTACAAGAACAAGCTACTGAAGAGACACAATCTGAATACTGTTTGTCCAAACAAACTGATCAAACAGAGCCTGTTGATAATTTGGATATCATTGATTGTTTGAACAAAGATGTTTTTGATATAAAAGACGATATGCTAAACAATGATCCTTGCAGGGAAGAGACTCAGAAAGAGCCAGAATTGAAAGAAACTGACTGTTGCATCCATCAGATGAACTGCAGCCAAGCACAGACTGAAGAGAGCTTGGTCGCACCACTTCTGGAAGGACTTGCACAAACTGAAGCCATGAATTTTCGGCCGCCGAACTCCACCGTCTTTCAGCCGCCGAATCCGACTACTCTTCAGCTCCCCTTTCCGTTAGATCTTGCGCAAAATGAGCAATCTGAAAACAATTCAGCCATAGATCCAATGCAAACAACCCATGCTCACAAGGAACAAATGGTGTTCCAAGCACCTAAACCAAAGGAGCATGCAGATCAATGCCTTCCCAAACCTCCGGATAAGGTAGAGTTTGTTCTGCCAGATCTTAGTACCAATTTGCAGCTATACATGGAGAAACATGAATTGGAATTCAAGGTGCTTCCCAATCATCTAAAAAATGCAAACATAAAAGCTAGAGGCACACCTCATCTAAAAGAGGAGAAGCTCATCATGTTACTTCATGAGTACATGGAGAAAGTAGGATGGTTCATGACCAAATCAAAAGGAGCGCTACACTTTTTGCTCAATGCAATTGGGACTCTTTTCCCTTCTCCAATTACTTGAGCCTTGATCAAGTGGATCACACCATGCACACCACACCCAGGGGAGTACTCAGTTTCCTTTGTTCTTTTATGTTTGTTATACATTGAGGACAATGCATGATTTAAGTGTGGGGGTGCATATCTCTAAATTTTTACTTTTAAGTTTATTTTTGCTTTAATCTTTAGTTTGCTTGCATTAGGCAAAATTTTTTCATTTTTATTATTTATGCTTTCAATAAAACACACACAACCACAACCTTCTTCTCCTTTTTGTTTTGCTCTACTCAAACTGATGAACTATGTTGAATGAGTTTTTCTTTCCATGACCCTATTGATGTGATAACTCTTTAAACTTATGTTGAATCAATTGCAGTGAGTTGTATTCATGTTTGAGAATTGCCTTTTGAATTGAATCCTTGAGTTTGTCAATGGTGAAAAATATATTGATGACCCTCAATTGATTGAGAATAAATTGAAATTGTGTGAATGAACCTAATGTGACTTGATTTAGCAATTGGTGTTGATTTGCCCAAATCATTGAGAGAAAGAAAATTCAGCAAAGGCAAAGACCTCAAAAGCACAAATTCGAAAACTGTTCCAATGGTCAAAAGACTATGAACAAGGCTAGAGCCACTTGGATAGGTGACCAACTGAAAAATATAAACTATGACATCAAAAATAGGTTAGTGACCTTTCCAAGCAAAATCTAAAGTGCAAAAGTCTGAATAAAGTACTTCAAGGTAAGGGCAAGTCAATCCAAAAGCTAGAAAAAAGTCTTAACAAATTAATGTGCATGTCTCTCTTGAGGAAAACAAATCCTAGCCATGGTAAGCAAAGGGAAATAAGGAAAGGGGGTAAGTAATCTTCATGCATATATTCTTCACTGCAATGCTTCAAAATAAGTGTCTAGAGTATGAGCTTAAGTGGTAATAAGGATCTAGAGGAAGAAAACTTATTTGACTATGTTTGTTTGCTTGAGGACAAGCAAAAGCTTAAGTGTGGGGGTATTTGATAAAGCATATTTTAGTCCATATTTTCATGATCTTATTGATGTTTATTTGCACCTATTCTACCTAATTTTGTGGTTTTAATCATGTCTTGCAAATATTAGGTGTGAAGAAACAAATTGGAGAAAATGCTCTTAAAAATGCCAAAGGAAGCCAAAATTCAGCAACCTTCGGAAGCACTTTCGGAAGCCAAAAACCAGTCACCTTCGGCGGCACTTTCGGCGGCCGAAAGAGGACTCTAGAGACGAAACTCTACCACCTTCGGCGGCACCTTCGGCGGCACCTTCGGCCGCCGAACCTTGCGTCCAGAGCCGAAAGTCTAGCCTTTGAAACTCATTTTAGGTAGCCGAAAATCCCTCTCAACACTCTCTTTCCTCATTCAAGAAGCCATATCTCAAGTTGCCATATTTGAGGAGCCAAACAAGGGAAGTATTTTGAGATCCAAATCTTCAAGATTCACATTCAAATATTGGATTTCAAGATCAAGCTATTTAAGGAAGCCAAATCCAAAGATCACATGTTTCCCACTTAGTATCATGCGCATTCAAAATTCAAAAGGAGGCTCCACCTTCCTTATTAGTGCATGGGCAGCCTCTTAACTCTTAAGGCAACATCTTGAAGACCTTGGGCAGCAATTAAAAAGAACAAAGAGCCCCCACTTGCCCCCCATCACATGCATCTCGTTTTTGCCTTCACCCATGAATAAAGAAGGCACATATGAGACCAAGAGCACTTTGGACAGCTTCTAAAAGACTCATGGACTGCCACCAAACCCTAAGGATCCTCTCAAGATCTATTTAAAGGCTTCAAGAAGACAAGAAAGGCAGATTTTATCTCCACCTCTCTTTCAAGAATTCGGTAAGGCTCTCCAAGCCTCTCCACACTTTGGTTCTTCATCTTCTTCCTTCTTTTCTTCTATTTTGCTGTTTTGGTTCAGCCATGAGTGGCTGAAACCCTTCTCTCTAGTTGAAGTTTGGTTGAAACTAAGGTTGCTTAAAGGGTTGTGAGATCTGAACGTAAAGTGTTTGCTTTTGATTTATTCAATATTCATGCAATTGTGCTTAATTCTAAGATTGCTTTGTTGTTTTGATCAAATTGGCCACTTGATTCTTGATTGCAAAGTTAATTAATTGTTGGATTAGGATATTTGTTAGTCCGTAAGTGCTGGAAATATTCTGTCCATATAACACTTGGTGTAAAAACCCAAGAAATTGTTTGATCTAGCAACATCTCATGCGTTTGAGTAGCTAGGGTTCGGATCTTTCTTGTTCTTCATACAATTGGCAATTGTTTTGATGCCTTTGGCCCAAGGACATTCCTTGGCAATTTGTTGATTAGTAATTGATTAGAGGACGTTCCCTAATTAATTTGTTCTTAAGGAAAGACATGGTGGTGTGAAGTGTTTTCCATCCCCATAACTAACCTATTGAATCAATCAAGATAACCATGTTTCAATGATCAACCCAAACAACCAAAGTGGATCCATATCTTCAACTAGACTTTTCTCATATTGATTTCTTGTTTTATTTTGATTACTTACTGTTTTAATTGCTCACAATAGTTGTTAGTTAAATCAAATCTCAAAACCCCCCTTTTACTTTTATTGCACTTGTTTCTATTTCTCTTTGATTACTTGCTTTCAATTGTGTTTTCAATTAATTCTCTTAGTCTTGATTAAGACAAATAAATAAGTAATCAATTCTATGTGGATTCGATCCTTCACCACTATCTGCAGTTGTAAATTGTAGGTAACCAAGAAGGTTATTTTTGACCGGCTTTGACAACCGTACTATCAAATATGCCCTGACAGATTCCCTCCTTGTGGCTTGGCATGAGATGCCTTGTTTATCAGGACTAACACTCGGATTATGGCCTGACTGATTTCCACCTTGTGGCCTGGCATGAGATTCCTTTTTTAGTGGGACTAACACCCAGATTATGGCCTGAAGGATTTCCGCCTTGTGGCCTAATATGAAATGCCTTGTTTAGTGGGACTAACACCTGGATCATAGCCTGACGGATTTCCACCTTGTGGCCTAGTATGAGAAGCCTTGTTGACTCGCGGTTGTCGAAGCCGGTCAAAAATAACATTTCCAGTTATCAACAATATTACTACTGCAGATAGTGGTAAAGGATCGAATCCACAGAGAATTAAAAAATTATCTATTTTTCTCAACAAGACCAAGAGAATTAACTGAATGAGAAGCTGAAAGCGGAACAAAAATAAAGTGCAATAAAAGTAAAAAGGGGGATTTTGAGATTGATTTGATTAGCAAACTACTGAAAGCAATTAAATTAGCAAGTAATTAAAATAAAAGAGAAATCTAATATGAGAAAGGTCTAGTTGAAGAGATGGATCCACTTTGGTTGTTTTGGATTGATCATTGAAACTTATATTCTCTTGATTGATTCAATAGATTAGTTATGGAGATGGAAAACGCTTCTCACCACCATGTCTCTCCTTATGATTAAATCAATTAGGGAACGTCCTCTAATTAATTACTAATTAACAAATTGCCAAGGAACGTCCTTGGGCCTTAGGCATCAAAACAATTGTCAATTGCATGAAGAAATAGAGAGATCCAATCCTAGCTACTCAAACGCATGAGATGTTGCTAGATCACACAATTCCTTAGTTGTTACACCAATTGTTCTTATGTTTGAATAATTCCAGCAATTACGGACTAAAAATTATCCAAACTAACAATTAATTACCTTGCAATCAAGAATCAAGTGGCAAATTTGATCAAAACAACAAAGTAATAATAGATTCAAGCACCAAATTGTATGAATATTGAACAAATCAAAGACAAATAGTTTATGTTCAGATCTCACAATCCATAAAACAACCTTAGTTTCAACCAATCTTCAACTAGAACAAAAGGTTTAAGCCACTCATGGCTGAAACAAAATAGAAAATAAAAGGAGAGAACAAGAGAAGATAAACCGAATTGGTGGAGAAGCTTGCTCCAAGCCTTGGCCGAATGGGAGAGATGGATGGGGATGTGTCCTCCTTTTCTCGGCAGCCCTTAAGGATGGATTTATATGGCTCTTAAGATGCTGTCCTAGGTTTTCTTTACTGTCCATGCATCTTTAGGAGGCTGCCTAAAATGCCCTTGGTCTTTAATTGCACTTTACCTTGCCGCCCATGCACATGTGTGAGGGAGTTGGCGTGTGGCTTGTGTGGCTTGTGCAAGAGTGGGTCTTTTGGTCTTTGCTTGCTGCCCTAGTGTCTTCAAGATGCTGCCCAAGGTGTCCAAGACTTCCCTTCACACCATCCTTGCCGCCCATGCACTAATAAGGAAGGTGGAGCCTCCTTTGCAATTTGATTTTTGAATGTGTAAGGCATGAGGTGGCAAGCATGTGATCTTTGGATTTAGCTTCCTTAGTGAGCTGGATTTTGAAATTCAGAATTTGAATATGAATCTTGAAGATTTGAATTTCAAAATACTTTCCTTATTTGGCTCTTCATTTATGACAACTTAAGACTTGGCTTCTTGAATAAGGAAAAGGCTACTTGGAGATTTGAAATTTGAATTTCAAATTGCTTTGGCTGAATGTTCTTTCCTTCTTTGCCACTTTCCTTATTTAGAACTTTGCTTATTTAGCTTCACTTGATTCCAACTTTGCAGGCTTGCTCTCCTTTTCTCCATTTAAGGTAGTTTTAAGGGTATTTTCTCCAAAATGTCCCTTTTCACCATTTTCTGCAAAATAATGTCAAGAGTACTGAATTAAGCAGAAATCATGTAAATAATCATCAATAATATCAAGATAAAATGGACTAAAATATGTTCTATCAAATACCCCCACACCTAGCCTTTTGCATGTCCTCAAGCAAATAAACATAGTCAACAAGCTTTCTTTGCTACTTGATCCTTATTTCCACTTAAGCTCTTACTCAAGACACCTATTTTGAATCATTGCAGTGAAGAGTATATGCATGAAGATTACTCATTTAACGACCCGAAAATCGGACCGCTACCGGCGCTAGGATCCAGATCGGCTTAAGGCCGCCGGGACCCGTAGCAAGCCAAACATTCATCCTGTATACCTGTTTAATCCCATACATGACCAACAATTACATGGAAATTTAAACTTTCTCATTTAATCATTCATTCATTCATTCATTCTTTCATTCACCATGCTTAACCTGTACATGCACAAACCATAACACAAAACCTCGCACTGGAGTCCTCATCAATACTCCAATGGGGTAACATAACATACATTAAGCTTGGTTTACAATAATCATCATTAAACATTTAAGATCATGTACTAGAAAGGGATTAACAACATACTATGGTCAAGCACAACTCTAAACTCCCATGAACATCAATACATTACATTTCTATACTATACTTTTACATTACATCATATTCATGTCCACATCTAGCTATTACATAAAACATGACTCTACTCCTGCTGACCTCCTGGTCTACTCTGTACCTGCAAATCTGGGGGTTAAGGAAGAGGGGTGAGCTATAAAGCCCAGTGAGCAGAATAAATAAACATTCAATTTAAATTTCATGCTTTCATGAAATGCCGCATATCACAAACAAATCACATCAAGGATGGTATTGTCACCAATAGTCCTCTACATTCCAAGGTGCCGGGACGTAGAATGGGTCAACCGGACTTTCTCTTAAACATAACATATCATAACATTCCAACGTGCCGGGACGTAGAATGGGTCAACCGGTCTTTCTCTTACATAGTGTCGGGACGTAGAATGGATCAACCGGACTTCCATACCATACCATACCGTATCATATTACATCATATCATATTGAGGACTAAGGATCATCCAACATCCATCCACATCATCATCAAATTATGTAATGCAACATATTCGTGAATTCTAATGTAAACAACCTAGAATAACACATGGCATTCGTGATGCATGAATATGCTCAAATCTATATTTATTTGCTTTAAAACATAAGTGTTTATTCTACTCACCTCTGGCTGAAGCTCTAATGACTCTGAAGTAGCTATCTCACTGCTGGGGTCCTCGGTTCCTCGGGTCCGAACCTACACAGGTGGACTCAAATGAGGGACCAAACATCCAAGAACATGACTCTAAAACACTCCCCAAAAACCCCCTAAAACACCTTAACACAATCACATAAATCATGCAAAGGAAGGCTGAACAAGGCACTTTCGGCGGCAGGTTCGGCGGCCGAAAGTCCCTCCAGAGCCGAAAGTCATGCACCTTCAGCGGCACCTTCGGCGGCCGAAGGTTCCCTCCAGAGACAAAACTCATGCATGTTCGGCGGCACCTTTGGCGGCCAAAACTCCCTTCCAGAGCCGAAAGTCCACTTTCGGGGGCAGGGTTCGGCAGCCAAAAGTTGGCCTCCACAGGCAGGTTCGGAGGCCAAAAGTACCTTCGGCTGCCGAACCTGAGTTCTTCCAAAGGGCAGAACTCAGCCTCTTTCATGCACAAATGCCTCCCAATCCATTCACACATGCATTTACCTATTCTACAACAAGCAACTGAAGCCAACAAGCATATAGGGGTCTCAAACTAACCTAAACCCCAACCAAAGCACATCAAACATGCATATACAACATACATTGCTCAAAAACTCAACAATAACCTAAACATGCATTTCTACTCCACAAAACTCATAAAACTTGTTTAAAACATACTAGAATGGCAGGATCGAAGCTTACCTCTTGAAGATCTAGAGGAGAAACAATCCTAACTTGGAGATGGGGGAGATCTCAACTCTTTGGTCTACAAGCTCCAAAACTTGCTCTTTTGCTCAAATATCTTCAAATCAAGATAAAACTTGTTAAAAATCTAAAGATCGGAGGAAAAACATCAAAAACGAACCATGGGAGAGCAGGGACTCACCGTGGCCGAAAAGGGGGAGAAAACTCGCCCGTTTCGGCCATGAAGCCCTTTTATAGGGGCTGCTAGACCACCTTTCGGCAGCCTAAAGTGCCTCCAAAACTCATGCAAGTTCGGCGGCCGAACATGAGGTTCGGCGGCCGAACATGAGGTTTGGCGGCCGAACATGAGGTTCGGCCGCCGAACCTTTGAAACTTTTAGAAGCCTAACATGCCCCCCTAAACTATCCAATGTTCGGCGGCCGAACTTGAAATTCGGCGGCCGAACCTGGAAATACCTCCTTGGCCTTTTTCATTCAAAACTCAATTTCCTTTCTTGCTTAAAACCATAAAATACATTAAAACATTTTATGAAAACATGGTTTTACCCTTCTAGAGGTTTCCGACATCCGAGATTCCACCGGACGGTAGGAATTCCGATACCAGAGTTTAGCCGGGTATTACAACTCACCTTCTTTCCTTGTTTCCCTTTACTTACCATGGCTAGGATTTGTTTTACTCAAGAGAGAGATCATACATGCACATATTATTTGTTCAGTTAGGACTCTTTTTAGCTTTCAGATTGACTTGCCCTTACCTTGAAGTACTTTATTAAGTCTTTTGCACTTAGATCTTGCTTGGAAAAGTCACCAACCTTTTGACGTGAAGGTACATATTGGTGATACCCACCGCCAGTTACTCAGTTGGTCACCTATCCAAGTGGCTACTAGCTCTGTTCATAGTCTTTCAACCATTGGAACAGTTTTGAATTTGTGCTCATGAGGTCTCTGCCTTTGCTGAATTTTCTTTCTCTAAATGATTTGGGCAAATCAACACCAATTACTAAAATAAGTCATGTTAAGTTCATTCACACAATTTTCAATTTATTCTCTCTAATGAGTGTCATCAATACATTTTTCACCACGGAAAGCTCAAAGATTCAATTCAAAAGGTAATTCTCAAACATGAATATAACTCACTGCAATTGATTCAACATAAGTTTAAAGAGTCATCACATCAATGGGGTCATGGAAAGAAAAGCTCATCCAATATAGTCTATCAGTTTGAGTAGAGCAAATCAAAAAGAAGAAGAAGGTTGTGGTTGTGTGTGTGTTATTAAAAGCATAAATGAAAACAAACTAAAGAGAGAACTGAAAGCAAAAAATCGCATGAACTGAAACAAAGTAAAGCAAAAATCGCAAATCTGAAATGAAAATGAAAAAATTTCGCAGACTGAGAGCCATGTAAATTCACAGAACTAAAAGGAAAAGAAGAAGAAGAAGAAAGGAAGAAGAGAAGAAGAAGAGAGGAAGAGAGAAGAAGAGAGATATAAGCACCCCCACACCTAAATCATGCATTGTCCTCAATGTATGAGAAAAATAAAAGAGCAAAAGAAACTGAGTACTCCCCTGGGTGTGGTGTGCATGGCATGATCACTTAGGCTGAATGAGTGATGAACAGATGTTCGTCTGAGAAGTCTTCCTTGACTGGACAAGGTGTAGAGCTAGATGGAAGCCGGCTGAGGTGGTCGGCTATAAGATTTTCTTTCCCTTTCTTGTCTCTTATCTCCAGATCAAATTCTTGTAATAACAGAATCCACTGAATGAGTATCGGTTTTGCTTCCTTTTTCTTGATCAGATATCGCAAAGCTGCATGGTCAGAATAGACAATGACTTTGGTTCCCAAGAGATATGGTCTGAATTTCTCTAAAGCAAATACAACAGCCAAGAGCTCCTTTTCTATTGTTGTGTAGTTGTTTTGTGTAGCATCCAATGTGCGGGAGGCATAGTGAATGACGTGGGGTGAGTTTCCCACACGTTGCCCCAAGACTGCTCCCACTGCATAGTTGCTTGCATCACACATGATTTCAAAAGGCAAGTTCCAATCAGGTGCTTGAATAATTGGGGCAGTCACAAGCAATTTCTTTATCTAATCAAATGATGTTTTGCAACCTGCATCAAAGTCAAATGTCACATCTTGTTGGAGCAATTTACATAAGGGCTGTGTGATTTTGGAGAAATCTTTTATGAATCTCCTGTAGAGTCCTGCATGACCAAGGAAAGAACGGATTTCTTTAACATTTGAAGGATAAGGCAGATTTTTAATTGTGTCTACCTTAGCCTTGTCTACTTCAATTCCTTTAGCTGAAACAACAGGTCCTAGTACCATACCTTGATTAACCATAAAATGACATTTTTCATAATTAAGTACAAGGTTAGACTCAAGGCATCTCTATAGGATCTTTTCCAAATTGGCAAAGCATTCTTCAAAGGAGTTACCATGCACTGTGAAGTCATCCATGAACACTTCAATTGTCTTACCCATATAGTTAGAGAATATGCTCATCATGCATCGCTGAAAGGTGGCAGGTGCATTGCATAGTCCAAATGGCATTCTTCTAAAAGCAAAAGTGCCAAAAGGACAAGTGAAGATAGTCTTTTCTTGGTCCTCTGGAGCAATTAGAATATCATAAAAACCTGAATAACCATCAAGACAACAGTAATGGGACTTACCTGCAAGCCTTTCTAGCATCTGATCAATGAAAGGCAGTGGGAAGTGATCTTTTCTTGTGGCTGCATTTAGCTTTCTATAGTCCATGCACACTCTCCATCCATTCTGAACTCTAATGGGAACAAGTTCTCCTTCAGCATTTAGGACAATGGTGATCCCAGTCTTTTTTGGAACTACATGCACAGGACTCACCCATTTGCTATCAGAGATTGGGTAGATGATACATGCTTCAAGGAGCTTAACTATTTCTTTCTTTACTACCTCCATCATAGGTGGATTCAGTCTCCTTTGAGCATCTCTGACTGGTTTGCATTCTTTTTCCATGTGAATTCTATGCATGCATGTGGTGGGGAAAATACCTTTGATGTCATCTATGGTCCATCCTATGGCTCCCTTGTGCTTCTGTAGTACCTTTAGGAGGCTTTCTTCTTCATGTTGGCTTAATTTATTGGACACAATTACTGGTAGTGTCTTGTCAGCTCCCAAGTACATGTATTTCAGATGGTCTGGAAGAGGCTTTAGATCTGATTCTAAAACTTTCTAATCTGCAGTTTGTGATTTAGGTGAGCAAGGGGGTGCCTGTGGTGACTGTCAGGCAGAACTGGATTAAGGAACATCCTTATGCGCAAGACTTGACTGAAAGGGAGGCGAAAGAGGACTGTTCTGCGTGGGAAGCTGAAAGGACGCGCCTGAGAGGCTTTCAGGTGCCTCTTTCTGCGCAAGAATGGTCTGCACATTATTCTGAAGTGGTGCAACTGTTTTCTGTACTTCCTGTAGTGGTCTGCAGTTCACCTGCTGGATGCTGTAGACTGTTTCCTTCAGTTTTGGCTCTTTCTGACTCTCTATCTGTACCTGATCGGTATCTCTGCAGAAATCACTATTAAGAATGTCATCTTGATCTTTATAAAAAATTTTCTGGCTCAAACAGTCAACAATATCAAGACCATAAACAGGGGACATATCATGTGGATATTTCATAGCATCATAGACATTGAATTTAATGACTTCCCCTTCAAACTCCATAGTCAAAGTACCATCATGCACATCAATCTTAGTCCTAACAGTACTCAAGAAAGGACGTCCAAGAAGGATGTCAGAACTAGTATTGCAACTGTCTTCCTTAGTATCAATCACATAAAAATCTACAGGAAAGACAAGTTCATCTACTTGAACTAACACATCTTCTAGAACACCTATGGGGTATACCACAGATCTATCAGCTAATTATATCACAACTTTTGTGTCTTTCAGTGCACATGCATTCAAAGAATTATAGATGGAAAGAGGCATAACATTAATGGATGCACCAAGATCACACATAGCCTTCTTAATTCCAACATTCTCAATTTTACAAGAAATTACAAACATACCTTTATCCTTGCATTTAGTAGGGAGTTCTCTTTTAATCACAGCAGTGACAACTTCACCTACACTTACTTTCTATCTTTCAGCAAGCTTTCTTCTGTTGGTGCAAAGTTCTTTCAGAAATTTTGCGTACCTGGGAATCTGCTTAACAGCATCTAGCAGAGGTATGTTGATTTCCACCTTTCTGAAAGTCTCAAGGATCTCCTTTTCTTCCTTTTCTTTTTGTGTTCTTTCAAATCTCTTTGGAAAAGGAGGTGGAATGTGAAAGCTTACTTTTTGATCAGTCTTTTGCGCAGGTGGTGTTTCAGATTGTGCTGGAGAGGCTTCAGGCTGCATTGGTTCTTGCGCAAATGGTGTTTCAGATTGCGCAGGTGGTGCTCTCCCATCAGTCTTGACCTCTTGTAGCTCCTTCCCACTTCTCAAAGTAATGGCACTGACATTCTGTCTGGGGTTAGTTTCAGTTTGAGAAGGAAGCTTACCTTGAGATTCAACTTTGCTCATGAACGCGGTTACTTGTCCCATTTATTGTTGGAGAGTATGCACAGAGTTTGTAAGTGTCTCCATCATCTTTTCGAGATGCTGATTTGAACTTGAAGGTACTGGTTGGGCTTGATTCCTGTGGTAGTTCTAATAGTTCTGATTATTGTTGGCCCTTCTGTAGTTGAAATTGGGATGGTCTCTCCAGCCTGAATTGTATGTGTTGGAATATAGATCATGTCTAGGCTGGTTGTTATATCCTCCAATGGCATTAACTTGCTGGTTGTCTTCTTGCAGTGTAGGACATCGATCAATTGGGTGTCCTACATATGCACAAATACCACATGGTCTAGGTGGCTGGGCTGCTTGAACCTGTTGAACTAATCCTATGGCAAAATCTTTCATAAAAGATGTCAGTTCAGAAATAGAAGGTGAACTTACCTCATTGGGTCCTCTCTGCAGTTGCTTTTCTTCTCCATATTGCCTGGACGAGGCTGCAAGTGTTAAGATCAATTCTCTCATCTCTCTAGGTGTCTTGTCTGCAATGGATCCTCCACAGGCTACATCAATGAATCTTCTTTCTGAAGAAAGCAGGCCTCCATAGAAGAATTCTATGAGTGCCTTATCTGAAATCTCATGTTGAGGACAACATGTACACAACCTTTTAAATCTTTCCCAATAATCATATAAATCTTCAGGTTTCTGTCTTATGCTTGAGATTTCTCTTCTAACACCAATAGCCTTATGAGTTGGGAAATATTTATTTAAGAAGGTTATTACCATGTCATCCCAAGAAGTAATAGATCCAGGTGGTAAGTAAAATAGCCAATCCTTAGCATAATCATCAAGTGAAAAAGGAAAAGCTCTTAACTTAACATGATCTTCAGAAATACCTTGAGGTCTCATAGATGAATAGACAATATTGAACTCTTTCAAGTGCTTGTGTGGACTTTCATTTTCTAATCCTCTAAACTGAGGGAGAAGATGAATCAAACCTATTTTCAGTTCAAAGGGGATTGTCAGAGGTGGATAGGTGATGCAAAGTGGTGCTTGATTGCCTATAGGTGTTGCCAATTCTCTCATGGTTCTTTCCCTTGGCATTGGAGCTCTCATGGCTGGATTTTCTTGAATTATTTGGTCATGGACAGCATGTCCATTATGGGCAGTAGGTTGTACATGATGTTCAGCCATCGGTGCGGCTTGATGGTGCGGTTGGAGTGTTTCAGATGAAGCTTCTGCGCAGGGCACTCCTTTAGGTGCGATGGGGGCTTCTTCAGGCGGAACTGCTTACTTTCCTAGTCTTCTGAGAGTGCGTTCAATTTTCAGATCGTAAGGCAGAGTGTCCCTACGTTTAGATCTGGTCATGAAAGAAAAATAAACAAGTTAGATCAATTCCCCGGCAACGGCGCAAATTTTTGACTCGCGGTTGTCGAAACCGGTCAAAAATAACCTTTCCGGTTATCAACAATATTACTACTGCAGATAGTGGTAAAAGATAGAATCCACAGAGAATTGAAAACTTATCTATTTTTCTCAACAAGACCAAGAGAATTAACTGAATGAGAAGCTGAAAGCAAGTAGCTGAAAGCGGAACAAAAATAAAGTGCAATAAAAGTAAAAAGGGGGGTTTTGAGATTGATTTGATTAGCAAACTACTGAAAGCAATTAAATTAGCAAGTAATTAAAATAAAAGAGAAATCTAATATGAGAAAGGTCTAGTTGAAGAGATGGATCCACTTTGGATGTTTTGGATTGATCATTGAAACTTATGTTCTCTTGATTGATTCAATAGATTAGTTATAGAGATGGAAAACGCTTCTCACCACCATGTCTCTCCTTATGATTAAATCAATTAGGGAACGTCCTCTAATTAATTACTAATTAACAAATTGCCAAGGAACATCCTTGGGCCTTAGGCATCAAAACAATTGTCAATTGCATGAAGAAATAGAGAGATCCAATCCTAGCTACTCAAATGCATGAGATGTTACTAGATCACACAATTCCTTAGTTGTTACACCAAGTGTTCTTATGTTTGAATAATTCCAGCAATTACGGACTAAAAATTATCCAAACTAACAATCAATTACCTTGCAATCAAGAATCAAGTGGCCAATTTGATCAAAACAACAAAGTAATAATAGATCCAAGCACCAAATTGTATGAATATTGAACAAATCAAAGACAAATAGTTTATGTTCAGATCTTACAATCCATAAAACAACCTTAGTTTCAACCAATCTTCAACTAGAATAAAAGGTTTCAGCCACTCATGGCTGAAACAAAATAGAAAATAAAAGGAGAGAACAAGAGAAGATGAACCGAATTGGTGGAGAAACTTGCTCCAAGCCTTGGCCAAATGGGAGAGATGGATGGGGATGTGTCCTCCTTTTCTCGGCAGCCCTTAAGGATGGATTTATATGGCTCTTAAGATGCTGTTCTAGGGTTTCTTTTCTGTCCATGCATCTTTAGAAGGCTGCCTAAAATGCCCTTGGTCTTTGCTTGCACTTTACCTTGCCTCCCATGCACATGTGTGAGGGAGTTGGCGTGTGGCTTGTGTGGCTTGTGCAAGGGTGGGTCTTTTGGTCTTTGCTTGCTGCCCTAGTATCTTCAAGATGCTGCCCAAGGTGCCCAAGACTTTCCTTCACACCATCCTTGCCTCCCATGCACTAATAAGGAAGGTGGAGCCTCCTTTGCAATTTGAATTTTGAATGTGCAAGGCATGAGGTGGCAAGCATGTGATCTTTGGATTTAGCTTCTTTAGTAAGCTGGATTTTGAAATTCAGAATTTGAATATGAATCTTGAATATTTGAATTTCAAAATACTTTCTTTATTTGGCTCTTCATTTATGGCAACTTAAGACTTGGCTTTTTGAATAAGGAAAACGCTACTTGGAGATTTGAAATTTGAATTTCAAATTGCTTTGGCTGAATGTTCTTTCCTTCTTTGCCACTTTCCTTATTTAGAACTTTCCTTATTTAGCTTCACTTGATTCCAACTTGGTAGGCTTGCTCTCCTTTACTCCATTTAAGGCAGTTTTAAGGGTATTTTATCCAAAATGTCCTTTTTCACCATTTTCTGCAAAATAATGTCAAGAGCACTGAATTAAGCAGAAATCATGTAAATAATCATCAATAATATCAAGATAAAATGGACTAAAATATGTTCTATCACTTGTTTATCGAGACTGTTGGACATAAGTATTCTAATCCTTGTTTTGATGGCTAATAAACAATTAATATGCTACTAATTATCTTCAAAAGTATTTGTGTGAGTTTGTAGGTCCCCTATTAAAATAAATGAAATTACTTCATTTTCAAGAATGAAAAGTGTCAAATTTGAAAGCAGACCAGAAGAAAGGGATCAAAATATAATTTTTACTTTATGCATTGCCAATTTCAATTAATTAATTATGTTGGCTCAATTTTTCTTTTAATCTTAAAAACTTATAAATATGACCAAGTTTTAAGTAATTATTTTTTAGGGACTAAAATGAAATTTGATGTATGGAGTCTTTATGGATATATTTTTTTCTACCAAATAAGAGATTTAAAATTATATGTTACAAAAAAAATAAATAAAATAAAAATTAGAAGTTTGTAACTTAAGTTTTTTGCTCTATGACTTTGAAGGTCCAAAATGAAATTTTTCAAAAGAGTGTTTTTGAAATTATATTTATCAAAATAAAATATCTCAAAATACAAGTTGCCAGAATTCAAACAGATTGAAAAATGAAGTTTTATAGCCTAAGTTACAATTTTTCAAAGATTTAATAAAATATTTTTGTGCCCCCTAAAGTCAAATGTTGTGCCTCCGAAAGTGAAGGTACAAAGGCAAAAGTCCCAAATGTTCGGCCGTCGAACATAGAATTTAGGCCGCTGAAAGTCTGTTTTCAATATTCCCTCTAAAGTGAAACTTTCGGCTTCCGAAAGTGAAGGTACAGAGGCAAAAGTCTCAAATGTTCGACTGACGAATATAGACTTTAGGCCGCCGAAATTTTGTTTTCAATATTGCCCGCTAAAGTGAGACTTTTGGCTCCTAAAAGTGAAGGTACAGAGGCAAAAATCCCAAATGTTCGACCATCAAACATAGACTTTAGGCCACCGAAAGTCTATTTTCAAGAAGTTGTTCTTCACCTTCAATGGTTCGGCCGCTAAACATTAACTTTAGGCCGTCGAACCTAAGTTTTTCTGAGCATGACTGTCGGTTGTCGAAGCCGGTCAAAAGTAACCTTTTCAGTTATCAACAATATTACTACTGCAGATAGTGGTGAAAGGATCGAATTCATAGGGAATTGAAAACTTACTTATCTTCCTTGTCAAGACCAAGAGAATTAACTGAAAGCAAAGAAACTGAAAGCAAAATAAAAATAAAGTGCAATAAAAGTAAAAATGGGGGTTTTGAGATTGATTGAACTTTTCTAATACTGTAACGACCCGAAAATAGGACCGCTACCAGCGCTAGGATCCAGATCGGCTTAAGGCCGCCGGGACCCGTAGCAAGCCTGACATACAACCTGTAAACCTATTTAATCCCATACATGATCAACATATACATAAAAATTTGAACTTTTCTCATTCAATTACCAAACTCAACCTGTACATGCATAAATCATAACTATAATCATCAACCCCGCATTGGAGTCCTCATCAATGCTCCAATGGGGTAACATTCATACATTAAGTTTGGTTTACATAAAACATCCATAAATCATTACTTTGGAGAGATCATGAATCAAAAGGGATAACCATACACATAGGGTCAAGCACAACCTCTAATCCTCAATATCATTTTTACATAACATGACTATTCAAAACTTTACATTACAACATTTTACAATTTATCATGTCCACATCTAACTATTACATACACATGACTTCATCCATCTTGACTTCTCTGTCTAGCCTGTACCTGCAACCCTGGGGGATTAGGGAAATGGGTGAGCTACTAGAGCCCATTGAGCAGAATAATAAAAACATTTGAATCATATGCCGTAATGGAATGCAACACATCACAGACAAATCACATCACGGATGGTATTGTCACCAATAGTCCTCTACATTCCAAAGTGCCGGGACGTAGAATGGGTTAATCGGTCTTTCTCTTAACATATCATAACATAACATTTCCAAGGTGCCGGGACGTAGAATGGGTCAACCGGTCTTTCTCTTACATAGTGCCGGGACGTAGAATGGGTCAACCGGACTTCCATACCATGACATACCGTACCACATCACATCATATCATATGAGGACTAAAGGATAATCCAATAACCAATCCCCATCAATATCATAGAATGCAATGCAACATATTCGTGAATTCTAATGCAAACAACCTAGGATATTACATGGCATTCATGATGCATGAATATGCTTAAAACTTTATAATTTATTCGCTTTAAAACATAAAGGTTTATTCTACTCACCTCAGCTAGCTCTGACAATGACTGAAGCAGCTGACTCACTGCTGGGGTCCCCAGTTCCTCGGGTCCGAACCTACACAGGTGGACTCAAATGAGGGACCAAACATACTAGAACATGACTCTAAAACATCCCCCAAAAACCCCCTAAAACACCTCAAAATGATCATGCAAAACATGCAAAGAAAGGCTGAACAGGGCACTTTCGGCGGCAGGTTCAGCGGCCGAAAGTCCCTCCAGAGCCGAAGGTCAGGCAGGTTCGGCGGCACCTTCGGCGGCCGAAAGTGCCCTCCAGAGATGAAAGTCCATTTTTGGGGGCATGCTTCGGCAGCCGAAAGGCTTGCCTCCTAGGCAGGTTCGGCGGCCGAAACTCCTTCGGCTGCCGAACCTGGTTTCTGCCAAAAGGGCAGAAACTCGGCTCACACATGCACAAACGCCTCCCAACCTTTCAATCAAGCATACAACTCATCCAAAACATGCATAGATGCATACATCAGTTCCTAGGGACTTCAAGCTATCCTAAACCCCAACTACAATACATAGCAAACAACACATCAACTCACATTGTCCACAAGTTCACATAAAACCTAACCATGCTCATCTAACCTAAACATGCATTTCTACCCCATGAATCAACTTAAAACTTGTTTAAAACATATAGTGAGCTCAAGATCGGCCCTTACCTCTTAAAGATCGAGAGGAAAACGACCCTAGCTCGGAGATGGGAGAGATTGAGTTTTCTTGAACCTTAAAGCTCCAAAACTTGCTTTATGCTAAAAAATCTTCAAAACAAAGTTGCAAATTCATAAAAATCATGAAGAATGGAAGGAAGAAACTCAAGATCGGAGAGGGACGGCGGAGAGCTCACCTTGGCCGAAAATGGGGAGAAAAGCTCACCCGTTTCGGCGAAGGGACCCTTTTATAGGTGGCTGGCCAGGCCACATTCAGGGGCCGAACGTGCCTCCGCATGCATGCCATGTTCGGCCGCCGAACATAAGGTTCGGCCGCCGAACCTGGACTTCCCTCACTTATGCTTTCGGGGGCCTAAAGCACTCCCGAAGTGCATGCATGTTCGGCGGCCGAACCTGGGTCTTCCTCCAAGATTATTTTCATGCAAAAACTCATTTTCCTTCTAGCTTAAAAACATAAAATACATTAAAACATTTTATAAAAACATGATTTTACCCTTCTAGAGGTCTCCAACACCCGGGATTCCACCGGACGGTAGGAATTCCGATACCGGAGTTTAGCCGGGTATTACATTCTCCCCCCCTTAAGAACATTCGTCCCCGAATGTTCCTCTACTAGTACAAGCAAGGCATAACACACATCATATACATAGAACACATGAAACACACAAGAAACTAACCTTAGAAAAGATAAGGGTATTGCTGGAGCATGGACTCCCGTGTCTCCTAGGTGCATTCTTCCATATCGTGGTGGTTCCAAAGGACTTTCACCATCGGGATTTCCTTGTTTCTCAGCTTCCTGATCTGGGTGTCAAGAATCCGCACTGGTTGTTCAACATAGGTGAGATCTTCTTGGATCTCCACATCAGGCTCACTAAGAACCTTGCTCGGATCTGACACAAACTTCCTTAACATTGAAACGTGGAAAACCGGATGGATTCTTTCCATTGAAGCAGGCAAATCCAGCTTGTACGACACATTCCCAATCTTTTGCAAGATTTCAAAGGGTCCGATGTATCGTGGGGCTAGTTTACCTTTCTTCCCAAAACGAACCACTCCTTTCATAGGAGACACCTTGAGCAATACCAGATCTCCCTCCTGAAACTCTACTTGCCTTCTGCGGAGGTCTGCATAACTCTTCTGTCTGCTTGCAGCAGTCTTGATTCTTTCTCTGATTATGGGTACCACCCTGCTGGTGATCTCTACTAGCTCAGGCCCTGCCAAGGCCTTCTCTCCAACTTCCTCCCAGCAAACAAGTGACCTACACTTCCTTCCATATAAAGCTTCATATGGAGCCATCCCGATGCTAGCATGATGGCTGTTATTGTAGGCAAACTCCACCAAGGGTAGATGCTGCCTCCAAGAACCGCCAAAATCCAGTACACACATTCTAAGCATATCCTCTATCGTCTGGATGGTCCTCTCTGATTGTCCGTCCGTCTGTGGATGGAAGGCAGTACTGAAATCCAACCTGGTACCCATGGCGTTCTGCAGACTCCGCCAAAACCTGGAGGTGAACTGGGGTCCTCTATCGGACACTATCGAAACAGGAACCCCATGCAGCCTGACGATCTCATCAACATACACCTGCGCCAACTTGTCCATAGAATAGCCACTCCTGACAGGGATGAAGTGAGCAGATTTGGTGAGTCTGTCCACAATCACCCATATGGAGTCCAATCTGTTAGACGTCACCGGTAACCCCACTACGAAGTCCATAGCTATATTTTCCCACTTCCACTCTGGAATAGGTAGCGGGTTAAGCATTCCAGCCGGCTTCTGATGTTCCAGCTTCACCCTCTGACACACTTCGCAGGCTGACACAAACTGTGCCACTTCTCTCTTCATAGCTGGCCATCAATAAACTTTCTTCAGATCTTGATACATCTTGGTGGCTCCGGGGTGAACGCTGTATCTTGCATTATGAGCCTCTCTCATAATGTCTCCTTTTAGCCCTATGTCGTCTGGTACACACAATCGGCTCCCATAGCGGAGGATCCCCTTATTGTCGAATCTGAACTCACTATCTTTGCCTGACTGAACAGCCCTGGCAATCTTCACTAATTCTGGGTCCTCATGCTGTTTCTGAGCCACCTACTCTAGAAACACGGGTGCCACTCTCATCTGAGCAATCAATGCACCTGTACCAGACAACTCCAACTGTAGACCTTCATCAATGAGCTTGTAAAACTCCTTCACCACTGGTCTCCTCTCCGCCGTGACGTGGGATAGACTGCCTAGTGATTTCCGGCTTAGGGCGTCTGCCACAACATTCGCCTTACCCGGATGGTACTGAATCTTGCAATTATAATCACTCAGCAGCTCTACCCATCTTCTCTGTCTCAAGTTCAAATCTCTTTGACTCAGGATGTACTGCAGGCTCTTATGATCGGTGAAGATCTCACATTTGACCCCATAGAGGTAGTGCCTCCACATCTTGAGTGCAAAGATTACTGCTGTCATCTCCAGGTCATGTGTGGGGTAATTCAACTCATGCTTCTTCAGCTGCCTAAAAGCATAAGCAATCACCTTTTCATTCTGCATTAACACACAAACCAATCCCACTCGGGATGCATCACAGAAAACTGTGAAATCCTCATTGCTAGCTAGCAAAGCTAACACTGGTGCTGACGTTAACCTCTTCTTAAGCTCTTCAAAACTCTCTTCGCACTGGTCAGTCCACACAAACTTCTGATTCTTCCTGGTTAGTCTGGTCAGAGGAGCTGCAATTTTTGAGAAGTCCTGAATGAACCTCCTGTAGTAACCTGCCAAACCCAAGAAACTTCTAATCTCTGTCACTGAAGTGGGTCTAGGCCAGTTAGCCACAGCTTCTACCTTCTTAGGGTCCACCTCTATTCCATTTTCCGATACAACATGCCCCAAGAATGAGATGCTCCTCAGCCAGAACTCACACTTGGAGAACTTGGCATACAAGCCGTGTTCCCTCAAGGTCTGCAGAACCAACCTCATATGATGGGCATGCTCCTCTGCATTCCTGGAATACACTAAGATATCATCTATGAAGACAATAACAAAGTGATCCAGGTACTGGCTAAACACTCTGTTCATGAGATCCATGAATGCTGCAGGGGCGTTGGTTAACCCGAACGGCATCACAAGGAACTCAAAATGCCCATATCTGGTTCTGAAAGCCGTCTTTGGCACATCCTCTTCTCTTATCCTCAGCTGATGATACCCGAACCTCAGATCTATTTTGGAGAAATAACCCGCTCCTGCTAGCTGGTCGAATAGATCATCGATCCTAGGCAAAGGGTACTTATTCTTGGTAGTGACTTTGTTCAACTGTCTATAGTCGATACAAAGTCTAAGGGATCCATCCTTCTTTCTCACAAATAAGACTGGAGCACCCCAAGGTGAGGTACTCGGTCGGATGAAGCCCTTTTCTACCAGCTCTTGCAACTGTTCTTTCAATTCCTTCAACTCAGCTGGAGCCATCCTGTAGGGAGGGATAGAGATCGGTCTGGTTCCAGGCATCAACTCAATTTCGAACTCTATCTCCTTAGCAGGTGGTAAACCTGGCAGCTCGTCTGAGAAAACATCTAAGAACTCTCTGACCACTGGCACCGAGGCGGGCTCTCTAATCTGACTGCTAAGCTCTCTCACATGAGCCAAATACCCCAAACATCCCTTCCTAAGCAACCTACAAGCCTGAAGAGCTGATATCAGACCTCTAGGTGTACCCCTCATGTCTCCCCTGAAGACAACCTCTGACCCATCCTGACCTCTGAACCTGACTACTTTGTCCCTGCAGTCCAAGGTAGCACCATGGGTAGATAACCAGTCCATCCCTAGAATGACGTCAAAATCTGTCAAGTCTAGAACCACAAGGTCGGCGGAAAGGATCTTCCCTCAACAAAGACTGGACTGCACTGGCAGACTGACTCTGCCACTGATGGATCACACTTGGGTCCACTGACCCAGAGAGGACACTCTAATCCAGAGATCATCAGACCTAACCTCTCTACGGCTCTCGGAGCAATAAAAGAATGAGATGCACCAGGGTCCATCAAGGCATACACATCTGAACAACCAATGACTAAGTTACCTGCCACCACGGTGTTAGATGCATCTGCCTCCTGCTGAGTCATCGTGAAGATCCGTGCTGGAGCTGATGGACCTTCACCTCTGAAACCCGCTGAAGAAGAGGCTGACCCTTTCCCTCTGCCTCTGCCACTGGCCTGAGTCGTGGCTGGAGCTGCTGGCTGCGCTACACTACCTAAAGCTGTCTGCTGGGACTGAGCCATAGGTACTGTCTTAGGACACTCCCGAGCCATGTGTCCCTCTTGCCCGCATCTGAAGCAGGCTGCTGTTCCAGCCCGGCAAACTCCCTTGTGTGGCTTACCACACCTTGCACAAACTGCATTATCCACACCAGAGCTTGAGCCACTCCCTAGTCCCAGGCTGGACTTGATCTTGTTCCAGAACTTACTCTTCTTGGGCTTCCTAGTGGTGTTACCCCACTTTCTGCTGCCCGAAGCTGCTGCACTCAAGGATGAGGGATCTAGCCTTCCCCCATCCGGGGTCTTGGAACCAGAAGACTGTGCCCCTGACTGTTTAACTGTCCCCTGAATGATGGCACTGGCCTCTATTTTCTGGGCCATATCCACTATGGCATGGAAGCTCTCCCTATCTACTGACTAGATCAAGGAGGAATACCTGAAATGGAGTTTCATGATATACCTCCTTGACTTCTTCTGGTCTGAGTCAAGATTTTGCCCTGCAAATGGCAACAGCTCCAAGAATCTGTCTGTGAACTCATCCACACTCATATCATCAGTCTGCCTTAACTGTTCAAACTCTATCATTTTCAATTCCCTTGAGCTATCAGGGAAAGCCCATCCTGCAAACTCATTAGCGAATTCTTCCTAAGACATACTATCCACCTCGGGTTCACATAATTCTTAAACCACTCACGGGCCTTCTTACACTTAAGCGTGAACCCAGCCATCTGAATGGCTCTACTGTCATCAGCCCCAATTTCATCTGTGATCACCTTGACCCTTTCAAGATATACAAACGGATCATCCCCTTTTTCATACTGAGGAGCACCCAACTTCATGTAGTCGGTCATCTTGACCTTGCTCCCTCCAGATGAGCTAGGTTTAGGTACTGGGGTTTTGGAACTGTGGGTTCTGTAGGTGGAGGGGGAGGTGCAGCATCCCCTGGGGTAGGGTTTGCTGTACCTGGATAGTAAGGTGGAGGTGGGTACATGGGGTACTGTGGGTATGATGGGTAGTAAGATGGGTATGGCATGTGAGAAGGGTAAGGATTAAAGCTGGGGTAATCCGATGTACCTCCCATTGAATACCCGGGATTTTGAGAAAATGGTGGGTAGTGAGGTGGCTGAACAAATCCTGAGGCCTGGGTGCCTCCTTGGGACTCTTCCATTCCCTCTTCCGACATGCTCACTCCTAAACTGCCATCCCTCCTCTGGTCCATATCCATCTCATCCCTCATATCAACTGACATTCCTCCCTGAACTGTTTCCCTCACTGATCTGCTTCTTCCCAGATCCAAAGACCTTCTAGGGTCTCTTACTACTCTTTCTCTGCTGGACCTACTTGACATTGCCCTAGGCAATGCAGGAGGACGGGCATCAGTGCCCTCATCCTGAGGTGGTACTCCAGTCAATCGTGCAGATCGACAAGTTTCTCTCATCCTGTTTCTGAAAAACAGCACACATCACATAAACATTAGCATCATATAGTTCATGTGAGCACACATGAACCCGCATCACATACATATCATTCATATCTTAGCATTAATGCACATGTATATAATCATGGCATTTCACATCATCATACAAGACAGGACTCCACATCCTATCCTAGTGGACATGACCTTTCCTATTGTGCTTGACCTTCTATGAAATCTATAATCCCGACACACTATAGGTCCGACCATATGAACCTAGGGCTCTGATACCATTCTATAACGACCCGAAAATCGGACCGCTACCGGCGCTAGGATCCAGATTGGCTTAAGGCCGCCGGGACCCGTAGCAAGCCTGACATACAACCTGTAAACCTGTTTAATCCCATACATGATCAACATATACATAAAAATTTGAACTTTTCTCATTCAATTACCAAACTCAACTTGTGCATGCATAAATCATAACTATAATCATCAACCCCGCATTGGAGTCCTCATCAATGCTCCAATGGGGTAACATTTATACATTAAGTTTGGTTTACATAAAACATCCATAAATCATTACTTTGGAGAGGTCATGTATCAAAAGGGATAACCATACACATAGGGTCAAGCACAACCTCTAATCCTCAATATCATTTTTACATAACATGACTATTCAAAACTTTACATTACAACATTTTACAATTTATCATGTCCACATCTAACTATTACATACACATGACTTCATCCATCTTGACTTCTCTGTCTAGCCCGTACCTGCAACCCTGGGGGATTAGGGAAAGGGGTGAGCTACTAGAGCCTAGTGAGCAGAATAATAAAAACATTTGAATCATATGCCGTAATGGAAAGCAACACATCACAGACAAATCACATCACGGATGGTATTGTCACCAATAGTCCTCTACATTCCAAAGTGCCGGGACGTAGAATGGGTCAACCGGTCTTTCTCTTAACATATCATAACATAACATTTCCAAGGTGCCAAGACGTAGAATGGGTCAACTGGTCTTTCTCTTACATAGTGCCGGGACATAGAATGGGTCAACCGGACTTCCATACCATGACATACCGTACCATATCACATCATATCATATGAGGACTAAAGGATCATCCAATAACCAATCCCCATCAATATCATAGAATGCAATGCAACATATTCGTGAATTCTAATGCAAACAACCTAGGATATTACATGGTTATTCGCTTTAAAACATAAAGGTTTATTCTACTCACCTCAGCTAGCTCTGACAATGACTGAAGCAGCTGACTCACTGCTGGGGTCCCCGGTTCCTCGGGTCCGAACCTACACAGGTGACTCAAATGAGGGACCTAACATACTAGAACATGACTCTAAAACATCCCCCAAAAACCCCCTAAAACACCTCAAAATGATCATGCAAAACATGCAAAGGAAGGCTGAACAGGGCACTTTCGGCGACAGGTTCGGTGGCCGAAAGTCCCTCCAGAGCCAAAGGTCAGGCAGGTTCGGCGGCACCTTCGGCGGCCGAAAGCGCCCTCCAGAGACGAAAGTCCATTTTCGGGGGCATGCTTCGGCAGCCGAAAGGCTTGCCTCCCAGGCAGGTTCGGCGGCCGAAACTCCTTCGGCTGCCGAACCTGGTTTCTGCCAAAAGGGCAGAAACTCGGCTCACACATGCACAAACGCCTCCCAACCTATCAATCAAGCATACAACTCATCCAAAACATGCATAGATGCATACATCAGTTCCTAGGGACTTCAAGCTATCCTAAACCCCAACTACAACACATAGCAAACAACACATCAACTCACATTGTCCACAAGTTCACATAAAACCTAACCATGCTCATCTATCCTAAACATGCATTTCTACCCCATGAATCAACTTAAAACTTGTTTAAAACATATAGTGAGCTCAAGATCGGCCCTTACCTCTTGAAGATCGAGAGGAAAACGACCCTAGCTCGGAGATGGGAGAGATTGAGTTTTCTTGAACCTCAAAGCTCCAAAACTTGCTTTATGCTCAAAAATCTTCAAAACAAAGTTGCAAATTCATAAAAATCATGAAGAATGGAAGGAAGAAACTCAAGATTGGCGAGGGACGGCGGAGAGCTCACCTTGGCCGAAAATGGGGAGAAAAGCTCACCCGTTTCGGCTAAGGGACCCTTTTATAGGTGGCTGGCCAGGCCACATTCGGGGGCCGAACGTGCCTCCGCATGCATGCCATGTTCGGCGGCCGAACATAAGGTTCGGCGGCCGAACCTGGACTTCCCTCACTTATGCTTTCGGGGGCCTAAAGCACTGCCGAAGTGCATGCATGTTCGGCGGCCGAACCTGGGTCTTCCTCCAAGATTATTTTCATGCAAAAACTCATTTTCCTTCTAGCTTAAAAACATAAAATACATTAAAACATTTTATAAAAACATGATTTTACCCTTCTAGAGGTCTCCGACACCCGGGATTCCACCGGACGGTAAGAATTCCGATACCGGAGTCTAGCCGGGTATTACAAATACTGAAAGCAATAAAAGAAGGCGAATAATAAAAATAAGAGATTTCAAAAATGAGAAAGATCTAGTTGAAGAATTGGATGCACTTCAGTTGTTGGGATTAATCATTGACACTTAGTTTCCCTTGATAGATTCAATAGATTAGTTTTGGAGATGGAAGACGCTTCTCACCACCATGTCTCTCCTTAATCATAAACCAATTAGGGAACGTCCTCTAATTAATCACTAATCAACAAGTTGCCAAGGAACGTCCTTGGGCCTTAGGCATCAAAACAACTGTCAATTGCATTAAGAAATAGAGAGATCTAATCCTAACTACCCAAACGCATGGTGATATTGCTAGATTATGCAACTTCCTTAGTTTTTACACCAAGTGTTATTGTGTTTGAACAATCCAAGCAATTACGGACTCAAAATTATTCAAACTAACAATATATTACCTTGCAATCAAGAATCAAGAGGCCACTTTGATCATAATAACAAAGCAATAATGGAATCAAGCATGAAATTGCACAAATATTGAATAACCAAAAGATAAACAACTTATGTTCAGATCTCACAATCCATAAAACAACCAAAGTATCACCTAATCTTCAACTAGAATAAAAGGTTTCAGCAACTCATGGCTGAACCAAAAACCAAAAACAAGAAAGGAAGAAGGAGAGAAGAGAATGGCGATGGAGAGCCTTGGAGCTTGGGCGGCCGGATGGGAGATTGTGTAGAAGGGGCTGGTCGGCACTGGAAGAGGTCTTTATATAGGATCAAAGGCTGCCCTAGGTCTTGCTTGCTGCCCAAGTTGAACTCTTGGCTGCCCATATGCTGCCCATGCCGCCCATATCTTGCACATTAATGAGGTGGAGCCTCTCTTTTGAATTTTGAATTTTGAATTTTGAATGTGCAAGACTTTGGCTTCTTTGGCAAGCTGAATTTGAATTTCAAATTTGAATGTGCATCTTCTAAAGATTTGGCTTCTTTAATAAGGAAAATAGTTCTTGAAGATCTTGTGTAATACCCGGCTAGACTCCGGTATCGGAATTCCTACCGTCCGGTGGAATCTCGGATGTCGGAGACCTCTAGAAGGGTAGAATCATGTTTTATAAAAATGTTTTAAGGTGTTTTATGATTTTAAGTATGAAATTAAATGAGTTTTTACATGAAAAGTCCTTGGAGGAAAACCCAGGTTCGGCCGTCGAAAGTCAAGTTCGGCCGCCGAACATGGCATGCATGCGGAGGCACATTCGGCCCCCGAACGTGGTCTGGCCAGCCACTATAAAAGGGTCCCTTAGCCGAAAACGGGCGAGCTTTTTCCCATTTTCGGCCAAGGTGAGCTCTCCGCCGTCTCTCACCCATTTTTGATGTTCTTCCTCTAAATCTTTCGAGATTTTCACTTGTTTTCACTTGGTTGTGAAGATTTAAGCTTTTGAAACAAGTTTTGGAGCTTTGGGAACTCAGGAGCTCATTCCCGTGGATCTCCAAGTTTAGGTCGTCTCCCTCTCGATCTTCAAGAGGTAAGAGCCGATCTTAAGCTCCTTATGTGTTCTAAATAAGTTTTATGCAAGATCTAAGGGTAGAAATGCATGTTAGGGTATATGTTGAGTTATGGGTATATATTGATGTTTTGAACAATGTGTGTTGTTTGAGTATGTTTGAAGTGTTGTAGTTGGGGTATTTGATGTTTTGAGGCCCCTAGGAACTTGTATGCATGTTTTGGTTGAGATTTATGCATGATTTGAAGTTTTGGGAGGCAAGGGGTTCATGTGAACCAAGTTTCTGCCCTTCTGGCAGAAACCAGGTTCGGCAGCCGAAGGGAGTTTCGGCCGCCGAACCCCCTTTGTAGAGGCAGCATTCGGCTGCCGAAGTTGCCCCCGAAAGGAGACTTTTGTCTCTGTCTGGGACTTTCGGCCGCCGAAGGTGCCGCCGAAAGTGCCTGACTTTCGGATCTGTCCAGGACTTTCGGCCGCCGAAGGTGCCGCCGAAAGTGCCCTGTTCAGCCATTTCATGCATATCTCTTTGTGATATTTTCAGGATGTTTTAGGGGGTTTTCGGGGAATATTTTAGAGTTATGTTCAGGTATGTTTGGTCCCTCATTTGAGTCCACCTGTGTAGGTTCGGACCCGAGGAACCGAGGACCCCAGCAGTGAGTTCAGCTGCTTCGGTATTGTCAGAGTCAGCCAGAGGTGAGTGGAACTAAACTCAATCTTTTAAATTAAATGTTTTATCATGTTTCATGCATCATGATTATGCAATAGGATGATTGCATTAGTTTTCACGAATATGCCGCATTGCATAAATTGTTGTTGTTGTGGGTGAATGTTGGATGACCCAATTAGTCCAAGACAGGAAGACCAGGCCCCATGCTACAGGCCTGGCACAGAGTAAGCAAGTCCAGGCCCCAGTCTACAGGCCTGGCACAGAGTAAGGAAAGACCAGGATTCCATCCTATGGTCTAGCACGGTTATGGGACTTGAAGACCAGGAGCCAGAGGAGGCCCTGGGAAAATGGTAAGTAATGTATGTTCTGACAGGAAAGACCAGGACCCCATTCTACAGGCCTGGCACAGAGTTAACTTGGACTAATTGGTGACGAGTTCACCCAACCCTTATGTGAATTGTCTGTGTTATGACGCACTTCATAGAGCATAGTGTTAAATGTGTTTTTCATAGTTCTACTCACTGGGCTTTTAGCTCACCCCTCTCCCTTTACCCCCAGGCTTGCAGGTACAGTATAGTGCGGGAGTCCGGATAGAGTAAAGAAGTCATGCTTATGTAATAGCTAGCAATGGACATGATCAAATTGTAATGTAAAAGTACAGTATAATTATGTAATGAGTTTCATGGATGTTAGTGTGTGCTTGACCATAGAATGTTGTATCCCTTTTTATTACATGATCTTAAAGATTTTTATGATGTTTATGTAAACCAACTCAACAGATGTTATGTCACCCATTGAGGGCACAGATGAGATCCCACAGAGGGATCAAAGTTATGTTTATGTTATGCTCAGGTTGAGTTTGGTTGATGAGTATGGAAAGAAAAGTTTTAATTTTTATGTATATTGTTGATCATGTATGGGATTAAGCAGGTTCACAGGATGCATGTTAGGCTTGCTACGGGTCCCGGCGGCCTTAAGTCGACCCGGATCCTAGCGCCGGTAGCGGTCCGATTTTCGGGTCGTTACAGAATGGTATCAGAGCCCTAGGTTCATATGGTCGGACCTAGAGTGTCGGGCTCATAGAGGTTATAGAAGGTCAAGCACAATAGGAAGATCATGTCCACTAGGATAGGATGTGGAGTCCTGTCTTGCATGATGATGTGAAATGCCATGATAATAAGCATGTGCATTAATGATATGCTATGATCCGTGATGTATGTGATGAGGGTTCATGTGTGCCCACATGAACCATATAATGCTAATGTTTATGTGTTGTGTACTGTTTTTCAGAAAACAGGATGAGAGGAACTCGTCGATCAGCAAGATTGACTGGAGTACCACCTGAGGATGAGGGCATGAGCGCCCGTCCTCCAGCATTGCCTAGGGCGATGTCTAGCAGGTCCAACAGGGACAGAGTAGCAAGAGACGCTAGAAGGTCTCTGGATCTGGGTAGGAGCAGATCAGTCAGAGGGACAGTTCAGGGAGGAGCGTCAGAGGATATGGGGGATGATATGGACGTAGAACAGAGGAGGGGTGGCAGTTTGGGAGTCAATATGTCAGAAGAAGGAATGGGAGAGTCCCAAGGAGGCACTCAGGCCTTGGGATTTGTTCAGCCACCTCACTACCCACATTTCTCACAACATCCCGGGTATTCGATGGGAGGTACATCGGATTACCCTAGTTTCACCCCTTATCCCACACAGATGCCATACCCACCATACTACCCACCATACTCTCAGTATCCAATGTATCCACCTCCACCCTACTATCCAAATCCAGCAAACCCTACCTCAGAAAATGTTGCACCACCTCCACCACCTGCAGAACCAGCAGCCCCAGTTGCTCAACCTCCTAGACCTAGCTCAGTCAGTGGGAGCAAGGTCAAGATGACAGACTATATGAAGCTGGGTGCTCCCCAGTTCGAAACCGGTGATGATCCGTTCGTGTACTTGGAGCGGGTCAAGGCAATTACAGATGAGATAGGGGCGAATGACAGTAGAGCCATTCAGATGGCCGGGTTTACGCTTAAGTGCAAGAAGGCACGGGAGTGGTACAAGAATTATGTGAACCTGAGAGTGGACAACATGACTTGGGAAGAGTTTGCAAACGAGTTTGCAGGATGGGCTTTCCCTGATAGTTCAAGGGAATTGAAGATGATAGAATTCGAGCAGTTGAGGCAAACTGATGACATGAGTGTAGAAGAATATACCGACAGGTTTATGGAGTTGCTGCCATTTGCAGGGCAAGACCTTAGCACAGACCAGAAGAAGTCGAGGAGGTATATCGTGAAGCTCCATCCCAGGTATTCCTCCTTGGTACAGTCAGCAGATAGAGAGAGTTTTCACGCCATAATAGACATGGCTAGGAGAATGGAGGCTAGTGCCATCATTCAGGGGACAGTTAAGCAGACAGTGGCACAAGCTTCTGGTTCTAAAACTCCGGGTGGGGGAAGGTTAGATCCCTCTACCCTGAGTGCAGCAGCTTCAGGCAGTAAAAGATGGAGTAAACCCAAGGGTAAGAAGAACAAGTTCTGGAGTAAAGTCAAGTCCAGTCTGGGATTTGGGAGTGGCTCAAGCTCTGGTGTGGATAATGCAATTTGTGCAAGGTGTGGTAGGCCACACAAGGGAGTATGTCGGTTTGGGACGAACGCCTGCTTCAGATGTGGTCAGGAGGGGCATATAGCTCGAGACTGTCCAAGAGCGGCCCCAATGGCTTAGTCCCAGCAGACAGCTTCAGGCAGTGTAGCGCAGCCAGCAGCTCCAGCCATGACTCAGGCCAGTGGCAGAGGCAGAGGGAGAGGGGCAGCCTCTTCTTCAGCGGGTTTCAGAGGTGAAGGTCCATCAGCTCCGGCACGAATCTTCACAATGACACAGCAAGAGGCAGATGCATCTAACACCGTGGTGGCAGGTAACTTAATTATTGGTTGTTCAGATGTATATGCCTTGATGGACCCTGGTGCATCTCATTCATTTATTGCTCCGAGAGCCGTCCAGAGGTTGGGGTTGATGATCTCTGAGTTAGAGTGTCCTCTCTGGGTCAGTGGACCCAAGTGTGATCCATCAGTGGCAGAGTCAGTCTGTTAGTGTAGTCCAGTTTTTGTTGAGGGGAGATGCATGTCCGCCGACCTTGTGGTTCTAGATTTAACAGACTTTGACGTCATTCTAGGGATGGACTGGTTATCTACCCATGGTGCTACCTTGGACTGCAGGGACAAGGTAGTCAGGTTCAGAGGTCAGGATGGATCAGAGGTTGTCTTCAGAGGAGACAGGAGGGGTACACCTAGAGGTATGATCTCAGCTCTTCAGGCTCGTAGGTTGCTTAGGAGGGGATGTCAGGGGTATTTGGCTCATGTGAGAGAGCTTAGCAGTCAGGTTAGAGAGCCCGCCTCGGTGCCAGTGGTGAGAGAGTTCTTAGATGTGTTCCCAGACGAACTGCCAGGTTTACCACCTGCTAGGGAGATAGAGTTCGAGATAGAACTGATGCCTGGAACCCGACCGATCTCTATCCCTCCCTACAGGATGGCGCCAGCAGAATTGAAAGAGTTGAAGGAGCAGTTGCAGGAGCTGGTAGACAAGGGCTTCATCCGACCGAGTACCTCACCCTGGGGTGCTCCAGTTTTGTTTGTGAGAAAGAAGGATGGGTCTCTTAGACTTTGTATCGACTACAGGCAGTTGAACAAAGTCACTACCAAGAACAAGTACCCATTGCCAAGGATCGACGATCTATTCGACCAGCTAGCAGGAGCGGGTTGTTTCTCCAAAATAGATCTGAGGTCCGGGTATCATCAATTGAGGATCAGGGAAGAGGACGTACCAAAGACAGCTTTCAGGACCAGATATGGGCATTTTGAGTTCCTTGTGATGCCGTTCGGGTTAACCAACGCCCCTGCAGCATTCATGGATCTCATGAACAGAGTGTTTAGCCAGTACCTGGATCACTTCGTTATTGTCTTCATAGATGATATCTTAGTGTATTCCAGGAATGCAGAGGAGCATGCCCATCATCTGAGGTTGGTTCTACAGACCTTGAGGGAACATGGCTTGTATGCCAAATTCTCCAAGTGTGAGTTCTGGCTAAGGAGCATTTCGTTCTTGGGGCATGTAGTGTCAGAGAATGGGATAGAGGTAGACCCTAAGAAGACAGAAACTGTGGCTAACTGGCCTAGACCCACTTCAGTGACAGAGATCAGGAGTTTCTTGGGTTTGGCAGGTTACTACAGGAGGTTCGTTCAGGACTTCTCGAAAATTGCAGCTCCTCTGACCAGACTGACCAGGAAGAATCAGAAGGTTCTGTGGACCGACCAGTGCGAAGAGAGTTTTGAAGAGCTTAAGAAGAGGTTGACTTCAGCCCCAGTGTTAGCTCTGCCATCTAGTGATGAGGACTTTACAGTCTTTTGTGATGCGTCCCGTGTGGGACTGGGTTGTGTGCTTATGCAGAATGAGAGGGTGATTGCTTATGCTTCTAGGCAGCTAAAGAAGCATGAGTTGAATTACCCCACACATGACCTAGAGATGGCAGCAGTAATCTTTGCACTCAAGATGTGGAGGCATTACCTCTATGGAGTAAAATGTGAGATCTTCACCGATCATAAAAGCCTGCAGCACATCCTGAGTCAAAGAGATTTGAATTTGAGACAGAGGAGATGGGTAGAGTTGCTGAGTGACTATGATTGCAAGATTCAGTATCATCCGGGTAAGGCGAATGTCGTGGCAGACGCTCTAAGCCGGAAGTCACTAGGCAGTCTATCCCACATCACGGCAGAGAGGAGACCAGTGGTGAAGGAGTTTTACAAGCTCATTGAGGAAGGTCTACAGTTGGAGTTGTCTGGTACAGGTGCCTTGGTCGCTCAGATGAAAGTGACACCCGTGTTTCTGGAGCAGGTGGCTCAGAAACAGCATGAGGACTCAGAGTTAGTGAAGATTGCCAGGACTGTTCAGTCAGGCAAGGACAGTGAGTTCAGATTTGACAATAGGGGGATCCTCCGCTATGGGAGTCGATTGTGTGTACCAGATGACATTGGGCTAAAAGGAGACATTATGAGAGAGGCTCATAATACAAGATACAGCATTCACCCCGGAGCCACCAAGATGTATCAAGATATGAAGAAAGTTTACTGGTGGCCAGCTATGAAGAAAGAAGTGGCACAGTTTGTGTCAGCCTGTGAAGTTTGTCAGAGGGTGAAGCTGGAACATCAGAAGCCGGCTGGAATGCTTAACCCGCTACCTATTCCAGAGTGGAAATGGGAGAATATAGCTATGGACTTCGTAGTGGGGTTACCGGCAACGTCCAACAGATTGGACTCCATATGGGTGATTGTGGACAGACTCACCAAATCTGCTCACTTCATCCCTGTCAGGAGTGGCTATTCTGTGGACAAGTTGGCGCAGGTGTACGTTGATGAGATAGTCAGACTGCATGGGGTTCCTGTTTCCATCGTGTCAGATAGAGGGCCCCAGTTCACCTCCAGGTTTTGGCGGAGTCTGCAGGATGCCATGGGTACCAGGTTGGATTTCAGTACTGCCTTCCATCCACAGACAGACGGACAGTCAGAGAGGACCATCCAGACCATGGAAGATATGCTGAGAATGTGTGTGCTGGACTTTGGCGGTTCTTGGAGGCAGCATCTACCTTTGGTGGAGTTTGCCTACAATAACAGCCATCATGCTAGCATCGGGATGGCTCCATATGAAGCTTTATATGGAAGGAAGTGCAGGTCACCTGTTTGCTGGGAGAAAGTTGGAGAAAAGGCCTTGGCAGGGCCTGAACTAGTAGAGATCACCAGCAGGGTGGTACCCTTAATCAGAGAAAGAATTAAGACTGCTGCAAGCAGACAGAAGAGTTATGCAGACATCCGCAGAAGGCTAGTAGAGTTTCAGGAGGGGGATCTGGTATTGCTTAAGGTGTCTCCAATGAAAGGAGTGGTTCGCTTTGGGAAGAAAGGTAAACTAGCCCCACGATACATTGGACCCTTCGAAATCTTGCAGAAGATTGGGAATGTGTCGTACAAGCTAGATTTGCCTGCTTCAATGGAGAAAATCCATCCGGTTTTCCATGTTTCTATGTTGAGAAAATTTGTGTCAGATTCGGGCAAGGTTCTTAGTGAGCCTGATGTGGAGATCCAAGAGGATCTAACCTATGTTGAGCAGCCAGTACGGATCTTAGACACCCAGATCAGAAAGCTAAGGAACAAGGAAATCCCGATGGTGAAAGTCCTTTGGAACCACCACAATATTGAGGAGTGTACCTGGGAGACACGGGAATCCATGCTCCAACAGTATCCCCATCTCTTTTAAGGTTAGATCTTTATGTGTTTATGTATGTATGTTATGTTGATTGCTATGCATGTACTAGTTGAGGAACATTCGGGGACGAATGTTCTTAAGGGGGGGAGAATGTAATACCCGGCTAGACTCCGGTATCGGAATTCCTACCGTCCGGTGGAATCTCGGATGTCGGAGACCTCTAGAAGGGTAGAATCATGTTTTATAAAAATGTTTTAAGGTGTTTTATGATTTTAAGTATGAAATTAAATGAGTTTTTACATGAAAAGTCCTTGGAGGAAAACCCAGGTTCGGCCGCCGAAAGTCAAGTTCGGCCGCCGAACATGGCATGCATGCGGAGGCACATTCGGCCCCCGAACGTGGTCTGGCCAGCCACTATAAAAGGGTCCCTTAGCCGAAAACGGGCGAGCTTTTTCCCATTTTCGGCCAAGGTGAGCTCTCCGCCGTCTCTCACCCATTTTTGATGTTCTTCCTCTAAATCTTTCGAGATTTTCACTTGTTTTCACTTGGTTGTGAAGATTTAAGCTTTTGAAACAAGTTTTGGAGCTTTGGGAACTCAGGAGCTCATTCCCGTGGATCTCCAAGTTTAGGTCGTCTCCCTCTCGATCTTCAAGAGGTAAGAGCCGATCTTAAGCTCCTTATGTGTTCTAAATAAGTTTTATGCAAGATCTAAGGGTAGAAATGCATGTTAGGGTATATGTTGAGTTATGGGTATATATTGATGTTTTGAACAATGTGTGTTGTTTGAGTATGTTTGAAGTGTTGTAGTTGGGGTATTTGATGTTTTGAGGCCCCTAGGAACTTGTATGCATGTTTTGGTTGAGATTTATGCATGATTTGAAGTTTTGGGAGGCAAGGGGTTCATGTGAACCAAGTTTCTGCCCTTCTGGCAGAAACCAGGTTCGGCAGCCGAAGGGAGTTTCGGCCGCCGAACCCCCTTTGTAGAGGCAGCATTCGGCTGCCGAAGTTGCCCCCGAAAGGAGACTTTTGTCTCTGTCTAGGACTTTCGGCCGCCGAAGGTGCCGCCGAAAGTGCCTGAATTTCGGATCTGTCCAGGACTTTCGGCCGCCGAAGGTGCCGCCGAAAGTGCCCTGTTCAGCCATTTCATGCATATCTCTTTGTGATATTTTCAGGATGTTTTAGGGGGTTTTCGGGGAATATTTTAGAGTTATGTTCAGGTATGTTTGGTCCCTCATTTGAGTCCACCTGTGTAGGTTCGGACCCGAGGAACCGAGGACCCCAGCAGTGAGTTCAGCTGCTTCGGTATTGTCAGAGTCAGCCAGAGGTGAGTGGAACTAAACTCAATCTTTTAAATTAAATGTTTTATCATGTTTCATGCATCATGATTATGCAATAGGATGATTGCATTAGTTTTCACGAATATGCCGCATTGCATAAATTGTTGTTGTTGTGGGTGAATGTTGGATGACCCAATTAGTCCAAGACAGGAAGACCAGGCCCCATGCTACAGGCCTGGCACAGAGTAAGCAAGTCCAGGCCCCAGTCTACAGGCCTGGCACAGAGTAAGGAAAGACCAGGATTCCATCCTATGGTCTAGCACGGTTATGGGACTTGAAGACCAGGAGCCAGAGGAGGCCCTGGGAAAATGGTAAGTATGTATGTTCTGACAGGAAAGACCAGGACCCCATTCTACAGGCCTGGCACAGAGTTAACTTGGACTAATTGGTGACGAGTTCACCCAACCCTTATGTGAATTGTCTGTGTTATGACGCACTTCATAGAGCATAGTGTTAAATGTGTTTTTCATAGTTCTACTCACTGGGCTTTTAGCTCACCCCTCTCCCTTTACCCCCAGGCTTGCAGGTACAGTATAGTGCGGGAGTCCGGATAGAGTAAAGAAGTCATGCTTATGTAATAGCTAGCAATGGACATGATCAAATTGTAATGTAAAAGTACAGTATAGTTATGTAATGAGTTTCATGGATGTTAGTGTGTGCTTGACCATAGAATGTTGTATCCCTTTTTATTACATGATCTTAAAGATTTTTATGATGTTTATGTAAACCAACTCAACAGATGTTATGTCACCCATTGAGGGCACAGATGAGATCCCACAGAGGGATCAAAGTTATGTTTATGTTATGCTCAGGTTGAGTTTGGTTGATGAGTATGGAAAGAAAAGTTTTAATTTTTATGTATATTGTTGATCATGTATGGGATTAAGCAGGTTCACAGGATGCATGTTAGGCTTCCTACGGGTCCCGGCGGCCTTAAGTCGACCCGGATCCTAGCGCCGGTAGCGGTTCGATTTTCGGGTCGTTACATCTTGAATTCCAAATTGCTCTGCACTTTCCTTGTTTGCAACTTTTCTTATTTAGCTGAATCTTGATTTCGAATTTTGAATTCTCTTAAGGATTTGGAATTTGAATTTCAAATTACTTTCCTTATTTGGCTCCTTTCAAGTTGCACTTGGCATGCTTGCTCTCTTTTGGTCCATTTTAGGCAGTTTTAGGAGCATTTTCACCAAATTGTATCTTTACACCATTTTCTGCATAATAAAATTAAAATCACAAAATTAGGCAGAAAAAGTGTAAATTAACATCAATATCATCATGATAAAATGGTCTAAATTATACTCTATCAGAGTACGAAATAACGGCTAATTCAGTACACAAACGACTCTATTTGCATTTAATGTATCCCCAACGACCATATTTATGTCAGAACTATAAATATAATGTGTTTTTAATCTGGAAGTAGGTACAACAACCATCTAAGCAAACAATTATTGAGATTCAAGCTTTTTACACTCTTTCTCTATCTAAACCTTGAGTCATAGCATTAATTTCTTGAAAACTTGCCTTGAGTTGTAATTGGTTTGTGTTTTAAAATTGAGTAAAGGTTGTTGAGTGAATTTATTGTAGTGGGTGTGATTTTGAACAAAGGATTACTATTGTGAGAAAAAAAAAGAATTGTAAAGAGTAAGGATTTTGCTCTAGAATTGTAAGGGATTTTAATCAGATTTGATAGTGGATTTGAACTCTCAATGAGGGTCTTGAGGAGAGAACGTAGGCTTGAGATAGCTGAACCTCTATAAATCATTGTGTTGATTATTCTCTTCCTTCCTTATTCCTTTTTAATTTGTGTTTTTACCTTTAAACTTTTTCTATAAACCCAATTCACCCCCCTCTTAGGTTGCTTCAAGGGATAACAAGTGGTATCAGAGTAAAGTCTCCTTATCTTGAAGATTTAATCATCTTGGAGTAAACATCGGATGGCAACTCTCAATGCTCAAGAAGGTCAATCGGTTGTGAGACCATCATTCTTTGATGGAAATGACTTTTTATATTGGAAAAATAGAATGTATTATTTCCTCAAATCAGAAGGAGTTGATTTGTGGGACATAGTAGAGAATAATCCTTTCTTTCCAAAAAAAAGTGGTAGAAGGAAAGCAAGAGCAAAAACCTAAGAGTGAATGGAGTGAACTAGAGAAGAGAAGGGTAGCCCTAAATGATAAAGCCATTCACATTTTGTTTTGTGCTCTTAGCAGAAGTGAGTATGATATAGCATATTTTAGTCCATTTTATCATTATGTTCTTGATGTTTATTTACATCTTTTCTGCCTAATTTTGTAGTTTTAATCATGTTTTGCAGATATTAGGTGTAAAGAGACAATATGGAGAAAATGCTCTTAAAACTGCCAAAAAGTGTCAAATATGGAAAGTGCCAAAAAAAGAAAGTTTTCAAATGAGAAAAGTTTTCAAAAAAGGAAAGTTTTCAAATAAGGAAAGTTCAGTCAGAAGATTATTTGAAATTCAAATCTCAGATCTTACTTTCCTTGTTCAAAGATGTGCACACACTGCAGCAGTCATATCTTCCCATTTAGGTAGCAAGATTTCATGAAGACGCACTTGCCTCTTCCGCGTTCAGCATTCAAAATTTAAACGAAGGCTCCACCTAAAAAGGAAAGACTGGACAGATTCACTTTTCCTTCTGCACATACATACCGCGCGCCCACCTTCCCTCTGAAGAGCATCCGCGCGCCACCTTCCCTCTGCAGTCCATTCAACGCGATTCTTTCCTTTCCAGACACAACTTGGGCAGCAAGTACCTCTTGGGTAGCATCTTGAAGACACTTGGGCAGCAAGTAAAATCTTGGACAGCACACTCTTACCTTTTGAAGCCATTTCGCGCGCCACTTTCCATCTGAAGAGCAAGCGCACGCCTCTTTCCTTCTGAATAATTTTGGAACGCGAATCTTTCCTTTTCTGACTCAACTTGGGCAGCAAGTACCTCTAGGGCAACAAGGTCAGCATCTAAAACCTATTTAAAGACTCCTTAAAGGCCAGCCGATCCTCTCTCCACGTTTTTGCAACACCATCTGCGTAAGCCTCTCATCCGGCTCCATCTTCTCTTCATCTTCTTCTTCCTTTCTTTATTTTTTTGGTTTTTATTTCAGCCATGAGTGGCTGAAACCTTTTATTCTAGTTGAAGATTGGTTGAAACTAAGGTTGATTTATGGATTGTGAGATCTGAACATATATTGTTTGTCTTTCGGTTATTCAATATTCATACAGTTCATGCTTGAATTCTATTATTACTTTGTTGTTTTGATCAAATTGGCCACTTGATTCTTGATTGCAAGGTAATTAATTGTTGGTTTGGATAATTTTAAGTCCGTAATTGCTTGAATTTTTCAAACATAAGAACACTTGGTGTAACAACTAAGGAATTGTATGATGTAGCAACATCTCATGCGTTTGAGTAGTTAGGATTGGATCTCTCTCTTTCTTCATGCAATTAACAATTATTTGATGCCTAAGGCCCAAGGAAGTTTCTTGGCAATTTGTTAATTAGTAATTAATTAGAGGACGTTCCCTAATTGGTTTAATCATAAGGAGAGACATGGTGGTGAGAAGCGTTTTCCATCTCCATAACTAATCTATTGAATCAATCAAAAGAACATAAGTTTCAATGATCAATCCAAACAACCAAAGTGGATCCATCTCTTCAACTAGACCTTTCTCATATTGAAATTCCCTTTTATTTTTCATATTCTGCTTATTTAATTGCTTTCAGTAGTTGCTAATCAAATCAATCTTAAAACCCCCTCCTTTTACTTTTATTGCACTTTATTTTTATTCCGCTTTTAGTTACTTGCTTTCAGTTACGCTTTCAGTTAATTCTCTTGGTCTTGTTGAGAAAAATATATTAGTTTTCAATTCTCTGTGGATTCGATCCTTTACCACTATTTGCAGTAGTAATATTATTGATAATCAGAAAGGTTATTTTTGACCGGCTTTGAGAACCGCGAGTCAGAGTACAACAAAGTATGCATGAAGTTTATTGCCAGAGAGATTTGGGATGCTTTGGTTTCACTCATGAAGATACCAACCAAGTAAAAGAAAACAAGGAATCCCTCATCTACCAATATGAGTTGTTCAAAATGAATTCCGATGAAACTATTAGCCAAATATATGATAGGTTCATTGAGATCATTCGAGGGATGAAATCTCTTGGGAAGACATTCACAAATGAGGAATTGGTGAAGAAAATTCTTAGATGTCTACCCAAGGAATGGCTATCAAAGGTAACCTCCTTAAAGGATACTAAAGACTTGAGTAAGGTACAATTGGATGAACTTTTGGGGAACCTCATTAATTATGAGATGACTCTAAAGAGACAGCAAATGGAGGAACCTAGCAAAGTAAAAAAGAACATTGTTCTAAGGGTATCCTTCGAAGACACTAGAGAGGAAGAAGAAGAGATAAGTGAAGAAGAATTAGCCTTGGTGACTAGTAGGATAAGAAAGTTTCTAATGTGGAACCCTATGGCACAAGCCTCAAACCCACACGCACAAGTAGATATGGAATCCAAAGATTTGATAAACCCACCTCCTATGGCACCCCACATTTAGAGAAGCTGAAACACCAATGATCGAAGGATTTAGATGAAAATCCGACAAATGCCACAATGCATAATTGATAAGTTAGCCAAGATTCTTAGTGCAATTGATGAAAGCAAATCCTCACTCTGACTCAAAGCAATACACGCCAAAGGCATGAAAAGAATTCTAATAATTTTGATTAAAAGCTGCCTCTTACAAATGTTTCTTATCCTTATATAGTAAGGAGAGAAAATAAAACCCTAAAACACTCTTTTTAGGGCTAGCTGAACCACACACAAGACCCAAGCCCAATCACACACTAAAATAACACATCAAACACATAAGTATTAAAACATAAGTCCAAAACATGGCCCAACATTCTAAAACTTAAAAGATAAAATATGACCAGAATACAAGACCAAACAAAGCTAAAATAAAAAAAGTGTTTAAATAATAAAATATAGCAAACCCATCATAACAATGCCAAATAAATTAGACAGCGCTATCTCCATTACACACCTTCAGCAAGGTGAGTAACTTAGGTGTGTCTTCAAGGTTCACGAGACATTTGTCAATGGCAAGCTCAGTCAATTCTTATGTTACTTTTTCTTGAATGTGTAAGTTCATAGCTGCTTCAAGCTTCTTAGCTTTGCTCCTTGTCACTGGTCCACTAGGGAGCACCAATGGATCCTTACTTCCTTGATTCTCATGTGATTGTGCTTGCTGGTTCGTATCATTCCCTCCTTCCTCAAAAAGATTTATCCTCAAATCTGCAACATGGTCAAAAGGAGAAAAGTCAGACACATTAAATGTAGCACTAACCCCATACTCACCTGGCAAGTCTATTTTATAAGCACTGTCATTTATTCACTCTAAGACTTGAAATGGACCATCACCACGAGCATCCAGCTTATTCTTCCTCTGATTTGGAAACCATTCCTTGCGAAAGTGCACCCAAACCCAATCACCAAGGACAAACACCACTTTCTTCCGTCCCCTATTTGCCCTGTCAGTATACACCTTGTTCCTCTTCTCTATGTTAGACCGAGCCTTCTCATGTAAGGACTTCACCAATTCTGCCTTTTTAGCACCATCTAAACTAGCAAGCTCATGTAAAGGTAAAGGAACAAGATCAAGTACAGTCAGTGGGTTAAAACCATAAACAAGCTCAAATGGAGAAAAGCCCGTGGAAGAATGTATGCTACGGTTATATGCAAACTCAATGAAAAGCAAGCAATCTTCCCAAGTGTTCAAATTCTTACCCACTATAGCTCTGAGTAAGGTACCAAGAGTTCTATTCACCACTTCTGTCTGGCCATCTGTCTGTAGATGACAAGTAGTAGAATATAAGAGTTTAGTACCCAACCTACCCCACAATACTTTCTAAAAATGTGAAAGGTACTTTGCATCTCTATCTGACACAATTGTCCTTGGCACTCCGTGAAGTCGAACCACTTCCCTGAAGAACAAGTCATCTACATTGATGGCATCATCAATTTTATGGCAAGGAATGAAGTGAGCCATCTTGCTAAACCTGTCGACAACAACAAATATACTATCTCTACCACGCCTAGTCCTAGGTAAGCCAAGCAAAAAGTCCATAGAAATATCCATCCAAGGTGAACAAGGAACAGGTAAATTCATATAAAGACCATGAGGCATAGACTTAGACTTTGCCTATCTACATTCAATACAAGAAGCGCACACTTTCTCAACATCTTTGCGCATAGAAGGCCAATAAAAATGCTTAAATAAGGTGTCATAAGCCTTATGTACTCTAAAATGCCCCATCAAACCCCTGCAATGAGATTCAAGCACAAGCAAATCACGCATAGAGCATCTAGGCACACACAATTTCTTACTCTTAAACAAGTAACCATCATGCCTATAGAAAGAGTTAAAAGCTCCATACTCACAAGCCACAAACACATTGTAAAAATCAGCATCATTAATGTACAAGTCTTTAACATGCTCAAAACCAAGCAATTTAGAACTCAGAACATTAATTAAAGCATACCTCCTAGACAAAGCATATGCAACCACATTGTCTTTCCCATGCTTATACTTAATCACATATGGAAATTATTCAATAAACTCAACCCACTTACCATGCCTCTTATTTAACTTGCCTTGTCCCTTCAAGTGTTTTAAGGACTCATGATCTGTATGTATTACAAACTCCTCGGGCAAGAGATAGTGTTGCCACACGTCCAGTGCTCTCACCAAGGTATACAACTCTTTTTCATAGGTTGAATAATTGAGACGTGCTTCGTTCAACTTCTCGCTAAAATAGGCTATTGGTTTCTTCTCTTGCATCAACACAACCCCAATACCTATGCTATAAGCATCACACTCAATTTCAAAAGTTTTATTAAAGTTAGGTAAAGATAATATAGGAGCGGATGTTAACTTCCCTTTTAAGTAGTCAAAAGCTTTCTGTTGCTCTTCTCCCCACTTGAACCCAACTTCCTTCTTAATAATTCCTGTGAGTGGTGCTGCAATCGTAGAGAAATCACACACAAACCTCCTGTAAAAGCTTACAAGGCCATGAAAGCTCCTCACATTTGAAATAGATTTAGGAATAGGCCACTCCTTTATAGCATTCACCTTCTCTTCATCTACCTCAATTCCCTGTGCACTCATAACAAAACCAAGGAAAACAAGTCTATCTATACAAAATGTGCACTTCTTAAGTTTAGCATACAAGCTCTCTTGCCTCAAAACCTGCAGAACCAACCTAACATGCTCAATATGTTCGTCGAGAGACCTGCTATAGATCAAGATATCATCAAAATAAACAACTACAAATTTTCCCAAGTATGCACGCAACACATGGTTTATTAGCCTCATAAATGTACTAGGCGCAGTTGACAAACCAAAAGGCATAACTAACCATTCATACAAACCATACTTTATCTTAAATGCAGTTTTCCATTCATCACCGGGTTTCATCCTAATCTGGTGATATCCACTCATAAGATCAATTTTTGCAAAGTACCAGCACCATGAAGCTCATCCAACATGTCATCTAGCCGAGGTATAGGATGCTTGTACTTCGCTGTGATCTTGTTAACTGCTCTACAATCAACACACATTCGCCAAGTGCCATCCTTCTTAGGATCAAGCAGCACAGGAACAACACATGGACTTAAACTCTCTCTCACCAATCCCTTCTCCATAAGCTCGTCAATTTTCCTTTGCATTTCCTTTGTTTCCATTGGATTGCTTCGGTAAGTTGGTCTATTTGGGATGCTAGAACTAGGTATGAAATCTATATGATACTCAATTCCTCTTAACGATGGCAATCCACTAGATAGCTCATTTGGAAAAACATCAGTGAATTCTTGCATCATAGACTTAAAACTAGAAGTCAAAGAAGAAAGGTTAATATCAGTGTCAGCAAATAAAATCTCCTTATATCTTATAAGCAACACGGGCTGCTCTAAAGAAATAGCACTCTTAACCTCTCTTGCTCTCACATAAAATGTCTATTTTGCCCTCCCCTCTTGCATCTTTTCTCTCACCAATGGACCATTTATTGGTCTTGATTTTCCAGTCTCTTTACCCTCATACTCACTCTTTTCTCTCATTTTTTTCGTAGAACTCAAGCTCTCACTCCCCTTTGTAGTCAAGGCTGAAGCCTCCCTCTCCCTCTCCAGCATCTTTATTTGATCAGCATATACCTCTTGAGGTGATAAAGGAGCGAGTATAACCTTCTGTCCTTCATGAGTGAAGGAGTACTTGTTATTGAACCCATCATGTTGTACCTTTCTATCATATTGCCACAGCCTACCCAACAACATATGGCTTGCCTGCATAGGTACCACATCACACAAGATCTCATCCTTGTACCTATCAATAGAAAATGGTATAACCACCTGGCGTGTAACCTTAACCTCACCACAATCGTTCAACCATTGCAATCTGTATTGCTTAGGGTGTTTAATAGAAGCCAAGCCCAATTTCTCCACCATATAAACACTAGTCACATTTGTGTAACTACCTCCATCAATAATGAGAGTACACACTTTTCCATTAACCAAATACCTAGTGTGAAATATGTTTTCCCATTGTTCTAGGCTTTCTTCCTTAACCTGCATATTCAGAGCATGCCTAGCAATAAGCATCTCACCATGTTCAGCAAGCAACACATTATCAACAAGCACATCCGAAACGCTACAGTCATTATGAGCATCAATCAATTTAGTCATATTAGCATATATCTCATCATCACTATGATTAGAATCAAACACTACACCCCATCAACAGTTGCTATAATAACTCTCTTATTAGGACATTGAGATGCAATATGCCCTTTTTCCAAACATTTAAAACATTTTATATCTCTACTAGGGTTAGAACAGTTAGAATTACTTGACCGTTGCTTGTTATTCCCTTGAGAAGGTCCTTTGTTAGTGGAGACAGAATCTTTGGCCCCTTGGCTTGGGCTTTTGTAATCTTTCTTTTCTCTACTTCTATAGCCTGGAAATCCACCACAACTATTTGAGGACTTGTATGTGATTTTAAGGTTATTTCTACCCTTGTGATGCCTTTCTATTTTCATTGCTTTATCAACCATATCCTCCATGGTATTGTATTGGTACAGGTCAAGTTCTTCAGCAATGTAGTGGTTAAGACCACCTAGAAACTTGGACATCATTATTTGCTCATCCTTCTCAATATGAGCCCGAGCCATCATCATCTCCATCTCCTTGTGGTATTCTTCCACACTCTTTCCTCCTTGCATTAGTCTTGCCAGCCTGTTGTACAAATCTCTATAATAGTGTGAAGGAATAAATCTTTGGCGCATCAACTCTTTCAAGTATTCCCATGGTGGAACTGCCCTTAAGCCTTTATTCCTCCTAGTGGATTTCAATTGATCCCACCAGAAAGAGGCATAACCTGTGAACTCAACAGCGACGATATGAGACTTCTTCTCCTCAGTATAGTTATGACACTCAAATATCTGCTCAGTTTTTCTCTCCCATTCAATGTATTCTTCAACATTGTTATTCCCTTTAAATTCAGGAACTTTCATCTTTATGGAGCTCAAGTCACCGTCAATGGTGTTGGTTTGGTATGTCTCGGTGTCATCATCATTTCTGCCAAGTCTAGCATCACCACCTCTATTCCACCCAACGCCAGTTCTATTACCTCCATGAACTTCTCCTCTTCCACTTCCTTGTCTGACATTATCTTTTGTATCATCAACTTAACCTCGGACTTAAGGTTCTTGGACTTGTGGTCTATCGGGGTTAAGAATTTGATGAGACATTCTTGTAGAAGTAGAAGCCTGTGAGACTTTCAAACTCTCCATACTTTTGGTCATCCTCTCAAGAGCCCTATTGAGTCTTAGTAACTCACCGCTGACTGACTTCTTAAAGAGCTTATAATCGTTATCCATGTCTAATTCACTCTCATCAGTACTATCCACCACATTCTTGTCTTTATTCATTCTACCTTAAATCAACAAAGAACAAAGAGAACTATCAAATATTGTGTTAGAAAAGAAAGCACTCAAGTATTTGCACTCTTACCACTCTTTTGCTGATTCTTCAATTGCACTTCAGAAACTAAGGTCAACCACAAGGTGCGTTTAAAGAAACAAATAAGAAAATGATGCGGAACCCCAGCCTATTAGAGACTGAAACGACACATACCCTAGTAAAAAGAACTTAGTTCAGAAAACAATTCCCCAATCTAAAGCACCCTTAATTAACATGCAATTAAGAACACTTATAACTGATTGATTTTAAAAACAGCAAGAATAAGAAACATACAAGTTAGTATCGAACCTTATTCGTGATGCAGTGTCAAGAACCAAGATCTCTCTTAATCTCTCAAAGAAGAATCTCATAAAGCAATTGTAATGAATAATTGATAATCTGTCCACAATATGGAAAAAAGATGCTTTATATAACATAAATAAAGACCCATGACCTTTGCCACTTCCCACTACTATGCATGGACCCATGATTTATGCCACTACCCACTACTCTGCATGGATCCATGATCTATGCCACTATCCACTACTGGATAACTACCCATTACTGTTTAACTACCCACTACCAAATAACTACCCACTACTGGTTAACTACCAACTACTAAATAACTTTCCACTATAAATACAAAATTTGAATTGTCAATAAGGACACATTTGGCCTAATTGACTTGGAATGGCCAGATTGTTCTTCAACTTCAAAATGAACTTGCAAAGCTTCAACATAGTCCTTTATGAATCCTTGAAGTGCTTCCTTCAACCTCTTGGATCTCAACCTTGTAATTGGTCCTTGTGGCAATGCTAGCTCATCATTTTTGGTGTTGTTGGTCGTGCTTACATCATCCCCTCTCTCTTGAAAAGGATTCGTCCTCGAATCTATACCAAAATCAAAAGGAGACAAATCGAAAACATAAAAGGTAGCACTTACACCAAACTCACTTGGCAGATCAATTATGTATGCATTGTCATTGATCCGTTTCAGCACTTGATATGGTCCATCCCCTCATGCATCGAGTTTTGATTTCCTTTGAGTTGGAAACATTTCCTTTCGCATATGGATCCAAACCCAATCACCTGGTTTGAATACAACTTTCTTGCGACCCTTATTGGCCCGTTTCTCATATATGCTGTTATGCTTCTCAATATGCTCACGCGCTTTCACGTGTATTGATTTAACCATTTCAGCCTTCACTTTTCCATCTAAATTAGACAACTCGTTCAAAGGTAAAGGCATTAAATCTAATACAGTTAATGGATTAAAACCATACACAACCTCAAAAGGTGAATAACCAGTAGAAGAATGGACTGCTCGATTATAAGCAAATTCAACATATGGCAAACATTATTCCCAAGTTTTCAAGTTCCTACCCACAATAGCACGAAGCATAGTTCCTAAAGTCCTATTAACAACTTCAGTTTGGCCATCTGTTTGTGGATGACAAGTAGAAGAAAATAAAAGTTTAGTACCCAATTTCCCCCACAAAACATGCTAGAAATGACTAAGGAACTTTGAATCTCTATCGGAAACAATAGTCCTAGGTATACCATGCAAATGGACTACTTCCCTGAAAAACAAATCAGCTATGTTCGTTGCATCATCAGTTTTATGATATGGAATAAAATGTGTCATCTTGCTAAAGCGATCTACAACAACAAACACTGAATCTCTACCTCTTTTTGTCCTAGGTAAACCTATCACAAAATCCATAGATATATCAGTCCAAGGTTCAGTAAGTACAGGCAAAGGAGTATACAACCCATGTGGCAAGGACTTAGATTTAGCCTGTTTACGTGCAAAGTATTGAGCACAAATTTTCTCTACATATTTTCTCATATTAGGCCAATAAAAGTATTCATTCAACATGTCTAAAGTCTTTTGCACACCAAAATGTCCCATTAATCCTCCTGAATGTGATTCTCTAACAAGCAACTCACGCACTGAACAATTAGGTATGCATATTTGTTTCCCCCTAAAAAGAAACCCATCATGCAAATAAAATTTTTTAAATGCCCCATGTTCACATGCCTTAAATACATCAGAAAAATCAGTATCATTCTCATACATATCTTTCAAATGCTCAAATCCTAACAACTTAGAACTAAGCATGGAAGTCAATGCATAACGTCTAGATAATGCATCAGCAACCACATTCTCTTTACCTTGGTTGTATTTAATCACATAAGGAAAAATTTCGAGATACTCAACCCACTTACCATGTCGCTTGTTCAACTTACCTTGTCCCTTCAAGTGTTTGAGAGAGTGATGGTCGGTATGAATCACGAACTCATTAGGCAGCAAGTAGTGTTCCTAAACTTCAAGAGCCCTAATCAGTGCATAGAACTCTTTGTCATAGGTGGAATAGTTCAATTGTGCGCCACCTAACTTCTCACTAAAATATGCTATGGGTCGGCCTTCCTGCATAAGAACAGCACCAATACCAATCCCAGAAGCATCACATTCAATTTCAAAGGTTTTAGAAAAATCAGGTAACCTTAAAACAGGAGCAGTAGTAACTTTTTCCTTTAATGTGTTAAATGCAAGTTCCTGTTCTTTACCCCATTTAAATCCTACAGCCTTTTTAATGATCTCATTTAGAGGTGCAGCAATAGTGCTGAAATCTCTAACAAACCTCCTATAGAAGCTTGCTAATCCATGAAAGGATCTCTCCTCATTAGCATTCTTAGGTGTAGGCCATTCTTGGATAGCCTTAACCTTTTCAGTATCTACCTCCACTCCACGTGAACTAATAATAAATCCTAGGAATATGACACTATCAGTACAAAATGTGCATTTCTTAAGATTAGCATACAATTCATGTTCATGCAACTTCTGTAGAACAAGTTCAACATGCCTAATATGATCATCCAAGTTTTGGCTATAAATCAATATATCATCAAAATACACAACCACAAACTTACCTAGGTAATCACGCAAAACATGGTTCATCAATCTCATAAATGTGCTAGGTGCATTAGTTAAGCCAAAAGGCATCACTAACCATTTATATAAACCATATTTAGTCTTAAAGGCAGTTTTCCACTCATCACCTAACTTCATCCTAATTTGATGATAGCCGCTTTTCAAATCAATTTTGGTAAAGAAAACAGCACCACATAATTCTTCAAGCATATCATCTAATCTAGGAATAGGATGGCGATACTTTATAGTGATTTTGTTGATCGCACGACAATCAACACACATGCGCATTGTTCCATCTTTCTTTGGAACCAACAAAACAGGTATTGCGCATGGACTAAGGCTCTCCCTAATATGTCCCTTAGCTAGCAACTCATCAACTTGCCTTTGCAATTCCTTTGTCTTCTCAGGATTACTCCGGTAAGCTGGACGATTTGGAATCTGAGCTCCAGGAACAAAATCGATCTGATGTTCTATTCCCCTAATGGGTGGCAACCCAAATGGCACCTCCTCAGGAAATACATCCGCAAAATCTTGCAATAACTTAGAAAAAGAACTAGGCAATTCATCAGTAGGGTTAGTCTCAATTATAAAATTGGAACTAAAACGCAACATAATCAAAGCTCTCTTCCCTAAGTATGCTTTCTTCAACTCTCTCTCTTTACAATAAAAGGAAGACTTGCTGAATTCTTCACTCTTCTCACTTAGCTCTCCTTTTACCTCCACACTCACTAACGTTTTCTCTCCTGCACGTCTCTCATTTTTATCCTTTCCTGTGCAGTCACTCTCCTTTGGGCCATTGGAAACCTACTTTTCACTACTGGCCTCCTTTCTCTCATTCTTTTTACTTGTCTCACCTCCCTTACCCAATTTAGCAGATTGTTGTAATTTCACTTGATCTGCATATACATCTTTAGGAGATAATGGTACAAGTATATGTTTTACACCAAGAAACGTAAAAGAAAACCTATTACTATACCCATCATGAATGACACGCCTATCAAATTGCCATGGTCTAACCAACAAAATATGTCCAGCCTGCATAGGTACAATATCAGAAGTAACCTCATCTACATACTTGCCAATAGAAATGAAACTTTACATTACTTGGTTACCTTTGCTTCGCCACTATCATTCAACCACTGAAGTTTGTAAGGATTAGGGTGTTTAATAGTTTCTAGTCCTAATTTATCAACTAAAATAGTACTAGCACAATTAACTTGACTACCCGAATCTATTATCATGCTACAACTTTACCACCTACCAAACAACGAGTGTGAAAGATGCTTTCATGTTGTTCAAGTCCTTCTTCTTTAATAGAAACATTTAAAGTACGCAATATCACTAAGGACTCTCCTTGAACAGGATACTCTTCTATCTCTACATCAAAAAAATCTTCTAAAGGTGGTATTTCATTAGAATCAGAATCAGTTTCGGAGACTATCTCATCTCCCCTCACTATCATGGCACGTTTATTAACACACTCATTGGCATAATGCCCACGCCCTTTACATTTAAAGCACTGAATATCTCTAGTTCTATTTGATTTAGGGGCTGATTCATTTTTACCATGAGAGTTGGATGTTTCTTTGAAAGGTAACATGCCTTTTTGAGTTGAAGACTTATCAAACCTTTTAGGATTAGGCTTGGTGTTCCATTTAGAACCCCATTTGCTGTTGGAGTTTTGAGCAGCCCTGTTGCTCTCCCATCTATTTCGGCCTCTTTGTCTTTCCACCTTAATTGCAATGTTCACCAAGTCTTCCAAATCAACATATGGTTGCAAATCAACCACATCAGCAATCTCCTTGTTAAGACCACCAAAGAAACAAGCCATAGTCTGGTCTTCCTCCTCCACTATGTTTGCTTTGATCAGGAGCAACTCCATCTCCTTATGATACTCATCAACAGACTTTGATTCATGAGTTAATCTTTGCAACTGATGATGGAGATCTCTATGGTAATAAGTAGGCACATATTTCTTCCTTATGATTCGCTTCATCTCGTCCCAACTAGCAATGGGTAACTCTCCATTCCTTCTCCTAGATTTCACAAGCTCATCCCACCATATTAGTGCATAATCTGAAAACTCAAGGGCAGCTAGTTTTACCTTTTTATCATCAGAATAGTTTTGATAGTTAAAAACCATCTCCACTTTACGCTCCCACTCTAAATAGGCATCAACATCAGCCTTACCATTGAAGCTTGGTGATCAAGCATAAATTAGCCACATTTTTATTATCTTTTTTATTGCTTATTTACACATTTTTTAGCTTAATTTATGGTTTTTATCTTGTTTTTACAGAAAAGGAAGAAATTGGAGAATTGGAGAAAAAGTGCAGAAAGTTGACAGAAAAGTGATCGGGTCAGTGATTTGCCCAGTGATTTGCCCACTGCTTGCCCAAATCAGGCTGAAGCAGAAACCTGAAGGCAACAGGCAGTAGTGATATGGCAAGTGATTTGCCCAAGAAACGCGAGGATCACTGGCCAAATCACTCGCAGAGACATAGAGGACTGACTCACAGAGAAGCGATCTGGTCAGCGATTTGCCCAATCACTTGAAGAAACTGGTCAAATCGCAGGGCAAATCACTTCGACAGCAGAAAATACAGCAGAGCGGGAAATTGTTCAGGAAACCGAATTTCAAGTTTTCAGAAGTCCAAATCCAACTCAATCACTACCAAAACAATTCCAAGAGCCACGAAAGAGTTTCTCACCTAAGGAATTCCAGTTGCAATTAAATTCAACATCAAAAGAGGAGTCACAAGCCAAATTAAAAAGGGGTTTCAAAACCCTAGAAGGATGGAACTCTTCAACTATAAAAGGGCAACCTCCAAACCAGCAAAGGCATCTTCTGCTGAGGAATTGAACTCGCCAGAAACTCTCCAGCATCTTCCTTTTTCTTTTCTTTTCATCTTTTTGTGTATTTAGTCCACCATGAGTGGCTAAACCCCTTCTTTTCTAGTTGAAGTTGGTGAATTTCAGATTTTGTATGAATTGGGAGATTTAAATCTCCATTGTTAAGCTTCTATTTATTCTCAATATTTATGCAATTTGAGCTTTCTATAATTATTACTTTGCTTTTAGAATCAATAAGGGCCCATTGCTTTTAAATTGCTTAAGTAATATTGTTTGAATGATTTAGGTCCGTAATTGCTTAGGTTATTCAAATACACATGTAATCAAATTGCATAATCTAAACTTGACCACGCGGTTGGCAAGGATAGAATTGGGTTTCTCTAAGTCTTAATGCAATCAACAGTTGTTCGATGCTATAATGCCCCAAGGACGTTCCTTGGCAACTTGTTGATTAGTGTTTGAGTAGCGAACGTTTCCTAATCAAACTAGAACTAAGGAGGAATTTGGATTGTGAGAAGCGTCTTCCACATCCTAAACTAATTTATTGAGATAAATAGGAATATTAAAGAATCAATGATCAATTCTAAACAATCTGAAATAAGATCCATACTTCAACTAGAAGCTTTTCTCTTATTGATTTACTCATCTTTAAATTATTGCTTTCTTTTGCTATTTAGTTTTAATTCATCAACTCAAACCCCCCTCTTTTAATTATTTGTTATTTACTTATCTTGGTTATTATTAGGAAGATCTTTAGTGTCAATTTCCTATGGTTCGACCCTATTGCCACTATCTACAAATTTATTTGTTGATTGATAATAGGTTTATTTTTGACGGCTTCGACAACCGCCTATCAAAAATTGGCGCCGTTGCCGGGGATTTGATCTAACTAACATATTTTCCTTTTATGACCAGGGCTGATTTACAAGCATGGCTACGGTAAGTATGTCTTTTCTCTCTTCTCAAATTTCTGAACTAACCTCTATGGTGAGAAATTATGGTCAAGCTCGACAAGTTCAACAACTTCAACAAGCACATGCATTTGAAGGATTCTATGGACAGCCAAGACATAATCCCTACCTTGACACATACAATACAGGTTGGGGAGACAATCTGAGCTATGGCTATGCTAGGACAGACCACTACCATGACTACCAAAGAGATCTGCAATACAATCCATGTTGGGGGGACAATCCGAACTATGGCTATGCAAGGGCTGACTACTACCAAAACTATCAAGCCCAAGCAATACCTCAAAACTCCCATAAGGAACTTGAAGAGATGGTGAGAAAATTGGAAATTTCTGGAAAAATTCTCCAACAGCAAGTGGATCAAGCGGTCAACTCAATGAACGCGCACATATTAAGAAGAGAGGAAGAGCTTCAAGATCTATGGGACGATGACGAAGAAACAGACCAAGCTGCTGAGTCTGCGGCACAAATCACCACTACAGAACCTGCTGCTGTCCAAAAATCAGCACCAACTGAAGCTCCTGCTGCAAAAACAGCACCTGCTGTCCAAAAATCAGCAATCTCAGAAATTGCCCCAACTGAACCAGAAGTTGCTGCACTTGCTGAAACTACCAAAATTACACCAGAAATTACAGAATTTGCTGCTGTCCAAGTTGCTGAAAATAGAGACAGCAACTACTGTCAAACTGCCACAACCACTGCTGCCCATAAATCAGCACCAGCCGAAGTACCTGTTACATCCCCTGCTGCTGTCCATAAACCAGCAACTGCCGGAAGTGCCCCAACTGAACCAAAATCTGCTGAAATTTCTGAAACAAACCAGCCCCCTGGAGAATCCAGCACAACTAGATTGCTAGCACAGGTAAGTTGTTGTCTACCCTCCCAAACTGAGATAAATCCAAGGCAAAATGCTAGTGCCATCACATTGAGGAGTGGAAAGGAGTTGCAAGACAATAGGGCTGAAAAATTGCAAAAACAGACCATGGAAGAAATTCTGCCAGAACGTGATCACGGCAGTGATTTGCCCAGTACACTCATAGGAACTGACCCGATCGCTGGGCAAACTAAGCTGTCCCGCAGTGATTTGCCCAATTCTCCAGAGAAGGCAGAAAGTGATTTGCCCAAATCAACAGACCAGACAGAATTAAGTCAAAGGCAGAAACAGCAACCTATGGAGAAATTCAAGGTACCTCCTCCCTTCCCAAAGAGATTTGCAAGGTCCCAAAAGGAGAAAGAGGAAAAAGAGATATTGGAGACACTTCGCAAAGTGGAAATTAACATTCCCCTACTTGATGCTATCAAACAAATACCAAGGTATGCTAAATTTCTCAAAGAGCTATGCACCAATAGGAGGAAATGACGCGGAACCCTATGGCACAAGCCTCAAACCCACACGCACAAATAGATACGGAATCCAAAGATCTGATAAACCCACCTCCTATGGCACCCCAAACTTAGAGAAGCTGAAACACCAATGATCGAAGGATTTAGATGAGAATCCGACAAACGCCACAACGAATAGTTGATAAGTTAGCCAAGATTCCTGGTGCAATTGATGAAAGCAAATCCTCACTCTCACTCAAAGCAATACACGCCAAAGGCATGAAAGAAATTCTGAAAAGTTTGATTAAAAGCTGCCTCTTACAATTGTTTCTTATCCTTATATAGTAAGGAGAAAAACAAATAAAACCCTAAGACACTCTTCTTGGGCCTGACTTAAACACATAAGACCCAAGCCTAATCACACATTAAAATAACACATAGGTATTAAAATATAAGCCCACAACATGGCCCAACACTCTAAAACTTAAAAGATAAAATATGGCCAAAATACAAGCCCAAACAAAACTAAAATAAAACAAGTGTTTAAATAATAAAACTAGCAAGCCCATCATAACAAAGTTGAATCTTCACAAAAGCCTTACTTGATCTTCACTTTAGGCTTTCCTTTATGTAGTTTTAGCCCATAGGTTTGATTAGGCTCCCTCAGCCTATGATTGCAAGTGCTGCACCAAATCTGTCCCATATGAATTAAAGCACGCCCCAAATATATATGGATTATATGAATATGATTTTGAACTACTCTTGGATCCATTGGAATGATATAAGTTTGCTCCACACCATTGTTAGAAATTTGTCCTATTGGATCCGTATCATTCCCTCTTTCTTTAGAAAAGATTCGTCCTCGAATCTTGCTGATATTTATGTCAAGAAGGAAAGCTTTAGGCACCCATGTATCTTCAAAGACCTCCTTTTGAATAGGTGGAAATAGTATAAAACTTTCATCATGGATGTTTTCATCAACAACCTGCACATCAAGAACAAATGAACTAGACATAAAAATATTAGTCATAGAAAGATCATGTGGATGTGACCCATTCTCTTCTACAACTTCCAAAACAGTCTTATTCACCTCCTCCACCTCATCAATCATGTGCTCCCCATGTCCACCATCATTCACAACCTCTTCTATAAGCTCATTAATGGAATTTTCTAGAACAACTACATTAGATGCATGCATTACAACTTCCTCTTCAATTTGAATCTCTATGGAAGTTGACATTGGAACTTTAGCCTCTTGTTTCTCCTTTTCTTTCTCCATCTTCCCTCCTTGAACTAGTCTTGATTCTTTTCCAGCCTCGTTACCCTCAAACTCACTCTTTTCTCTCATTTTTTCCACAGAACTCAAGCTCTCACTCACCTTTGTAGCCAAGGCCGAAGCCTCCCTCTCCCTATCCAGCATTTTTATGTGATCGGCATATACCTCTTGAGGTGATAAAGGAGCGAGTATAAGCTTCTGTCCTTCATGAGTGAAGGAGTACTTGTTATTGAGCCCATCATGTTGCACCTTTCTATCATATTGCCACGGCCTACCCAACAATATATGGCTTGCCTGCATAGGTACCACATCGCACAAGATCTCATCCTTATACCTACCAATAGAAAATGGTATAACCACCTGGCGTGTAACTCTGACCTCACCACAATCGTTCAACCATTGCAATCTGTATGGCTTAGGGTGTTTAATAGAAGCCAAGCCCAATTTCTCCACCATATACACACTAGCCACATTTGCACAACTACCTCCATCAATAATGACAGTACACACTTTTCCATTAACCAAACACCTAGTGTGAAATATGTTTTCCCGTTGTTTCAGGCTTTCTTCCTTAACCTGCATATTCAGAGCACGCCTAGCAACAAGCATCTCACAATGTGCAGCAAGCAACACATTATTAACAGACACATCCGAATCATCACAGTCATTATTGCAATTATGAGTTCTTTGAGGTATTTTTGTAGAAGTGGACGCTGGTGAGATATTCTGATCTTTACTCATCCTACCTTGAATCAACAAAGAACAAAGAGAACTAGCAAATATTGTCTTAGAAAGGAAAGCACTCAAGTGTCTGCACACTTACCACTCTTTTGCTGATTCTTCAATTGCACTTCAGAAACTAAGGTCAACCAACCAACCACAAGGTGCGTTTAATGAAACAAAAAAAGAAAACCTAAAGAAAGAACGAAGCGCGCAAAAACTAGAAAGAAGACACTGACAATTTGAAAAGTAACACATGAACTAGGTTTTGTGCTACTTGAAAAATATTACCTAGAGTATAGCCACAAGCAAACAATACTCCAGCAATGTCAAGGAAGTAAAAGCAAGCTTAAACCAAAAAGAAACTTTGAATTGAAATAAAGACGAATCTGGACAAAAGTTTGAATTTAATTCACTTCAATGCAAATTAAATATGGATCTATTTAAATCTACCCAAAAAAGGCAAGTATCAAAACACCACAAATAGAAAAAATATATATATATATAAATTTCTCTTAGATCATAAATATGGACGAAAATGGGCATTAAAAAAAAGGATTTGACACCAAATCGATTTAGATCCAATTGCCTTAAATGTGCACTTTAGGAAATAGGCAGAAATTCTTTTATCTCCTAATCTGGATTCAACCAAATTCAAAATTCAAAATTGATTCCCACAAATTACAGCAATCAATTGAGATAGGTAAGGCAATATGGACGAAAAAGGAAACATACCACAATATCGGCCAGATCAAGATAAATAAGGTAAAGGCGATTTTTGATTTTTGATTTTTTTTTTTTTTAAGGATTTCAGTTTTTTTTTTTTTTTTTTATAACTAATAATCAAGAAGGTGTAGCCATGGACACACAAGCTTTCACCGAAAAGAACAAGGAAGAAAAGGAAAACTCAAAAACCCTAGATCCTAAGATAAATCAGAATTTACCTCACTTTGGCTCTGATACCAACTGACGCGGAACCCTATGGCACAAGCCTCAAACCCACACGCACAAATAGATACGGAATCCAAAGATCTGATAAACCCACCTCCTATGGCACCCCAAACTTAGAGAAGCTGAAACACCAATGATCGAAGGATTTAGATGAGAATCCGACAAACGCCACAACGAATAGTTGATAAGTTAGCCAAGATTCCTGGTGCAATTGATGAAAGCAAATCCTCACTCTCACTCAAAGCAATACACGCCAAAGGCATGAAAGAAATTCTGAAAAGTTTGATTAAAAGCTGCCTCTTACAATTGTTTCTTATCCTTATATAGTAAGGAGAAAAACAAATAAAACCCTAAGACACTCTTCTTGGGCCTGACTTAAACACATAAGACCCAAGCCTAATCACACACTAAAATAACACATAGGTATTAAAATATAAGCCCACAACATGGCCCAACACTCTAAAACTTAAAAGATAAAATATGGCCAAAATACAAGCCCAAACAAAACTAAAATAAAACAAGTGTTTAAATAATAAAACTAGCAAGCCCATCATAACAAAGTTGAATCTTCACAAAAGCCTTACTTGATCTTCACTTTAGGCTTTCCTTTATGTAGTTTTAGCCCATAGGTTTGATTAGGCTCCCTCAGCCTATGATTGCAAGTGCTGCACCAAATCTGTCCCATATGAATTAAAGCACGCCCCAAATATATATGGATTATATGAATATGATTTTGAACTACTCTTGGATCCATTGGAATGATATAAGTTTGCTCCACACCATTGTTAGAAATTTGTCCTATTGGATCCGTATCAGGAAACTTGCTGAACATAAAAAGGTAAGTGTGGGGGAGTGTGTTTCAGCTGTAATCCAAAGGAAACTTCCAACCAAATGCAAGGATAGAGGAATGTTTGCCATTTCATGCAAGATAGGCAATGTGGGGATAAAGAAAGCCATGTGTGACCTTGGAGCTTCAATTAATGTTATGCCCCTTTCTATTTTTAACTTGTTAAATGCAGGTACACTCAAGGGCACCAGCATTGTGATCCAATTGGCTGACCGATCCATTGTCCACCCCAAGGGAGTGCTTGAAGATGTGTTGGTGCAAGTGGACCAACTAGTCTTCCCAGCTGATTTTTATGTGATTGACATGGAGGAGGATAAGGGCAACATCACCTCTGATATCTTACTTGGGAGACCATTCTTGAGCACAGCAAGAACAAAAATTGATGTGCATGATGGCACATTGACCATGGAGTTTGAAGGGGAAATTATAAAATTTAATGTTTATGATGCCATGAAATTCCCCAATGATGTTTCTCCTGTTTATAGCCTTGATGTTATTGATGATTTAAGTCAAGAAATTTTTGATTTTGATCAAGAAAACTTACTTTATGAAGGTCTTTGCAGGAAAGGAGAAGTGGACAGCAACATCACTGAAGCAGAAAAAACAGCAGACTGCTGTAACTTGCTAGATGAGAGTGATTTGCCCAGTGATTTGCCCAATACTCTGCTCAAATCACAGCCCAAATCAAACAGCAAACAGCAGAAATCAGCACAGACAGCAACTGCACCAGAACTGAAACCATTGCCAAGCCACCTCAAATATGCCTACTTGGGAGCTGGAAATTCACTTCCAGTCATTATTTCTAACCAGCTCAACCAAGAAGAAGAAGAAAAGCTCCTTGATGTGTTAAGGAAGCACAAAAAAGCAATTGGGTGGACCTTGGAGGACATAAAAGGCACTTCAAGACCATTCGGTGGAGGCTCATCTCACCATAATCAGAGACAGGATGCAGCACATGGAGCACCTGTTGGACCTGCTGGTGGACCATTTTCTGCTCCAGCACCGTGACAGATAGCGATTTGCCCAGTGATTTGCCCGGTGCTTGCCCAAGTCACTGGTCAAATCACCCCCAGGCCAGGAAGTCCCTTTCCCTTTCCTTCTTAAATTTTTCCTTTATATATTTTACATTGGGGACAATGTTGGGACTAGGTGTGGGGGTACTGTTAGGTTCTTTTTGCATTAATTATATTATCTTTTGCTTTCTTTTTGTTTCTTTTTGCATTTTTTTACCCCTTTTTTCACACACCAGAAATTTTTTCACACTCCTAGCACACACACACAGAATTTTGTAGCTAATTGCTTTACTCAACATAGATAACAAGGTTGAAAGAGTACCCTTATCTCATGACCCCATTGATTTGCCACCCCTTTAAGCCTAAATTGAATCATTCACAGTATGTTACCTTCACTTAGGGAGTTTTTCTCTTGAATTGAATCCTTAAATGTGCTAAGGTCAAGGGAAATAAAAATACATGCAAACACAAAGCTAGTGTAACTCCCTATGAGTTGATTTGCCCAAACTATCATGAAAAACCAGCACAAAGCACAAATCACAAACTTGTTCCAATGGTCTAAGACTATGAACTGAGCCTAATAGCCACTTGGAGAAGTAACTGACTGAGTAACCGGGGGTGTATCACCCATGTACACAATCGCGTAAAAAGGTCAGTAACTTTTTCAAGCAAATAAGTTTCGATGGTCTAGACTATGAACAGAGCTAGTAGCCACTTGAACAAGTGACTAACTGAGTAACCGGGGGTGTATCAACCATGTACACAATCGCGTAAAAAGGTTAGTGACTTTTTCAGGCAAGGATAAGAATAAGTGCTGCTGAAAAAAAAATTAAATAAAAAGGAGAAAGAGAGAAGGTGGCAAGTCACTCCTAGGGGTTACATTAAACCTAACATAAAAGAATAAGCATGATTGAATCAAAAACCTTTCCCTTGACCATGGTAGGTGAAAGGAAACAAGGAAAGGAGAGGATGACTTTAGTGCATGTACTCTATACTGTGATAGTTCAGATTAGGAGTCTAGGGGGGGCTGATTAAGTGGTGCTTAGGTTCTAAGGAAAAAAGGGGCTTGATTGGCTAAGTTATTTGTTGCTTGAGGACAAGCAAAAAGCTAGGTGTGGGGGTATTTGATCAAGCATAAATTAGCCACATTTTTATTATCTTTTTTATTGCTTATTTACACATTTTTTAGCTTAATTTATGGTTTTTATCTTGTTTTTACAGAAAAGGAAGAAATTGGAGAATTGGAGAAAAAGTGCAGAAAGTTGACAGAAAAGTGATCGGGTCAGTGATTTGCCCAGTGATTTGCCCACTGCTTGCCCAAATCAGGCTGAAGCAGAAACCTGAAGGCAACAGGCAGTAGTGATATGGCAAGTGATTTGCCCAAGAAACGCGAGGATCACTGTCCAAATCACTCGCAGAGACATAGAGGACTGACTCACAGAGAAGCGATCTGGTCAGCGATTTGCCCAATCACTTGAAGAAACTGGTCAAATCGCAGGGCAAATCACTTCGACAGCAGAAAATACAGCAGAGCGGGAAATTGTTCAGGAAACCGAATTTCAAGTTTTCAGAAGTCCAAATCCAACTCAATCACTACCAAAACAATTCCAAGAGCCACGAAAGAGTTTCTCACCTAAGGAATTCCAGTTGCAATTAAATTCAACATCAAAAGAGGAGTCACAAGCCAAATTAAAAAGGGGTTTCAAAACCCTAGAAGGATGGAACTCTTCAACTATAAAAGGGCAACCTCCAAACCAGCAAAGGCATCTTCTGCTGAGGAATTGAACTCGCCAGAAACTCTCCAGCATCTTCCTTTTTCTTTTCTTTTCATCTTTTTGTGTATTTAGTCCACCATGAGTGGCTAAACCCCTTCTTTTCTAGTTGAAGTTGGTGAATTTCAGATTTTGTATGAATTGGGAGATTTAAATCTCCATTGTTAAGCTTCTATTTATTCTCAATATTTATGCAATTTGAGCTTTCCATAATTATTACTTTGCTTTTAGAATCAATAAGGGCCCATTGCTTTTAAATTGCTTAAGTAATATTGTTTGAATGATTTAGGTCCGTAATTGCTTAGGTTATTCAAATACACATGTAATCAAATTGCATAATCTAAACTTGACCACGCGGTTGGCAAGGATAGAATTGGGTTTCTCTAAGTCTTAATGCAATCAACAGTTGTTCGATGCTATAATGCCCCAAGGACGTTCCTTGGCAACTTGTTGATTAGTGTTTGAGTAGCGAACGTTTCCTAATCAAACTAGAACTAAGGAGGAATTTGGATTGTGAGAAGCGTCTTCCACATCCTAAACTAATTTATTGAGATAAATAGGAATATTAAAGAATCAATGATCAATTCTAAACAATCTGAAATAAGATCCATACTTCAACTAGAAGCTTTTCTCTTATTGATTTACTCATCTTTAAATTATTGCTTTCTTTTGCTATTTAGTTTTAATTCATCAACTCAAACCCCCCTCTTTTAATTATTTGTTATTTACTTATCTTGGTTATTATTAGGAAGATCTTTAGTGTCAATTCCCTGTGGTTCGACCCTATTGCCACTATCTACAAATTTATTTGTTGATTGATAATAGGTTTATTTTTTACGGCTTCGACAACCGCCTATCACTTGGAATCTTCATTTTTATGGAGTTCATATTATTATCTACATAGGGTACACGATCATTGAACCTTCTAGCTTGGAAAGGGGCTGATTGTGCCTCATTTTCCTCTTCATAGTATGGATCGTGTGTATCATCATCCCTCTGATTGGACTTGCCCTTTGAAGATCTAAGGTTGTCCTCAAGGTTATCCATTCTCAAATTTAGCTTCTGAAAGCTATCCATGAAAGCTTTATACATATCTTTAAGATCAAATGTAGGGTCAGAAGTGTCGCCAGTATTATGTCCAGACATTATAGAAAAATTCACAAATCTCTCAACTCACGTGTTTAACTTTCAAGCACTCACTTGGTATCTCAAAAGTGCACTTCAGAATAAAGGCTCAATAAGCCAAGCTTGTATGATTCAAATAATAAGGAAAGCAAAGAAAGGCCTAACAAGAAAAGATATGAAACAACACTAGATGCAAACTGACCAAAATGAACAAACGGTTTGATTTAGCATATAAAAGTCAAATTTCGTGTACTAAGTGTAATTAGATGTTCAACAATGTGCAATTTGTCAAACTAAGTGTATGGAACCAACGGACAGAAAGACACCAAATTGACAAACTAAGAATAAAAAATTAACAAGACAGATGTGCTTAACACGAAGTTATCCCTAAGCATGCAATCCTAGGTTAACTGATCTTAATATTGACTCAACAAAAACAATTCAAAGCAAGCAAACAAAATAGACACTTAAAACAGCAAGTATTGAGTACAACTGGTTTTGTGAAAATACTATCCAAATTTGTCCTAAACCTACCCCAAACATGTATTTCGAATCCCAAACCCAAAAATATGTTCAAGGTATATGAAATATGATTTATACCAGTAGGTATCAATATCAGAATGAAGTTTGAACAATTGACCCAAAGTTGCAGAAATTCTTTTTTCTTTTTTTTTTTCTTCTTTTTGGTATTTTTTTAATACACACAGGAGTAAAACACTAGAAATACTATTCTAAGAGTATAAGAATAGGAGTATATGAACTAGGGCAGAAAGCACAAACCAAATCACTTAAGATAGTAATTCCGCCTAAACAAGAATTTGGGGTAAAATTCGATTTCAACAGAAACTAAATAATAAATTCGACTCTAATAGGTATCCCAAACGGAAAGATCATGAAAAATTGAAGAAAAGACACAAAGAATAGTTAAGAAATTATTACTAAGCCTAGCTCTGATACCAATTGATGCGGAACCCCAGCCTATTAGAGACTGAAACGACACATACCCTAGTAAAAAGAACTTAGTTCAGAAAATAATTCCCCAATCTAAAGCACCCTTAATTAACATGCAATTAAGAACACTTATAACTGATTGATTTTAAAAACAGCAAGAATAAAAAACATACAAGTTAGTATCGAACCTTATTCGTGATGTAGTGTCAAGAACCAAGATCTCTCTTAAGCTCTCAAAGAAGAATCGCATAAAGCAATTGTATTGAATAATTGATAATCTGTCCACAATATGGAAAAAGAGATGTTTTATATAACATAAATAAAGACCCATGACCTTTGCCACTTTCCACTACTATGTATGGACCCATGATCTATGTCACTACCCACTACTCTACATGGATCCATGATCTATGCCACTATCCACTATTGGATAACTACCCACTATTGTTTAACTACCCACTACCAAATAACTACCCACTACTGGTTAACTACCAACTACTAAATAACTTCCCACTATAAATACAAAATTTGAATTGTCAATAAGGACACATTTAGCCTAATTGACTTGGAATGGCCAGATTGTTCTTCAACTTCAAAATGAACTTGCAAAGCTTCAACATATTCCTTTATGAATCCTTGAAGTGCTTCCTTCAACCTCTTGGATCTCAACCTTGTAATTGGTCCTTGAGGCAATGCTAGCTCATCATTTTTGGTGTTGTTGGTCGTGCTTACATCAGAAAACCTAAAGAAAAAAGGAAGCGCGCAAAAACTAGAAAGAAGACACTGACAATTTGAAAAGTAACACACAAACTAGGTTTTGTGCTACTTGAAAAATATCACCTAGAGTATAGACACAAGTAAATAATACTCCAGCAATGTCAAGGAAGTAAAAGCAAGCTTAAACCAAAAAGAAAACTTAGAATTTAAATAAAAATGAACCTGGACAAAAGTTTGAATTTAATTCACTTTAAGGCAAATTAAATATGGATCTATTTAAATCTACCCAAAAAGGCAAGTATCAAAACCCCACAATAGAATCAGAAAAAAAAAATTAAATTCCACTCAGTTCAGCATCATGGATGAAAATTTTGGTGTTAAAAGAAGGATTTGACATCAAATCAATTTAGATACAATTGCCTTAAATGTGCACTTTAGGGAGTAGGCAGATTTCTTTTGTCTCCTAATCTGGATTTAACCCAATTCAAAATTCAAAATTAAAAATTGATTTCCATAAATTACAACAATCAATTGAGATAGGTAAGGCAATATGGATGAAAAAGGAAGCATATTACAATTTCGACCAGATCAATAAGGCACATGCGATTTTTTTTTTTTTTATGGATTTTGAATTTTTCTTCCAAAAGAGATTATGTGATTATTAATAATCAAGAAGGTGCAACATGGATACACAAGCTTTCACCGAAATCAACAAGGAAGAAAAGGAAAACTCAAAAAACCTAGATCCTAAGATAAATCAGAATTTACCTCACTTTGGCTCTGATACCAACTGACGTGGAACCCTATGGCACAAGCCTCAAACCCACATGCACAAGTAGATACAGAATCCAAAGATTTGATAAACCCACCTCCTATGGTACCCCACACTTAGAGAAGCTGAAACACCAATGATCGAAGGATTTAAATGAGAATTCGATAAATGCCACAACGAATAGTTGATAAGTTAGCCAAGATTCTTAGTGCAATTGATAAAAGTAAATCCTCACTCTCACTTAAAGCAATGCACGCCAAAGGCATGAAAAGAATTCTGAAAATTTTGATTAAAAGCTGCCTCTTACAAGTGTTTCTTATCCTTATATAGTAAGGAGAGAAAATAAAACCCTAAGACACTCTTTTTATGGCTGGCCGAACCACACACAAGACCCAAGCCCAATCACACACTAAAATAACACATCAAACACATAAGTATTAAAACATGGCCCAACACTCTAAAACTTAAAAGATAAAATATGGCCAGAATACAAGCCCAAACAAAACTAAAATAAAATAAGTGTTTAAATAATAAAATATAGTAAGCCCATCATAACAATGCCGAATAAATTAGACAGCGCTATCTCCATTACACACCTTAAGCAAGGTGAGTAGCTTAGGTGTTTCTTCAAGCTTCATGAGACATTTGTCAATGGTAAGCTCAGTCAATTCTTGTGTTACTTGTTCTTGAATGTGTAAGTTCATAGCTGCTTCAAGCTTCTTAGCTTTGCTCCTTGTCACTGGTCCACTGGGGAGCACCAATGGATCCTTGCTTCCTTGATTCTCAGGTGATTGTGCTTGCTAGTTCGTATCAGTTTCTCTTTCAAAATAAAAAGTTCATCCCAAAGAAGAATTTTAGAAAGAAAAAAGGTGAATCAAGCAAAAAGAAAGTGGTCATTTGTTATGAGTGCAATAAACTGGGTCACTACAAAGCCATCAAAAAGTTCAAGAAGAAGGCCTTCAAAGCAACATGGGATGAGTCAAGTGACACCAAAGAGGAGGACGTTAGTGATGAAGTTGCCAACATGTACTTCATGGCTTTAGAGGAAAGCTCCGATGAGATAACTACACTTGATGACATTACTTTATGGGATGATGTTGAATTTTCATATGATGAACTTTTTAGTGCTTTAAAATTGATGAATGATGAACTTGAAAAGATCCATAAGAAAATAAAATTTTGAAAAGTGAGTTAGCTAGCTTGAAAAGGGAAAGTGAGAACTCACTTAAGGAATCTTTACCCTCAAATGATCATTTACAAAAATCCTCAGATGAGCTCTCATTAGAAAATAAAAATTTCAAGAATGAAATCCTTGAGCTAAAAAATTCTCTTTCAAAATTTTTAAAAGGTAAGGACAAACTTGATGAAATTTTAGACTCTTGAAGGTCTCCGAGTATCAAGTATGGCCTTGCTATGATAAATTAACTCAAGCAAATTCTTCTAAAACTATTTTTATTAAAGCTAGTAACTTAAATGAACCTAAGGTATCTAGCGCTAATGGAAATATACCTAAAGCTTCTAGTAGTAATGTACCTAAAAGGAATACATATGTACACCAATACACTAGTCACAATATTCGTATAAGACACACACCTAGGCAATTTGCATATAAAAGAAATGGTCCTTATAGAGCACACATGTAACGACCCCAAAATGGACCGTCACTGGCGCTAGGATTCAGGTCGGCTTAAGGCCGCCAGAACCCGTAGCAAGCCTGCTATACTCTCTGTGTACCTGTAAATCTCATACATGATCATACATTTTCTGTAAAAATACAAAAAAAACTCTTTTCTGAACCAAGGCTTAACCTGTGCATGCACTATCTCTGTACTCTGTACTCTGTACCGCTGACTAGAGCTTGCTCTAGATGGGTTAACTCATACCTGTTAAGCCTGGTTTTTCACATACCACATACTCTGAAAAACATACACATATACAGATCATGTACATAATAAAAGATTGACAAAATAACTAAGTCAAGCACAATTCTAACTTTATACACAACTGTACATCTCTTTATTATTACATGTCCACTTTAAGCTATTACAAATCTCTTTACTCTTTCTGTACTTTGTTGATCTTCCCTGTACACTGTACACTGAACCTGCAAGACTGGGGTTAAGGGAGTGGGATGAGCTCTATAGCCTAGTGAGTAGAATAGTAAAATAAGTCATTAAAACATGCTCTGATGGAATGCATCAAACCACAGACAATCCACGTCAAGGGTAAACCTGTCACCACATAGTCCCAGTAACTGTGCCGTGCCAGGCCGTAGACTGGGGTCCTGGACTTCCTGTACTGTGTATATGTATATGTGTATATAACACCTGTACTTACCGTTTGCCAGGGCGTAGACTGGGCACCTGGACTTTACTATACCTGTCAGGCCGTAGAATGGGGTCCTGGTCTTTACTATACTTGCCATGCCGTAGAATGGGGTCCTGGTCTTCCTGTCTGGAACTATGGGATCATTCAGCATTCACCCACATCAACAAATAAGTATGCAATGCAACATATTCGTGGATTCTAATGCAAACAACCTACTGTATTCGCATGATGTATGAAGTATGCTAAAAGCATTTCTTTTCTCAATTAAAAGAATTAAGTTTAGTTCCACTCACCTCTGGCTAACTGGACTGACTCTGCAGGCTTTGACAACTCTGGAGCAGTACTCACTGCTGCTCTCTCTGGTTCCTCTGGTCTGTACCTATACAGATAGACTCAAATGAGGGACCAAACTAGCTTATGAACAACTCTATTAAACTTCCCAAGAATCCCCTTAAACTCACTCAAACATCCATGCAAAGCATGAAAAGGAAGGTTGGACAGGACACTTTCGGCGGTAGGTTCGGCGGTCGAAAGTCCTCTCCAGAGCCGAAACTCAAGCACCTTCGGCAGCCGAATCTCTACTTTCGGCAGCCGAACCCTTTCGGGGGCAAGTTTCGGGGGCTGAAAGGCATTCCAGAGATGAAAGTCTCTAACCTTCGGGGGCATCTTCGGCGGCCGAACTCCCCTCCAGAGCCGAAAGTCCAAAGGCTCGGGGGCAAGCTTAGGCAACCGAAGACAGCTCCTCAGCACATTCGGCGGCCGAACCATTCTTCGGCGGCCGAAGCTGGGTTCATCAGCAAGGCAGAACCTTGCTCTGCCTCACGCCAAAATGCACCAAACTCTCCCAAACTCAAACACCTCAATTTCTCAACTGGCATACACCCAAGTATATGCTCAAAGGGGTCAAAAACTACCTAAAAACCCCAAAAACACAAAACAAATAACACATATACAAGTTTTTCTCACAAAATCATCAACAACTCTCTTTTAACCCTATTCATGCAACTCTCTCCCAAAACCTCATAAAACCTTCAGAAAACATAAAAACAAGCTCAGGATCTTCACTTACCTCTTGAAACCAAGAAGATGAACGGTCCTATCGTGGAGTTTTGGAGCAACTCTCCTTCAAACACTCCAAACTTCAAAACTTTGTATTTTTTACTCAAAACCTTCAAAAACCCATAAAAGCCAATCAAATCTTTGCATGATGTAATGAAAACATGAAGAAAACTTAAGAAGGACAGGGTCTCACCTCAGAAAGTGAAAGAAACGGCAAAGCTTATCGTTTCAACCGACTGAGGGCCTTTTATAGGTGGCTGGCCAGACCACCTTCGGCGGCCACACGTGAAACCGAAAGCCATGCATGTTCGGCTGCCGAATGTCACCTTCGGCGGCCGAACCTGGCTCTTCTGCCTTAGTTCTTTTCTTTCAAAAATTCGATTCGCTTTAACTTTAAAACAGTAAAACATTCTACATTACTTTTAGAAAAAACATAAATTTTACCCTTCTAGAGACTTTCGACATCCTGGATTCCACCGGACGACAGGAATTCCGATGCCGGACTCTAGCCGGGTATTACATTCTCCCCCCCTTAAGAACATTCGTCCTGGAATGTTCCTAAAACAACAAATAAACACATAAAAAGGAGGAAACTAACCTCAAAACAGATATGGATACTGCTAGAGCATAGAATCTCGTGTCTCCCACGTACACTCTTCTAGATTATGGTGGTTCCACATAACTTTCACCATCAGAATCTCCTTGTTTCTTAGCTGTCTGATCTGGGTGTCCAGAATCCGCACTGGCTGCTCTTAATAAGTGAGATCTCTAAGAATCTCCACATCAGGCTCACTCAGAACCTGATTCGGATCTGACACAAACTGTCGTAGCATAGAAACATGAAATACCGGGTGAATTCTTTCCATAGAAACAGGTAAATCCAGCTTATACGACACATTCCCGATCCTCTGCACAATCTCAAAGGGTCCAATGTACCGTGGAGCTAGCTTACCCTTTCTTCCGAAACGAACCACTCCTTTCATTGGAGACACCTTCAGCAATACCATACTACCCTCCCGAAACTCTATCTGCTTTCTGCGTACGTCTGCATAGCTTTTCTGTCTACTCTGAGCTGTCCTGATCCTTTCTCTGATCACGGGCACTATTCTACTTGTAATCTCTACTAACTCTGGTCCTGCAAGAGCTTTCTCTCCTACTTCTTCCCAGCAAATAGGTGATCTGCACTTCCTCCCATACAACGCTTCATAAGGAGCCATCCCGATGCTAGTATGATGACTGTTATTGTAGGCAAACTCCACCAGAGGTAGATGCTGCCTCCAAGAACCGCCAAAATCTAACACACACATTCTGAGCATATCCTCAATGGTCTGGATGGTCCTCTCTGACTGTCCATCAGTCTGCGGATGGAAAGCAGTGCTAAAATCCAACCTTGTGCCCATTGCACTCTGCAGACTTCGCAAAAATTTGGAGGTAAACTGAGGTCCTCTGTCTAAAACTATAGACACTGGGACTCCATGTAATCTCACTATCTCGTCTAGATATACCTGTGCCAACTTATCCACAAAATAGTTACTCCTAACTGGAATGAAATGAGCAGATTTCGTGAGTCTGTCCACAATCACCCATATGGAGTCTATCCTGTTGGACGCTGCCGGTAGGCCCACTACAAAATCCATAGCTATGTTCTCCCATTTCCATTCTGGAATCGGCAGTGGGTTAAGCATTCCAGCCGGCTTCTGATGTTCCAATTTCACCCTCTGACAAACCTCACAGGCTGTCACAAACTGCGCCACTTCTTTCTTCATGGCTGGCCACCAATATACCCTTTTTAGATCCTGATACATCTTGGTGGCTCCTGGGTGAACACTATACATCGCATTATGAGCTTCCCTCATAATGTCTTCCTTCAGGCTACTACTATCTGGTACACAAAGTCGACTCCCATAGCGAAGGATCCCTTTGCTGTCAAATCTGAACTCTGTACTGTTGCATGACTGAACAGTCCTGGCAATTTTCATCAATGCAGGATCCTCATGCTGTTTCTGCGCTATCTGCTCCAGAAACACTGGTGTCACTCTCATCTGTGCTATCAATGCACCCGTAACAGACAACTCTAGCTGTAACCCTTCTTCAATGAGCTTATAAAGCTCCATCACTACTGGTCTTCGGTCTGCTGCTATATGGGATAAACTCCCTAGTGACTTCCGGCTTAGGGCGTCTGCCACAACATTCGCCTTACCCGAATGATACTGGATCTTACAATCATAATCACTGAGCAATTCTACCCATCTTCTCTGTCTCATATTCAGCTCTCTCTGGCTCAAGATGTACTGTAAACTCTTATGATCAGTGAAGATCTCGCATCTAACCCCATAGAGGTAATGCCTCCACATCTTGAGTGCAAAGATAACTGCTGCCATCTCTAGGTCATGGGTGGGTAATTCAACTCATGCTTCTTCAACTGTCTAGAAGCATAAGTAATCACCCTATCACTCTGCATCAAAACACAGCCTAATCCCACTCGAGATGCATCACAGAACACTGTGAAATCCTCAGTACTAACAGGCAGAGCTAGCACTGGTGCTGATGTCAATCTCCTTTTGAGCTCCTCAAAGCTCTCTTCACACTGGTCTGACCAGATAAACTTCTGGTTCTTCTGAGTCAGTTTGGTCATAGGAGCAGCTATCTTCGAGAAGTCCTGAACGAACCTCCTATCGTAACCTGCCAGTCCCAGAAAGCTTTTAATCTCAGTCACTGTAGTGGGTCTGGGCCAGTTAGCTACAGCCTCTATCTTCTTGGGGTCTACCTCAATCCCTTCTGCTGATACCACGTGTCCCAAGAAAGAAATGCTCCTCAACCAAAACTCACACTTAGAGAACTTGGCATACAAACTATGCTCTCTCAGTGTCTGCAAAACTATCCTCAGATGCTGGGCATGCTCCTCTGCATCTCTGGAATACACTAAGATATAATCAATGAAAACAATGACAAAGTGATCCAGAAACTCACTGAAAACTCTATTCATGAGATCCATGAATGCTGCAGGGGCATTAGTCAACCCGAACGGCATCACTAAGAACTCATAATGCCCATATCTAGTCCTGAATGCTGTCTTAGGCACATCTGCCTCTCTGACTCTCAACTGATGATACCCAGATCTCAGATCTATTTTAGAAAAACAACCTACTCCAGCTAGCTGGTCGGACAGATCATCAATCCTAGGTAACGGATATCTATTCTTGGTAGTGACCTTGTTCAACTGTCTGTAGTCGATACAAAGTTTGAGGGATCCATCCTTCTTTCTGACAAAGAGCACTGGAGCACCCCAAGGTGAGGTACTAGGGCGGATGAAACCCTTATCTACCAAGTCCTGTAACTGCTCTTTCAACTCCTTTAACTCTGCTGGCGCCATCCTATAGGGAGGAATAGAGATAGGTCTGGTATCTGGCAGCAAGTCTATTTCAAACTCTATCTCCCTATCAGGTGGTAGTCCTGGAAGTTCGTCTGGAAAAACATCTGGAAACTCTCGGACTACTGGTAGCAAAGCTGGTTCCCTAACCTGTCTGTCTAGCTCTCTCACATGAGCTAGAAACCCCTGACAACCCCTCCTAAGCAAACGACGAGCCTGAAGGGCTGAAATCAAACCTCTGGGTGTACCTCTCCTGTCTCCCCTGAAGACACACTCTGACCCATCCTGGTCTCTAAGACTCACTACCTTCTCTCTACAGTCCAAGGTAGCACCATATGCAGATAGCCAATCCATCCCTAGAATGACATCAAAATCTATCAAATCTAGAACCACAAGGTCAGCTGGAAGGCATCTACCCTCTATGAACACTGGACTGAAACGACAGACTGACACTGCCACTGATGGGTCACACTTGGGTCCACTGACCCAGAGAGGATACTCTAACTCAGAAATGATCAAACCCAATCTCTTTATGGCTCTCGAAGCAATAAAGGAATGAGAAGCACCAGGGTCCATCAAAGCATACACATCTGAACACCCAATGATGAGATTACCTGACACCACTGTGTTCGACGTGTTAGCCTCCTCCTGTGTCACAATGAAAATCCGTGCTGGGGCTACCGGATTTCCACCTCGGGAACCTGTTGCTGAAGTAGAGGCTGCCCGTCTCCCTCTACCTCTGCCACTACTCTGAGGCATGACTGGAGCTGCTGGCTGTACAACTAGCTGTACCACACTGCCTGAACTCATCTGCTAGGATGGTGCAAAAGTCACCTGAGGAAAATCACCAGCAATATGCCCTTCCTATCCACATCGAAAGCAAGCTATAGATCCCAACCGACAAGCTCCTCCATGTGGTCTTCCGCATCTTCTGCATACTAGATAAGCTGTGCCAGACCTTGAGCCACTACCTATTCCTATACCAGACTTGACTTTACTCCAGAACTTGTTCTTTGTTCCTTTTGCCTTTTCCCATCTTTTGCTGCCTGACGGTGCTGAATTGGGGGCCTTAGAACCCGAAGCCTGTGCCTTTGACTGTTTCTGAATATTGGCATTTGCTTCCATTTTCCTGGCTGCGTCCACTATCGTGTGGAAACTCTCCTTTTCTGCTGGAAGAATCAAGGAAGAATACCTTGGATGCAATCTCATAGTATATCTCCTTGCCTTCTTCTGATCAGTATCATAGGCTTGACCCACGTACTGTAGCAAATCCAGGAACTTATCTGTAAACTCATCAACACTCATCTCATCTGTCTGTCTCAACTGCTCAAATTCTATGACTTTCATCTCCCTGGAGCTGTCAGGAAAAGCCCACCCTGCAAACTCATTGGCGAACCCTCCCCATGACATACTGTCCACCCTGGGCTCCATATAATTCTTGAACCACTCTCGAGCTTTCTTACACTTAAGTGTAAACCCTGCCATCTTTATGGCTCTGCTATCATCTGCTCCCAACTCATCAATGATCATCTTCACAGTTCTAAGATACTCAAATGGATCATCTCCTGGATTGAATTTAGGAGCATCCAATTTCAAGTACTCTGTCATTTGCACCGTACTTCTCCTAGACGAGCTAGGTCGCTGTGCTGCAATAATAGGGGCTACTGGTTCTGGTTGGGGTGGTGGAGGTATTGGGTCATTTAGCTCTGGGTGTGCTGCACTTGGAAGGGTAGGGGAGGGTGGATACATAGGATATTGTGGGTAATAATGAGGATAAGGCATATATGGCATGTAAGTATGATATGGAACAAAACTAGAGTACTCCGACATACCTCCCATCGGATACTCTGGGTCCTGAAAAAAGGCTGGATAGCCAAAACCTGAGGCCTGAGCGCCTCCCTGCGACTCGCCCATACCTTCTTCAGATCTACCCATACCCATGCTTTCATCTCTAGACCGGTCAATCTCCATAGCTTCCCTCACTTCCTCTGATCTTCCTCCTCTAACTGTACCTCTTCTGCTCTCGTATACAAACCTTCTAGGGTCTATTGACGTACCTTCCCTGCTAGATCTTTGTGACCTTGCCCTTGGCAATGCAGGAGGACGAGCAGCTGTTCTCTCACTCTCCAGTGGGACTCCAGTCAATCGAGCTGATCGACGAGTTCCTCTCAGCTTAACGCTGGAAAACAACACATAACATAACAGATCAGCATATATTTAACTCATAGCAGTTCATAACATCAAATAGACAGGACTCAACATCCTATCCTAGTGGACATGATTCCCTATTGTGCTTGACTTCCTCTAGCCTCTATGAGACCGACACTCTTTCTATAGGTCCGATCATCTGAACCTAGGGCTCTGATACCAATCTATAACGACCCCAAAATGGACCGTCACCGGCGCTAGGATTCAGGTCGGCTCAAGACCGCCACAACCCGTAGCAAGCCTACTATACTCTCTGTGTACCTGTAAATCTCATACATGATCATACATTTTCTGTGAAAATACAAAAAAAACTCTTTTCTGAACCAAGGCTTAACCTGTGCATGCACTATCTCTGTACTCTGTACTCTGTACTCTGTACCCCTGACTAGAGCTTGCTCTAGATGGGTTAACTCATACCTGTTAAGCCTGGTTTTTCACATACCACATACTCTGGAAAACATACACATATACAGATCATGTACATAATAAAAGATTGACAAAATAACTAAGTCAAGCACAATTCTAACTTTATACACAACTGTACATCTCTTTATTATTACATGTCCACTTTAAGCTATTACAAATCTCTTTACTCTTTCTGTACTTTGCTGATCTTTCCTGTACACTGTACACTGAACCTGCAAGACTGGGGTTAAGGGAGTGGGATGAGCTCTATAGCCCAGTGAGTAGAACAGTAAAATAAGTCATTAACACATGCTCTGATGGAATGCATCAAACCACAGACAATCCACATCAAGGGTAAACCTGTCACCACATAGTCCCAGTAACTGTGTCGTGCCAGGCCGTAGACTTGGGTCCTAGACTTCCTGTACTGTGTATATGTATATGTGTATATAACACCTGTACTTACCGTTTGCCAGGGCGTAGACTGGGCACCTGGACTTTACTATACCTGCCAGGCCGTAGAATGGGGTCCTGGTCTTTACTATACTTGCCAGGCCGTAGAATGGGGTCCTGGTCTTCCTGTCTGGAACTATGGGATCATTCAGCATTCACCCACATCAACAAATAAGTATGCAATGCAACATATTCGTGGATTCTAATGCAAACAACCTACTGTATTCGCATGATGTATGAAGTATGCTAAAAGCATTTCTTTTCTCAATTAAAAGAATTAAGTTTAGTTCCACTCACCTCTGGCTAACTAGACTGACTCTGCAGGCTCTGACAACTCTGGAGTAGTACTCACTGCTGCTCTCTCTGGTTCCTCTGGTCTGTACCTATACAGATAGACTCAAATGAGGGACCAAACTAGCTTATGAACAACTCTATTAAACTTCCCAAGAATCCCTTAAACTCACTCAAACATCCATGCAAAGCATGAAAAGGAAGGCTGGACAGGACACTTTCGGCGGCAGGTTCGGCGGCTGAAAGTCCTCTCCAGAGCCGAAACCCAAGCACCTTCGGCGGCCGAATCTCTACTTTCGGCAGCCGAACCCTTTCGGGGGCAAGTTTTGGGGGCTGAAAGGCACTCCAGAGACTAAAGTCTCTAACCTTCGGGGGCATCTTCGGTGGCCGAACTCCCCTCCAGAGCCGAAAGTCCAAAGGCTCGGGGGCAAGCTTAGGTAACCGAAGCCACCTCCTTAGCACATTCGGCGGCCGAACCATTCTTCGGTGGCCGAAGCTGGGTTCATTAGCAAGGCAAAACCTTGCTCTGCCTCACGCCAAAATGCACCAAACTCTCCCAAACTCAAACACCTCAATTCCTCAACTGGCATACACCCAAGTATATACTCAAAGGGGTCAAAAACTACCTAAAAACACCAAAAACACAAAACAAATAACACATATACAAGCTTTTCTCACAAAATCATCAACAACTCTCTTTTAACCCTATTCATGCAACTCTCTCCCAAAACCTCATAAAACCTTCAGAAAACATAAAAACAAGCTCAGGATCTTCACTTACCTCTTGAAACCAAGAAGATGAACGATCCTATCGTGGAGTTTTGGAGCAACTCTCCTTCAAACTCTCCAAACTTCAAAACTTTGTATTTTTTACTCAAAACCTTCAAAAACCCATAAAAGCCAATCAAATCTTTGCATGATGTAATGAAAACATGAAGAAAACTTAAGAAGGACAGGGTCTCACCTCAGAAAGTGAAAGAAACGACAAAGCTTATCGTTTCAACCGACTGAGGGCCTTTTATAGGTGGCTGGCCAGACCACCTTCGGCGGCCACACGTGAAACCGAAAGCCATGCATGTTCGGCGGTCGAATGTCACCTTCGGCGGCCGAACCTGGCTCTTCTGCCTTGGTTCTTTTCTTTCAAAAATTCGGTTCGCTTTAACTTTAAAACAGTAAAACATTCTACATTACTTTTAGAAAAAACATAAATTTTACCCTTCTAGAGACTTTCGACATCCTGGATTCCACCGGACGACAGGAATTCCGATGCCGGACTCTAGCCGGGTATTACAACACATTTCTAGTTCACATAATCATCACATTCATCATGCCTCTTACTCACATGCTTATAATAGACAAGGGAGAAATGGCTGCATGAGAACTCAAACACACTCACTCATCTATGGACCTAGAACAAGAAGGTTCAATGGTCATTATCACTATTTTGGCAAATTTGGTCATACTAACTATAGGTGTACTATTAGAAAAGTACATCTTAGATATGGAAGCATATGGAAATTGGAAAATGAAATGACTAACCCCCAAGGACCCAAGTACATTTGGGTACCTAAAAGTGTTTGAATCTTTTTTTTAGGTGTGCTTGAAATCCTCAAAGATTAAAAGTAAATGGTATTTAGATAGTGGATGTTCAAGGCACATGACCGAAAATTCAAGTCACTTCATCTCTCTTAAAAAGAAGGATGGTAGTGGACAAGTAAACTTTGGAGATAATGGAAAAAGTAAAATTATTGGAATAAGTAAAGTCGATAAGAAAAACTCTCCTATTCTTGATAAAGTTCTCTTAGTTGATGGCTTGAAGCATAATTTGTTAAGTGTAATTCAATTATGTGATAGAGGTTTTAGAGTTATCATTGAATCAAAATCATGTTTTGTTTCTAGAACGTTGGATAACAAAATATTGTTTGTTGGTGAAAGAGTTCAAAACATCTATCTTATTGATTTACAAGCTATGACTAACCTAGATATGAAGTGCTTTGTTTCTATTAGTGATAATTCTTGGATTTGGCATAGAAGGCTTTCTCGTGCTAGCATGGATCTTCTAAAAAATTTGAGCAAGAATGAGCTAGTTGATGGCCTTCCAAAGATCAAACATGAAAAGGACAAAGTGTGTGATGCATGTCAAATAGGTGAGCAAGTTAAAAGCTCTTTTAAATCCATTAATAAGATAATCACTTCTAGACTTTTACAACTTTTGCATATGAATTTCTTTGGTCCAACTAGAGTAGCTAGCCTTGGTGGCATGCATTATGGGTTTGTTATAGTAGATGACTACTCTAGGTACATTTGGGCTGTGTTCTTTCCTCATAAGGATGATTGCTTTGATGCCTTTTAGAGTTTTACAAAGAAAGTTCAAAATGAAAAGGGTTTTCAAATTTCTTCAATAAGGAGTGATCATGGTAGAGAATTTGAAAATGAGAAGTTTGAAGTTTTTTGTAATAAGTTAGAAATCACTCATAATTTTTCATCTCCTAAGACTCCCCAATAAAATGGTGTTGTTGAAAGAAAAAATACAACTCTTTTAGATATGGGGAGGACTATGTTAAGAGAATATAATCTACCCACCTATTTTTGGGCAAAAGCCATTAATACGGCTTGTTATGTTTCAAATAGAGTTTTAATTAGATCTCTTTTAAATAAAATCCCTTATGAGCTTTAGAATGGAAGAAAACCTAAAGTTAGTTATTTTAAAGTTTTTTGTTGTAAATGCTTTATCTTAAACAATAAGGATAATTTGGGTAAATTTGACTCCAAAATTGATGAAGGTATCTTCTTAGGATACTCTACATCTAGTAAATCATATAGAGTATTCAATAAGAGAACCTTGATAGTTAAAGAGTCAATGCATGTGGTTTTTAATGAATCTAATCCCTTTGCTCCTAGAAAAGAGATGGCCTGTGATCATGATCTTATAGATAACCTTGATGAGTTAACCATTGAAGATCCTCAACCTCATGGAGATCAAAGTCAACCCAAATAGGATTCAATGGAGGCAAAGGAAGATGAGATTGGACTCCAAGAGCAACAAATGCAAATTACACAAAGTCAAGGAGTCTAACATGACTTGCCAAAGGATTGGACCTACAAGAAGGATCACCTCATGGACCAAATAATTGGTGATGCATCACAAGGGGTAACAACTAGATCCTCTATTAGACATGTATGTAATAACATTGCATTCATATCTCATATAGAACCTAAGTCCATAGATGAGGCTATTAGTGATAAGAGTTGGGTTTTTGCTATGCAAGAAGAACTCAACCAATTTGAAAGGAACAAGGTTTGGACCTTAGTTACTAGACCTAAACATCACCCTACTATAGGCACCAAATGGGTGTTTAGAAATAAGCTTGATGAAGATGGCAATATCACTAGAAACAAAGCTAGGTTGGTAGCTAAATAAGAGGAGGGCATAAACTATGATGAGACATTTACCTCCGTAGCTAGATTAGAAGACATTAGAATCTTGCTTGAATATACATCCTATATGAATTTTAAACTCTTTCAAATGGATGTGAAAAGTGCCTTTTTAAATGGTTTTATCGAGGAAGAGGTTTATGTTAAGCAACCTTCGGGTTTTGAAAATCATGATTTTCCAAATCATATTTTTAAATTGTCAAAAGCATTGTATAGTTTAAAACAAGCTCCAAGAGCTTGGTATGAAAGACTAAGTAATTTTCTTTTGCAAAATGAATTTTCAAAAGGCAAAGTAGATACAACTCTTTTTGTCAAAAATCATGAAAATGACATCCTTGTAGTGCAAATATATGCTGATAATATCATATTTGGTGCTACTAATGTGTGTTTGTGTGAAGAGTTTTCAAAAGTAATGAAAAGTTAGTTTGAGATGAGCATGATGGGAGAACTCATTTTTTCTAGGGCTTCAAATCAAACAAGCTAAGGATGGCATCTTCATCAACCAAGCTAAGTACACAAAGGAGCGAATCAAAAGATTTGGAATAGAGAATAGCAAGTCTAGTAGAACTCCAATGAGTACAAAAACCAAGCTTGACAAGGATGAAAAGAGTAAACCGATTGATGAAAAGCTCTATAGAGGTATGATCGGAAGCCTTTTATACCTCACCGCATCTAGACCGGATATTATGTTTTCTATATGCTTATGTGCACGTTTTCAATCATGTCCTAAAGAGTCATATTTGCATGCCGTTAAACGCATTCTTAAGAATTTGAATGGTACATTCCATTTGGAGTTATGGTATCCTAGAAATACATCATTTAGTTTGTGTTTCTACTTAGATGCTGACTTTACCGGAGGCATATTCGAGTTCGGAGGCATATTCATCTTTTAAAAAAATGCCTAAAATTTCAGGTTCGGAGGCATATTCGGCCGCCTAACCTTAAGTTTCAAGGGCAACATATAAAGCGAGAATTTTTTTTCGGCTGCCTAACATTTTTTTGGCAGCCTAATGTCTTTCTAGTTTCGGCCACTGAAGCTTGGTTCAACTGCCGAAACTGCACGATTTAAAACTCCTCCGCAATGGCTCATCATCTTCTTCATCTTCTTCACGCCTCTTCTCTCTCTTCCCGAACCGTCTCCCTCTCCCTCTCAAAAATCGACTATCTTGGGCTATTTTTCTCCTAAAATCTTCTATTCTTCTTCTTTTTCTTCATTAAACGCATAAAAACTCTCTTTTTTCCTCTTAAGGAACCCATTTCAAAGATTTTTCTTTTGGGTATGTGAACTCTCTCTCTAATTTTTTTTCTTTCTTTATCTTGTTTTTAATTTTTTTTTGTGTTTTATTGTCGTTGATTTTATTTTTGTTTCCCTATATCTGCCTATGATTCTGTTTTGTAGAAATTATTGATCTTATCTTGTATAATCTCTTGGGATATATATATATATATATATATATTTTATTTTATAATTTTATTTTTGAATGCATATTGTAGATTGATCAAAGCTTAGTTTATTTTTTTATGGGTCTACTCTTTTTTTTTATATTGTTTATGGGTATGTTATATAAGTTTGCCTATTATATGGTATTTTATTGCTTATGGGTTGGCTTTTTGTGTCATTGTTTCTTTTTGGTATATACCATGTGCCTCTCTTTTTTTTCTTTCTTTTCAAAATGGAAAGAAAATATGTGGCCTGTAAACATCCCTATTTCAAAGGTCAATCAAGTAGGCAAGCAGAGATTCCTAGATCTCCTTTCCTATACCCTTTTGCACCTCCACCTTTTGAGTATTCTATAGTTAGAGAGGAAGATCCTTTTTTTCAGCCTTTCTCCTTAAGATTTGTTCATCCTAGGAGAACCATTCATGTTAACAGTGTTGAGTTATTTCGTACTCATGGCTTCCTTCAGCCTTTTATAGCTCAGGATTGGAAACATCTCTTGGTCACTCCCTCTGATACTCACTCTAGAATTGTTAGAGAGTTCTATGCTAACTTGCACACATTCACTCGTCACTCTCCCCCTCACCTTGTTAGCTTTGTTAATGGTCAACAAGTTTATCTCACTCTTGACATTATTGCTCAGCACCTAGGTATTCGTAATTCTGGAGCGGTAGTATCCACCACTCATAAGTGGATCTCTGGTGAGATTTCTTTCCTTCACCAGACTCGTGTTATTTCAGGTGACTCTGAGTGTGAGCAGCCATCCAGGCTTATGACCTGTGACCTCACTACTCTTCCTAAAGTCGTCCATCATATTGTTACCTACGAGGTTCTCCCCCAAGCAGGTCATAGGACTGCTCTTTCCTATTCTGACATGCTTGTGGTGTCTTGCCTCCTAGAGGGTCGAGCTCTAAACCTACCACATTATGCTTCATATCATAGCAGACTCTCTTAGGTTAAGTAAGGGTTGTGATACGGATCCAATAGGACAAATTTCTAACAATGGTGTGGAGCAAACTTATATCATTCCAATGGATCCAGAAGTAGTTCAAAATCATATTCATATAATCCATATATATTTGGGGCGTGCTTTAACTCATATGGGACAGATTTGGTGCAACACTTGCAATCATAGGCTGAGGGAGTCTAATCAAACCTATGGGCTAAAACTACATAAAGGAAAGCCTAAAGTGAAGATCAAGCAAGGCTTTTGTGAAGATTCAACTTTGTTATGATGGGCTTGCTAGTTTTATTATTTAAACACTTGTTTTATTTTAGTTTTGTTTGGGCTTGTATTCTGGCCATATTTTATCTTTTAAGTTTTAGAGTGTTGGGCCATGTTGTGGGCTTATATTTTAATACTTATGTGTTATTTTAGTGTGTGATTGGGCTTGGATCTTATGTGTTTAAGTCAGGCCCAAGAAGAGTGTCTTAGGGTTTTATTTGTTTTTCTCCTTACTATATAAGGATAAGAAACAATTGTAAGAGGGAGCTTTTAATCAAAATTTCAGAATTATTTTCATGCCTTTGGCGTGTATTGCTTTGAGTGAGAGTGAGGATTTGCTTTCATCAATTGCACCAGGAATCTTGGCTTACTTATCAACTATTCGTTGTGGCGTTTGTCAGATTCTCATCTAAATCCTTCGATCATTGGTGTTTCAGCTTCTCTAAGTTTGGGGTGCCATAGGAGGTGGGTTTATCAAATCTTTGGATTCCGTATCTACTTGTGCGTGTGGGTTTGAGGCTTATGCCATAGGGTTCCGCGTCAGTTGGTATCAGAGCCAAAAGTGAGGTAAATTCTTATTTATCTTAGGATCTAGGGTTTTTGAGTTTTCCTTTGTCTTTCTTGTTGATTTCGGTGAAAACTTTTGTATCCATGGCTGCACCTTCTTGATTATTAATCTAAAAAAAAATTGAAAAAAAAAAATCGCCTTTGCATTATTTACCTTGATCTGGCCGAAATTGTGATATACTTCCTTTTTCATCCATATTGCCTTACCTATTTCAATTGATTGCAGTAAATTATAGGAATCAATTTTGAATTTTGAATTTTGAATTGGGTTGAATCCAGATTATGAGATAAAAGAAATTCTGCCTATTGCCTAAAGTGCACATTTAATGCAATTGCATCTACATTGATTTGATGTCAAATCCTTCTTTTAACACCAGAATTTTCGTCCATGTCTCTGATCTGAGAGAAATTTACATTTTTTTTTTCTGATTCTATTTGCAGTGTTTTGATACTTTCCTTTTTGGGTAGATTTAATTAGATCCATATTTAATTTGCTTTGAAGTGAATTAATTTCAAACTTTTGTCCAGGTTCGTTTTTATTTGAATTCAAAGTTTCTTTTTTTGATTTAAACTTGCTTTTGCTTCCTTGACATTGCTGGAGTATTGTTTGCTTGGGTCTATACTCTAGGTGATATTTTCAAGTAGCACAAAACCTAGTTCATGTGTTACTTTCCAAATTGTCAGTGTCTTCTTTCTAGTTTTTGCGCGCTTCGTTCTTTCTTTAGGTTTTCTTCTTTGTTTCATTAAACACACCTTGTGGTTGGTTGGTTGACCTTAGTTTCTGAAGTGCAATTGAAGAATCAACAAAAGAATGGTAGGATGACTAAAGACAAGAATGTGGTGGATCGTACTGATGGAAGTGAATCGAATATGGGTAACGATTATAAGCTCTTTAAGAAGTCAGTCAGTGGTGAGTTACAAAGGCTCAATAAAACTCTTGAGAGGTTGACTGAAACTATGGAGAGTTTGAATGTCTCACAAGCTTCTACTTCTACAAGAATACCTCAAAAAACTCCTAATTGCAATAATGACTGTGATGATTCGGATGTGTTGGTTAATAATGCGTTGCTTGCTGCACATTGTGAGATGCTTGTTGCTAGGCGTGCTCTGAATATGCAGGTTAAGAAAGAAAGCCTAGAACAATGGGAAAACATATTTCACACTAGGTGTTTGGTTAATGGAAAAGTGTGTACTCTCACTATTGATGGAGGTAGTTGCACAAATGTGGCAAGTGTGTATATGGTGGAGAAATTGGGCTTGGCTTCTATTGACCACCCTAAGCCATACAGATTGCAATGGTTGAATGATTCTGGTGAGGTTAGGGTTACACGCCAGGTGGTTATACCATTTTCTATTGGTAGGTATAAGGATGAGATCTTGTGCGATGTGGTACCTATGCAGGCAAGCCATATATTGTTGGGTAGGCCGTGGCAATATGATAGAAAGGTGCAACATGATGGGCTCAATAACAAGTACTCCTTCACTCATGAAGGACAGAAGCTTATACTCGCTCCTTTATCACCTCAAGAGGTATATGCCGATCACATAAAAATGCTGGAGAGGGAGAGGGAGGCTTCGGCCTTGGCTACAAAGCAGAGTGAGAGCTTGAGTTCTGTGGAAAAAATGAGAGAAAAGAGTGAGTTTGAGGGTAACGAGGCTGGAAAAGAATCAAGACTAGTTCAAGGAGGGAAGATGGAGAAAAAAAAGGAGAAAGAAGAGGCTAAAGTTCCAATGTCAACTTCCATAGAGATTGAAATTGAAGAGGAAGTTGTAATGCATGCATCTAATGTAGTTGTTCTTGAAAATTCCATTAATGAGCTTATAGAAGAGGTTGTGAATGATGGTGGACATGGGGAGCACATGATTGATGAGGTGGAGGAGGTGAATAAGACTGTTTTGGAAGTTATAGAGGAGAATGGGTCACATCCACATGATCTTTCTATGACTAATATTTTTATGTCTAGTTCATTTGTTCTTGATGTGCAGGTTGTTGATGAAAACATCCATGATGAAAGTTTTATACTATTTCCACCTATTCAAAAGGAGGTCTTTGAAGATACATGGGTGCCTAAAGCTTTCCTTCTTGACATAAATATCAACAAGATTCGAGGACGAATCTTTTCTAAAGAAAGAGGGAATGATACGGATCCAATAGGACAAATTTCTAACAATGGTGTGGAGCAAACTTATATCATTCCAATGGATCCAGAAGTAGTTCAAAATCATATTCATATAATCCACATATATTTGGGGCGTGCTTTAACTCATATGGGACAGATTTGGTGCAACACTTGCAATCATAGGCTGAGGGAGTCTAATCAAACCTATGGGCTAAAACTACATAAAGGAAAGCCTAAAGTGAAGATCAAGCAAGGCTTTTGTGAAGATTCAACTTTGTTATGATGGGCTTGCTAGTTTTATTATTTAAACACTTGTTTTATTTTAGTTTTGTTTGGGCTTGTATTCTGGCCATATTTTATCTTTTAAGTTTTAGAGTGTTGGGCCATGTTGTGGGCTTATATTTTAATACTTATGTGTTATTTTAGTGTGTGATTGGGCTTGGATCTTATGTGTTTAAGTCAGGCCCAAGAAGAGTGTCTTAGGGTTTTATTTGTTTTTCTCCTTACTATATAAGGATAAGAAACAATTGTAAGAGGGAGCTTTTAATCAAAATTTCAGAATTATTTTCATGCCTTTGGCGTGTATTGCTTTGAGTGAGAGTGAGGATTTGCTTTCATCAATTGCACCAGGAATCTTGGCTTACTTATCAACTATTCGTTGTGGCGTTTGTCAGATTCTCATCTAAATCCTTCGATCATTGGTGTTTCAGCTTCTCTAAGTTTGGGGTGCCATAGGAGGTGGGTTTATCAAATCTTTGGATTCCGTATCTACTTGTGCGTGTGGGTTTGAGGCTTATGCCATAGGGTTCCGCGTCAGGTTGTCTCCCTTTTGGTCATCATCTCACCATTATTCTCCGAGCCCTAGGAGTTGACCTATACATCGAGTCTGCCTTACCCTTATCCAGTTAGTACTACCCTTACACTGAGGCTACTTTCCTCCATATGGGTCTAACTAAGAGAGGCAATGAGTTCTATAATTCTAGGAGATATTTTGCCGCTCGACGAGAAGCATGAGCATCAGCACAGGGGGGACAATGATATTGATGATGAGGAGAAGTAAGATGATGTTTCTCCTACTGATTCAGTGACAGAGCAGGTTCCTAGAGGAGATGCTAGTACAGGCAGGTCTACCGAGCGGGCTACATCTTCCCAGACTACATCTAATCTTTTTGATGCTATGGATTGCCTGGAGCTGCAGGTTGCTCACATGTCTGATCGCCAGACTCATATGGAGCAACAGTTAGGATGACTTACTGATCAGTAGCAGATCCTTATTGAGCAGCAAAGGCAGATTCTATACTTCTTTCAGCAGTCGTCTGTAGTGCCACCTCAGTGATGTTCTATGTCTTTCTTTTTTTTTTGCTTGTCTCTCCTTGTTTTTCCCTTTTGGTGCTTTTGTTGTCTTTTGATAATGTCAAAAGGGGGAGATATGTATATGTTAGATGATGTTTAAGGAGTACCTTAATGATACCTTGATGACTGCTTGACTATTTTGAATTAAACATATTTTAACTCTCTTGAATTATAAATATTTTGTATGATTATAGTTCTTCTTGAGATTCCTTTTTCTATATTTTTCATAGGCTCATTCATATAGAATTCATTGCATCTCATTTTATTGAGTCAAAACCTCCCTTATGTGTCTTCTCAAATTTTAAATATGGCATAAATTATTTTTGAAATGGGGAGCACATTAAGGGGGAGTAATTCTTAAAATTCACACACTACACTTGTGATCATTATCTTATCATCCACTATTTATTTGTCATCATCAAAAGGGGGAGATTGTTAGACCTAAGTGTTCTAATCCTTGTTTTGATGACTAATAAATAATTAGTATGCTACTAATTATCTTTAAAAGTGTTTGCGTGAGCTTGTAGGTCCCCTATTAAAATAAATGAAATTGCTTCATTTTCAAAAATAAAATTGCTTCATTTTCAAGAATGAAAAGTACCAAATTTGAAAGCATACCACAAGAAAGGGATTAAAATATAATTTTTACTTTATGCATTGTCAATTTCAATTAATTGATTGTGTTGGCTCAAGTTTTCTTTTAATCCTAAAAGCTTATAAATATGACCAAGTTTTAAGTAATTATTTTTTGGGGACTAAAATGAAATTTGATGTATGGAGCCTTTGTGGATATATTTTTTTCTACCATATAAGAGATTTCAAATTATGGGTTATAAAAAATTCAAATAGAATAAAAATTAGAAGTTTGTAACTTAAGTTTTTCCCTCCATGACTTTGGGGGACCAAAATAAAATTTTTGAAAAGGAGTTCTTTTGAAAGTATATTTATCAAAATAAAAGATCTCAAAATATAGGTTGCAAGAATTCAAACGAATTGAAAAACGGAGTTTTATAGCCTAAATTACAATTTTTCAAATATTTAATGAAATATTTTTGTACCCCTAAAGTCAAATATTCGACTTCCGAAAGTGAAGGTACAGAGGCAAAAGTCTCAAATGTTCGACCGCCGAACATAGACTTTAGGCTACCGAAAGTGTGTTTTCAATATGCCTCCTAAAATGAAACTTTCGGCTTCCAAAAGTGAAGGTACAAAGGCAAAAGTTTCAAATGTTCGGCCGAACATAGACTTTAGGCCACCGAAAGTCTATTTTTAAGAAGTTGTTCTTCACCTTCAAAGGTTTGGCCGCTAAACTTTAAGCTTAGACCACCGAATCTGTGTATTTCTGAGCACGAAATAACGGCTAATTCAGTAGACAAACGGCTCTATTTGCATTTAATGCATCCCTAATGGCCATATTTATGTCAGAACTATAAACATAATGTGTTTTTAGTTTGGAAGTAGCTACAACAACCATCTAAGCAAATAATTATTGAGATTCAAGCTTTTTACACTCTTTCTCTCTATAAACCTTGAGCCATAATATTAATTTCTTGAAAGCTTGCCTTGAGTTATAATTGGTTTGTATTTTAAGATTGAGTGAAGGTTGTTGAGTAAAATTATTGTAGTGGGTGTGATTTTGAGCAAAGGATTGCTATTATGAGAAAAAAGAGAATTGTAAAGAGTAAGGGTTTTACTCTAGAATTGTAAGGGGTTTTAGTTTTCACCCAAAGAAGATTTGATAGTGGAGTTGAACTCTCAAGGAGGGCCTTGAGGAGAGGACGTAGGCTTGAGATAGCTGAACCTCTATAAATCATTGTGTTGATTATTCTCTTCCTTCCTTATTCCTTTTTAATTTGTGTTTTTATCTTTAAACCTTTTTTGTAAACCCAATTCATCCTCTCCTCTTGGATTGCTTAAAGGGACAACAGGGACTAACACCCGAGTTATAGGCTGAAGAATTTTTCCCTTGTGGTCTGACATGAGATGCCTTCTTTATCGAACTAACATCCGAATTATGGCCTAACGGATTCCTGCCTTGTGGCCTGGCATGAGATGCCTTTTAATCCTTTTGAAGAAGGCAACCCCCTCGTTTTTTGTCACTAAATTATACATGAGAAAAACATCATTAACTGTTTTTAATAAATTTTTCTCATATTACAAATATTCTAAGAGTGGAAAATGACTCGATCATCTAACTTGGCCAGCTTATAAGACCCTGGTCGAATAACCTTCAAGATCCTAAATGGTCCTTTTTAGCTTTTGCCCAACTTACTAGACCCGACATTACCTCATGTTACCTCTGTATTTTTAAAGACTAAGTCTCCTACATTAAAGACACGTGACCTGACTTTACTGTTGAACATTCAGGACATCTTTTGTGGCTCGTTGCTTTTTCTTTATCATCGTTAAGCCCTCCTGCAGTTACATGTATAACCTCTACAGGTTCACAGTCAGGGGTAGTTTTAGGAGTTATAACCTTGGGTTCGGGTCTCCTCTCTCCTCTATTTTTTCTGACAAACTTTCAAAGTGTGCCATCCCTTATTAACCTCTCCATCTTGTCTCTTAGCTGCCGGCATTCCTTTGTTGCATGTTCATGGTCTTCGTGAAAGTGACAGTACTTAGTCACGTCTCACCTTTCGGCTTTCTTAGGGTTGGGTTTGGGAGGCCACCTGATCTCCTTTTTGTTTTTCCTGATCCACACTAGAATATGTGATCATAAGTCATTCAATAGAGTATAGTTCTTATACTTACCTTGGTCATCCCTTCTTCAGAAGACTGGATAACTTTTATGGTCTTCTTCATATCCTCACCTTTTTGTCTTTTAGTTTTGCTTTTGACTCATCCTTTTGTCATCTCTCAATGCTTGGACTTCGTCATCCAGTCTCATGCACTTCTGGGATTTACCCTTTAGCTATTGGTACACAGCGGCTGGGTTCTTGATTAGGGAATTGTTGCATGTTTCTTTCTTCCATGCTTCACATGCTATTTTATGATTTAATTCCTTCACCTATATTGCTTCTATATTAAACCGTGAGATAAATCACCTTAAAGACTCGCCCTTTTCTTGGCAGATCTTTCGCAAGTTAGAGGAGAGTTTTTTAGGAGGTAGACAAGTAATAAACCTGAATTTAAATAACATAGCAAATTGTGTAGAATTCTGAATTAAACCTAGGCTCAGATGTTGGTACCATTTTTTAGCCAAACCTATGAGTGTTGACGAAAAAACTCAGCACAATACGAAATTGTTGACATCCTGAAGCTGCATGGTCGTCCTAAAGTTTGTCAAGTGACTTATGAGATCTGTTGTTCCTTCATATTTGTCTAAGCTTGGCATCTTGAACTTGGTTAAAAAAGTTTCTACTAAGATCTCTTCTGATAGTGGCAAGGTATCGTCCAAGCCATAGTCCTCCTACTCCTTTTGGTACCTTTGCATGGCCTGAACCATCTTCCAGTCGATGTTCTTTATAACCTCATCCGACGTCTCTTCATCCTCCATTTTGGTGTTGCCTTTAGACTGCGCTTGGATTACTTCTATCCAAGTCCTTGGGGTATCAATGGGAGCGTTCTCCCCTCCCTTGGAGACCAATAATGACGCCTCCTCCCAAACTTCATATTGCTCAAAAGTAGCCTTCAACCTTTTGATGTGTTGGAGCATTTGCTCATTATTTAGATTATTGAGATTCGCTTTGTTGACCATAGAAGGTGTATTTTGTCCGCTTTTAGGAGCGAAAGAAATGGTAGTGCCTTCATTGGTAGCAACCTTAGCAGTAGTTTGTGAGTTGACGACCATTTTGAGAGAAAAAAGAGATTTCTTTTTAAGAGAAAATGATAGGAGACCGGTTTTAATCCAAGTGAACAGAGAGAATTCAATGGACTTCCTAGCAATAGAACCAAACGATGTGATCAAAATAGAACTGTGCTATGATTGGTCAATCTTGCAAGAAAGAGAACGTGAGGCGGTTGGCGCCTAAAACAGCCACTCTGATGCTCAAGTTAATAAACTGGAGAATAGGGCGAGTATAAGGAATTGCTTATAACTCAAGTGTATTTGTTTAAGAATTGTGTACCTTTATCTCTATGATCGTTAGCTTTTATACTGTAAAAAGATGGAGTTAATTATAGCATTTTCTGAAAATCTGACAATGATGTTGTCGGCTAATTAATAAGGGATCTTGTCAGCTAATCAGTTAGGAATCCCGTGATTTCATACGTAATGGAGATCTGTTAGATTGTGCTAGCTAACGGTAACTTTATGTGAAGACTTAACCTTTTTAGGAGAGAGCGAGTCTTGATCAAGAATTTGGTGTAACGGTGTCTGTGTCTTCCTTTCCCCGGTGGGACCGCGTATAGGTTTATCAGACTCTTACCACATAGCTTTATTTGATGGTGACAGCTCATGGTTTACTTTGGGTGATCGTTATGTAATATCATTACAATTATAGTAACTTTAAAAGGTTAGGAGAGAGCGAGTCTTGATGAAAAATCGGGTGTAACGGTGTCTAGATCTTCCTTTCCGCAGGTGGGACCGCGTATCGGTTTATCAGACTCTTGCCACGTAGCCTTATTTGATAGTGGCAGCTCATGATTTACTTTGGGTGATCGCTGTGTAATATCAATACAATTAGAGTAACTTTAAAATGTCAAAGTTTAATTGAAAAAAAAAATACAGGATATAATTGCAATAAAATAAAAAATACAAGATTTTTTTAACTATTAACTATATACATATATATATAAGTTTCAAGAGATACGTGAATATGGATATAGAGTGATGCATAGGAAGTCATTTTTTCACTCTATTCCTCTGGTGATAACTTTACAGGGTTTAATATGATTGTTCAACAGTGTGTAAAGACTTTCTTGTTTATCACTCATCTATCAGAGTGACTTGAATTCCTAAAGTAGCTAATATGTTGTCCACTTGACTCGCGATTGTCGAACCCGGTCAAAAATAACCTTTCCGGTTATCAACAATTTTACAACTGCAGATAGTGGTAAAGAATCGAATCCACAGAGAATTGTAAACTTATCTATTTTTCTCAACAAGATCAAGAGAATTAACTAAAAGCAAGTAACTGAAAGCGGAACAAAAGTAAAGTGCAATAAAATTAAAAGGGGGGGTTTTGAGGTTGATTTGATTAACACACTACTGAAAGCAATTAAATAAGCAAGTAATAGAAATAAAAGAGAAATTCAATATGAAAAAGGTCTATCTGAAGAGATGGATCCACTTTGGTTGTTTGGATTGATCATTGAAACTTATGTTCTCTTGATTGATTCAATAGATTAGTTATGGAGGTGGAAGACGCTTCTCACCACCATGTCTCTCCTTATGATTAAATCAATTAGGGAACGTCCTCTAATCAATTACTAATTTACAAATTGTCAAGGAACGTCCTTGGGCCTTAAGCATCACAACAATTGTCAATTGCATGAAGAAAGAGAGAGATCCAATCCTAACTACTCAAACGCATGAGATGTTGCTAGATCATACAATTCCTTAGTTATTCCAGCAATTACGGACTAAAAATTATCCCAACTAACAATCAATTACCTTGCAATCAAGAATCAAGTGGCCAATTTGATCAAAACAACAAAGTAATCAAAGATTCAAGCACAAAATTGTATGACTATTGAACTAATCAAAGACAAATAGTTTATGTTCAGATCTCATAATCCATAAAACAACCTTAGTTTCAACCAATCTTCAACTAGAATAAAATGTTTCAGCCAGTCATGGCTGAAACAAAACAGAAAATAAAAGGAGAACACAAAGGAAGATGAACCGAATTGATGGAGGCTTGGTGTGCCTTGCTTGGCCGGATGGGGGAGAAGGAGTTGCTGTCCAATCTGCCTTGGATGGCCTCTTTGAGATCTTTAAATATGTTCTAAGGTGCTGTCTTAGGGTTTCAAGAGGCTGCCCACATTTTTAGAGGCTGCCCAAAATGCCCTTGGTCCAAGATGTGCCATCCATGCACATGTGTGAAGGGAAAAACGTGGGACATGTGTGGCTTGTGCAAGAATGGGTCTTTTGGTCTTTGTTTCCTGCCCAAGTGTCTTCAAAATGCTGCTCAAGGTGCCCAAGCCTTGCCTTCACACTCTCCTTGCCGCCCATGCACTAATAAGGAAGGTGGAGCCTCCTTTGCAATTTGAATTTTGAATGTGCAAGGCATGAGGTGGCAAGCATGTGATCTTTGGATTTAGCTTCCTTAATAAGCTGGATTTTGAAATTCAAAATTTGAATATGAATCTTGAAGATTTGAATTTCAAAATACTTTTCTTATTTGGCTCTTCATATATGGCAACTTGAGACTTGGCTTTTTGAATAAGGAAAAGGCTACTTGGAGATTTGAAATTTGAATTTCAAATTGTTTTGGCTGAATGTTCTTTCCTTCTCTGCCACTTTCCTTATTTAGAACTTTTCTTATTTAGCTTCACTTGAATTCAACTTGGCAGGCTTGCTCTCCTTTGCTCCATTTAAGGCAATTTTAAGGGTATTTTCTCCAAAATGTCATTTTTCACCATTTTCTGCAAAATAGTATCAAGAGTACTAAATTAAGCAGAAATCATGTAAATAATCATCAATAATATCAAGATAAAATGGACTAAAATATGTTCTATCAAATACCCCCACACCTAGCCTTTTGCTTGTCCTCAAGCAAATAAACATAGTCAAATAAGCTTTCTTTGCTACTTGATCCTTATTTCCACTTAAGCTCTTACTCTAAACCCCTATTTTGAATCATTGCAGTGAAGAATATATGCATGAAGATTACTCACCTTCTTTCCTTGTTTCCCTTTACTTACTATGGCTATGATTTGTTTTACTCAAGAGAGAGATCATACATGCACATTTTTTGTTTAGTTAAGACTTTTTCTAACTTTCAGAGTGATTTGCCCTTACCTTGAAGTACTTTATTCAGCTTTTTACACTTTTAATTTTGCTTGAAAAAGTCACCAACCTTTTGACGTGAAGGTACATATTTGTGATACCCACCCCTAGTTACTCAGTTGGTCACCTGTCCAAGTGGCTACTAGCTCTGTTCATAGTCTTTTGACCATTGGAACAGTTTTCAATTTGTGCTTTTGAAGTCTAAGCCTTTGTTGAATTTCTTTCTCTCAATGATTTGGGCAAATCAACACCAATTGCTAAAACAAGTCACATTAAGTTCATTCACACAACTTTCAATTTATTCTCTCTAATGAGTGTCATCAATATATTTTTCACCATAGCAAACTCAAAGATTTAATTCAAAAGGCAATTCTCAAACATGAATACAACTCACTGCAATTGATTCAACATAAGTTTAAAGAGTCATCACATCAATGGGGTCATGGAAAGAAAAGCTCATCCAACACAGTTCATCAGTTTGAGTAAAGCAAATCAAAAAGAAGAAGAAGGTTGTGGTTGTGTGTGTGTTATTGAAAGCATAAATGAAAACAAACTAAAGGAAAGACTGAAAGCTAAAATCGCATGAACTGCATAACAGAAAGGGAAAATCGCATTTTCTGAAAGAAAAATGAAAAAAATTTTGCAGCTGAGAGCCATGTAAAATCGCATAACTGAAAGGAAAATAAGAGGAGGAAGGGAAGAAGAAGAGAAGAAAAGAGGAAGAAGAGAGATATGCACCCCCACACCTAAATCATGCATTGTCCTCAATGTATAAGAAAATAAAAGAGGAAAAGAAACTGAGTACTCCCATGGGGTGTGGTGTGCATGGTGTGATATTCCTATTCAGACTGAGATAGTGGATTCCACTACTTGCACTGTGAATCCTTCATAATATGGTTTCAGTCGATGCCCATTTACTTTGAAGATCTTTCCAGTTTCTATGCTTTTTATGTCTACAGCTCCATGGGGGTAAGCACGCTCTACAATGAATGGTCCAATCCACCTAGACTGTAGCTTTCCTGGAAACAATTTCAAACGAGAGTCAAAGAGTAAGACTTTATCACAAACCTCAAATTGTTTTCTTGAAAGCTGACTGTCATGGGAGGCTTTGGTTTTTGCTTTGTAGTTCTAAGAAGTCTCATAAGCATCTCGTCTTATTTCCTCTAGCTCTTACAGTTGCAACTTGCGATGTTGTCCAACTTCTTTAAGGTCTATGTTGCAATTCTTTACAGCCCAATAGGCCTTGTGTTCAAGCTCAACTGGAAGGTGACAAGCTTTTCCATAGACCAATCTGTAGGGAGACATACCTATAGGGGTCTTGTAAGCTGTCCTGTAGGCCCAAAGAGTATCTTCCAGACGTGTGCTCCAGTCCTTTCGGTTGGGGAATACTGTCTTTTCTAGGATGGCCTTGATTTCTCTGTTGGACACTTCAACTTGCCCATTTGTCTGAAGGTGGTAGGCTGTGGATGTTCTATGTATCACATTGTGCTTTCTGAGGAGGCTTTCCACTACCTTGTTGCAAAAATGGGTCCCTCGATCACTGATGATTGCTTTTGGTACTCCATGTCTGGCAAAGATGTTGGTCTTCACAAAGTCTACTACTGCTTTGGCATCATCAGTCTTTGTCGCTCTAGCCTCCACCCATTTGGACACATAGTCAATTACAAGGATGATGTAGGTGTATCCAAAGGATGGTGGGAATGGTCCCATGAAGTCTATGCCCCACACATCAAATACCTCACAGACCATGATGGGGTTCTATGGCATTTGATTTCTTTTGCTCAGATTTTCAGTCTGTTGACACCTAGCACATGATCTGCAAAACAGAAAAGCATCTCGAAAAATAGTGGGCCAAAACAGGCCACTTTCAAGTATTTTATGAGCAGTCTTTCTTGGACCAAAGTGTCCACCACAACTATATGAATGACAAAAAGTGAGAACTGAAGCTATTTCTTGGTCTGGGATGCATCTTCTTATCATTTGGTCAGCACAATGTTTCCACAAATATGGCTCATCCCAAACATAGTATTTGGCATCTTTCTTTATTTTGTCTCTGGTGTGCTTAGGCATGTCAGAAGGCAAGTTACCTGTGGCTAAGTAGTTCACCATGTCTGCGTACCATGGCTCATCAGATTAAGCTTGGAAGATTTGTTCAAGGAGGTCATTCTCACATTCTTTAGATTCTAAAAGGTGCTCTTGGCTTGACTGCAATGGAGGTGGCGCAGAAATGGTTTCAGAGGTCTCCTTCTGCGCAGGACTGGACTGAAAGGGAGGACTGGTCTGTGTTGGAAGCTGAAAGGGCGCGCCTGAAAGGCTTTCAGATGCCTCTTTCTTCGTAAGAATGGTCTGCACACCATGCGAAAGTGGTGCAACTGAATTTTCTTCAATCTGTGCTTGACTGCAGTTTACCTATTGGATGCTACAGACTGTCTCTTTCAGTTTTGGTTCTTTCTGACTCTCATTCCTGTAAAGATCATCATTCAGAACATAATCTTGATTCTCATCAAATATTTTCTGGCTCAAGCAGTCAACAATATCAAGACCATAAACAGGGGACATGTCATGTGGATATTTCATAGCATCATAGACATTAAATTTAATGACTTCCCCTTCAAACTCCATAGTCAAAGTACCATCATACACGTCAATCTTAGTCCTAGCAGTACTCAAGAAGGGACATCCAAGAAGGATATCAGAACTAGTATTGCAACTATCTTCCTTAGTATCAATCACATAAAAATCTGCAAGAAAGACAAGTTCATCTACTTGAACTAACACATCTTCTAGAACACCTATGGGATATACCACAAATCTATCAACTAATTGAATCACAACTCTTGTGTCTTTCAGTGCACATGCATTCAAAGAATTATAGATGGAAAGAGGTATAACATTTATGGATGCACCAAGATCACACATGGCTTTCTTAATTCTAACATTCCCAATCTTACAAGAAATAGCAAACATACCTTTGTCTTTGCATTTAGTAGGGAGTTCTCTTTTAATCACAGCAATAACAACTTCACCTACACTTACTTTTTCTCTCTCAGCAAGCTTTCTTCTATTGGTGCAAAGTTCTTTCAAAAATTTTGCGTACCTTGGAATCTGCTTAACAGCATCTAGCAGAGGTATGTTGATCTGTATCTTTCTGAAGGTGTCAAGGATCTCCTTTTCTTCCTTTTCTTTTTGTGTTCTTTCAAATCTCTTTGGAAAAGGAGGTGGAATGTGAAAGCTTACCTTTTGATCAGCTTGGTGCGCAGGAAGTGTTTCAGATGGAGCTCGGCTGGCTGACTCATGCAGATGGGGTGGCGCAGGTGTTTCAGTTTGCGCAGGGGTGGTCTCAGATTACGCAGACCCCTGTGCAACTTGCTTCTCTTCCTCATATCTTAGATCTTGAAGCTCTTTCCCACTCCTCAAAGTAATGGCACTCACATTCTGTCTAGGATTAGTTTCAGTTTGAGAAAGGAGTTTACCTTGGGACTCAGATATGTTCATAGATGCAGTCAGCTGTCCTATGTCCTGTCGCATGCCTTGCATGGCATTTACCATTGTTTCCATCATCTTTTCAAGGTGCTGGATGGAATTTTGAGGTACTGGTTAGGCTTGATTCCTTTGATAGTTCTGATAGTTCTGATTGTTCTGGTTGTTGTTGGCCCTTCCATAGCTGAGATTGGGGTGGTCTCTCCAACCTGGATTGTATGTGTTTGAGTATAGATCATGTCTAGGCTGGTTTTTGTACCCTCCAATGGCATTAACTTGCTGGTTGTCTTCTTGAAGAATAGGACATTCATCAGTTGGATGTCCTACATATGCACAAATCCCACATGGCGTAGGTGGCTAGGATGCTTGAACCTATTGAACTAGTCCTATGGCAAAATCTTTCATAATAGATGTCAGTTCAGAAATCTGAGAAGTATTAGGAGTTGAACTTACCTCATGGACTCCTCTCTGCAGTTGCTTTTCTTCTCCATATTGCCTATATGAGGCTGCAAGTGTTGAGATCAACTCTCTCATCTCCCTAGGTGTCTTGTCTGCAATGGATCCTCCACAAGCTACATCAATGAATCTCCTTTCTGAGGAAAGCAGTCCTCCATAGAAGAATTCTAGGAGTGTCTTATCTGAAATATCATGTTGAGGACAACCTGTACATAACCTTTTAAATCTTTCCCAATAATCATATAAGTCCTCAGATGGTTTCTGTCTAATGCTTGAAATTTCTCTTCTAACACCAATAGCCTTATGAGTTGGGAAATATTTATTTAAGAAGGTTATTACCATGTCATCCCAAGAAGTAATAGATCCAGGTGGCAAGTAAAATAGCCAATCCTTAGCATAATCATCAAGTGAAAAAGGAAAAGCACTTAACATGATCTTCAGAAATACCTTGAGGTCTCATGGATGAACAGACAATATTGAACTCTTTCAAGTGCTTGTGTGGATTTTCATTTTCTAATCCTCTAAATTTAGGAAGAAGATGGATCAAACCAGTTTTCAGTTCAAAGGGAAATGTCAGAGGTGGATAGGTGATGCAAAGAGGTCCTTGATCGCCTATAGGTGTTGCCAATTCTCTCATGGTTCTTTCTCTTGGCATTGGAGCTCTAATGGCTAGATTTTCTTGAATTATTTGGTTATGGACAGCATGTCCATTTTGGGCAGTAGGTTGTGCATTAGGTTCAGCCATTGGTGCGGCTTGGTGGTGCGTTCTGGTGGTGTTCAGATGATGGTCTGCGCAAGAAGCTCCTTCAGGCGCAGGTGCGGCTTCAGTTGGTGGAACTGCTTGCTTTCCTAGTCTCCTGATGGTGCGTTCAATTTTCGGATCATAAGGCAGAGTGTCCCTACGTTCAGATCTGGTCATGAAAGAAAAATAAATAAGTTAGAACAATTCCCCGGCAACGGTGCCAATTTTTGACTCGCGATTGTCGAAACCGGTCAAAAATAACATTTCCGGTTATCAACAATTTTACAACTGTAAATAGTGGTAAAGAATCGAATCCACAGAGAATTGTAAACTTATCTATTTTTCTCAACAAGATCAAGAGAATTAACTGAAAGCAAGTAACTGAAAGCGGAACAAAAGTAAAGTGCAATAAAAGTAAAAGAGGGGGGGTTTTGAGGTTGATTTGATTAACACACTACTGAAAGCAATTAAATAAGCAAGTAATAGAAATAAAAGAAAAATTCAATATGAGAAAGGTCTAGCTGAAGAGATGGATTCACTTTGGTTGTTTGGATTGATCATTGAAACTTATGTCCTCTTGATTGATTCAATACATTAGTTATGGAGGTGGAAGACGCTTCTCACCACCATGTCTCTCCTTATGATTAAATCAATTAGGGAACGTCCTCTAATCAATTACTAATTTACAAATTGCCAAGGAACGTCCTTGGGCCTTAGGCATCAAAACAATTATCAGTTGTATGAAGAAAGAGAGAGATCCAATCCTAACTACTCAAACGCATGAGATGTTGCTAGATCATACAATTCCTTAGTTATTACACCAAGTGTTCTTATGTTAGAATAATTTCAGCAATTACGGACTAAAAATTATCCCAACTAACAATCAATTACCTTGCAATCAAGAATCAAGTGGCCCACGACAAAGTAATCAAAGATTCAAGCAGAAAATTGTATGAATATTGAACTAATCAAAGACAAATAGTTTATGTTCAGAACTCACAATCCAAAAACAACCTTAGTTTCAACCAATCTTCAACTAGAATAAAAGGTTTCAGTCACTCATGGCTAAAACAAAACAGAAAATAAAAGGAGAATTCAAAGGAAGATGAATCGAATTGATGGAGGCTTGGTGCGACTTGCTTGGCCGGATGGGGGAGAAGGAGTTGCTGTCCAATCTGCCTTGGATGGCCTCTTTGAGATCTTTAAATATGTTCTAAGGTGCTGTCTTAGGGTTTCAAGAGGCTGCCCACATTTTTAGAGGCTGCCCAAAATGCCCTTGGTCCAAAATGTGCCATCTATGCATATGTGTGAAGAGAAAAACGTGGGACATGTGTGGCTTGTGCAAGAATGGGTCTTTTAGTCTTTGTTTCCTGCCCAAGTGTCTTCAAAATGCTGCTCAAGGTGCCCAAGTCTTGCCTTCACACTCTCCTTGCCGCCCATGCACTAATAAGGAAGGTGGAGCCTCCTTTGCAATTTGAATTTTGAATATGCAAGGCATGAGGTGGCAAGCATGTGATCTTTGGATTTAGCTTCCTTAATAAGCTGGATTTTGAAATTCAAAATTTGAATATGAATCTTTAATATTTGAATTTCAAAATACTTTTCTTATTTGGCTCTTCATATATGGCAACTTGAGACTTGGCTTTTTGAATAAGGAAAATGCTACTTGGAGATTTGAAATTTGAATTTCAAATTGCTTTGACTGAATGTTCTTTCCTTCTCTGCCACTTTCCTTATTTAGAACTTTCCTTATTTAGAACTTTTCTTATTTAGTTTCACTTGAATTCAACTTGGCAGGCTTGCTCTTCTTTGCTCCATCTAAGGCAGTTTTAAGGGTATTTTCTCCAAAATGTCATTTTTCACTATTTTCTGCAAAATAATGTCAAGAGTACTAAATTAAGCAGAAATCATGTAAATAATCATCAATAATATCAAGATAAAATGGACTAAAATATGTTCTATCACCACTCTTTAGCAAAGACAACTATTTCTACTGCTATTCTTTTTGTGAGGAGACATGCTCTAAAGTTTCTTAATCTTGTGCTTTGTAATGGTGTTTTCTCTACCAAGCTTTCACTTAACATCCGACTTTTTAGATTAAGTTTTTTTATTCTATTTATATTTTTTTTTCTTTCTTTAAGAAAAGGTTGTCCTTTCAACATTGCATATATCGAAATAGAGATTTTAAAATAATTTTGGAGGATCAGACTATAATTAGACTTGCCCAACATTACATGTCTTAGCAACAAGTCACCATGCTTTGTGGCATGTGCTTTATGTTATTGAATGCTAGGGATGTGGAGATGTAAGAATTATTGATAATAAAAATATACGTCAGTAGTAAGAAAATGATGGAGGTTTTATCACTGGACTAAAAATGTAGAACATAAGAGGACAAATTTTTATGTAAAATCTATTAGAAGAATTTTAATATGATGATATCACAATAAAGTGAAAAAGTATGAAATTTTAAAATTGAATCTCAAGAGAAATCATTTAAAAAAGATGAAAGGAACTCTAATACAACATCTAGCTAAAACATAAAATCCAATTAAGTAAAATAAAGTGTTGGTAGTCTAATCAATGAGTGTTGAGATAAAATGTTTAGTATTTTTTTAAAGTGAAGCAGAAAGTTTACTTTTCATGAATAAAACACATACTTGCCGTGAGCATTTATCTCTTAAAATATGTTTAGCATTTATCATTATTGATGTATTTTATTAGTGGATGGATCCGATACAAATAAAATATGTATAAAAAAAATTCTAGTGATTTGGGAGGAAGACAAGAGTAGACTAATCACTGGCTTGGTGAACACTGAGCATGATAAATAATGATGAAGAAGGTCTAAAATGGACAAGAATGAGGATATGAGAAGAGATTATGTGCTAATTCACAAACAGCAATTAGGTTTGGTGAAATTTAATCTGGTTTATCATAGGTGTCGTATATTTTTTTATAGAGAAATTAACATACTTATATTTTGAAAATATCTTAATTTATAGTGAATCGGATATAAGTATTTTCTATATATATAAGTGAGATATTAATCAGTTAAATAACTTATATTTAAAGGGTTAATATGTTTTTTAAGAGTTAATTTAATATATTTTTAAAATTTAAAAGACATAAATTTATTAAAAGGTTTATTTAAATTATATGAAAAAAGGGCTTGTAACCATTGATCCATACTTTAAAGGCCAAACCTTAATTTTGCCTTTGATGAGTTGGTGCTGTTGATTTCTATAATTGCCTGGTTTTCTTGATTTTTAGTTTTTAAATTTCGCTTTTCATTTTTAATTTTTTAAACATGAAAGATAATTTCTGATATTTAAAAAATATAAAATATGTTTTATAATTGTTAAAAATTTGAAAAAAAAATATTTTTAACTTTTTAAATAACAGTGGTTAGAGAAGTATTAGATTAATTTAAATATAAAAAAAAACCAAGATTAATTATTTATTCGAAGTTATTACAAAAAAGTAAATTTGAATTTTGATCCACTAGAAAATTTTACACTAATTAGGACCGTCTGGTACGTGGGATTAAGTTAACAAAACTTAACATATGAAATTTTTTATTCTTTTATTGATATAATTTATCTATATCTTTAAATTTTGTAAATTATATTTTACATATTTACTAATAAACTTTTTATCCCATAATTTTTATGGACCTCTATTTTTTTTCGTCATTTTTTACAATATAATTAATATATAAATTAACAATTATAACCTATTTAATTTTATCTCAACACAATTTCTTATTTTTTCTAAATGAAAATTCAAATCATCTTTTAATATTTAATTCAAACCATATATTATTAATAATAATTTTATTATTTCAATTAAAATTAATATTCATATTTCATATTAAATATGAATATAATTAAAAAATTAATAAAAAAATTATCATTTACCTAAAATAACTATCATTTCATGATTTATATGAATAAATAGGGGTCATTATTAATGAGGAAAGGAGTATTATTTTTCTAAGTTTCCCTTATAAATGTAAAAAATTATAATTAATAAATAAAAATTATGTTGATTATATTTTTTCAAAATTAATTAATTTATAATTAAATAATAAGTTTATTATTTGTTATAAAAGAAATATAAGACTAAATATTCATATAATTTTATTTAAGTTTTGTCATTAAACTTCTACTCAACAATATTAATCGCTACACTATTAATTAATTTTGAATTCCTTAAAATATACAAGAGTAAAACTTAAGTTAAAATTTGTAACCTTATCCTAAAATTTTGCAAAAATCTACACAAACATACTGCCCTCATGTCTTAAACAATTGCTTGTTTTGCAATTCAAATAAAAAGAAAAGTTGATTATAAAAAAAATTAGGGTAATCCTCACCTAATAATGATGTTAAGCCCTAACCAACCTTTTCTTCATTCTTGTGAGTTATAATTACTAAACATGTGATATTATATTACTGTTTAAAAAGTTAATTGAAGCCTTGTGAGACTCATGCTACCAAACCCTTGATTTTTAATTGCTTTAGCTTCTTCTTCTTCCATTGGACCCAGAAGCTTGAATTGTCTATCATCAGAAAACTACCACAATAATGCATGTCAAGTGTTGCTTTATTTTTCAAAGATTCCATTCATGTCGAGTCATCTCAAGATAGAATATGAAAAACTTTTTTTTTTTTAAAGTTTATATATATATATGAAAGATCAAACACTCAACTTCATTTTAAAAAAATATATATTTTAACTATCACTCATTTCAACACTCATTTCTTAGTCTTTTATTTAAATTTTGATATAAAAGATGATAAGGATATATAAAATAATTTTTTATTTAACTTTATTTTAATTCATAATAAATGTTATATGTTTATTTAAATAAAGGAAATATGATTTATTCTAACAATTCTTTTTTAATTTTTTAATCTTTAATGGCTTTCTACGTAAAATTAATTTCTCAAAATTTATCACTAGCTTGCTCAATAATACCATCTATTAGAACATGAGTTTTCTTATTGAAAGCGCAGTTCAACATTTATTGACATGGTTGTTATTAAAAAATATTATATTAAATGTATTAGTTAAAAAATTATTAAAATTGGTACTAAATTAAATTCAACTCATTTAAAATATAAATTTAAAAATAATTAATATTTTTAAAGGATATAAAATTTTATATCTTTTTTTCTAAAATATACTTAAATTACAATATCAAATAGATAAATATAAAAGCAAAAGAATTTATATATATAGTGTCTAGAGAAGCAAACATGATAGGACTACTAGATTATTAAAAGAAGCTAAATTAATATAGTGATGTAAGGCAATTCAATCATATTAGATTATGCATTTAATATTAAATATTAATTTATTAATTACGTGGACCTAGCAAAAACAAAAAGACTTGATTAAAATAATAGTCCATAGGACGGCTATTGAGAAATTTTATATGTGTAGCTTTTGTTCAGAGGATCCATGTTGTAATACCCGGCTAGACTCCGGTATCAGAATTCCTACCGTCCGGTGGAATCTCGGATGTCGGAGACCTCTAGAAGGGTAGAAATATGTTTTTATAAAATGTTTTAATACATTTTATGGTTTTAAGTATGAAATAAAATGAGTTTTTGCATGAAAATAGCTTTGGAGGAAAAACCCAGGTTCGGCCGCCGAAACTCAAGTTCGGCCGCCGAACATGCATGCGTTTTGGAGGCACGTTAGGCCCCCGAAAGCATAAGTGAGGGACATCCAGGTTCAGCCGCCGAACTTTACCTTCGGCCGCCGAACTTGCATGTGTTGTGGAGGCACGTTCGGCCCCCGAACGTGGTCTCGCCAGCCACTATAAAAGGGTCCCTTAGCCGAAAACGAGCGAGCTTTTTCCCCATTTTCGGCCAAGGTGAGTCTCCGCCGCCCCTCACCCATCTTTGGAGTCTTTCCTCTAGATCTTTCAAGATTTTCACTTGTTTTCACTTTATTTTGAAGATTTGAGCTTTTGAGCAAAGTTTTGGAGCTTGGTGGTTCAAGAACCCAATTTCTCCCAACTTCAAGTTTAGGTCGTCTCCCTCTCGGTCTTCAAGAGGTAAGAGCCGATCTTAAGCTCCTTGCATGTTTTAAGTAAGTTTTAAGTAGATCTATGGGTTAGAATGCATGTTTAGGTTATGGTTATGTTTATGGGTATAAATGTATGTTCATGAACAATGTGGATGCTTGATGTGTTGTAGATGGGGTTTATGATGGTTTGAGACCCCTAGGAACATGTATGCTTGTGTTTGTGTATTGTAGAATAGGTTTGATGCATGTTGGAAAGGTTTGGAGGCGAAATGTACATAGAGAGCCAAGTTTCTGCCCTTTGACAGAAACCAGGTTCAGCAGCCGAAGGACTTTCAGCCGCCGAACATGGCTGGAGAGGCAGCCTTTTGGCTGCCGAAGCTTGCCCCCGAAAGGGAGACATTCGTCTCTGTCTGGCAGTTTCGACCGCCGAAGGTGCCGCCGAACCTGCCTGACTTTCGGCTCTGGAGGGACTTTCGGCCGCCGAACCTGCCGCCGAAAGTGCCCTGTCCAGGCCTCCTTTGCATGATTTTGTATGGTTGTTTCAGGATGTTTTAGGGGGTTTTTGGGGAGTAGTTTTTAGTTATGTTCAGGTATGTTTGGTCCCTCATTTGAGTCCACCTGTGTAGGTTCGGACCCGAGGAACCGAGGACCCCAGCAGTGAGTTCAGCTGCTTCGGTGTTGTCAGAGTCAGCCAGAGGTGAGTGGAACTAAACTTAATCTTTTAAATTAAATGTTTTATCATGTTACATGCATCATGATTATGCTATAGGATGATTGCATTAGCTTCACGAATATGCCGCATTGCATCTATTGTTGTTGATGTGGGTGAATGTTGGATGACCCAATTAGTCCATGACAGGAAGACCAGGACCCCATTCTACGGCCTGGCACAATGTAAGGAAAGACCAGGACCCCATTCTACGGCCTAGCACGGTTATGGGACTCGAAGACCAGGAGCCCAGAGGAGGCCCTGGGGCAAATGGTAAGTAATGTGTGTTATGACAGGAAGACCAGGACCCCATGCTACGGCCTGGCACAATGTTAGCTTGGACTAATTGGTGACAAGTTCACCCAACCCTTATGTGAATTGTCTGTGTTATGATGCATTTCATTGGAGCATAGTGTTAATATGTTTTATAGTTCTACTCACTGGGCTTTTAGCTCACCCCTCTCCCTTTACCCCCAGGCTTGCAGGTACAGGATAGAGCAGGAGTCCGGATAGAGTAAAGAAGTCATGTTTATGTAATAGTTAGTAATGGACATGATCATTTTGTATGGTAATGTTTTAATCAGTATAGATGATGTTTATGGATGCTAGAGGTGTGCTTGACCATAGATTATTGTATCCCTTTCTAATACATGATCTTGGATTTTTATGATGTTTATGTAAACCAACTCAGCATATGTTTTGTCACCCATTGGGGGCATTGATGAGATCCCACTGAGGGATCAATGTTATGTTAATGTATATGCACAGGTTGAGTTTGGTTGATGTATATGGAAAGAAAAGTTTTAATTTTGATGTATGTTGTCGATCATGTATGGGATTAAACAGGTTCACAGGATGCATGTTAGGCTTGCTACGGGTCCCGGCGGCCTTAAGTCGACCCGGATCCTAGCGCCGATAGCGGTCCAATTTTCGGGTCGTTACAAAATGGTATCAGAGCCTTAGGTTCACATGGTCGGACCTAGAGTGTCGGGCTCATAGATGTTATAGAAGGTCAAGCACAATAGGAAAGATCATGTCCACTAGGATAGGATGTGGAGTCTTGTCTTGATTAATGATGTGAAATGCCATGATGATATGCATGTGCATTAATGATATGCTATGATATGTGGTGTATGTGATACGGGTTCATGTGTGCCCACATGAACCATATGATGCTAATGTTTGTGCTATGTGTACTGTTTTTCAGAAAACAGGATGAGGGGAACTCGTCGATCAGTAAGATTGACTGGAGTACCACCTGAGGATGAGGGCATGAGCGCCCGTCCTCCAGCATTGCCTAGGGCAATGTCTAGTAGATCTAACCTAGAAAGAGCAGTAAGAGACCCTAGAAGGTCTTTGGATCTGGGTAGAAGCAGATCAGTCAGAGGAACAGTTCAGGGAGGAGCGTCAGAGGACATGGGGGATGATATGGATGTAGAGCAGATGAGGGATGGCAGTTTGGGAGTTAGCATGTCGCAAGAAGGTATGGGAGAATCCCAAGGAGGCACTCAGGCCTCGGGATTTGTTCAGCCACCCTACTACCCACACTTCTCACAAAACCCCGGGTATTCGATGGGAGGTACATCGGATTACCCTAGCTTCACTCCTTATCCCACACAGATGCCATACCCACCATACTACCCACCATATTCACAGTACCCGATGTATCCACCCCCACCATACTATCCAAATCCAGCAAACCCTACCACAGAAAATGTTGCACCACCTCCACCACCTACAGAACCAGCAGCCCCAGTTGCTCAACCTTCTAGACCTAGCTCAGCCAGCGGGAGCAAGGTTAAGATGACTGAATACATGAAGTTGGGTGCTCCCCAGTATGAAAAAGGGGATGACCCATTTGTATATCTTGAAAGGGTTAAAGTGATCACAGAGGAGATAGGGGCTGATGATAGTAGAGCCATTCAGATGGCTGGGTTCACACTTAAGTGCAAGAAGGCACGAGAGTGCTTCAAGAATTATGTGAACCCGAGAGTGGACAGCATGTCCTGGGAAGAGTTTGCAAACGAGTTTGCAGGATGGGCTTTTCCCGATAGTTCAAGGGAGTTGAAGATGATAGAGTTCGAGCAGTTGAGGCAGACGGATGAAATGAGTGTAGAGGAGTACACCGACAGATTCTTGGAGTTGCTGCCTTTTGCTGGACAGAGTCTGGATACAGATTCGAAGAAGTCAAGGAGGTATGTCATGAAGCTTCATTCCAGGTATTCCTCCTTGATTCAGTCAGTGGACAGGGAGAGCTTCCATGCCATAGTAGATATGGCCAGGAAAATGGAGGCCAGTGCCATCATTCAGGGGACAGTTAAGCAGACAGTGGCACAGCCTTCTGGTTCTAAAACTCTGGGTGGGGGAAGATTAGATCCTTCTACCCTGAGTGCAGCAGCTTCAGGCAGTAAGAGATGGAGTAAGCCCAAGGGTAAGAAGAATAAGTTCTGGAATAAAGTCAAGTCCAGTCTGGGATTTGGAAGTGGCTCAAGCTCTGGTGCGGATAATGCAGTTTGTGCGAAGTGTGGTAAGCCACACAGGGGAGTATGTCGGTTTGGGACGAACGCCTATTTCAGATGTGGTCAGGAGGGGCATATGGCTCGAGAATGTCCAAGAGCAGTCCCGATGGCTCAGTCCCAGCAGACAGCCTCAGGCAGTGTAGCGCAGCCAGCAGCTCCAGCCATGACTCAGGCCAGTGGCAGAGGCAGAGGGAGAAGGGCAGCCTCTTCTTCAGCGGGTTTCAGAGGTGAAGGTCCATCAGCTCCATCACGGATCTTCACAATGACACAGCAGGAGGCAGATGCATCTAACACCGTGGTGGCAGGTAACTTAATCATTGGTTGTTCAGATGTGTATGCCTTGATGGACCCTGGTGCATCTCATTCTTTTATTGCTCCGAGAGCCGTGGGGAGGTTAGGTCTGATGACTTCTGGGTTAGAGTGTCCTCTCTGGGTCAGTGGACCCAAGTGTGATCCATCAGTGGCAGAGTCAGTCTGCCAATGTAGTCCTGTGTTTGTTGAGGGAAGATGCTTGTCCGCCGACCTAGTGGTTCTAGATTTGACAGATTTGACGTCATTCTAGGGATGGACTGGCTATCTACCCATGGTGCTACCTTGGACTGCAGGGACAAGGTAGTCAGGTTCAGAGGTCAGGATGGGTCTGAGGTTGTCTTCAGAGGAGACAGGAGGGGTACACCTAGAGGTCTGATATCAGCTCTTCAAGCTCGTAGGTTGCTCAGGAGGGGATGTCAGGGGTATTTGGCTCATGTGAGAGAGCTTAGCAGTCAGGTCAGAGAGCCCGCCTCAGTGCCAGTGGTTAGAGAGTTCTTAGATGTGTTCCCAGACGAGCTGCCAGGTTTACCACCTGCTAGGGAGATAGAGTTCGAGATAGAACTGATGCCTGGAACCCGACCGATCTCTATCCCTCCCTACAGGATGGCGCCAGCAGAATTGAAAGAGTTGAAGGAGCAGTTACAGGAGTTGGTAGACAAGGGCTTCATCCAACCGAGTACCTCACCCTGGGGTGCTCCAGTTTTGTTTGTGAGAAAGAAGGATGGATCCCTTAGGCTTTGTATCGACTACAGGCAGTTGAACAAAGTCACTACCAAGAACAAGTACCCTTTGCCAAGGATCGACGATCTATTCGACCAGCTAGCAGGAGCGGGTTGTTTCTCCAAAATAGATCTGAGATCTGGGTACCACCAGCTGAGGATCAGAGATGAGGACGTGCCAAAGACAGCTTTCAGGACCAGATATGGGCATTTTGAGTTCCTTGTAATGCCGTTCGGGTTAACCAACGCCCCTGCAGCATTCATGGATCTCATGAACAGAGTGTTTAGCCAGTACCTAGATCACTTCGTTATTGTCTTCATAGATGATATCTTGGTGTATTGCAGGAATGCAGAGGAGCATGCCCATCATCTGAGGTTGGTTCTACAGACCTTGAGGGAACATGGCTTGTATGCCAAGTTCTCCAAGTGTGAGTTCTGGCTGAGGAGCATTTCGTTCTTGGGGCATGTAGTGTCAGAGAATGGGATAGAGGTGGACCCCAAGAAGACAGAAACTGTGGTTAACTGGCCTAGACCCACTTCAGTGACGGAGATCAGGAGTTTCTTGGGTTTGGCAGGTTACTACAGGAGGTTCGTTCAGGACTTCTCGAAAATAGCAACTCCTCTGACCAGACTAACTAGGAAGAATCAGAAGTTTCTGTGGACCGACCAGTGCGAAGAGAGTTTTGAAGAGCTTAAGAAGAGGTTGACTTCAGCACCAGTTTTAGCTCTGCCATCTAGTGATGAGGACTTTACAGTCTTTTGTGATGCGTCCCGTGTGGGACTGGGTTGTGTACTGATGCAAAAGGAGAGGGTGATTGCTTATGCTTCGAGGCAGCTAAAGAAGCATGAGATGAATTACCCCACACATGACCTTGAGATGGCAGCAGTAATCTTTGCACTCAAGATGTGGAGGCACTACCTCTATGGGGTAAAATGTGAGATCTTTACAGATCATAAGAGCCTGCAGTACATCCTGAGTCAAAGAGATTTGAACTTGAGACAGAGGAGATGGGTAGAGCTGTTGAGTGACTATGATTGCAAGATTCAGTATCATCCGGGTAAGGCGAATGTCGTGGCAGACGCCCTAAGCCGGAAGTCACTAGGCAGTCTATCCCACATCACGGCAGAGAGGAGACCAGTGGTGAAGGAGTTTTACAAGCTCATTGATGAAGGTCTACAGTTGGAGTTGTCTGGTACAGGTGCCTTGGTTGCTCAGATGAAAGTGACGCCCATGTTTCTGGAGCAGGTGGCTCAGAAACAGCATGAGGACCCAGAGTTAGTGAAGATTGCCAGGACGGTTCAGTCAGGCAAGGACAGTGAGTTCAGATTCGACAATAAGGGGATCCTCCACTATGGGAGTCGTTTGTGTGTACCAGATGACATAGGGCTAAAAGGAGACATTATGAGAAAGGCTCATAATGCAAGATACAGCATTCACCCCGGAGCCACCAAGATGTACCAGGATCTGAAAAAGGTTTATTGGTGGCCAACTATGAAGAGAGAAGTGGCACAGTTTGTGTCAGCCTGCGAGGTGTGTCAGAGGGTGAAGCTGGAACATCAGAAGCCGGCTGGAATGCTTAACCCGCTACCTATTCTAGAGTGGAAATGGGAGAATATAGCTATGGACTTCGTAGTGGGGTTACCGGCGACGTCCAACAGATTGGACTCCATATGGGTGATTGTGGACAGACTCACCAAATCTGCTCACTTCATCCCTGTCAGGAGTGGCTACTCTGTGGACAAGTTGGCGCAGGTGTATGTTGATGAGATCGTCAGACTGCATGGGGTTCCTGTTTCTATAGTGTCAGATAGAGGGCCCCAGTTCACCTCCAGGTTTTGGCGGAGTCTGCAGGATGCCATGGGTACCAGGTTGGATTTTAGCACTGTCTTCCATCCACAGACAGACGGACAGTCAGAGAGGACCATCCAGACCACAGAAGATATGCTAAAAATGTGTGTGCTGGACTTTGGCGGTTCTTGGAGGCAGCATCTACCTTTGGTGGAGTTTGCCTACAATAACAGCCATCATGCTAGCATCGGGATGGCTCCATATGAAGCGTTATATGGGAGGAAGTGCAGGTCACCTGTTTGCTGGGAGGAAGTTGGAGAAAAGGCCTTGGCAGGGCCTGAGCTAGTAGAGATCACCAGCAGGGTGGTACCCTTAATCAGAGAAAGAATCAAGACTGCTGCAAGCAGACAGAAGAGTTATGCAGACATCCGCAGAAGGCAAGTAGAGTTCCAGGAGGGGGATCTGGTATTGCTCAAGGTGTCTCCAATGAAAGGAGTGGTTCGGTTCGGAAAGAAGGGTAAGTTGGCTCCGCGGTACATCGGACCCTTTGAAGTCCTGCAAAGGATTGGGAATGTATCGTACAAGCTGGATTTACCCGCTTCAATGGAGAGAATCCATCCGGTTTTCCATGTTTTTGTGTTGAGAAAGTTCGTGTCAGATCCGGGCAAGGTTCTTAGTGAGCCTGATGTGGAGATCCAAGAGGATCTCACCTATGTTGAGCAGCCGGTACGGATTCTGGACACTCAAATCAGGAAGTTGAGAAACAAGGAAATCCCGATGGTGAAAGTCCTTTGGAACCACCACAATATGGAAGAATGCACTTGGGAGACACGGGAGTCTATGCTCCGGCAATATCCTCATCTCTTTTACGATTAGTCCCTATGTGTTTTATGTGTATGATGTGATGATTCTATGCATGTGCTAGTTGAGGAACATTCGGGGACGAATGTTCTTAAGGGGGGGAGAATGTAATACCCGGCTAGACTCCGGTATCGGAATTCCTACCGTCCGGTGGAATCTCGGATGTCGGAGACCTCTAGAAGGGTGGAAACATGTTTTTATAAAATGTTTTAATGCATTTTATGGTTTTAAGTATGAAATAAAATGAGTTTTTGCATGAAAATAGCTTTGGAGGAAAAATCCAGGTTCGGCCACCGAAACTCAAGTTCGGCCGTCGAACATGCATGCGTTTTGGAGGCACGTTAGGCCCCCGAAAGCATAAGTGAGGGACATCCAGGTTCGGCCGCCGAACTTTACCTTCGGCCGCCGAACTTGCATGTGTTGTGGAGGCACGTTCGGCCCCCGAACGTGGTCTGGCCAGCCACTATAAAAGGGTCCCTTAGCCGAAAACGGGCGAGCTTTTTCCCCATTTTCGGCCAAGGTGAGTCTCCGCCGCCCCTCACCCATCTTTGGAGTCTTTCCTCTAGATCTTTTAAGATTTTCACTTGTTTTCACTTTATTTTGAAGATTTGAGCTTTTGAGCAAAGTTTTGGAGCTTGGTGGTTCAAGAACCCAATTTCTCCCAACTTCAAGTTTAGGTCGTCTCCCTCTCGGTCTTCAAGAGGTAAGAGCCGATCTTAAGCTCCTTGCATGTTTTAAGTAAGTTTTAAGTAGATCTATGGGTTAGAATGCATGTTTAGGTTATGGTTATGTTTATGGGTATAAATGTATGTTCATGAACAATGTGGATGCTTGATGTGTTGTAGATGGGGTTTATGATGGTTTGAGACCCCTAGGAACATGTATGCTTGTGTTTGTGTGTTGTAGAATAGGTTTGATGCATGTTGGAAAGGTTTGGAGGCGAAATGTGCATAGGGAGCCAAGTTTCTGCCCTTTGACAGAAACCAGGTTCGGCAGCCGAAGGACTTTCGACCGCCGAACATGGCTGGAGAGGCAGCCTTTCGGCTGCCGAAGCTTGCCCCCGAAAGGGAGACATTCGTCTCTGTCTGGCAGTTTCGGCCGCTGAAGGTGCCGCCGAACATGCATGAGTTTCGTCTCTGTCTGGGAGTTTCGACCGCCGAAGGTGCCGCCGAACCTGCCTGACTTTCGGCTCTGGAGGGACTTTCGGCCGCCGAACCTGCCGCCGAAAGTGCCTTGTCCAGGCCTCCTTTGCATGATTTTGTATGGTTGTCTCAGGATGTTTTAGGGGGTTTTTGGGGAGTAGTTTTTAGTTATGTTCAGGTATGTTTGGTCCCTCATTTGAGTCCACCTGTGTAGGTTCGGACCCGAGGAACCGAGGACCCCAGCAGTGAGTTCAGCTGCTTCGGTGTTGTCAGAGTCAGACAGAGGTGAGTGGAACTAAACTTAATCTTTTAAATTAAATGTTTTATCATGTTACATGCATCATGATTATGCTATAGGATGATTGCATTAGCTTCACGAATATGCCGCATTGCATCTATTGTTGTTGATGTGGGTGAATGTTGGATGACCCAATTAGTCCATGACAGGAAGACCAGGACCCCATTCTACGGCCTGGCACAATGTAAGGAAAGACCAGGACCCCATTCTACAGCCTGGCACGGTTATGGGACTCGAAGACCAGGAGCCCAGAGGAGGCCCTGGGGCAAATGGTAAGTAATGTGTGTTATGACAGGAAGACCAGGACCCTATGCTACGGCCTGGCACAATGTTAGCTTGGACTAATTGGTGACAAGTTCACCCAACCCTTATGTGAATTGTCTGTGTTATGATGCATTTCATTGGAGCATAGTGTTAATATGTTTTATAGTTCTACTCACTGGGCTTTTAGCTCACCCCTCTCCCTTTACCCCCAGGCTTGCAGGTACAGGATAGAGCAGGAGTCCGGATAGAGTAAAGAAGTCATGTTTATGTAATAGTTAGTAATGGACATGATCATTTTGTATGGTAATGTTTTAATCAGTATAGATGATGTTTATGGATGCTAGAGGTGTGCTTGACCATAGATTGTTGTATCCCTTTCTAATACATGATCTTGGATTTTTATGATGTTTATGTAAACCAACTCAGCATATGTTTTGTCACCCATTGGGGGCATTGATGAGATCCCACTGAGGAATCAATGTTATGTTAATGTATATGCACAGGTTGAGTTTGGTTGATGATATGGAAAGAAAAGTTTTAATTTTGATGTATGTTGTCGATCATGTATGGGATTAAACAGGTTCACAAGATGCATGTTAGGCTTGCTACGGGTCCCGGCGGCCTTAAGTCGACTCGGATCCTAGCGCCGGTAGCGGTCCGATTTTCGGGTCGTTACACATGTAACTTACACTCCTATTTCCCACTAAATGTAGTCTTCTCACATAAGAATTGTCTCCTTTTCTTTTCTATATAAAATTTTAAGTGTATTGAAAAAAAAAATAATCAAACTTTTCTATACCTCATCTTTTAACAGTAAAGTCTTTTTTTTATTATTTTATTATAATTATAATTATTATATAAAACCACATGTCATGTCTATATGAATCATATCTTTTTATAATTTCTAGTAATTTTTTTTTATTTCTCATCATCTGTGATTTTTCGTAATTATAACTTCATCTTTTAATTTTAAATAAAAAAGTTTATATTTTTAACTTTTCATAATTATAGTTAATATTTAATATTAAATTTTACTAGTCACTTATCTAATCTCATATTATTAACTTTATTAATGGTAACCTAAATACTATTTACTTATTAAAGCTTTTAAATTATTAAAGTTCAATCTCTACAATTATAAAATCTTTTAAAAAATTGCAAATTTATAAATTTAATCTCTAAATTTTGACAATCATTTTAGTGACAAACCAACAATAAGATAATGTACAACCCACAACCTACGAATTCATTTAGAAATTTATTGAAAGAATTGAAAATCTATGTCAGACATGATATGCAACTTTGATCAAAATTTATTTTAGAAATTGAGTAAAATCGTGAAAAAATTAAAAACATATCTTTTATAAAAAAAATGTGAGGCTATAATAGTGAAAAAAATGTAAAAATTTAAATTTTTTATTTAATATGCTTTGATTTTATAAGATTAAAAATTATTAAAAATTATACAAATCACCTGGATATGACAATGACTCTAGTTAAATTGATTTCAGACATTAACTATAACTGTAATAAAATTTGAAAAAATGAAATTTATTATTCAAAATTAAAAGATGAGATTATTGTTGTTCCAAAATAAGTGATCAAAAGGGGGTTAATGGGTCACTTTGCCAATTTTTCAGCCCTTACTCAAAGTTTTATTAAAAAATTGTAGCTTACTAATTCTAAGTATAAAAAATGAAGGATTAAAATGAATTTTTTGAAGTTTTCTTGAAAGATTTTGAAATATACTTAACAACAAGTACATCGGTAAATAATATAAGCTTAACAAGTACACCGGTAAATAATATAAGCTTTAAAAGAAAAGTAGAAAATGAAATAGCAAGTTAAATTTATCAAAACTTTATCAACAGAAATTCTAACTTTCAAACAAGTCTCTTAAATTAACAAGAAAAACTTAAAGATAAGGGAGAAGAAGATCAAACACTGAGATTTTATAGTAGTTCGGCAATCTTAGTCTCCATCCACTCTCCCAAGGACCTCCCTTGAGTCTTCACTTCACTAAAACCCTTTTTAGTAGGCAAGAGAATAACATTTTATACAACTAGCAAGCTTATCAGGTATTTGTAGACCTTTACACATTTGATTCACACTCAAACTCTCACTCAAGGTTTAACAGGTGCTTAAAACCTCTATCAAATAATCACACACTTGATCAACCTTATATAGGTTTTGATTTAGAAAAAGACACTCTCAGCAACTCTTTATCAGATACAACAAAAATGCTATTAAAAAGAAAGAGAGTAGATTTTCCAATGAAGACCAATGTAATACCCGGCTAGATTCCGGCATCGGGATTCCTACCTTCCGGCGGAATCTAGGGTGTTGGATCTCTCTAGAAGGGTAAAATGTGTTTTCTAAAATGTTTTTCACATGATTTCATGGTTTTAAACGAAAAGGAAATGAGTTTTGAACAGAAAGGACCAGGGAGGCGTTTGCCAGGTTCGGCCGCCGAAAGTGAGGTTCGGCCGCCGAACATGGAAAGACTTCGGGAGCGCCTTTGGCCTCCGAAAGTCTTGTTTAAATGAGCCAAGGTTCGGCCGCCGAAAGTCAAGTTCGGCCGCCGAACATGCATGAGTTTAGGGGGCACGTTAGGCTGCCGAAGGTCTTCGACCAGGCCACCTATAAAGGGCCCTCAGATCGGAAATGGGTGAGTTTTTTCCCCATTCTCGAGCTCAGGTGAGTTTATGCCTTCCTTTGGTCGTTTTCGTGTTTTCTCTACCCATCTCTCAAGTTTTTCATGATTTCTACCCTTGTGTTTGAAGATTTAAAGCTTAAAAGGAGTTTTGGGAGCTTGGAGCTTTTGGAGCTTGGATTCTCCACACCTCCGAGTTAGGGGTCGCACCACCCTCGATCTTCAAGAGGTAAGTGTAGATCCTTGTTTCCCTAGTGTTTTCATGAAGTTTTATGAAGTTTTTGATGGTTGAGTATGAGTAGATATGCATGTTTAGGTTTATGTGGGTTTTATGCCCAATGTATGTTATATGATGTTTGTGTTGAGGAGTTTATGTTAGTTTATGCTCCTTTATGCATGTGGGAGTGAGTATGCATGATTGGGAGAGAGTATGTAAGGATTTGGGGTGTTTTGAGTTTGGTTTTTGGCTTGGCAGAATCGGACCTGTCGTCCAGAGGGGACCAGGTTCGGCCGCCGAAAGGAGTTTCGGCCGCCGAACCTGCATGGGAGGCAGTCTTTAGGCTGCCGAACGTGCCCCCGAAGGAGGGACTTTCGTTTCTGTCCAGGGGTTTCGGCCGCCGAACCTGCCGCCGAACTTACCCGAGTTTCGTCTCTGGAAGGGACTTTCGGCCGCCGAAGGTGCCGCCGAAAGTGCCCTGTCCAGCCTTTTCATAGGTGTTTCCTATGCATGTTTAAGTGATGTTTAGAGGGGTTTTTGGGGGTATGTTTATGAGTTGTTTATGAGTTGTTTAGAGTGTGTTGGCACCTCATTCGAGTCCACCTGTGTAGGATCGGACCCGAGGGACCGAGGAGGCCAGTAGTGCTAGCAGGTGCAGAGTCAGTCGGCGTCTGCCAGGAGGTGAGTAGAACTAAACTTAATGTTTTATTTTAAGAAATTCTAATGCCTAAAGCATGTTCATGCATCATGATTATGTATAGTAGGTTGATTGCACTAGTTCACGAATATGTTGCATTGCATTATTTCATGTTGATGCTGAGGTAGGGTGGACCGAGGCGACTTCAATAGCCCATATCTGTCATTGAGTCTTGTCTTAGTCCTTTGAGAGCCGGACAAGTACATGTAGGAAAGTCCATGTGAGCTCTCTGTGGACCAGACACCATGTCATGTATGTTTCAGGCCTTTGTGAGCTCCTATGGGGGAGCCGGGCACCGACAGAGGGATTTTTGATGTCATGTCCATCCTCTGAGAGGAAAGATGCATGCAAAAAGACAGACTCTCAGAAACCAGGGTCCGTGGGGATTAAATCTTGCATAAGCCCCGAGACGGACAAGATTATGTGATTTCTCTGTGTTATGACGCATTTCATGAAAGCATGAATAAGAAAAAGAAAGAAGAAGTTAAATGAATAATAATATACCTAAAAATTGAGGAATTAAAGCAAATGTTTTTAGTAAAATGAAATCATAATTAATGAACTGTTTTCTCTGTTTCTACTCACTGGGCTTTTTAGCTCACCCCTTTCCCCTAACCCCAGTGTTGCAGGTTTAAGTCAGAGTCCAGAGGCTGCAGGGTAAAGTCAAGGTTCAGATATGCATGTTGTAATAGCTTAGATTATGCTTATGTTTAGTATGTTAGAGTGGACATGTATTATAAATTCATGTAAGATAATGTAATGTTAAGTAAAGTTATGTCTATGGATTAGTTGTGCTTGGCCCTATAGACTGGTTAGTCCCTGTAAATGCATGGTTATGTTTATGTTATATGTTAAGTTGAGAACCAAACTTGAGGCATGTAATGTTACCCCATTGGAGTATATGATGAGGACTCCAGTGGAGGTTTTATGATTATATGATTTTTATGATGTATGTTTCATGTCAGGATACATGCACAGGTCAGGTTTGGGTTCAACAGATGTTCAGTTTTCATGTTTTTATGGTTAAGTTTTAATCATGTATGGGATTTGACCAGGTAATAGTATGTATGTTTGGCTTGCTACGGGTCCCGGCGGCCTTAAGCCGATCTGGATCCTAGCGCCGGTGGCGGTTCGGGCCGTTACAGAGGGGTATCGGTTCCGGGTCGTTACAAATTATGAGAATGAAAAGATTTGAATGCAAAGGTATCAAAATACTTTCAAGAATTATATGTTTTCATTGCTCATTTATGAAGAGCTTTTAATCTCTTAAATAGATGTCCAAAAATCTTTTCTCTCATAGCTGCAGAAATAGCTTAACGGTAGTAATTTTAAAAAACTAGTCGTTAAACCATTTAAAAACCGTGCAGATTTAAATCAGTTACTTTCGCAATCTGAAAGTATTTAACTAAAAATGAGTGCAAGCAGAAATTAGATATCTAAATTTAAACTATTGTTAAAATTAGATGTCTAATTTTAGTATTTAAAAAGAAAAAACTTTAAAATTTTTCTTTGCTTTTTCAAGAAGTGAAATGAGATGGATAGATTCATTATTGGCACATCTACTCACTCACTCTTTTACAATAAATCCTAGAGATACCATTCTATACTTCTTAGTCTTTCTTTGATTTATCTTATGTTGATGTATGAGTCTTTATTCTTTCCGATACGTAGACTTTTCTTGAATCTCCAATGTTTCTAGATATTCCACTATCAATACTAAAAATGGTTAGATAAACATAATTTATTAAGTTTTGGTATCATCAAAATCAAGTTCTTCCAAGGCTTATGGGGTCAACAACTATAATTATGTGAAAAAATATTAAGAATTATTTTTTTTATCCAATAAGCCAAAATTTTGTTTTATCATTCAATATTTATCTTCATTCTATTATATTCTAAAAATTATAGAATAATTTAATTCCTAAATAGGTTGTAAACAACCAACCTATTCATGAGCTATTTGAGACTGACTCAATAAAAGCTCTGTTGAACCTAAATGTTCTAATCCTTGTTTTGATGATTAATAAACAATTGGTATGCTACTAATTATCTTCAAAAGTGTTTATGTTGAGCTTATAGGTCCCTTGCTAACAAGAACGAAATTGCTTCAATCTCAAAAAGAAAAAATGCATATTTTGGACGCATATCACAAGAAAGGGATCATAAAGTAATTTCTTGTTTATGTTTTGTCAAGTTATTCATTGTGAATTTCAATTAATTAGGTGTGATGGCTCAAGGTTTCTTTCATTTCTAAAAGTTTTTTAGATATGGCCAAATCTTTAAATACTTGACTTTTGGGGACTAAAATGATATTTTTCAAAAGAAGTGATTTTGAAATTATTCTTTATCAAAATCAAAGATGTAAAAATATGGGTTACAAAAATTCAAACGGATTGAAAAATGGATTTTTATAGCCTAAGTTATGATTTTTCAAAGAATTTAATGAAATATTTTTTTGCCCCCTAAAGCCAACTTTCGGCTTCCGAAAGTCAGGGACAGAGACGAAAGTCCCCACATGTTCAGCCGCCGAACATTGACTTTCGACCGCCAAAAGTGTGTTTTCAGCCTGCCCCTTAAAGTGCATCCTTCGGCTTCCGAAAGTGAGGAACAGAGACGAAAGTCCTGTATGTTCGGCCGCCGAACATTGGCTTTCGGCCGCCGAAGGTGGTTTGCTCCCTAAGCAAAATGTTCGGCTTCCGAAAGAGAGGGACAGAGACGAAAGTCCCACAAGTTCGGCTACCGAACTATGACTTTAGGCCGCCAAAAGTCCTTTTTTAAAGAGTGATGTTCTTCACCTCAATTGGTTCGGCCGCCGAACTTTAGCTTAGGCCGCCGAACCTGAATTTTTCTGAGAAAGATATAACGATTATTTCTGAACATAAACGGCTCTATTTGCATTTAATGCACTCCCAACGGCCATATTTATGATAGAACTATAAATATAACGTGCTTTTAATGTGAAGAGGTTACAACAACCATCTAAGCAAATATTTATTGAGATTACAGCATTTTTCATTCTCTCTTTCTCAAAACCTTGAGCCAAAGCATTGATTTCTTGAAAGTTTATTTTGAGTTGTAATTGGTTGGCTTTTCAGAGTGAGTAATGGTTGTTGAGAGATTCTGTTGTTGTGAGTATGGCATTGAGCAAAGAATTGCTCTCGAGTGAAAAAGAGATTTGTAAAGAGCAAAGGCTTGCTCTAAGATTGTAAGGGTTTTAATCTTCACCCAAAGAAGATTTGATAGTGGAGTTGAACTCTCAAGGTGGACCTTGAGGAGAGGACGTAGGCTTGAGATAGCTGAACCTCTATAAATTCTTGTGTTGATTATCTTCTTCCTTATTGCCTTCTAATTTGTTCTTTTGCCTTAAATTTCTTATAAACCCAATTCACCCCCCCTCTTGGGTTGCTTCAAGGGACAACAAGTGGTATCAGAGCTAAGTCTCCCCATCTTGAAGATATAACTATCTTGGAGTAAAGATCGAATGGCAACCCTCAATTTTCAAGAAGGTCAATCGGTTGTGAGACCACCTTTCTTTGATGGAAATGACTTTCTATATTGGAAAAATAGAATGTATTATTTCCTTAAATCGGAAGGAGTTGATTTGTGGGACATTGTGGAGAATGGCCCTTTCTTTCCCACTAGAGTGATAGATGGAGACCAAGAGCAAAAACCTAAGAGTGAATGGAGTGAGCTAGAGAAGAGAAGGGTAGCCCTCAATGACAAAGCCATTCACATCCTGTTTTGTGCTCTTAGTAGAAGTGAGTACAACAAAGTATGCATGAAGTCCACCGCCAAGGAAATTTGAGATGCTTTGGTTGTCACTCATGAAGGCACCAATCAAGTCAAGGAAAACAAGATGGAATCCCTCATCTATCAATATGAGTTGTTCAAAATGAAATCCGATGAAACTATTAGCCAAATGTATGATAGGTTCATTGAGATCATTGGAGGGATGAAATCTCTTGGGAAGACATTCACAAATGAAGAGTTGGTGAAGAAAATCCTTAGATGTCTACCTAAAGAATGGCTACCAAAGGTAACTTCTTTAAAGGATGCCAAAGACTTGAGCAAAGTGCAATTGGATGAACACTTGGGGAATCTCATTGACTATGAGATGACTCTAAAGAGAGAGCAAGTGGAGGAACCTAGCAAGATGAAAAAGAACATTGCTCTAAGGGTAGCCTCCGAAGATACTAGTGAGGAAGAAGAAGAGATAAGTGAGGAAGAATAAGAGATAAGTGAGGAAGAATAAGAGATAAGTGAGGAAGAATTGGCCTTGGTAACTAGGAGAATAAGGAAGTTGCTTCTCCAAAATAAAAAGTTCATCCCAAGGAAGAATTTTAGAAAGGAAAAGGGTGAATCAAGCAAAAAGGAAGTAGTCATTTGCTATGAGTGCAATAAGCCGGGTCACTACAAAGTGGATTGTCCCAAGTTGAAGAAGCCTATCAAAAAGTTCAAGAAGGAGGCCTTCAAAGCAACATGGGATGAGTCAAGTGATACCGAATAGGAGGACGTTGGGGATGAAATTGCCAACATGTGCTTCATGGCTCTAGAGGAAAGCTCCGATGAGGTAACTATACTTGATGACTCTACTTTATGTGATGATGTTGTTGAGTTTTCATATGATGAACTTGTAGGTGCTTTAAAATTAATGAATGATGAGCTTGAAAAGAGTCATAAGAAAAATAAAATTTTGAAATGTGAGTTAGCTAGCTTTAAAAGGGAAAGTGAGAACTCACCTAAGGAACCTTTACCCTCAAATAATTCTTTACAAAAATCCTTAGATGAGCTCTCACTAGAAAATAAAATTTTGAAAAATGAAATCCTTGAGTTGAAAAATTCTCTTTCAAAATTTCTAAAAGGCAAGGACAAACTTGATGAAATATTAGACTCTCAAAGGTCTCCTAGCATCAAGTATGGCCTTGGCTATGATAAATCAACTCAAGCAAACTCTTCTAAAACGGTTTTTGTTAAAGCTACTAACTCAAATGAACCTAAGGTATCTAGCTCTAATGGAAGTATGCCTAAAGTTTCTAGTAGTAATATGTCTATAAGGAATGCACATGTACACAAATCCACTAGTTACAACACTCATATAAGACACACACCTAGGCAATTTGCATATAAGAAAAATGATCATTATAGAACACACACTTCTAGTTCACAAAATCACCACTCTAATCATATCTCTTGCTCACATGCTTTTAATAAACAAAGGAGAAATGGCCACATGAGAACTCAAACACTCTCACTCACCTATGGACCTAGAATAAGAAGGTTCAATGGTCATTTTCACTATTGTGGCAAGTTTGGTCATACCAATTATAAGTGCACTATTAGAAAATTGCATCTTGGATATGGTAGCATATGGAAATTGGATAGTGGAATGACTAACCTCCAAGGACCCAAGTACATTTGGGTACCTAAAAGTGTTTGAATTCTTTTTTTAGGTGTGCTTGAAATTCTCAAAAATTGAAAGCAAATGGTATCTAGATAGTGGATGTTCAAGGCACATGACCGGAAATTCAAGTCACTTCATCTCTATTGAAAAGAAAGACGAAAGTGGACAAGTAACTTTTGGAGACAATGGAAAAGGTAAAATTGTTGGCATAGGTAAAGTCGGTAAGGAAAACTCTCCTATTCTTGATAAAGTTCTCTTAGTTGATGGTTTGAAGCATAATTTATTAAGTGTAAGTCAATTATGTGATAAAGGTTGTAGAGTTATCTTTGAACCAAAATCATGTTTTGTTTCTAGAATGTCAGATAACAAAATATTGTTTGTTGGTGAAAGAGTTGAAAATATTTATCTTATTGATTTACTAGCTATGACTAACCTAGATATGAAGTGCTTTGTGTCTATTAGTGATAACTCTTGGATTTGGCATAGAAGGCTTTCTCATGCTAGCATGGATCTCCTCAAAAATTTGAGCAAAGATGAGCTAGTTGATGGCCTTCCAAAGATCAAATATGAAAAGGACAAAGTGTGTGATGCATGTCAAATGGGTAAGCAAGTAAAGAGCTCTTTTAAATCTATTAATAAGGTAATCTCTTCTAGACCTTTGCAACTCTTGCATATAGATTTATTTGGTCCAACTAGAGTAGCTAGTCTTGGTGGCATGCATTATGGTTTTGTTATAGTTGATGACTACTCTAGGTATACTTGGGTTGTGTTCCTTGCTTATAAGGATGATTGTTTTGATGCTTTTAAAAGTTTTACAAAGAAAGTTCAAAATGAAAAGGGTTTTCAAATTTCTTCAATAAGTAGTGATCATGGTAGAGAATTTGAAAATAAAAAATTTTAAGTTTTTTGTAATAAGTTAGGGATCACTCATAATTTTTCATCTCCTAGGACTCCCCAACAAAATGGTGTTGTTGAAAGAAAAAATAGAACTCTTTTAGATATGGGGAGGATTATGTTAAGAGAGTATAATTTACCTACTTATTTTTGGGCGGAAGCCATAAATACGGCTTGTTATGTTTCAAATAGAGTTTTAATTAGACCTCTCTTAAATAAGACTCCTTATGAGCTTTGGAATGGAAGGAAACCTAGAGTTAGTTATTTTAGAGTTTTTAGTTGTAAATGCTTCATATTAAACAACAAGGATAATCTAGGCAAATTTGACTCCAAAACCGATGAAGGTATCTTCTTAGGATACTCTATATCTAGTAAATCATATAGAGTATTCAATAAAAGAACCTTGATAGTTGAAGAGTCAATGCATGTTGTTTTTTATGAATCTAATCCCTTTGCTCCTAGAAAGGAGGTATCTTGTGATGATGATCTTGTAGGTAACCTTGATGAGTTGACCATTGAAGATCCTCAACCTCTTGGAGATCAAAGTCAACCCGAGGAGGATTCAATAGAGGCAATAGAAGATGAAGTTAGACTTCAAAAGCAACAAATACAAATTACACAAAGTCAATGAGTCCAACATGACTTGACAAAGGATTGGACCTACAAGAAGGATCACCCCAATGATCAAATTATTGGTGATGCATCACAAGGGGTAACAACTAAATCCTCTATTAGACATGTAAGTAATAATATTTCTTTCATATCACATATTGAACCTAAATCTATAGATGAGGCTATTAGTGATGAGAGTTGGGTTCTTGCTATGCAAGAAGAACTCAACCAATTTGAAAGAAACAAGGTTTGGACCTTAGTTTCTAGACCAAAACATCACCCCACCATAGGCACCAAATAAGCTTGATGAAGATGGCAATATCATTAGAAACAAAGCTAGGTTGGTAGCTAAAGGCTATAAGCAAGAGGAGGGCATAGACTATGATGAAACATTTACTCCCGTAGCTAGATTAGAAGCCATTAGAATCTTGCTTGCATATGCATCATACATGAATTTTAATCTCTTTCAAATAGATGTGAAAAGTGCTTTTTTAAATGGTTTTATTGAGGAGGAGGTTTATGTTGAGCAACCTTCGGAGTTTGAAAATCATGACCTTTCAAATCATGTTTTTAAATTGTCTAAAGCTTTATATGGTTTAAAATAAGCTCCAAGAGCTTGGTATGAAAGACTAAGCAATTTTCTTTTGCAAAATGGTTTTTCAAAAGGCAAAGTGGATACAACACTCTTTGTCAAAAATCATGAAAATGACATCCTTGTAGTGCAAATATATGTTGATGATATCATATTTGGTGCTACTAATGTGTGTTTGTGTGAAGAGTTTTCAAAAGTTATGAAAAGTGAGTTTGAGATGAGCATGATGGGAGAACTCAAATTCTTCCTTGGGCTTCAAATCAAACAAGCTAAGGATGGCATCTTCATCAACCAAGCCAAATATACAAAGGAGCTAATCAAAAGGTTTGGAATGGAAAATAGCAAGCCTAGTAGAACGCCAATGAGCACAAACACCAAGCTTGACAAGGATGAAAAGGGTAAGCCAATTGATGAAAAGCTCTATAGAGGTATGATCGGAAGCCTTTTATATCTCACCGCATCTAGACCGGATATTATGTTTTCCGTATGCTTATGTGCACGTTTTCAATCTTGTCCTAAAGAGTCTCATTTGTATGCCGTTAAACGCATTCTTAGATATTTAAATGGTTCATTGCATTTGGGGTTATGGTATCCTAGAAGTACATCTTTTAGTTTATGTTCCTACTCGAATGCCGACTTTGCCGGAAGCATTCTTGATAGGAAAAGTACCTCGGGTACTTGTCAACTTCTAGGACAATCTCTTGTTTCTTGGTGTAGCAAGAAATAAAATTCGGTTGCACTTTCAACCGCCGAAGCCGAATATGTGGCGGCGGGTCTTTGTTGTAGTCAAGTCCTTTGGATTAAGCAACAATTAAGAGACTTTGAAGTGTCTCTTGATCACATTCCTATTAAATGTGATAATACAAGTGCAATCAATCTAACCAAGAACCCCATTCAACATTCTAGAACTAAGCATATTGACATTAGACATCATTTCATTCGTGATCATGTATTAAATGGTGATGTTGTTCTTGAATTTGTGGATACAAACAACCAATTAGCTGATATTTTCACTAAACCCTTAAATGAAGAAAGATTTAACTTCATTAAAAGGGAATTGGGAATGTTAGATGGTGTTGCTTGTTGAGTGTTTTTATTTTTTTTATTATTATGTGTTTATCTCTTTGAAAGTTTGTCAGATTGTTTGATATAGTTTTAATTATTTATTTTTATAAATTAGAAAAAAAAAAGGAAGCCCAAAAATTCCAGGTTCGGAGGCACATTCGGCCCCCTAACCTTCAATTTCAAGGGCAATATGAAAAGCGGGAAATTTTTTTTGTCTTTTTCTTTTCTCGTTTTTGGCCGCCTAACTTTTTATTCGGCCGCCGAACATTGTTGAATTTCGGCCGCCGAAGTTTAAGTTCGGCCTACTAAACTTGTCCAGTTTCGGCCCCCGAAGCTTAGTTCGGCCGCCGAAACTGCGCGTTCCTTAAAACCCCCCACGACAGCTCATCGTCTTCCTCGCGCAACTCTCTCTCTCCCCCGAAGCTTTCTCTCTCTCCCCGAAGCTCCCTTCGTTCTCCCTCTCAAAAATCTACTATTTCTGAGCCATTTTCCCTCAAAAACCTCCATTTTTCATCTTTCCTTTCACTCAAACGCCTCAAAACACCTTCTTTTCTTCTCAAGGAACCCATTTCGAGCTTTTTCCTTTTGAGTAAGTTTTCTGTTTTCTCTCTCTTTTTTATGCGTTTTTTATTTATTTTCTGTTGATTTGATCTTGTTTTTAGCTCCTAATCTGATTAGGGTTGTGTTTTTTATGAGTTTTGTTGATGTGGTTTTGATATTTTTTTTTTTTGGCATATAATATCTGCATTTTGTTAGCTGGGTTGTTTTATTTGTCTGGTTTTGTTTTACATAATTTTTTGTGCTTTTGCAAATTATGAAGCAATCAGAATTTTTATTATTATTATTATTTCTGGTTTTAAATATGGGCATGGTGCAATAATGGATTAGCTGGGTTATCTTATTGTTATGATTAGCTGGGTTATCTTGTTATTAGCTGGGAATTTATATAAAAACTGCCTGTTATTATTTTTTTTGTTTTATTGCTCTCTTTATATTTCATATTGTTAGCTCTCTTTATATTACATATGGTGCAATAATGGATGATTAGTTGTTATGTGAGAGGTATTATGCTTATTGGTTGGCCTTTGTGTTGTTTATAGGCTAAGTTTTTGTGGCAATGTTGCTTATAGTTAGCTTTCGGTTTTTGGGCTTATCTCTTCTATATCATTGCCTCTTTAGCTGCTGTGTTTAAAAATGGGTAGAAAATCCACTGCTCGTAGACATCCATATTTTAGAGGTCAATCCAGTAGACAGTCTGAGGCTCCTAGGTCCCCCTCCCCAGACCCTCCTGTCTCTTATAACGACCCGAAAATTGGACCGCTATCGGCGCTAGGATCCAGATCGGCTTAAGGCCGCCGGGACCCGTAGCAAGCCAAACATTTATCCTGTGAACCTGTTTAATCCCATACATGATCAACAACATACATAAAAAATTAAAACTTTTCCTTACATTCATTTATTCACCAAACTCAACCTGTGCATGCACTAAACATAAACATTAACTCCTCTGTGGAGTCTCATCATTGCTCCAAAGGGGGACATAACATGTGTTGAGTTGGTTTACATAAACATCATAAAACATCTGAGATCATGTATTAAAAGGGATAACAATACTCTATGGTCAAGCACACCTCTAACATCCATGAACATCTTTACATTACATTTCTATATTGTACTAAACATAACATCTCAACATTATTCATGTACACACTATCTATTACATAACCAAGACTTCATTACTCTTGCTAACCTCCTGGTCTACCCTGTACCTGCAAACCTGGGGGTTAAGGGAGAGGGGTGAGTTATTGATACGGATCCAATAGGACAAATTTCTAACAATGGTGTGGAGCAAACTTATATCATTCCAATGGATCCAAGAGTAGTTCAAAATCATATTCATATAATCCATATATATTTAGGGCGTGCTTTAACTCATATGGGACAGATTTGGTGCAACATTTGCAATCATAGGCTGAGGGAGCCTAATCAAACCTATGGGCTAAAACTACATAAAGGAAAGCCTAAAGTGAAGATCAAGAATGGCTTTTGTGAAGATTCAACTTTGTTATGATGGGCTTGCTAGTTTTATTATTTAAACACTTGTTTTATTTTAGTTTTGTTTGGGCTTGTATTCTGGCCATATTTTATCTTTTAAGTTTTAGAGTGTTGGGCCATGTTTTGGGCTTATGTTTTAATACTTATGTGTTATTTTAGTATGTGATTGGGCTTGGGCCTTATGTGTTTAAGTCAGGCCCAAGAAGAGTGTCCTAGGGTTTTAATTGTTTTTTCTCCTTACTATATAAGGATAAGAAACAATTGTAAGAGACAGCTTTGAAATCAAATTATCAGAATTATTTTCATGCCTTTGGCGTGTATTGCTTTGAGTGAGAGTGAGGATTTGCTTTCATCAATTGCACCAGGAATCTCGATTAACTTATCAACTATTTGTTGTGGCGTTTGTCAGATTCTCATCTAAATCCTTCAATCATTGGTGTTTCAGCTTCTCTAAGTGTGGGGTGCCATAGGAGGTGGGTTTATTAGATCTTTGGATTCCATATCTACTTGTGCGTGTGGGTTTGAGGCTTGTGCCATAGGGTTCCGCGTCAGTTGGTATCAGAGCCAAAGTGAGGTAAATTCTTATTTATCTTAGGATCTAGGGTTTTTGAGTTTTTCTTGTCTTTCTTGTTATTTTCGGTGAAAGCTTGTGTGTCCATGGCTGCACCATCTTGATTATTAGTCATAAAAAAAAATTGAAATAAAAAAAAACGAAAATCAAAAACAAAAACGAAAAGAAAAAGAATTGCCTTTGCTATAGTTATCTTGATCTGGCCGAAATTGTGATATCCTTCCTTTTTCATCTATATTTTCTTACCTATCTCAATTGATTGCTGTCGTTTATGGGAATCAATTTTGAATTTTGAATTTTGAATTGGGTTGAACCCAAATTAGGAGACAAAAGAAATCTGCCTAATTCCTTAAGGTGCACATTTAAGGCAACTGGATCTAAATCGATTTGGTGTCAAATCCTTTTTTTTTAATGCCCATTTTCGTCCATGCTTCTGATCTGAGAGAAATTTATATTTTTTTTTCTGATTCTATTTGTGGTGTTTTGATACTTGCCTTTTTGGGTAGATTTAAGTAGATCCATATTTAATTTGCGTTGAAGTGAATTAAATTCAAACTTTTGTCCAGATTCGTCTTTATTTCAATTCAAAGTTTCTTTTTGGTTTAAGCTTGCTTTTACTTCCTTGACATTGCTGGAGTATTGTTTGCTTGTGTCTATACTCTAGGTAATATTTTTCAAGTAGCACAAAACCTAGTTCATGTGTTACTTTCCAAATTGTCAGTGTCTTCTTTCTAGTTTTTGCGCGCTTCGTTCTTTCTTTAGGTTTTCTTTTTTTTGTTTCATTAAACGCACCTTGTGGTTAGTTGGTTGACCTTAGTTTCTGAAGTGCAATTGAAGAATCAGCAAAAGAGTGGTAAGTGTGCAAACACTTGAGTTCTTTCTTTTCTAACACAATATTTGCTAGTTCTCTTTGTTCTTTGTTGATTAAAGGTAGGATGAGTAAAGATCAGAATGTCTCACCAGCGTCCACTTCTACAAGAATACCTCAAAGAACTCATAATTGCAATAATGACTGTGATGATTCGGATGTGTTTGTTAATAATGTGTTGCTTGCTGCACATTGTGAGATGCTTGTTGCTAGGCGTGCTCTGAATATGCAGGTTAAGGAAGAAAGCCTGAAACAACGGGAAAACATATTTCACACTAGGTGTTTGGTTAATGGAAAAGTGTGTACTGTCATTATTGATGGAGGTAGTTGTGCAAATGTGGCTAGTGTGTATATGGTGGAGAAATTGGGCTTGGCTTCTATTAAACACCCTAAGCCATACAGATTGCAATGGTTGAACGATTGTGGTGAGGTCAGAGTTACACGCCAGGTGGTTATACCATTTTCTATTGGTAGGTATAAGGATGAGATCTTGTGCGATGTGGTACCTATGCAGGCAAGCCATATATTGTTGGGTAGGCCGTGGCAATATGATAGAAAGGTGCAACATGATGGGCTCAATAACAAGTACTCCTTCACTCATGAAGGACAGAAGCTTATACTCGCTCCTTTATCACCTCAAGAGGTATATGCCGATCACATAAAAATGCTGGAGAGGGAGAGGGAGGCTTCGGCCTTGGCTACAAAGGTGAGTGAGAGCTTGAGTTCTGTGGAAAAAATGAGAGAAAAGAGTGAGTTTGAGGGTAACGAGGCTGGAAAAGAATCAAGACTAGTTCAAGGAGGGAAGATGGAGAAAGAAAAGGAGAAAGAAGAGGCTAAAGTACCAATGTCAACTTCCATAGAGATTCAAATTGAAGAGGAAGTTGTAATGCATGCATCTAATGTAGTTGTTCTAGAAAATTCCATTAATGAGCTTATAGAAGAGGTTGTGAATGATGGTGGACATGGGGAGCACATGATTGATGAGGTGGAGGAGGTGAATAAGACTGTTTTGGAAGTTGTAGAGGAGAATGGGTCACATCCACATGATATTTCTATGACTAATATTTTTATGTCTAGTTCATTTGTTCATGATGTGCAGGTTGTTGATGAAAACATCCATGATGAAAGTTTTATACTATTTCCACCTATTCAAAAGGAGGTCTTTGAAGATACATGGGTGCCTAAAGCTTTCCTTCTTGACATAAATATCAGCAAGATTCGAGGACGAATCTTTTCTAAAGAAAGAGGGAATGATACGGATCCAATAGGACAAATTTCTAACAATGGTGTGGAGCAAACTTATATCATTCCAATGGATCCAAGAGTAGTTCAAAATCATATTCATATAATCCATATATATTTAGGGCGTGCTTTAACTCATATGGGACAGATTTGGTGCAACATTTGCAATCATAGGCTGAGGGAGCCTAATCAAACCTATGGGCTAAAACTACATAAAGGAAAGCCTAAAGTGAAGATCAAGAATGGCTTTTGTGAAGATTCAACTTTGTTATGATGGGCTTGCTAGTTTTATTATTTAAACACTTGTTTTATTTTAGTTTTGTTTGGGCTTGTATTCTGGCCATATTTTATCTTTTAAGTTTTAGAGTGTTGGGCCATGTTTTGGGCTTATGTTTTAATACTTATGTGTTATTTTAGTATGTGATTGGGCTTGGGCCTTATGTGTTTAAGTCAGGCCCAAGAAGAGTGTCCTAGGGTTTTAATTGTTTTTTCTCCTTACTATATAAGGATAAGAAACAATTGTAAGAGACAGCTTTGAAATCAAATTATCAGAATTATTTTCATGCCTTTGGCGTGTATTGCTTTGAGTGAGAGTGAGGATTTGCTTTCATCAATTGCACCAGGAATCTCGATTAACTTATCAACTATTTGTTGTGGCGTTTGTCAGATTCTCATCTAAATCCTTCAATCATTGGTGTTTCAGCTTCTCTAAGTGTGGGGTGCCATAGGAGGTGGGTTTATTAGATCTTTGGATTCCATATCTACTTGTGCGTGTGGGTTTGAGGCTTGTGCCATAGGGTTCCGCGTCAGTTATAAAGCCCAGTGAGCAAAATAATAAAACATTTAAAACATATGATAACATGGAATGCATCACATCACAGTCATATCACATCAAGGATGAATTTGTCACCAATAGTCCTCTACATAGTCCAACTGTGCCAGGGGCGTAGAATGGGCCTCACTGGTCTTTCTCTTACATAACATATCATAACATAACATTCCGAATGTGCTAGGGGCGTAGAATGGGCCTCACTGGTCTTCCGTACCGTATCATCATCATATCGTAACATATGAGGACTAAAGGATCATTCAACATTCATCCGCATCATCAACATATTATGCAATGCAACATATTCGTGAGTTCTAATGCAAACACCCTATTATATCTCATGGCATTCATGATGCGTGAATCATGCTAAAACTGATTTATTTACTTTAAAGCATAAAGAGTCATTCCACTCACCTCTGGCTAGCTCAGACAGACACAGAAGCAGCTGAATTCACTGCTGGGGTCCTCGGTTCCTCGGGTCCGAACCTACACAGGTGAACTCAAATGAGGGACTAAACATACGGAACATAATTCTAAACTACTCCCCAAAAACCTCCTAGAACATCATGAAACAATCACATGAATCATGCAAAGGAAGGCTGAACAGGACACTTTCGGTGGCAGGTTCGGCGGCCGAAAGTCCCTCCAGAACCGAAAGTCAGGCAGGTTCGGCGGCACTTTCGGCGGCCGAAACTCCTAGACATAGACGAAACTCATGCACTTTCGGCGGCCGAAACTGCTGTAATACCCGGCTAGACTCCGATATCGGAATTCATACCGTCCGGTGGAATTTCGGATGTCGGGAACTTCTAGAAGGGTAAAGACATGTTTTAATAAAATGTTTTCATGTTTTTAATGGTTTTAAAGTATGAAACTAATGAGTTTTTGCATGAAAATAGCATTGGAGGAAAACCCAGGTTCGGCCGCCGAAAGTCAAGTTCGGCCGCCGAACATGCATGCGTTTTGGAGGCACGTTAGGCCCCCGAAAGCATGAGTGAGGGAAGTCAAGGTTCGGCCGCCGAACCTCATGTTCGGCCGCCGAACATTTGCATGGATGCGGAGGCACATTCGGCCCCCGAACGTGACCTGGCCAGCCACTATAAAAGGGTCCCTTAGGTCCGCACGGGCGAGCTTTTTCTTCCCCGTTGTCGGCCAAGGTGAGTCTCCGCCACCTCTCCCTCGATCTTGAGTGTTTTCCTTAGATCTTCCATGGTTTTCACGGGTTTTAACTTCTGTTTTGAAGATCTGTGAGTAAAGAGCAAGTTTTGGGTACTTGGAGGTTCAAAGAGCTCAATCTCTCCATCTCCAAGCTAGGATCGCCTTTCCTCTCGTTTCTTCAAGAGGTAAGCTCGGATCCACCCTTGTTATGTGTTTGAATCAAGCATTAAGTTGTTTTATGGGTTTTGATGTTCTGATGAACAATGTATGTTGATTTGTGTTGTCCTTGTGTGTTGTAGTTGGGGTTTAAGTTAGTTTGAGGCCCCTGGGAACCATTGTATGTATTTTTGCATGTTTTGGTTGAGTTTATGCATGATTTGAGAGTTGGGAGGCAAATGTGCATAGAGGAGCCAAAGTTTCTGCCCTTTGGCAGAAACCAGGTTCGGCAGCCGAAGGAGCTTTCGGCCGCCGAACATAGCTGGTGAGGCAGGCCTTTCGGCTGCCGAAGATGCCCCCGAAAGGAGACTTTCGTCTCTGTCTGGGAGTTTCGGCCGCCGAAGGTGCCGCCGAACATGCATGAGTTTCGTCTCTGTCTGGGAGTTTCGGCCGCCGAAGGTGCCGCCGAACCTGCCTGACTTTCGGCTCTGGAGGGACTTTCGGCCGCCGAACCTGCCGCCGAAAGTGCCCTGTCCAGCCATTTCTTGCATGTTGTTATGTAATTGTTTCAGGATGTTTTAGGGGGTTTTTGGGGAGTATATTAGAATTATGTTCATGTATGTTTGGTCCCTCATTGGAGTCCACCTGTGTAGGTTCGGACCCGAGGAACCGAGGACCCCAGCAGTGAGCCAGCTGCTACCGAGTTTGTCAGAGCCAGCCAGAGGTGAGTGGAATAAACCTTAAGTTTTAAAATAAATGAAATATGAATTTTGAGCATGATTCATGCATCATGAATGCCATGAGATATAATAGGTTGCTTGCATTAGTATTCACGAATATGTTGCATTGCATTTATGATGTTAATGTTGATGTGGATTGGTTATTGGATGATCCTTTAGTCCTCATATGATATGATTGATGATATGGCATGTTATGGTATGGAAGTCCAGGTTGTACCCATTCTACGTCCCTGGCACGATGTAAGAGAAAGTCCAGGTTGTACCCATTCTACGTCCCTGGCACAGTTGGTCCATATGATATGTTATGATAAGGGAAAGACCGGTTGACCCATTCTACGTCCCGGCACAGTTGGACCTATGTAGAGGACTATAGGTGACAATACCATCCGAGATGTGATTTGTTGTGATGTGTTGCATTCCATGAAAGCATGAAATTTTAATATATTGTTTTATACTATTCTGCTCACTGGGCCTTGTAGCTCACCCCTCTCCCCTAACCCCAGATGTGCAGGTACAGGGTAGATCAGAAGGTTAGTCAGAGTTTATTGAAGTATGTTGATGTAATAGTTAGTTTGTGGACATGACAAATGTATTATGATGTAATGTAAGAGATTACAGTAAGTTATGTAATGAAGTATATTGAGGTTATAGATGTGCTTGACCCTATGAGTATTGTAGTCCCTTTGATACATGATCTATAGAAATGTTTTATAATGTTTATGTTTAAACCAACTCATCTCATGTTGTATCGCCCGTTGGGGCATTGATGAGATCCCACAGAGGGATCATGATTATGATCATGCCTATGTACATGTATGTTCAGGTTGAGTTGGTGTATGAGAAATGGATGAAAGAAAAGTTTTAGATTTTTATGCATGTTGTGATCATGTATGGGATTATACAGGTTTTCAGGTTATATGTCAGGCTTGCTACGGGTCCCGGCGGCCTTAAGTCGACCCGGATCCTAGCGCCGGTAGCGGTCCGATTTTCGGGTCGTTACAACTGCCCTCCAGAGACGAAAGTCCTCTTTCGGGGGCAGGGTTCGGCAGTCGAAAGGCTTGCCTCCCAGGCAGGTTCGGCTGCCGAACCTGGTTTCTACCAAAAGGGCAGAAACTCGGCTCTTCATGCACAATAGCCTCCCATTCCTTTCAAACATGCATAAACCTGATCTACAACATGCATACTCAAGCATACAAGCTCCTAGGGGCTTCAACTATCTTAAACCCCAACTACAACACATCAAGCAACCACAAACATCATACATTGCTCAAAAACTTAACATAACCCATAAAACCAACCAAAATCTAAACATGCATTTCTACTGCATAGATCAACTTAAAATTTGTTTAAAACATGCAATGAGCTCAAGATCGGCTCTTACCTCTTGAAGATCGAGAGAGAGACGACCTAAACTTAAAAACGAAAGGAAAAGAGCTCCTGTGTCTTCCAAGCTTCAAAAACTTGCTCAAATGCTCAAAATCTTCAAAATAATGTGAAAACTCATGAAAATCTTGAAAGATCTGAAGGAAGAACTCAAAAATTGGTGAGGGACGGCGGAGAGCTCACCTTGGCCGAAAATGGGGAGAAAAGCTCGCCCATTTCGGATAAGGGACCCCTTTATAGATGGCTGGCCAGGCCACATTCGGGAGCCGAATGTGCCTCCGCATGCATGCCATGTTCGGCGGCCGAACATAGGGTTCGGCGGCCGAACCTGGTTTCCCTCACTTATGCCTTCGGGGGCCTAAGGCATACCCGAAACACATGCATGTTCGGCGGCCGAACTTGAGGTTCGGCGGCCGGACCTGCATCTTCCTCCAAGGTTGTTTTCATTTAAAATTCAACTTCCTTTTCACTTAAAATCATAAAATACATTAAAACATTTTATAAAAACATGGTTTTTCCCTTCTAGAGGTTTTCGACATCTGAGATCCCACCGGACGGTAGGGATTCCGATACCGGAGTCTAGCCGAGTATTACATTCTTCCCCCCTTAAGAACATTCGTCCGCGAATGTTTACCAAACAACATAGCATGGCATCAAACATGATCATACAAAGCATAAAACCTAAACATTCATACAAAGCACATAAAAACTCACCTTAAAAGAGATGAGGATATTGCCGGAGCATGGACTCCCGTGTCTCCCAAGTACACTCTTCGATGTTGTGGTGATTCCAAAGGACTTTCACCATCGAGATTTCCTTGTTTCTTAGCTTTCTGATCTGGGAGTCTAGGATCCGTATTGGCTGCTCAACATAGGTGAGATCCTCTTGGATCTCCATATCAAGCTCACTAAGAACCTTGCCCGGATCCGACACGAACTTTCTCAACATAGAAACATGGAAAACCGGATGGATTCTCTCCATTGAAGCAGGCAAGTCCAGCTTGTACGATACATTCCCAATCTTTTGCAAGACTTCAAAGGGTCCGATGTACAGTGGAGCTAGCTTACCTTTCTTCCCGAACCAAATCACCCCTTTCATTGGAGACACCTTGAGCAATACCAAATCCCCCTCCTGAAACTCTACTAGCCTTCTGCGGATGTCTGCATAACTTTTCTGTCTGCTTGCAGCAGTTTTGATCCTTTCTCTAATTATGGGCACCACCCTGCTGGTGATCTCTACTTGCTCAGGCCCTGCCAAGGCCTTTTCTCCTACTTCTTCCCAATAGAAAGGCAACCTACACTTCCTTCCATACAAAACTTCATATGGGGCCATCCCTATGCTGGCATGATGGCTGTTGTTGTAGGCAAACTCCACCAAAGGTAGATGCTGCCTCCAAGAACCGCCAAAGTCCAGCACACACATTCTGAGCATATCCTCTATTGTCTGGATGGTCCTCTCTGACTGTCCGTTCGTCTGTGGATGGAAAGTAGTGCTAAAATCCAACCTGGTACCCATAGCGTTCTGCAGACTCTGCCAAAACCTGGAGGTGAACTGGAGCCCTCTATCCAACACTATTGAAACAGGAACCCCATGCAGCCTGACGATCTCATCAACGTACACCTGCGCCAACTTGTCCACAGAATAGCCACTCCTGACAGGGATAAAGTGAGCAGATTTGGTGAGTCTGTCCACAATCACCCATATGGAGTCCAATCTGTTGGACGCTGCCGGTAACCCCACCACGAAGTCCATAGCTATATTCTCCCATTTCCACTCTGGAATAAGTAGCGGGTTAAGCATTCCAGCCGGCTTTTGATGTTCCAGCTTCACCCTCTGACACACTTCACAGGCTGACACAAACTGTTCCTCTTCTCTCTTCATAGCTGGCCACCAATAAGCTTTCTTCAAATCTTGGTACATTTTGGTGGCTCCGGGGTGAACGCTGTATCTTGCATTATGAGCCTCTCTCATAATGTCTCCTTTTAGCCCTATGTCGTCTGGTACACACAATCTGCTCCCATAGCGGAGGATCCCCTTGCTGTCGAATCTGAACTCACTATCTTTGCCTGACTGAACAGTCCTGGCAATCTTCACTAACTCTGGGTCCTCATGCTGTTTCTGAGCCACCCGCTCCAGAAACACGGGTGCCACTCTCATCTAGGCTACCAAAGCACCTGTACCAGACAACTCCAACTGTAGACCTTCATTCATGAGCTCGAAGAACTCCCTCACTACTGGCCTCCTCTCTGCTGAAATATGGGACAAACTGCCAAGTGATTTCTGGCTTAAAGCGTCTGCCACAACATTCGCCTTACCCGGATGGTACTGGATCTTGCAATCATAGTCACTAAGCAGTTCTACCCATCTCCTCTGCCTCAGATTCAGATCCCTCTAACTCAAGATGTACTGCAGGATCTTATGATCGGTGAAGATCTCACATTTAACCCTATAGAGGTAATGCCTCCACATCTTGAGTGCAAAGATTACCGCTGCCATCTCTAGGTCATGTGTAGGGTAATTCAACTCGTGCTTCTTCAGCTGCCTAGAAGCATAAGCAATCACCCTTTCATTCTGCATTAGTACACAGCCCAATCCCACACGGGACGCATCACAATAGACTGAGAAGTCTTCATTACTAGATGGCAGAGCTAACACTGGTGCTGAAGTCAACCTCTTCTTTAGCTCCTCAAAGCTTTCCTCACACTGGTCGGTCCATGCAAACCTCTGGTTCTTCTTAGTCAATCTGGTCATGGGAGCTGCAATCTTAGAGAAGTCCTGAACGAACTTCCTGTAGTAACCTGCCAAACCCAAGAAGCTTTTGATCTCTATCACTGTAGTGGGTCTAGGCCAGTTAGCTACAACTTCCACTTTCTTGGGGTCTACCTCGATTCCATTTTCTGACACCACATGCCCCAAGAAAGAGATGCTCCTCAGCCAGAACTCACACTTGGAGAACTTGGCATACAAGCCATGTTCCCTCAAGGTTTGCAGAACTAACCTCAGATGATGGGCATGCTCCTCTGCATTCCTGGAGTACACTAAGATATCATCTATGAAGACAATAACAAAGTGATCCAGGTATTGACTAAACACTCTGTTCATGAGATCCATGAATGCTGCAGGGGCGTTGGTTAACCCGAACGGCATAACAAGGAACTCATAATGCCCATATCTGGTCCTGAAGGTTGTCTTCGGCACATCCTCTTCCCTTATCCTTAGCTGATGGTACCCCGATCTAAGATCTATTTTGGAGAAACAACCTGCTCCTGCTAGCTGGTCAAATAGATCGTCGATCCTTGGCAACGAGTACTTATTCTTGGTAGTGACCTTGTTCAACTGCCTGTAGTCGATACAAAGTCTAAGGGATCCATCTTTCTTCTTCACAAATAGCACTGGAGCACCCCAAGGTGAGGTACTCGGTCGGATGAAACCCCTATCTACCAGCTCTTGCAACTGTTCTTTTAACTCTTTCAATTCTGCTGGTGCCATCCTGTAGGGAGGGATAGAGATCGGTCTGGTTCCAGGCATCAATTCTATCTCGAACTCTATCTCCATAGCAGGTGGTAAACCTGGCAGCTCGTCTGGGAAAACATCTAAGAACTCTCTGACTATGGGCACTGAGGCGGGCTCTCTCTGACAAGACTATCCGGCTCTGTCACACGAGCTAGAAAACCCTGACAACCTCTCCTGAGTAGCCTACGAGCCTGGAGGGCTGATATCAAACCTCTAGGTGTACTCCCCCTGTCTCCTCTGAAGACTACCTCTGACCCATCCTGACATCTGAACCTGACTACCTTGTCTCTGCAATCCAAGGTAGCACCATGGGTAGATAGCCAATCCATCCCTAGAATGACGTCAAAATCTGTCAAATCTAGAACCACAAGGTCGGCGGACAGGCATCTTCCCTCCACAAAAACTGGACTACACTGGCAGACTGACTCTGCCACTGACGGGTCACACTTGGGTCCACTGACCCATAGGGGACACTCTAACCCAGAGACCATCAATCCCAACCTCTCGACGGCCCTCGGAGCAATTAAAGAATGAGATGCACCAGGGTCCATTAATGCATACACATCAGAACAACCAATGATGAGATTACCTGACAGCACGGTGTTGGATGTGTTTGCCTCCTGCTGAGTCATGGTGAAGATCCGTGCTGGAGCTGATGGACCTTCTCCTCTGAAACCCGCTAAAAAAGAGGCTACCCCTCTTCCTTTGCCTCTACCACTAGCCTGAGTCGCGGCTGGAGCTGCTGGCTGAGCCACACTACCAGAAGCTGTCTGCTGAGACTGTGCCCCAAAAGCTGTCCTAGGACACTCCCGTGCCATGTGTCCCTCCTGCCCACATCTGAAACAGGCTGTCGTCCCAACCAGACATACTCTTTTGTGCGGCCTCCCCCACTTCTTGCATACTGCATTATCTGCACCAGAGCTTGAGCCACTCCCTAATCCCAGACCTAACTTGATCTTATTCCAGAACTTGTTCTTCATTGGCTTCTTGGTGGTGCTGCTCCTCCTCTTACTTCCTGAACTCAGAGAAGAAGGGTCTATCCTTCCCCCACCTGGGGTCTTGGAACCAGAAGGCTGTGCCACTGACTGTTTGACTTTCCCTTCTATGATAGCACTAGCCTCCATCCTCCGAGCTATATCCACAATGGCATGGAAGCTCTCCCTCTCTGCTGACCGAATCAAGGAGGAATACCTGGAATGAAGCCTCATGATATACCTCCTTGACTTCTTCGGATCTGTATCCAGATTCTGCCCAGCAAACGGCAATAGCTCCAAGAATCTGTCTGTATACTCTTTCACACTCATCTCATCCGTTTGCCTCAACTGCTCGAACTCAATCATCTTCAATTCTCTTGAACTGTCAGGGAAAGCCCATCCTGCAAACTCATTGGCAAACTCCTCCCAGGATAGACTATCCAACCTCGGGTTCACATAGTTCTTAAACCACTCTCGGGCCTTCTTGCATTTCAATGTGAACCCAGCCATCTGAATGGCTCTACTATCATCCGCCCCTATCTCATCTGTAATTGTTCTGACCTTCTCAAGATACACAAAAGGGTCATCACCGGTTTCATACTGGGGAGCACCCAACTTCATGTAATCGGTCATTTTGACCTTGCTTCCCCCAGATGAGCTAGGCTTGGGGTCTTGGGTCATTGGGGCAGTAGGTGCTGCTGATGGTGGAGGAGGTGCAGCATCCCCTGGGGTAGGGTTTGTTGTACCTGGATGGTAGGGTGGGGGTGGATACATAGGGTACTGTGAGTATGGTGGGTAAAAAGATGGGTATGGCATCTGAGAGTGATAAGGGTTAAAACTGGAGAAATCCGATGTACCTCCCATCGAATACCCGGGATGCTAAGAAAAGGGTGGGTAGTAAGGTGGCTGAACAAATCCCGAGGCCTGAGTGCCTCCTTGGGACTCTCCCACTCCCTTTTTCGACATACTTACTCCGAGACTGCCATCCCTCCTCTGATCCACATCCATCTGATCCCCCACATCTTCTGACATATCCCCTTGCACTGTTCCCCTCACTGATCTGCTTCTACCCAGATCCAAAGACCTTCTAGGGTCTCTTACTGCTCTTTCTCTGCTGGACCTACTTGACATTGCCCTAGGCAATGCAGGAGGACGGGCATCAGTGCCCTCGTCCTGGGGTGGTACTCCAGTCAATCGCGCAGATCGACGAGTTCCTCTCATCCTGTTTTCTGAAAAACAGCACACATCACATAACATTAGCATCAAATGGTTCATGTGCAAACACATGAACCCGCATCACATACATCACATACATAGCATATCATTAATGCATATGCATATAATCATGGCATTTCACATCATCATTCAAGACAGGACTCCACATCCTATCCTAGTGGACATGATCTTCCTATTGTGCTTGACCTTCTATAACATCTATGAGCCCGACACTCTAGGTCCGACCATATAAACCTAGGGCTCTGATACCAATCTGTAACGACCCGAAAATCAGACCGCTACCGGCGCTAGGATCCAGATCAGCTTAAGGCCGCCGGGACTCGTAGCAAGCCAAACATTCATCCTGTGAACCTGTTTAATCCCATACATGATCAACAACATACATAAAAAATTAAAACTTTTCCTTACATTCATTCATTCACCAAACTCAACCTGTGCATGCACTAAACATAAACATTAACTCCTCTGTGGAGTCTCATCATTGCCCCAAAGGGGGACATAACATGTGTTGAGTTGGTTTACATAAACATCATAAAACATCTGAGATCATGTATTAAAAGGGATAACAATACTCTATGGTCAAGCACACCTCTAACATCCATGAACATCTTTACATTACATTTATATATTGTACTAAACATAACATCTCAACATTATTCATGTCCACACTATCTATTACATAACCAAGACTTCATTACTCTTGCTGACCTCCTGGTCTACCCTCTACCTGCAAACCTGGGGGTTAAGGGAGAGGGGTGAGCTATAAAGCCCAGTGAGCAGAATAATAAAACATTTAAAACATATGATAACATGGAATGCATCACATCACAGTCATATCACATCAAGGATGAATTTGTCACCAATAGTCCTCTACATAGTCCAACTGTGCCAGGGGTGTAGAATGGGCCTCACTGGTCTTTCTCTTACATAATATATCATAACATAACATTCCGACTGTGCCAGGGGCGTAGAATGGGCCTCACTGGTCTTCCGTACCGTATCATCATCATATCGTAACATATAAGGACTAAAGGATCATTCAACATTCATTCGCATCATCAACATATTATGCAATGCAACATATTCGTGAGTTCTAATGCAAACACCCTATTATATCTCATGGCATTCATGATGCGTGAATCATGCTAAAATTGATTTATTTACTTTAAAGCATAAAGAGTCATTCCACTCACCTCTGGCTAGCTCAGACAGACACAGAAGCTGCTGAATTCACTGTTGGGGTCCTCGGTTCCTCGGGTCCGAACCTACACAGGTGGACTCAAATGAGGGACCAAACATACGTGAACATAATTCTAAACTACTCCCCAAAAACCTCCTAGAACATCATGAAACAATCACATGAATCATGCAAAGGAAGGCTGAACAGGACACTTTTGGCGGCAGGTTCGGCGGCCGAAAGTCCTTCCAGAGCCGAAAGTCAGGCAGGTTCGGCGGCACCTTCGGCGGCCGAAACTCCCAGACAGAGACGAAACTCATGCATGTTCGGTGGCACTTTCGGCGGCCGAAACTGCCCTCCAGAGACGAAAGTCCTCTTTCGGGGGCAGGGTTCGGCAGCCGAAAGGCTTGCCTCCTAGGCAGGTTCGGCGGCCGAAAGTCCTTCGGCTGCCGAACCTGGTTTCTGCCAAAAGGGCAGAAACTCGGCTCTTCATGCACAATAGCCTCCCATTCCTTTCAAACATGCATAAACCTGATCTACAACATGCATACTCAAGCATACAAGCTCCTAGGGGCTTCAACTATCTTAAACCCCAACTACAACACATCAAGCAACCACAAACATCATACATTGCTCAAAAACTTAACATAACCCATAAAACCAACCAAAACCTAAACATGCATTTCTACCCCATAGATCAACTTAAAACTTGTTTAAAACATGCAATGAGCTCAAGATCGGCTCTTACCTCTTAAAGATCGAAAGAGAGACGACCTAAATTTGAAAACCAAAGGAAAAGAGCTCCTGTGTCTTCCAAGCTTCAAAAACTTGCTCAAATGCTCAAAATCTTCAAAATAACGTGAAAACTCATGAAAATCTTGAAAGATCTGAAGGAAGAACTCAAAAATTGGTGAGGGACGGCGGAGAGCTCACCTTGGCCGAAAATGGGGAGAAAAGCTCGCCCATTTCGGCTAAGGGACCCCTTTATAGATGGCTGGCCAGGCCACATTTGGGAGCCGAACGTGCCTCTGCATGCATGCCATGTTCGACAGTCGAACATAGGGTTCGATGGCCGAACCTGGTTTCCCTCACTTATGCCTTCGGGGGCCTAAGGCATACCCGAAACACATGCATGTTCGGCGGCCGAACCTGCATCTTCCTCCAAGGTTGTTTTCATTTAAAATTCAACTTCCATTTCACTTAAAATCATAAAATACATTAAAACATTTTATAAAAACATGGTTTTTCCCTTCTAGAGGTTTCTGACATCCG